>NC_053450.1:22077737-22677737 GCF_015227805.2 Hirundo rustica | reverse complement strand
GACACAGGGGTGGTAAAGGCACTGAGGAATTTTTTGTTTAGATAACAGAAGGATAAGACCCAAAAGAAAAGATGTATGTCTTTGTTAAGTGCAACCCTGATACCAATCTGTGTGTTAGTTTGGTCTTGTAGAATCATAGAATCGTTAAGGTTGGAAAAGACCTCCAAGGTCATCAAGTCCAAACTTTGAATGAACACTACCACACCAACAAAACCGTAGCAGTAAGTGCCAATTCCAGTCATTTCTTTAACATTTCCAGAAATGGTGACTCCACCACCTCCTCAAACAGTCTGTTCCAAGAAGTGAAGAAATTCTTCCTGATGTCCAACCTGAATCTCCTCAGCACTGTCTGACACCATTTCCTTTTGTCCTGTCACTTGTTACCAGAGAGAAGAGACCAACCCAACCCCCTCCTGGCTACTGCCTCCTTTCAGGGATTTGGAGAGAGTGATAAAGTCCATCCCAGCCCTCCTCTAACAAGCTTAACAATGAGAGCCCCCTCATCTGCTCCTCACAGGACTTGTGCTCCAGACCCTTCACCAGCTCCATTTCCCTTCTTTGGACACACTCCAGCACCTCAATGTCCTTCCTGAATTGAGGGGCCCAGAGCTGGACACAGCACTTAAGGCGTGGTCTCACCTGTCCAGCACAGGGGAACAATTGCTGCCCTGGTCCTGCTGACCACATTATTCCTGATCCAGGCCTGGATTCCTTCCTGGCCACCTGGGTTCACTGCAGGCTAGTCTTCTCACTACTAAAGCTAGATGAAGTGTTGCCCACATTTCTCTACAGAAAAACAGAAGGTGCTCGTAACCTCCAAATGCTTTGCAAATGCATTGTGGTTTTGTCAAGTTTTCAGTGCATGGGAAGGTCAAGAATGGAAAAAGTCCTGGCAGAACAGTTATTTCAGCTGCTCATTTGGAAATTAACTTCTGTTTTGGAATGTCAAACCATTTCATTTTTGCTTATAATATACTCACAGCATTTAAGGAAAATATTCATATCCATAGTGAATAAAATACTTTATTCCATCTGAAACTGTATTTTTCATTTCCCTGTTCACATTAAAAAAACCCAACAACCTTTGACTATTTTGAATTTAGCCTGATCTGACTGCCTTGAACTAGAAGTGTAAAGGAAAGAAGTAATTGTTTCCATTTCTTGAATTCATAATTTCAAGTGCAAACCTTCATTTTCTGCTCTTGTTATAAGGTAAATTTATTCAACTTTTGAAACAAAATTCTTCCAGTGTCACATGGGAGTTGTTACTTAAGAAGATGCCTTAGTTTCTGTGAACAACTAAACAGGGGACTAATGCTATTAACCTGTCTGTGATCTGAAATCTTGTAAAGAGGGTTGGTTTTGCTTGTTTTTTCTGAGTGCCAGCACAGCCCTGGCTTGCTTTGTCCCATGGCTCCCTCTAGCTCATGCCCTTGTGTTCAAGCACTGACTCCCTCATTCACTAGCACTTAAAAAAACCCTCAAGCATATGAGCATAACTTTCTTCATTCCACAGAGTTTCCTTTTCTATTTACTAGTTGACCTATTTTTACAAAATCTACTCATTATTCTGGACAATTTTTCCGCTCCCAAAGCACTGGGTACATGCTAAGTCTTTAAACTGGCCAAGAGCTACAGCTGGCATAGGCAGAAAAAAAGTTCAGTAACTTGGTTTTCAGTCCTTACTCTATGACTTCAGGCCGAAGAGTCTGATGTAAAGTAGTCACAGGACAACAAAATAATCACTTTTAAAACAGTTCAAGTATGACAGTGATGCAGATGTTAAAATAAGCCCTGACCACAAGGGTCCTTTGTGTCACGACCATTTCTGTTTTTCTCTTTAACAGCAAGCAAAGAATAAACTCCCATTACCTCAGTTGAAAAGTCCATAGGGAGCCAAGCCTGATGTTGTATCAATTGTGGACATTCAGTGGCTTATTTCTGTGGTATGGAGACCTATGGGATAGTGCACATTCTTCCTGTAACAATGCCTTCATCTCACTCTTGGTGCCAAGTCCATCATCATGTGACTAACATGGAATGCCTTGTAGGGGAAAGGTTCATGGCTGCTCTGTGTCTGATCCATGTCTGTTCTGTCAGGAAAGCCAGACAGAGTGCACCCTATGGACTTTGCAATGCAGCCTCTTAGGAGCACAAGTGGCTTTTCTGCTCTTTTAGTAATTGCTCTACCAAAGAAGAACACAGAGTGGGAATCCTGGGGTAGATCTCTGCCATGGTTCAATGGGAGCAGAGCAGAAGGAGCTGCAGGGCATCTACAAGGCACTTACAGGGAAAAGGAGGAAAGACATAAAACTAGAGGAAATAGAAATACCAAGGCAAAAACAGCTGTAGAGTCAAAAAATATCCCATGGGAAATATTTATTTACAGAAATTAGGGGAGAAGATTGGTCATAACCAGTAATGACTGGTCCAATCATCAGCAAACACTGCAAGCTGCCAGCCACTGCAGCAAAATATGTGGTGCAGCTTTGGGTGGGAAAGTCTCCTGGACACATCACAACCCATAGGTCTCATGTCTCTTCTTCCCCAGAGTTTGTACATGCAAATTTTTAAGGAACAGATTTTAAAATGCAGAGGTACCTGTTACCCAAAAGCTTGGTGTTTAAATACACTTAGAGATCTGTGCTTTAGAGGCAGATATTTAAAGCTTTTCTGGCACCTAAAGACTTTTCAACAGCACCAACTTACTTAGTTGCCATTGAAATCAATGGAAGTTCTTGGCTTTTATCCTTAAAATGAGGAAAATAATAGTTTAATGAACACGGTTGCCAGGGTAGCTAGAGATACCGAGTTCTCTCTTTTTGTATAGAAGCAGGCACACTCGATTACGTGTCTGTCCTGTTAATGCTCTCTGCCCTGTTAATAGCTGGCAGCTTTTCCTTTGCCCTCAGGGGCTTGTGACCTCATTGCTGGAGCAGAGGGTGCCAGGCACTCACTCCTCCCCTTCATCATCTCAGAGGGGCCAGATGTGCAGCACAGCAGCACATCAGCAACCAGCCAGTAGTGAGTACCTGAGGTTATGTCAGAAACTGTGATGTCCCGGTTTATTCATACGTGTGATTCATATCGGGAATGACTATCATTATAACAACATTAAGGGACTTGAGATTGCATTAGGTTTTTTTGCTCCCGGTGGCTGGTGTCACCCATATTGATGCACAAATTAAAAGTAACTGATGGGTATTGAAAAGTCTCCGGGAGACATTTGGTGAATTGATGAAAGAGGAATTCTGAGAGGTATTTCCTAGACATGTCCTCTGGGCATGAAATTTCCTTGCATTCTCAATAGTAAAAAGCCATGAAGAGATTTCTTGCTACAGCTGTGCTGTGGTCCCATAGGCTGGCATCTTCTCAAATTCTGAACAGAGGTGCTACTGTTTTTAACTGGGTTTATATTGTATTTCATTTTTATATTGGGTTTTGTAATGGTTTCCTCTATATACCCTGTTCCCTTGGAAAAAGTATCACATGGTTTGTCCCTGCTCGGCCGCGCCCATCCCGCACACCGGAATGTAACCCAACTCTGTTCTACTCCCACCTTGTCCCTGATTGGGCAGTGGCTTGTCCCTGCCTCTGGGCCCTGGCCCCTGGGAAAAAGCCCCGGGACGGCTGGAGGCTCGCGCTCTTGGGGACGGGGACTGGAGTGAGCTCCGGACTCAGCGGGGGCAGGACCCCAGAATAAAGCCATGATCTCTCCCAGACAAAGAGCAGACTCTTTCCTTTTGCCATCGACGGATGCCTGGTCTCTCTAAAGGAAAAGGTTCCAGCGGCCTCTGGGATCTTTAAAGCCCAAAAGGGAAAATTCCTTCAGGCATGGTTTCTCTCTCAAGCTAGCTGAGGCAAAAACGGAGCACGGGCTCCAAGGGGGAGAGAGAGCCACTGCATGCTACAGCTTGGTGAATTAAGATCTCACATAAGTTGTGTTTCCAACTGGCATTTACTAACGTTTTACAGGATTATGGGAAAAGATAAAAATTATTAGCATGAAGTTTGGTTGGATCTTGGCAATTTATATGGATAAATCTGAGTCTTTCAGGAGCTTGCCTGCTGCCAGAATGAAAGAAGGAATGTGAGTTAGAACTTCTAACGCACATTGATCACCCAAATCACAATTTTTCCTCAGGGAATATTTTCAGCCTGAAAACAGAATACCTACTGAAAATGCCACACTGATATAAGCTCAGTATTGCACTTATTTATTCAGTAGGGTACTACAGAAAGTAAATGGCTACTATACTATCTATCCTAAAGTGGATTATTGTTATTTTTGTGGTGGGTAAGAGTGACTACACAACTAGTGACTGTGTGTTTAGGTGTAATAGGCTACATATGTGTTCTGTTTCAAAAATCCTAGTATTTTTAGTGGAAGTATATAGTAACATCTCTAATGTTAAATGAGCAATGGTTTTCAACTGAAAGAGCATAGATTTAGATTGGACACAAGGAAGAAAGCTTTAACAATGAGGGTGGTGGAACACTGGAACATGTTGCCTAGAGAAGTGTTCAAAGCCAGGCTGGATGGGGCTTTAAGCAACCTGGTCTAGTGAAAGCCATCCCTGCCCATGGCAGGGGGTTGAAACTTGATCTTTAAAGGTCTCTTCCAACCCAAAACATTCTATCCCTCTATGATTGTAATGGATCAAGTTTCATGTATAATAGAAACAAAAAGAAGAGGAAAAGAGCACTGACACTAGAAGTAACTAAGAAAACAAGAGTGGAGTAAGTGGAAGCCAGCAGTATCACTGGGACAGTATTCTTAGCAGGATGGATGAAAAAAAGGTTTTGAATGTTTTCTCTTGTCAGGGATAACTGATTAATTAAGTGACAGTGAATAAAGTACACGTAACTATCTAGGCTGTCATTTCATGAACCACTACCAACTGAGGAAATACCTGCTGATTGTCAGACAATTTCATCCTGCTTTAATGTACCTGGCTTTACAAATATTCTCCACATCTGGCACCTGACCTCAAAAGATGTCAAAGAACTCTGATGGGTCATTCTGTTCTCTGAGCTACATCTCACTGGTCACCTAATTTGGAAAATCTTCTTTGGAGAAGTAGTGAAAGGCATGTTCTTGATCATCAGAGGAAAAGATGTGCCTTCTGCAGCAGCAGAGAAACAGTTATGCTGGGATGTAGCAAGTGTACCAAACTACAGCTCCTGATCCTTCTTCATGAATGTCTTAATTCTGAATAGAAATTTTCTCTCTTTTTCATTCACACCCCTCCCACCAAGTCATCACTGTGTGGCATCGACTCTTCATTGTTCTCCCTTTGACCCCGGCCAAACTATTCTTTCTCAGAGGGTTCATGGGAAATTCTGATGTATTAGCTGGAAATAGGCCCTCATACTGCATCACTTGCCTGAGCTTCTAGGGCACCTTCTGGGAATGGCTGTCATTGTTTAAAGTACTCTTCTTTGCTGTCCAAGCTTCTGTGGTTTTGACTCTTAGATCCTTTCATCTTTTAATATCATTATTCATTCTTAGAATAATTTGGTGGTTTCCCTGTTCTCTTTTTCTCTAACTGCTCCCTCATGAAGAAAAACTTGCATTTTGTTAGCAGCATTGTAATGTTTATCTGTGAAACGAAAAACCAGAAGAAACATTATTCATAAGCAAATGCTTAGGTAAGAGTGAGAGCAGAAAAAATATGACACCCTCCCTCTAATACTCTCCTCATGTACATCACTTTTCATCTCAGGGAACTTTCCTAACTTGTTTTTATTTCAATATTTAGAAAAACACAGCTAGTCTCACTATCTTTCAAATATTTTTCAGGTCTTCCCTTGCACATAAAAAGACTTCTTGCATCCACAACATCCCCAGCAAGTTCCACAGGTCTGCATCTAGTTTTTGTGTGAACAGTCAGGTCCTATTGCTTGCTGTGAACCTGGCTTTGATTAACTGCGATTTTTAGCCCTGTTTCTAGCATGTAAAGGGACAGTGAACTGATAATTTTTTTTCCTTGTCGTGATTTGTTAAACCTTACTTATAGTTTCCGCAAAAGTTGTTATTTCTTCACAAGGAAGTTTCTCCAAAATCAGTTGCTTTTTTTATGGGAGTTTTCTGTACTCTTGGTTATATTTGTTGTCTTTCTCCTACCCTCTGCAGTCCTTGTAAGTCCTTTCTTCTGACATGAATGTTTCTGTTTTCTCAACTACCATAAAGCACTGAACAGGTGTTTACATGGAACTGTCAATCATAACACCAAAATCTAGTTACTCCTAAAAGCAATGGTCAACCTAGAGCCCTTGTATAAGTTAGAATTGCTTTCTTCTCCACACAAATCACGTTACGCTTTATGCATACTGAATTACTGGATGGCCTTTTATTGCCCAGGTCCCTTGGGTTTTCATCTTTTTGCAGCTCACCAGGCTGTGCTCATCCTAAATATTTTTAATAACTGTGCATCATCAGCAACCTTTGTCACTTTGTCATTTAATCCTTTTTCCAAATCATGCATAAACAAGTTGAACAGCACAGATCTCTCCACTGGTGACATCACTCTGTCATGAATGATGGCCATCTATTAATCCCTTACATCTCCTATGTCTTAGCAAATTATCCATTCCAGGACCTTTCCATTTATGCAAATGATCACGAAGTAGAGACAAGGAATGGTGGAGTTAATTGAAAAAATATGTATTTCTTGCAGAAAAATACATGAGGGAGAGCAGTCTTGGTGTGCTCTCAGCCCAGAAAGTTGACTGTATCCTTGGTTGCATCAGAAGAAGCGTGACCAGCAAGCTGAGGGAGTTTTTTATTCCCCTCTACTCCCCTCCGGTGAGTTCTGGGTCCTGCTCTGGGGTCCCCAGCACAGGAAGAACATTGATCTGTTGGAGTGAGTGGAGAGGTGGGCCAAAAAAATTACTGAAAGGCTGAGAGAGTCATGGTTGTTCAGCCTGGAGAAGAGAAGGCTCCAGGGAGATCTTATTGCAGCCCTTCAATACTTAAAGGAGGCTTATTGAATGATAGGGATAGACTTTTTAGCAGGGCCTGTAGCAACAGAAAAAGGGGTAATGGCTTCAGACTATGAGGGCAGACTCAGATTAGATATAAGACAGAATTCTTTTATAATGAAAGTGGCTATACATTGGCACAGGTTGCCTGGAGAGGTTGTGGATGCCTTAACCCTGGAAACATTCAAGGTCAAGTCGAACAGAGTTCTGAGCAACCTGATCTAGTTGAAGATGTTCATTGCAAGGGAGTTGTACTAAAGGACTTTTAAAGATCCCTCCTGAACCAATCTATTATTTTATAAGAAAGAAATGGCTTTGAAAATTGCTGTTTGTCATCTTTCACTTGGTAATTTGAACACACAAACCAAAAATATTTTCCTTTTTCTCAACTGTTTTATCAAAGCCAGTTCAATTGGGAATAAAATGTTATCGTTTTGAGGACATGGAGAGAAATTTAGTAGCAACAGAGGACAAACTCTTTGCTATTAAGACTGCCTTAATCAACACTTACTTGGAAAAAAAGGGAAAATAAAAAAGTAGACCTCTATGTATTAAAGAAACAAGTACTTCTTGAAAGGTTCTTCCAATATTAAATCTCTTCTCACAAGTGACATATGGAAACATTCATTTCCAAGACTGACACTGATGCACAATGAGCAACTAATACACAATAAAATGTGAAAAGACACATTTACCAGAAACTGACATCAAGGAGTGTGTTTTTAAAGCATAGTCCATAGGACCTGAAATTCAAGCAGCAATTCAAGTTGTTCGTAAGTTGTTCTAGGACTACAGGAAAGTTCTCCTTGACTTTTATCACTGCTATAGAAATAAACTTGAATGAGTTTGAGACAGTTCAAATATAACAGCTATGAGTATTGCAAACCCATTTCAAAGTGCTTCAGAACACTGCGGCAAAGTAAGTTAAAAAAAAAAAAAAATCTAAAAAGTATCCAAAAATGATAAGTGGAAAGACAGGTGTTTGAAATACTTGTGGCATGGTGAGTTACACACTTTTGCAGAGGTAAAATGATGCTCTCTGACTGACAGGTTCTGTCTATGCCATCAAGACGATTGCAATTATTGTGTCCAGATTTTCATGAGTATTTAAATACACTCATAATGCCTTTCTTTTCTGAATGAGATGTAATGGATAATTCTGCTAGGTTTTTCTCAGATCCTCAAAACAGTCTGATAAAGTTGTTGGAGTTGTGGCTATTTGAGACCTCCACTTCATTTTTCATTGGGATAAGGAGCTCTGATATTTGTTACAGAGAACTGTGACGCACACTGCAAGTCAAAGACTAAAGATGTGCAACCAAGTTTAGGCCAATAAATCCATACTCTCATGGCTTGATATAAACCCATAGTCTAGCAGCTCTCCACCCAAGTTTGGTGTACTCATAGATTGACAAAATATCAACCCACTCTCTGTTAGCAACAGATATTTAAAGGTGAAAATAAAAGAAGTATTTATTGTGCAAAATCTCCCCAGCCCAAAGTTAAAGAAACTCAAGTCCCAGAAACTGAATTTAAAACATAGACAGAGAGTTGCACTCACAAGTAACTCCAAAAAAAATCTACCAAACATCTGGTAGAATGTGTTTACAATCATTTATTTATATATTTAGTGGGAGTATATTACTGCCAAAGGATTGTGATCTCCCAGGCAGCAGTTCTACAAAGAAGGTTTTGTGTCTTCCTTCAGGAGGAGAGAATAATCTCAAAAGATTCACCTATCACCAGGATAAGCAAGAGAAAAGGAATCTGATATTTTCCAGTGTCTCTGCCTGAAATCAGTGGGGACATTTATATCTGAATCTCAAACTAAAAGTATCAAGAGAGAGGGCAGTAAAGAAAACTGGTTCATAGGCTGGTGGGACTTCCTAGGAAGGCATGGCCCCATCCTGGCTGACAGGATACCAGGCAAGGTTTACATTTAAAATCTAGGGTAACCCTAAGGGTACAGAGATGTTGCTCTCAACACTATACATGGCAGCAGGCCAAAATCTGAGGAAGGGATGATGAGTAAAGAGTATTTAGTACAATAAATTACATCGTTTTCTGCATCTCTGACCTTTGTTTCAAATTTAAAATCTAGCTAGCATGTGTCATCTTGTCTGGTGCTCAAAGGAAGATGAATGAAAGAAATGCATCTCCCAGAAGGCTGTGGACCCAAAGAAGTATGGATACACAGACTCCCTAGCCCATACCCAGAGAAATTCTGAGGAAGGAGGTTGTACTGAGACTGCTTTCTGCCAGGTTGCACTGCCAAAACCCACGCTGTGGGAAGGCAGAAACCAGTGATTGTTATACACAGAAAGCATGCTGAGGGATACTCCATGACTCAAGGCTATCTTTAGCTGCAAACTAGCACAAAATCCAAAAGATGCCCCTAATCAACAAAACTGGAAAGCCCTCTGGTACTGTTGATTGCAGAGCTTGCAAGGCAGTCAGGAAAAGCCCCTCAGAGGTGCTTCTAGAAAGCAATATTAAGAAAAAATAAATAAACTGGTGCTCAGCCAAGAAAAATAATTTCTCTACATCACATAAACATAATTCAAAACATGCTGTGAAAGAAATTCTGTGTAGAAGGCAAGTAAATATTACATTATGTATTGGAACAGTGTTATTATAGACTAAATAGCAAAGCTGATGTTTGAAAATTGAAAGAAGAAATAACCCCCTCCAATTCGCTTGCTTTTAAAATCAGAGATAGATTTGATAGAATCCGATGGTACCAAAGAACTGTTTAACAATAGGAAATCTTTTCTTATCTAGCTGCAAAGATGCACATCTTGAAACTGAATTTGAATATTCTAGGCATGAACATGCTAATGAACAGATATGCAGTCTCAGAAATCTGAGATACAGTTTTTCAATTTAATCTTGCTGACTTGGAACGGCTCAGAGAACGAAAAGGTTTTCTTTCATAACCATTACTTTGTATTTGCACAGAATAAACAGGTGCAATACTGACATGACAAACTAGAAAGCAGGTGTTTTAATTAAAACAGCCATAGGAAGGATCATTTGCAATGTCTCGACAACCACAATTAACTGTTCTCTGTGTCTCAGTCTTGATGGAGCTCATTTAGAAGGTATCAGAACATTTAGAAAATGCTGTGAGTCAATTGTTTTATATCTCCTACCTTGTAGGGTTACTGCAGAATATTCATTCTGCCTCCAACATAGCTTAAGTCAACATTAGAAAGTCCCCTGCACTGTAGCCACAGACTTAATTGGCTTCATTCACATTCAGGAGTTATTCATTATACAAAGGTGTGAACATTAAGCAGACCTCCCTGTGGTGGGTAGGTAGTGTACAGCTTTGTGGAGGCACCCTACACATGGAGGAAAATTGCCCTCAAGGTATGGGCCATGGAGGCATTCTACACCTGTGTCCAGGATGCAGTCCACAAACCAGTGTGATCTTCACAGCCTGTGGGTCTGGAATGCTGGTTCTGTGTTGGGCTGTTTAGGATTTCTCCAAGGCTGCAGTAAAAGGATGAGGGAATAGTCTGGTTCTGAGGACATCACAGAAGAACTGTGGCTCCTCCTTACACTCATTACGCATGGCTAATGGTCTGTGGGGACATGGACTTCTGCCTGCCAGGAAACACAAGCAAAGAAGGTATTTTAGAAAGACCTACAATAAAAGGAAAAAATATCATTATTCTAATGCTTTGTTACAAAGGTGAGAGTTTTTCCAACTGCACTTTTGCTCAAAGTATTCACTGTTTCTGTTGGTCCCAATTCAACTGGTAGTAAACAGGATTCCATGCTACAAAACTACCATCACGAATAAAATTCTAGTACAGACAAATCACCATGAAGACTGAAATAGAAACACTTTCTGAACATTGCACTTCTATTAAACAGCTAATTCTGACAACACTGTGTGACAGCAAAATGGTCATGGAAAGAGAGCCTGTAAGATTTAAAAACTATCCCTGAGAAGAATTGAGTCTATGAATTCAGAATGATGAATGGGGACACTTTGCTTAGAAATGCTGTAGTGGCTCAGCCATGAGCTCTCCTACTATACCATCTCTTAGGGACTCTCACCTCTGATGCAAGGAAAGGTCAGCTCACAGTGAAGCAGCAGATGAGCTCCAGTTGTTTGCAAGATGATATTTAACAAATATGATGTCAATAAACTGACATTCAATTTTTTATTTTACTGAATGTGTCAGGGTAGCAGTGGTAGCAATCCAGCAAGTATTACCCAGGCTGGAGATTCATGCAGTTGGTATGGGTAGCTGGAGACAGCACCATCATAGCTGCCCAAAGGCAGTCACCCTCGCTGCAAAGCAAACTTCGTAAGCCAGGCTTTCATATTTCATATTGCTCATCAGGTGGCAATAAATACTAGGGAAAGGTATCATGTGCCAGTTTAGGGATGCAGGTGGGATGAGAGGTGTCAGTGCTTGGAAGGTTATTCTTGTAAGGTGACCATCAGGGTTTCAACTTTCCCCACACTTCCAGCAGGAAGCTAAATGGGAACAGAAACATGATCACCATGCCATGCCCAGCAATCCTTTTTTGTGAATTCAAGCTTCTAGCAATCATGTAGCATGCTGCAGCCAATTAGAATCTGATTTTTCTGAGTTATCACCTTCATTTCCCAATGGCTTAGTTGTCCTTCAGGCAGATTAAATATTCTTCCTACAAGAAAAGGTTACTATAACTAAGTTAAAATGTTTAGGCATAGAACCTTTTTCTTAAAAAAAAAAAAAAAACACCACAAAAAACACCACAAAAACACCTGCACCATATTTTTTTTTCTGTTGAAAAAGCTGTAACATTCAGCTCTGAGCCTTTTTATCCAGAATATTTGATTTTTTCACAAAGAAAATCCAAGCTCTCTGTGGAGTAACTTCTCTGCATTTTATAACCAGATCTGATTATCTGATGCCTGCCTTTTCTGAATATGTAGTATATTCTTTAAACTCTTTTTCTTCCCATAAGTATTTCTGTTGCACTTTATATGATTTTCCTTTTGGGTGCTTTTTACTATCAAGTTCTCAGCACCATGATGCTCATCTTGTTCTCGTTCCCGTGCTGAGGTCCTTGTCAGAAAATTCCATAAGAAGAGACTTTTATGTAGCTCAAACATTTCTTACCACTAAATCCCACTTTTCTGCTTTTTTTCAAGCCAATGGTGTCTCATTATCCCTTTCAGCTTGCAAGTTTGCAAGGCTCCCCCTCCTATTAGAACAGTGTCCCCTGGATTACTCCATCCTCCTATACCTAATGGTGTTATTTCCCTCATTTTTCCATCATAGATATTTGTTAATACCCACCAGCATGTGAAGTGACATACAAACCAGAAACAAGCATACTCTCAGTGCAAGGCTGTAATCTTATAGACATCTGGGTATTTATCATCTGCTAATGAGCTTGCATCTTGAATTGAATGAGACCACTCATGTGTATTAAGTTGCTCCCCCATACAAGAGTTTGCATGATTCTGGCCTAAATAAAAGAAAAACATAGATTATTTGCAGCAGTACCACAACATGACCATTTGCTGAAGCCAACTCTTTTTTCTTCCATACTTCTTCCTGTCCCATCTGCCAGCATCTCATTACACCTACTCTGAACTCCTTTCCTCCTCTGCAGGTTGGATTACAAGTTCTGTGGGACTGGGACTTCTGTGAATTATTCAGCTGCATATCCAGGACACAGGGAAATACTTTCAGCTTGGAGACACCTTCCCTTTTTTGTCCTCCAATATGCTTGAGAATTTTCTGAACATTGCATAAATACTGACAAAGAGAAAAGACCAGGTCTCAGACCTACAAGCTCCATATGTTTTCAAACCATATATGCATATGCTTACTATATGAGAAGGTAACACACATTAAGGATATGCATAAGTGGCATCTTTTGAATGTATCTGTTTCTTCATTTTGCCTGTTCCTCTGAGATTTTCTACCCAAAAATTCTGCTCAGAAAGATGAAATAAGATCTTATTCATTCCCCATTAATATTGGAGAAATTTAATTTGAAATTGCAGATCTGTGAGACATACCAGAGAGCAGTTACATGATCAAGCTGCACCTTATGACGTCAACTAACTTAGCCTTTAGATGTTTACTTTGCTTCATCTGAATATCTGGCACTATTAGGACCCACTTCTTTGTTTAAGAATTGTGCATTAAATGATGGTGTCCAGATAGAAAGCACAGGCGATGTATATTGCTAACACCTTTCAGTGAATGATCAACCACGTGCAGAAAAATTTTCCATAAGGACAGGCTAAGAGGGTTTTGGTTGTTCATGCCACAGAAGTGAAAACCCAGGGAAAATTCATTGAGGCCTGCAATACTTGAAGGAGGCTTATAAGAGACATGGTGACAAGCTTTTTAATAGGACCTGTAGAAATAGGACAAAGAGTAATGGTGTTAAAATAAAAGAGGTTAGATTCAGACTAGATATACAGAAGAAATTTTTTACACAAAGAGTGGTGAGACACTGGCACAGGTTGCCCAGGGAGGTGACAGATGCCCCATCCCTGACAACATTCAAGGCATCAATCTAGTTGAAGATGTCTCTACTAATTGCAGGGGGTTGGACTACATTACCTTTAGAGGTTCCTCCTAACCAAAACCATTTTATGCTTCTATTCTATGAAAACGAGAGAGGGAAACAGAGGCTATGTGCTCATGTGCATGTGTGTTTATGTGTACTTCAGAACTTCAAATAAATAATATGATTCAAAAGGTAAATCATTAAACAAAATATCAAGTGCACTGCTTTCTAAAAATGTAGACCAAGCATTCTCTCACTGAGAGAAGAGCTGTGTACAAAGATCTTTGAAAGCACCCTTGACACAGCTGTCCTTGTCAAAGTGTTTCTTTTATCCTGAACTTCCCTGCATGTAAAGCAAAACATCTGCTTATGGATGTTTCATCAATGATGACACCTATAACTATGGGCAATTACTCTTTTTCCAGTCCATAACTGTTTGGCATTTATTTTAAAGGTGACAACCTTAGAAAAGACAAAAAATACTGATCCTTTGAGCAAGCTCCAAATGTCACATTGTGAAAGATGTTTTATCATCAACATATGGCATCTGTCTGGCCTCCTTAAGGAAGTCTGTAGCTGGAAAATAAATGTTCTCTGAGCAGGATATTTGCAACTCTAGCTTTTAGGCAGCCTTGACTGAAACACCATTCTGAACATTATTTACCTTCAACTTAATTTGATCCTCAGGAATTTACACATAGCTTAAAGTTTCAGAATAAATTCCTCAACCAACTCCTCATTAAATTTACTTGAAGGGTTCTTTTATGATTAAAACAAGCTGGTTCCCAGAAGACTGTATCTGCACAAATGTATACATTGGTCTTTAAGACTACCCACATCCTGGTACTGTGGTTGCTTGTGTTTTTTAAAGAAGAGTGAACTCCACGATGTATTTGCTGTGCCGGGAATTAGGTATTTTCAGTATGCTAGCAGATAAGGAATTTATTTGAACCTTTATTAGGGCCATTTTAATTTGTATTCTGTTTTGTCAAAAAACAATTTTTTTCCTGAAGAAATTACAGTTTTAGTTGTTAATGAAACTGGGGCAAAAGAGCAGCTGAACTGTGCAGTGATGGATGCTATGGCAACTAGAGCAGGTATGAAAAATGCTTTCAAGCAGAGTATTTAAGTTAGAAAAATTATAACAATAGAAAGCTAATTAGCAATTTAAGTAGACACCTTTGACTCCAGAAGTGAAGGGCTCTGGAATGCTAGCAGCTGATATAGCTACAGTTTATGCAAAAGTGCTTTCAATTTGTTGTTGGTTAGTTCACTGCAACTCAAGGTATGCAAATTTAAATTCATGCAAGTTTTTTGCCAGTTTTTTCCAGGGCAAATTCAGACTTCTGCAGCAAAAACTTTTGCCAGGAAAAGAGGCTGTGGCAATAGAAAGAAGCAACCAGCCAGCCACAGCTACACCATTCTTGGTGAGCCAACTAGTGAATAAAGCTGGCACTGCTTTCAGGGAAGTGCAATGGGCATGAACATTGAGAAATGGTGACTTAAATGTGTTCATCTAGTAAATACAGCCTCAAAATGTTCTAACTTAAAAATACATATCCAGCTCTGTAAAGTTAAATTTTGTGTAGCAACATAGCTCATTCACCTTATGTCCTCTCCAAGCACAAGTGACCAGTTAAACTGGGGAACTAGGATATGACATGGCCTCTTGTGGTTTTTTCAGAAGCATTTGCTTGCTTCTGGAGAAACATATAACCCCTCTATACCTTCTATGATGTATATGCGTTTGCATTTTGGGATTCCTTTGGTGCTTGATTTTCAACGTGTTGGGGAACTATCCTGAGCTGATGTACAGTCCAGGCTTATTCCAAATAATATAAATCTTTCATCTCCTCTACAGAATAAGGGTATATAAATCAGCATTATTACCAGAGCTTTTTTCATATTCCTGTGAAACAAAGAGAAATATTAATTTCTGTTGTGAAGATCAAAAAACAAAAGACAAGGAAGAAGTAAGTTCTATTGGTTTATGGCAGAAACCCACAACACCACTTCCTAGGCCGTAAATGTCCCATCTACAGGCTCAGCATGCTTTTGATCTGTGTGTGTCCATCAAAGCCTCACCCACAGAGTGTGGCATGGAGACAGCAGCTCTTCTTTGCATGGACAGTGCCACCAGCAACGTGCACACATGTAATAGACTCAATTTAATACAACCGGGCAGAAACACCAATTAATGTAAGGGTTTTAATATTTATTCTTTTTCTGTGGGATGGAGAGATTAGGAGAAAAAACAAAGCAGGGTCAAGCTTAAAAATGAAACAAAAATAGTTTTATTAATATACACTAAAAGAATGAAAGAAAAAAAAAAGCAAGTTGAGAAAAATTACTCATAATTACTCATTACTTTAGGAGAAGAGTCTCTCTAAGATTTTTTATGAAGACATTTGCCACAAGACAAAATAGTCCAGCGCACCGAACTTCACACATCTGCTGCCGCCCAGAATTTTCGCAGACTGTGATGTTCTATCAGCAAAGCTTCTCAGTGTATCTGGGGTACTATTTACAAATATTTCTTCTAGTCTAAAATTATCTTTGTCTCAAACGCTGAGACCTCCTTTTAACCCAGGAGCGGGGGCTTTAAAGTTCCCAAATAAATCTCACTTACTTCAGTTCTCAATTTTAATTAGAACAGCATTATACCAAACAACACTAAGATGCTGCAAAGAACACTCCATTTCTCCATAACTTACCTTAGAGAAGTCCGGTTAAAACTGTCCACTTCTTCAATCCGATTCCAATATTATTAGTTCTTTCACTTCTAATCTAACTGACTTCATTCGGTGTCTGTTCTACATACCCTGTTTTCTTTCTTCTTTCTCTCCAGGAAGAATTGTGCTTTAAAAGTTCCATGTTACTAGGAAAGAGTTAAATCTGCCCGAGCTTGCAAGGGCCACGTGCACACCCTGGGCTGCATGAACTGAAGAAAATGCCAAGCTGTGCTGATGGAGGAAGCTGGTAGATGTCCTTTTTCCCACCCCTCGGTCTCATCCAGGGTGGCTCAACTCAAGAGTTGTTATGGAGCTGCAGGTTTTCTTTCTCTGCTGCCAGTGGTGATTAAGCTGGGCCATGTCTTGGCCCCTTCTGCGGTGGTCCGAGCACACGGCCCCGCACTGCCGAGCTGCAGCCGCCCCTCTTCCCTGCCCGCAGCAGGGGAAAGGGGCTCAGCCAGCCCAGGCCCGCCCTGTGCGGGCAGCGGCCCTCAGAGGCCCGGCTGAGCCCGGCTCGGCCACCCAGAGGGGCAGCAGGGCCCGACCCGGAGCCGGCCCGGCTGCCTCCAATGTCACCGCATGCCTGATTCCAAAGCAAGAGAGTTATTGATCTGCAACAGATTAGTTTTAAAAGTCCCTTCCAATGTCGCATTGACATTTCCCATTGGTCAACCCAGCTGCCAATATCCCAGCCAGCTTTTTGATAGGTCCCTGTCCTCCCGCCCCAAACCACTCTACAGTCATGGCAGGGAAAAAACATTTCACATTTCTCTATAACCAGAAAACAAAATCGTGCCAACCCGTGATAATGCACACATACACATTCTAGATTTCATAGAATAATGCTCTTGATGGATTTTAAGGGCTTGGTTGAGCTATTAGAGATGCCCCCAGTAGGGCTGGGTTTTTTTGCATGATGACATACTCTATTCTCATTGCAGTTAAAGGTATAGCTCGCACAGCTGCTTATCTGCACAATCAGGCTGCTTTGGCATTTGAGAAGCTGAGGATTAGTTACAGATTATGAAAGTGCCCAGAAACCAAAGGGTTAATCAGGGAAACAGCTCCACTTCCAGTCCAGTTGAATAATGAGAGACTGGGATGCTACTTTTAACAGAAACTTTAGAAAATACAAGAAATTCTGCTCATCCAGACTCCTTTCTTGAACTGCCAGGATGCTGGATGCAGTGCCACTGGAATGCAGGAAGCCAGCCATGGTCTGGTGCTGTCTCTGAGATAAAAAGTTGCACTGGAACCTATCATGAGGGGAAGCCTAAGGAAGAGCCACCTGGGTGACTGGGCATTGCCAGGTCCAGCACAGCTCACTGTGCCCAGGCTGCTCAGCCCAAACTGGCTCCAGTGTCTGTAATGCACTCAGCAGGACCCACAAAAGCAGGTATATGAGATACAGGCTGCCATCCTGAATGTCCCTAGGGCTTCACGTGGCAGGGAGCCAGCCACAGTACCCCGGCATGTGTAGTCCATAGATTTGGATAACTATGTAGACAGCTCACATAGAAGAGAGAGCTGGCTGCTATGCTCCAGCCTAAGTAGTCTGCATCTACGGTGGAATGGGAGGAATCGATCAGCAAATAATGGAATGGCTTTTTATCTTTGCTATAAGGCTCTGAGACCACTCTTGTTATTCCTAGATTACAGTGAGTCAGTTCTCAACAGTCCTGCAATTTTATAGTAATCACATCCTATAACATGCAGAAGCACAGCCCAGAGCAGATCAGCCTTACACAGACGTTTGCTATGCTGGCTGAAATATTTGCTTGTTCACATCAAAGTCACAAGGAACTGTTCTATAGTCAACATCTCAACAACAAATCACTAGAGTGTTTTTGCAGAGTCCATGTAACTGCATCAAATTTAGCCTAATATAAAAGACCATGGAACACAGACAGGTTTCTACATACATCACAAACTGCCATAAATTAAATGTTGACCTTTTGCTTTCACAACTTCAGAGACTATTTTTTTAAAGTCGCCTCAGCAGCTACTTTCTTTCTGAATAAAATAAATGCTGTTTTAGTCCTGCTCCCCTGGGCTGCACACTGTGAAGGTGGTAACAGCTAGTTCACATGACAGTGAATGAAGCTGAATAATAAAATGGCCTCCCCAGTAAGAAAATGTAAGTGAGAAATGAAAAAACAACTCTCGATCATGTCCTGAACAGAAAGTACATAAGAGTTCAGTAAATTGATCCTGGTTTCTTAAAACAGCAACTTGATTTTTAGCAGCAAATGGCTTTAAACCAGCCTTTCAATTTGTGTTTGCAGTGGCTCAAGGGCATGGAATGAAGGCCAGCTGAGAACCTTTGCTTTTCTATTGCCTCATGACTGTTTTACTACTGCAGCTACACAGAACAACTCTGTGTCACAGTGCTGAGAAAATGCTGCTTGATAGTTTTGGTTTGCTTGGGTACTGTCCTGATGATCTGACTTTTGCAGTCCAGGCCGAAGCAGAAGACCCTGAGTATACTGCACTGGCACCCAGAAGAACAGTAGAGCACGTATGGGCAGACAGACCTCTACACAGACACGTGCTTCCAGCCAGATTAAATAGGAGCTTAAACAAAACTAAAATCATACATAGAAGGTCAGACACAGGATGGCAGACATCACCAGTAATGGTTAGGGAGAGCGTTAGGCAAATTCACCTTACAGAGTGAGTGGGACCTCTCTAATGCTGTATCCCACCTTTCTGTCCTTCTCCCCACATGCTGAAGTTTGGTCACAAGTTAATGCCACACTGGAGTATCGGTAAACCTGTTACCATGCTCCAGCACTTAAGGGGACAGAAATGGTGACTTACTTCCAGGAGCAGTGAGGCCATTAAAAAAACAGAAGGGTGCACCTTTATAGCCAGATGACCACTTCCTTCCTCCTGAAACAGGTACTGACATGTAGGACAGCATAGTTATGGTGACACTTAAGTCTTGCACCCCCTGTGGTTCACATCTCTGGATTGCTAGCAACTGTTATTGAATCCATCTGTCACACCATAGTATTGTACTGGAAAGTTACAAGTGGCAAACAGCCAAGGAATTTTTCCAGAGCGGTAACACAAGATACTCAGGAGTTGCAGTAAGAATCCCCTAACCCTCATCTAACTGACGTATGAAACCAATATAAAAAAACATAGGGCTCAAAATAAACCCAAAATGTGAAGCTGCAAATGGCTTGGGTTTGTTTTCATCAGCTCACTATTATACTGATCTCCTATTCATTTTGCTTTTTCTTCCCTATATGGAGCTGCAGAGGCTTTACAAGTGTGTGTCTGAGACCCCTCTTGAGGCAAGGCAAAATATTTGCCTCCAGCCTTGCTGAAATGGAACCTCAAGTTTGCTTGACGGTGTTTTTTTACAAGCATCAGCCTATGATCATGAAAATTTGGCCAGCATTCTGCTGGTTGCATTTGTGCAAACTCAGGACTCTCCTCTGGTCCATGGAGTGTGATGCCATGGGCAGTGGCAGTGACAGAGCTTGGAGCCAGAGGCACAGTTATTCTATTAACAGATTGACACAAGTATAATGCCACATTGACATGTCTCTCTTGCTCTCAGTACTCAGAAAAAGTAACTTTTCATGACTTTGTTCTGTGCTGCATAGATAGAATAGTTTGTTTGGCCTCTTAGGAATATATGATTCCTCTTTTCCAGCAAAAGTGCCTTATTTTCTTTTTCTGCTCTTCCTAGGTTGAGTTTTTTTCTTCCCAAGATGATTTAAATCTAAAATTCCTTTTATGTAGATGGGAGACATTTAGTTGTGCAATAACTAGTGGTCCATTCCTTACTCAGGTCTGTGGTCCAGTAACAACTGTGGGAGCACTGCATGTGCTGTTGGACTGGCCTCACAATTCATGCCTTACAAAAGGATCTGTTCTGCAGGGTTTGCTGGCTGATACCTGCTGCTCTGCAGCCAACAGAAAAAGTAGAAAACATCAGAACAAGCTCCATTCCTAGTGGAATTCCAGTAGATTTGCATGAAATAAAGCTGGCTTATAGGATGTTGTAAAATCCATTAAATGAATGGTAGCTGTTTCTGTAGAAATATTTAATCAATGATGACACATGAGAAACATAAGCACTTCAATTTCTTTAGACTGTGTAATATGGGGGGCTCTTAAATTCTTTTGAAAAACTTCTACTGATGAGTATAATTAATGCACAGTAGGGTGAGGCTCAGTACTTGCTTTCCAAATCTTAATGCCTTTAAATTAACTCAATCATTTGATTAAGACACTGAAGTATTTTCTTGAAAGGAGAAACAATATCTTTGTGGTACAAAAAACAAAAACCAAAACCAAACCGAAACCAAAACAAAACAAAGTTTTATTATTATTTTTATCAAATTTCAGTAATGGTGAATCTCTCAGATTACAGTACTTTTGATACTATAAATGCTACAGTGGTCCTCTAGCATGTCAGCTCTTCATGCTCCAGTGCCTCAAGAACTGTCTTTGTCAGGTTTTTTTCATTATTTTACCAAAAATGTTTTTATTTCTAGTTTTAGTAAAGTCTCTTAAGAGAAAAATCATTGTCAGAGGGGTAGCTAATTTTATCTTTTCTCTTAAGCCAATGATTTTCATTTCAATTTCTAGGCAAATGTAAGTGTTAATTCAATTAACACTTATAAAATAATGGTATCCATCTATCTTCCTTGAAATCTCTACATTATCTTTGGATGTGATTATGTAGGAACATTCTTAATTTTATTTGCAGCTCTCTACTACCCTACTTGAAATGTTCCTTAAGGTGCACCTTGAATTTTCATGTCTGGGAAATAATACTCTATTTCAGCTCTAAAGTATAACACAAATAGGCTACAAATTATTAACTTCTTATTACCTAGGTGCAAACTGCTTTATTCACAATTGCCCTTCTCATGTTTACATTCTAATATTGGAATATTATTCCAGTTTTATTCCAATCAGAATTCCATTACCATATACTTTGAAAATAGCTACTTCTTAATTAAAAAACCCAAAGCTTGAAAGCTGAAATTAGTTTGTATTTTCTCTATTTTTGTCCCCCAAATCTCAGTATTCAAATTTAAATATTCCCTAAAAAGAATGCTCATATGCTCCTTTAGCAGTATCCCACTTATAAGACAGAATCCCGCAGGTGCCTCTGCCATTAACACTGCAGTTGATTCAAATCTTGATTGTCAAAGCTTGGAGAAAAAATAACCTCTACCAAGGAAAAAACGTTTCATGCTTATCCTTTTTTATAGGATCTTTAAAGAACTCCTCCATCAGTCAGGACAGGATGCCTACCTTTGGACTAACCTGTTCTTTATACTTATAAGTGATGTATAATCCTGGTGTCAAAAATTTGGTGCCAGGTGAGGGTAATCATTGACTGCTTCACTTTGCTGTGCAAGGCTGACTACAGTGGTGGTATTACTACCCAGAGTCTCTCCAAAGTTCTTTCAGTTTTGTGTTTGTATGCTGTTCCTGCATTGAAATATTAAACCTCTGACATCACCAGGGTTTCTATCCAACACAATTGTCTTGCTGAAAACAGAGGCCTGGAACTTACATTTGGATTGTGTGTGGCTCACTAGATGACTTCAGCTGTTGCAGAAGTAGTTTATGTATACAACAAGCAAATGTTTTTAATGAGAAATTGGAATAAAATCAATATTGTAGAAGGAATTTGAGAATGTTCATCATGTTGTCTGTCAGCAGTCTCATTTTCTTTAATTTCTTTATTAAAACCAGCTCTTAGTAGTTCATTATATGGCATAATTTAGGTTAAAACACAACCCACATTTATCCTGTGGCCAAAGTATCTCCAAGGGTAGCAGAAGTTGTATAACTCTCTTTTCTCTTTAGAGAGAAAGAGGAGCAGAAGAGCAGTGAGATAGGGTAGAGAATTCCACAATTTCCTTTCTCATCCTATAGCCTTGTCACACTAAGGCATTTTCTATGTAAGCACATGCTCTGACTGCAGTAAATGAGTACACAGCCGCCCTTCAAGTAGGAGAGCAAAGGCATAATCTTAGAAGTTTCCCCCACTGAAGCTCTATACTTTCTCTTCTTAAGATTAGATGGATTTCATCCTTTGGTGATGACTAGCACTTTTATGAGCTCATTTTCTGCCATCTGGGAATATAAATCCTTTAACACTGGCATTTGAGTAGCTTTACATCTTTTAAGCACTGGAGAACTAATCCCATCCTCTATATGGAGTTCTGTTTGCTGGATTTTCTCGGGTAGTGGCAGAGGAAGAATCTCTCTCCTGGCAGGATGGAGCACCCTGTTGGCCAGTCTTTACTCCCTGGTAGGAAGGTGAAGCAAAGATTTCTTGCGATTCTGGTCTCTAACAGCTCTGCCATTCCCATTACCCTGAAGCAACTATGCTCTGAGTTTGAACCGAGAGGAAACTTCCCTTAAGCACACATTCCAAGTCTGGCCAGACTGTCAGTCACTGACTGGATTTTTAATGCTGCCATGCCTCCAAATGTGGCTTCAACTGCTTTCTGCAGGACAGCATTGGGCTATTTGTTCTGAGTGCTGACTGGCAAGCATCAAGTACTCAAGCAAACAAGTTCTGTTTTAATACAATCATATACTGAAGTCAACTGCTCTAGGAAGCTTTGGGCAGTCAGAGAAATAAAAAGAACATATGGACATGGGCCTAAAGACATTTTGGATGTAGCTGGTGACAATCAAATGTTGTTAGACTCACTTTAGACCAAGTATGTCTTTGCTGGCTTCTGGTCTTCTGCTCCAGATCCCATGGACATTATGCCATCATGACACGAACAACTACTGGGAGCTGAGGACAGCTGGGGTCAGGAGGTGGTGGCAAAAGGGAAAGGGATGCTTTTAAACCAAAGAATTTCTAAATAAGAAATATCAGAAGACTAGGATGTTACCACAGTTAGTCGAACAAAGAAGAGCAAGAGAATAAAAATCTGGCAAACTTCAGGAAATTGAGAAACCATTCTCTTCTCCTGAAATAATTTTGAGCAGGAGCATATGATCCTCAAAGGCCAAGAAAAAACTTGGTAGTTTGGGGAAATGCAAAGCTGGTCGAATAGATATTAAGTCCCAACTAATCTGGGGACCATTTTTTCCCAGAAGCAGTGCTCCTCTGCAGTTCCAGCTGGGCTGAGCCCTGCCTTCCTGCAGCTGACAACTGAGCCCTTGATATTGTTTCTCTGGGTAAAAGGATGACAGCCATGTATCATCCTTCCTTTGGTGACTCTTACTTCTGGCACCATTTGTTTCCATTTCATTTTAAGGTCAGTATGAATTGTCTCAGGCAAAAATGACTTAATAACGAAATTAATAAAATGAAATAATGCTAAAGTAATGCTATAAACTTATCTTTTGGCAATCTGACAAGCAAGGGAGACTTTAGATCGGATTATCTGACAATTACTTTTTATAAATATACCTAAGCCATTTCTCAGTGTGAATTTGCTGATTGCACAAACATTCAGCAGTCCCTTGTAGGCTGCAGATTCTTATCTTCCAAAAAACTTAGCAAGGTTTGCTGCAGGAAACTCTCAGTTTAAAGACTGTGACATAACTGATTGTTTTAATATCATTTTCAACCAGAATGTTCCATGGTACAGTGTGCCCTGAGATAGCATCTAAAAGTGGTTGTATGGGAGAGGTATAGGAGGACCAGGATTCATGACTCTCTGGCAACTAAAAAAAACGGGATCCCAAAGTCATAATAAAAATTATTCCCTGTGATAGGAGGTTCTGTTTGCTCTTTGAAACTGAGAGCAATAGAAAAAAATTATATTTGGTATCTACCTATTGGAACAGGGAGGCCATTTCATGGGAAGGGAAGGGAAGGGAAGGGAAGGGAAGGGAAGGGAAGGGAAGGGAAGGGAAGGGAAGGGAAGGGAAGGGAAGGGAAGGGAAGGGAAGGGAAGGGAAGGGAAGGGAAGGGAAGGGAAGGGAAGGGAAGGGA
The DNA here is from genome assembly GCF_015227805.2 of Hirundo rustica. NCBI lineage: Eukaryota > Metazoa > Chordata > Aves > Passeriformes > Hirundinidae > Hirundo > Hirundo rustica. The sequence continues at coordinate 22,653,542 of NC_053450.1, read as the reverse complement.
AGGGAAGGGAAGGGAAGGGAAGGGAAGGGAAGGGAAGGGAAGGGAAGGGAAGGGAAGGGAAGGGAAGGGAAGGCCCATAAATAAATTATTCTTTATGAGTGCCTGGATTTCCTAGCTGAAGACATGACAAATCACATTGCAGGCCACGAAGTAACTAGTCCACAGAATCATAAGGAGGTTATGAAGGCAGAAAAAGATGGAGAACACATTCCTTGAAGTAAAAGAGCATGGCAGCACTTCAGTCAGGACTAAGAATTGGGCCTGGAAAGCATTAACAAAGGGACACTATAGGAGATGATTTTCCAAAGTATTGCACATTGAACAGAATCTTATGTCCGTATTAAAATGTGCAAAAAGTGCTGCCATTTTGCACAGAAGGCTACCTGAGGAGCAAAGGCCAAGACAGTCAGGTCTGTCATCTCAAAAGTCACTGGCAGGAACACAAGAGAACTGGTGATCCTCTACTAATGTCATGATAAAAGTTTTTTCTTTCACAGAAGAGGACTAAGTACATTCTGACAATTAACTTCTATCCTTCTCATAATAAGCAGTGAAAGACTATTTTAACTAAGCCCAGTAAATCAAAGATGTGTGTATACAGACTAAAATTGCTTCTTTCCTTTTTTACAGTTATGAAAAGACCATCTGATTCCAATGATAATCAGCCACACCACATGATTCCCATTAGGTCTGTCCATGGAACACCTGAACGAAAGCCAAAGGAACTTGGACATGTTCCTCATTCTGCCTTTTCATTATTTTTTTCATCTAAACATCTGTTTTCCCATGTTGACATATGAGCTCATAACTTGCAGAACAAAGACAACCCGTGCCTTCATGTCGCAGCATGTTTATGTAGGTAGCACTGGGTTTTTCTGACAGTTTCTCCATATCAATTCCACCCTTTAGTCTGTTGTCCAAATTCACTGCCACATTGCAAGGAACGACCAAGAGACACTGAATGCTTCTTTAGGGAGGAAAGTTTTTTCAAAAAATAACCAGAAACTGAAGCACAATTTAATGAGGGATATTGGTTAAATATAGCTTTATAAGGAAAACACGATGATGATTACTTCATGAATAGCAATGCTATGACCACTATCACAGATCATGTCTATTTAGCTGCACAACACCATAGCATTTTCAAAACAAATGCAGCACTTGTGCCCTATTTTGAAGCTTTTACGCTTTAGGGCCAGGATCCTGTAAAAGTATTCACTTTTCACCAATCACGGGGATCTCTTGCAATACCCCATGCTAAGTATGTGTGTGTAACAGCTCAAAAGGACCAGGGCCTCTTAAACACACTGTATTTAAGATCATCGGATCCTGTGGAATGTCTCACATATGGAAAACTATGAAAGCCTTAAGTGCTTGCAGATCAAATAAGTGAATTTAGAAAAAAAAGATGAAAGATAAAAAAGTTAGAGATTACAAAATAGAGTACAAAGTAGAGTTGCTTTGGACTGTAATGCAATTTGTGCTAGTTCTGCTGGTGTTGGCTTTTCTTTGTTTACAGTATGAATGCTGTAAGCCCCCTATAGCAAACCTACAATCCAAAGTTGAAATAAAGTTAGCTTAAATGGTAAGCATTTAAAGATTTTAAAATTTTTAACAGTTTACAGTGTTAAAGTGTTGGGGTTTTTTTCCAATAATGCAGTTAATATTATTTTCAGAGTTTACATAAAAACAAATACGTTAATTTTTTTCTTCCATCCTTGTCAATTACATAAGCAGACATCTGGGAAGATGATAAGCAAGATGATTAACAACACAGGATTTGTAGCAGAAGGAACCTGGTAACAAATGAGAGAATAAGTATCATTAGGTTAAGGCTAGGACAGTGAGGCAGTAAGAGTATGAATGTACAGATTTGTGGCCATGAATACAGAAGTACAGGATACCAAATGTAGCTCTGTGTATTCCTTCAGTAATATAAACAGAGTGTCAAACACTCTGTCCAACAAAGTCAGGAGTGTGGCACCTGGCTCCAAAGAGAGGAGACAGGCTGCTGTGGGCAGGTTGCTCTCAGAGGCCATGGGAGAACACCAGCTCCAGCACTGGCTTCAGACAGCTAGGGCTTAGCAAAGTTCTTGCAGACCCTGGTGGATTGAATAGCAGCAAATGGGGTTTCAGCAGATTTGTGGGGGGGTGTGGGGGGAGGTTGTGTTTCTTGTGATTATTCATGCAGAAATTGCTTTCTCCCTTCAACTCGCTTTAGAAAACCTGTATTTTCCATCAGGGATGTTTGGAGATGCCCACTTCCATAAAGCTTACTGTTGGAAGGCTAAAAATTTAACCACAATTACTAGCATTTCAGCCAAAAAAGACAGTCATAATTTCAAGTATTAGCTGCCACTGCCCCATCAATTACAGCTACTCATAGATCTTTCCCACCCAGGAGAAGAGTTCAAATGCCAGTTTTAGCCGAATCTTGGGCCATGGCAAAGACAGACATTAAGAGCAAGGGATCCTTATATAATGTTTACATAGAGCACATGCAAAGGAATGCAGTTTGTACCTTTTTTTGCCAAGCTTTGTTTACTCTGAGATGGTAGACACTGAGGGGAAGTGGTCATGCTGTGCAGTTCCATGGGGAGGCTGGAGAGTTGGGATCCCTGTTTGCTGGACAGATGGGCTCACCTGGAGGGCAACTGACCACACTCTCACTTCTTCACTGATTCAGCACGTGGCCAGTTGATGCCAAACTGGGCAAGAAAAGCCTTCTCAAATACCTCACAAATACCTTGAGCTGTGTTTTTATGCCTTCTCTGAGGGTGGGACTGCACTGACACTCTCTGCAACTCCATAACAAACTAGTTTGGGAGCTAAATAATACCTAGCTATTTGCATTCTCCTCTGCTGGTTTTTAATAATTTGGCTTCTGGTCCCAATCCCTCTGAAAGGCCAAGGGGTATCCCATAGCAGCGGCTCTGTGTCTCTGCCAGGTCACCAGGCTACACAGAAACCTGCATCATGACTCACCAGGTGTAAATGTTTTGGGTCTAGACACCTTAAGAAGTCTTTGAGTTGTGTATATATAACTATAGAAACTTATGAATCTGATAGTAGCAAGCCCTGCAGAAACATAATTAAATGCTCCCCTGTCCTGTGATATGTAAAACACAATTTGGAAGAAGACCAAATGATAAGGGGGGGAGGAAAAATGTTAAAAAATAAGTGCAAATATTTATGTTATAACTTTAAGTAGCTTAAAGTCTAAAATACTCAAACAAGATTAAACATTAAGAAGAAACACTTTGTAAAGGTATGGATAATTTGGGAAAGATTGCTTGGAGAAAATAAGTGTTACATGCAGTTCCACAATTCCACAGATCTGTATCATTACCAGATGTTCCACAGGTTTCACATCTGAGATCCTCCTGGAAAAAGAGTATAAAAGAGAAGCATAGCTCCTTGCAAATAATTCAGAAAAGATAAAGGGGCACCTTAAGGGGCACACAGCAAAAAGGCAGCCACAGCAGAGCAGATAGCTGAAGGAAGAGTAGTGTTACAAGAAACTTAGCTATGAAATGCTTTCACAAAAAATGTACATGCAGTGAAACTCAACAAGTTTTAAAAATCTATTTCCATGCTCTCCATTTATATTTAGGACTGATTTAAGCTTTTATTTCAATTGTAGCAGTTGTAGTACAAATTAATTCTCATAGTTTTGTTCCAGCTGCTAAATTTTGATTTATTAAAAAAAAAATCCACCATAGACAATGAAAAGTATCCCTTTCTGTTCTTTAAACAGCCTTCTGTTCTGTTCACTCTGAGTGCTGCACAGTTACAGTCACGGCTGTATTAATTAAGAACATGCAGTTATCCTCAGCACCGAGAGAAATGAAGTTACTAAATAGATAAAATTTTGAGGTACCTATCTCCCATGAGAGCTTCCAATGAAAGGAAATGTTGGTGACTGATGATGTCAGTGCTTTGCAGCATGGCTGAGAAAATTGACTCTCTTTGCACCTTTGGGTATTCTGACAAGAGTGGTGTTCTTTCTGCAAGCACTCTTCTGGTTTTAAATTGGGTTGTTCATAATACGTGTTGAGTTGTGACAAGTTCCACAACTATCATTCTCTTCTCCTTTCTCTATCCGTCTTTGCTTCTGGGAAATATTGTACATAAAATTCCAGCAATGTTGGGATATAGGAGATCTTGTGCTTTGGAGATCTTAAGCAGTCTTGGACATGATTAGGTTCCAACTAATTTTATATATCAGATAATATAAACAACTTTATGGAAAGTTATGCTGACTATAATCCCACAGTGAAACTGCCAGCAGCACTAAATCACATTTATACCTCAATAGTTCCTGTTACTGTTATTTTCCTGCTATTTTCCTTCATGGTTTGGTCTGTATAAAGGCTTAGATGTGAAATGATAAATGTGACAGATATACCAATATTTATATCACATAAGGTTTTATGTTTTGATTTAGGAAGAAAGAAAAGCTATTCCTCCTAAAGTCAAGATTCTCAGGAGAGGATTGTTGCACTTGTTGCATAAAAATATTTATGTGTCAGCCTCGCAGCACCTACAGCAATGAACAGGGCATGAGGAAAGATAAGCAGAAGTTTCTAGTCAATCAGCCTTTATCTTTTTTCTCTTTTTTTTCTTTCTCTCATTCCAGATGCATGAAAGGGAGAGCACACAATGGTTAGTTCTTAACAAACCAAATTAAAACCCAGGCTAATCTCCTGATCCTTATCAGGACAATGACACAACTGCACAGTATGCTTAGAGGAATAAAGGATAATATTTTATAAATATATGTACATGCTCCTGGGACAACTATTTATGATCAAGAGATGCTTACTTCCTATATGTCATAGAAATTTTATCATGCAAAAAAATTATACTATGCAAGACCTTAAGTACATTTACTGACACTTAGGCTCCCTATCTGACTGCACAGATAATTTAGAATTATTACATCCTAAATTCTAAATGCTAAATTCTTCTTATTCATGTTTGAAGTCTAACAGTCCAATGTTACATACTGATGTAGGTGCTACTAAACACTTCATGTTGTATTTCACACTGGCATGAAAGCTTGACTTTTCAAAAAGTAATTAATTTCCTCTTGGACATGGTTATCCCTGTTAGTTACAAAGCAGTAGTCTAGACTTGCTAATGGACACTTTCAACACCTGACCTTTGGCATACACTTTTTAGGAAATTCCCTTAATTCACAAACAAATTCTGAAACTCTTATTCATATTAAACAGACTTCAGCATAAATAAGTGTCATGTTAATCAAGCTTACACTAACCAATGGAAAAATGGTCTTACAATCTCTTTTTGGTCCTTCTGATCTGTGGAATGTCTTCAAAATGAGATGTCGGTAAAACTCCTACCAACATATTAATGCCATCAGTAGTAATAACATCAACAAATCATCAGCGCGCATTATCTATTTTTTGCCAAGAGACTTGCTATCATAATAAAGAAACTTAAGACCTTTTTACTTTGAGGTGCTCATGAAGCATTTAAATTTATATTCATAGAACCATATTAAGCAACTAAGTAATATTTCTCATTAAGAGTGAAGAGGATCCCTGTCCTGACAGAAGCTGATCATTGTCTAAAGAATTTTTCACAGAAGAAAAGACAGAAACAGGACAGAGGAAATTTTATAATAAAGTACTGGAAAGAAACAGCTTCCTAAAGTACCAAATAAACAAAATTACCCAGTCAGCTAGGGAAAAAGAAGCCCAAATCCCCAGCAACAATAACGCAAAAAGGGGTTACAAAAGTCACTAGTTATCTTTGCAGAACATTTTTAAGGTACCAAGGAAGAACAGTTTTGATCTTTTCAGCTGAACAGCTAATGAACAGAATCCTAGATGCTACAGCATCTCGTGGGTGGGAGTTTGTGAGCTTTGATTCAGAAAATATCAAAGAAAAATAAGAATGGAAATCAAATTTCATATAATTTATAAGTAAGATGGTCTTTCATACCATAGCTCAGATCTGGAAAATAACCCAGGCTGTGACTTTTTGCAATGATCAAGCTATTTCCTACTATTTCCTTTGTCTTGCCTTTTCCCAGTTGGACCTTTTTTTTTAAACAGTAGACAAATAATAACAGAATAGAGCATGTTGTAGTGAAATTAGAGCTCTCCATCAGCTAGTCTATTTTATGCTTCTTACACCATGAGATGAACTTTACTGTAACTTCTCTGGCTCTGTGAACTTTTATAAGGGTAGAGGGAACTAATGAGTACAGTAGGATGAATGGCAGTAAAATAGAGCAGATGTCAATTTTTCCTGTAAAGCATACCATGGCCTTAAATCGAATATAAATTTCCCAGATTTGTATTAGTTTCTCCTGTTACAAAATGCCCAAATTACTTCAAGACGGAAAGAAGAATTCTGACTGATTAATTCACGTTATTGGTGGCTATTCATGTGAGTCAGTAAAAGGAAATATTAGTACTCAAACACCACAACAATGCTAAAATGAGAACAGTTTCTGCTATTTTTGAACAGCTAGATCCCTAATCATTATTTCACTTTTTTTTTTTTTCCCCCCAAAAAAATACTCCATAATGAACGAGAAGCATACTCTGGGGATTCTAATTTCATGAAAAATAAGACAAACTTTAATAATGCTACCTAAGATTTTTTTAAATGCATGAGTCTTGAGAAACAGTTATTCAGGTTTTAGCTCCTGCTTTTCTTGATGTTCCGGGTCCCACGGCTGCAGTACTGATTAGCATGATAGAATTACATTGGACAAGCAATTTCTGCCATCTGCTGGAAGGATATTTTCTAGCACTGGTGAGGCTGGCATTGTTTGGGTAGGTGGCCAAATACAGAGAAATTGAATTAATAGCATTCTAGAAGTTGTTGAGAAATTGAAAGTCAGTCTGCAGTATAATAAAGACCTTCACATGCTGTTCACTGGGGGAGAAATGAGTCACAGAGGAAATGATTTCCAGAGCAATAATGGAACAGGACTAGAGACTTCATCAAAGTCCTATCCCTTTTCAGAACGGTATCCCGCAATGCTACCACTGCTACTGCAGAAAAAGAACAAGAAGAAGAAGAAGAAGAAGAAGAAGAAGAAGAAGAAGAAGAAGAAGAAGAAGAAGAAGAAGGAAAGAAAATAGCAGCCTAATCATAATACGAATAAGCCGAAGAAGAAGACAAGACATCATCAGGCCTCCTCCGTCCTCATCCACCCTCAGCCCATCGTCCTCCGCATCACCCTCACCACCCCTCCCCCTCCCCCTACCACCCTCCCCATCCCCTCCCCCTACCCCTCACCCGCCCCCTCCCCCTCACACAGCAACAAGAAAAGACCACGCACAAAAGAAAAAAAAGGGGGGGTAGTAAACCCCACTAAACCCTATTTTCTGTTCAAAGCATTTCAAAAATGCAATTTTCCTCTATCCACTCTGTAATTATTTGCCAGAAATATAGAATACAGAGATACTGCATATCTGAACAGAAAAGGGTCTCAGTCTTTTTATTTTACATGAGAAGTAAAGCATTTAAGTTAACCATCAGGATAAAACATTTTAGAAAGGGAATCAAACCTAGTGTTCCTGAAATGGTATTACAGACATAAATGTCTACTGTCACATACATATGTATTGCATACAGATAAACTTCCACAATATGTATCTTCAGGATTTTAACAAAACACTGCTATTTGTCTGTGCTTTATAATGCCCTTGAAAGTATTCCATTAAGCTGCAAACTGATGTTTTCATGATGTGAATGAATGGAGTGAAATGCTATAATTACCTGAGCTAACAGAAATTGCACACTGCCTTTGCTACTCTTTGGTAGCAGCAGTACGCTACCTGGTTAATACATTAGACTGCTGTAGTAGGACTTGTAGTACTATTATGACAATCATCCATCACTTCTGAACCCAATTCCCCCTTATCAGCAGCATATAATTTTGCCATACATTAATAGTTCAGTCTGGAATTTTCCATGCTGGATGTTTGCCTCGGGACAATTTTGTAGAAAACTTCAGTCAAAAGATTTCAGCTGTTTCTGAAAACACAATTAAGGGAAGGAAAAAAAAAGAAAAAAAAAAAGAAAAAAAAGCAGCATATTGTTTTGATTGTTTTGTCCATGTTAAAATATTCTGGCAGCCTTTTCTTTTAACAGCTTTAGTATATTCATCCTTTGGTACAGGAACTTCCTGTTTGCAAGGTGGATCGTCTATTTATCAAAGGTAAACTTCTTGCTAGCCTCACCAAATTTTATCAATGTCTGTCCATGTTATAAACCTCGAAGCCTTTACATAACGTGTTTCCAGTAGAGACTGCAGTACATCCACCCACTCCAGCCGTGGGCTGCACACTACTTCGACAACCTTTCAGGCTCCAAGCTGATGTCGTGGCTGGCTGGTCTGGCCCTGTGATCTGAGACCAAGGATACCTTTACAATAGTCCCAACACTGAGTCCTGGTGGAATGGGACAGGAAAAAAAGGGGAGCTGGCCATGACAGAAATGCTATGGTAATTGTGGGTGGTATGGTGCAGAATGGTGTGGTGTGGTGCAGAAGGTGCCGTATGAGAGGAAAGCTGGGATGGGTTGCCAAGGAGCTGAGAGCAGTGGGATGGGAACAAAGAGAAAATAAAAGGTTGGTGTCGTTACATTAGACCTAGTTCACGGTGGGATATTGAGATGAAGATCTAGAGAAGTGAGAAAGTGAACAAATATGTTGGCAGGAAGGAGATATGAAAGGGAGATGGCTTCAATTAGCAATCAGATATGTTGGAAATAGTAGGAAATGTCTAGAAAAAGACACTAGAACAAGTAGCCAAGAACAGATGACAAATCTAAAGGAGAAGATTGGAAATCATTGTGAATGGGGAAGCTGAGGAAGAAAGACTAGATGAAGGGCTAGGAGAGAAGAAAAAGTATGGGTAAGACAAGCACAAAAACATAAGCTGAGGAATGAAAGTCAAGGAGACAGGGTGGGAGTAGAGCTGATATTTATTTGGAGCAGAGACTAGTACTGGCTTGAGAAGTCTGTCAGACTGAGTATTTTCAGCCATCATTTATTTCAAGACTCCTTGATCAATATGGGACATATGTCTCAGTGGACTTTCTGAAGCATGGACTGTAGGCTGGGTATCCCCAAGTGATGTCATTACACATTATCTTTTGCTCCTGTTTCATTCGCTTGTCTGCTCTGATGATGCATTTAGTACTTGTGTGATAAAGGAAACTGATTATTTGCTGGCCAAAATGTGCTTTTAACAGAGGTGAATGAAGAATTTAATTCAGCAAACTTGCCACCTTTCAAAGACAGTCTGTTTTTACCTCACCTATGTCCAGGTATAGCCACAGCCCTTAGGAAGGCTGTGCATGTGTGTGTATGCATGCATTTCTCTTAGGTTACCTTTCCTTCACAGAGTGGGAAAGAGGTATGAAGGAGGAGATGGTGATCTACCATGTCAAACTGTTGTGGGGGTGCCACCTCATTCTTGAATCCTGCTTTAAAAATGAACCTCAAGTATTTTCATATTTCTTCAGGTATGAAGAGAGCTGAAAAGTATAACCTCATGTTTGGAGAGCCAGCACGTTAAGGCTGGCCAAGGACAAGATGTGTGGGCAGAGCTGTGGGCAGCTGGCAGTGAGCACAGGCTGACTGGAAGTTGCTGCATTTCTTGCACTGGGTGGTATGAAGATCCAACTTGGTCCCTGGCCATACACTTCCACTGTTGAGAAACCAAATCTCAAGAGGTCTCCCTCAGTTTACTCATAATTTTTGAAGACTGCATTGGTCTCAGGGGCCCGCTACTGCTAGACAATTAGTAATTAATTATTTTTAGATTTCAATAACCATGGTTAGAATATAATTTATTTTCTGACTTCAGCAATAGAGAGATGTCATTTTCTCATGAAACTGAGGAATAGAGAGAAAGTTATGCAGACACACTGCATAATGCCTCATCCACTGAGGACTGTAGAGAAAATGTTCTTCTCCATTAGAGTAAGAGGAAAAATGCACATGAGATTAAAGGAAGCTTAGTCATGTGTATAACATTATGGATGAGTGGATTTAGAATAGATAGGTATCCATTGCTCCCTAAAAGGCTGTATATAAAATATCTAATGTCCTGTAAAATGTATGTTTTGCCAACTAACAACAAAAAAAAAGTTCAAATATTTCAAATCTTTCAGATACTTAAAATATATGTACCTAGAGTATACTTTGAATACCTTTAAGAGAGCCTTACTACCACAACTGATCTTTAACGTCTTTACACTGGATTCAGAACAAATATGAGAGAAAAACCCATGTTATTCAGTGACAGACAAGGTAGTCTTTTAAACTATGTGGGTGATGTGTGTACTTAAAGGCTTCCATTGCTCTCTGGTGGCAAAATTCCTGGGCAGCAAACCTTTCCCAGGTGGTCAAAACCTGGCTTTTTTAAACCTCCTCTAAGTTCTAAGATATTTTTCTTTCTTCTTTCTTCTTTCTAAGTCCACCCATGCCTGTTCCTGTCTTAGGTTCATGTGAGTGCAGAGTCCTGTGGTATTGCTGCCTAGTACCCAGAAAAAGCTGTGCTGTGTAATAGCAGCTCTGTCTTATGTGCTGCAGCTAATTAGTGTCAGGAGGAACAAAACCAAAAAGAAAAATAATGACAAAAAAATTATTTCTCTCCCCTGAACTGGTATCCAGAAAACAGAATCCGAATCACACAAATACACTTCAAATGTGGGGTGATGTATATTTATTCCCCATGCACAAAATTTCTGCCCCCCACCTCCTAGCTCGCAACACTGAGGCAGAACTAAAAGTAAAACCTTTTTAGATTCACTTGGAACTTGCTGCTGCCTCTCTGTAGCCCACTTTCTCAGTGTTTGAGCTTAAACTCACAGGAACATGCCAATACAAAAACCCATATTAAGTTCAGTGGGATTATTTGTGACATTTTTCTTCCTGGTATGATTTAATGGTTTTGTCAAGTCTTTATGCCTCTCTCTCTCTCCATTAAGAAGTATTCAATTCCTTGGTCTCTGGGTAGTTCATCCCTATTGTAAACTCCTCCCACTTTTTACAATAAGGCCAAATTTTCAAAGCCACCAAAGTGCTCAGGTTAGGAGAGAGGCACAAAAGGGGTTAGGACATGGCAAAAATATTTCTGGAAGAGGACAAGAAGCACCTGAGTAGAGAACTGATTACATGTGCACAGGATTCAAGATTTCTGTATGTTGTGCCTGGGACCAAGGACAACATGGGCAAGGACTATATGCTCAATAAATATTTCTGAACCAAGCAGAGGTGATAGGAAACATCTACCAAGATTTCTCTTAAAGGAAGTATGGTCTCATGGACAGAAACTCTCTTTCTTTGTCTGTTTGAACACTACACATATTATTGGGATTCTCAATAGAACTCAACAATACAAAAAATAAGTAGTTGAAGAACTTAGACGATCCAAAGTTCATTTAGGTAGTAAAATTTTAGCCCCCTTTTTGTTCCTTTTTATATTTTGCACTTGCAAGGAATGCTCAGCAACACCTAATGTTCAAGATGTGCAAGTCTAATATGATTTTTTTCGAAAGGAAACCTGAACAGAAAAGACTACTTTTTCAACACTGTCAGATTGTTAGTCCTGAGTAAAAATGCAAATGTGATCAGCACATTTCTCAGAAAACAAAAAGAAGTGTAAAGTGCTGCTATTGTTTTTTGTGGCTTCTGACTGAGGGGATTAATGCAAGGAAGGCATGGTGAACAACACCAGTCCAACACTTTGTCTTTTTTCTCTGGGTGCTGCTCACCTGCTTTTTCTGCTTGACTCCACATTGCAAAGCTTTCTGGGTGAGCCACATAATTTTTCAATGCTGAATAAAGCTGCTGACAGTCTTATTAATTCATTAAAATGGATGAAAGTTTTGAAATTTTATTTTCTAAAGCTTTGCTGCAGCATCTTAACAACCACATCCAGTGTTCCTAGTTACTTCATGTTAAAATGTCACTTAATTTATTAGGAATCCCAATAATAAAAGAAAACAAGCCATTTTTCATGTCATTATTATTCTTAATGAAACTCTCATCTCTTACACCCTAGCATATTGCTACCATGGCTGGTGAAGTGTGCACAAGGGAGCAGATCAAAGTTTTCTTTTTAAGCTATCCCAAACAATTTTCTAACACTGCAAGTCTCTGACTACTCTTCATTCTCCTGATCAATCCTTCTCCAGTACCACAGCATCTTCTCCCCTCTCCTGAGGATTAAACTACTCTAGTTCTCTGCTTCTTCAAAAGACAGTTCCAAAAGATGCATTTATGATCTAATTTTATTGAGGCTTGGAGAGTTATCAGTCTAGACAGACAATTTAAACAGGATGGAAGTGTGCCAAGTACTCCCTAGCGGCCAAGATTGATATGAGATCTCTAAAGAAGAGCCAAAAATTGAGTACACCAAGTCATTTTTTTTCCTTATTTCAGGATGTTGTTGTTCCCAAAACCATATAGCAGATGGAGCCTCTTTTCTCCTTTTCTCAGCCAACCTGATCCATTCAAGTGTTTGGGTCCTTACAGTAGTAATAAAAAGCAATGTTGCAAAGATGTCCCAAGGGACACATAAAGGGGATGCCAGTGTACCTAATCCCACCAAAAAAAAAATGGAAATGAGGCATCAAAAAAGGTATTGACCTGCCCTGAAGAGTTTGCACTTGTTCCATTAAGAGTATAGAAAACTGATAGAAAATAAATGCTTTGTGTTCCAGCTGGTCCTCAGACATCAGGGAGGCTGGGTGTGACTGGGTTTAATTTCAATTATAACCAGTTCATCACTCTAAGTCTGGTCATGTTCAACAAGAACTTTGATAAGCACAGATTCACAAGTAGTGAAATTTCAACAGTATGAGTCTGATCATGTTCAACACAAATGTGTGTGAGCATGATTCAGGAACAGTGTAATTTACCACTCTGATACTAGAGCTCTGGCCAAGTTCAGTAAGAATTTATGTGATCCAGAGTCACAAATAGTATGGTTTATTGAAGAAACAGGAAAGGTTCTGGATTGACAGTGGTAAATGCATGAACTGCAGAGAGTTAATATGTGTAACGACCAAAGGTACAGTAACAGAGATCTGTTATAAATATGTGTGAATATATATTCACATAAATAAATATTCCTGGGACTGCTCCAAGACAGTTGCTCATCTAAAGGCTTCCTTTTGGGAAGGAGGAGAGATACAGTCCATTGACTGATCCGAAACAAGCAGAGGCGTTTCCCCCCTTCTCCTATCATCTCTCTTTTTCTGCCCCAAACCCCTCTTCTTTTATACAGTAAGTTTTAGCAGATCCCAAAAGGAGGGAACAATTGCCCGTTACAGGTGGGGACTGGTTACTGTAACAACACATGTAAGCCGTGTTCTCTTTTAATTTGTATTCTTAGGCGAGTGAAAGTTAATAAGCCAGCAGGGCTCCATGACAGTCTTGGCTACTTTCGCTCAGGATTCATAGTTGATACAGAGTAAAATGGTCCTCCTCCACCTATGAAAGAAGCAGCAAATGCTCCCTGACATTCACCAGACAGTTTTTCCATGCATACTTATCTCCTTAAAGGACCAGATTTGTAGCAGGTCCTGTTTTGCATGTTGAAAGAGGGAGTGAAGCCAGTGGCTGGTCTGGAGGCACAGGTGCTCTTCTGCGCTTCCCTGGAACAGCACTGGGCAGTAAGGCCTCCACTTTGCTCTGAACATCATTCAGTTGTTAGGCCTTACCTGAGCCAGGTGCTAGATAAGAAAGAGGCTCAGCTCATGTTTTTCCCAACGTGCAGTGATGTATAATTTTGCGTTTTAATCCTCAATGGTTTGTTCCTTTCCCTGTTTAGCCTAAGTTGTATTCACCCATTAAGCTGTCGGTCTTCCCTGATACGTACCCCTTATTCCCAAATGTTCTCTGTCAATCCTCCCTTGTACCGTTCCCTGCCTGGACTGCCCCCTTTGGGGAATCCCCTATCCTTCCAGGGCCCCCATTGGTTTGTTTATATTAATTTCCTTCCATTAACCTCCCCATTGGTTTGTGCTCTGTAAACGCCACCTTGTGCACCTCCCCAGTCTTTTCCCTAATGGTCCCTCTACCCTAAACTCCACCCTGATTCTGTGCCTTAAAACCCACTGCCCTGCCTTTGTCTGGGTCCTTTCCCCTGCTCTGAGTTGGAGTTATGTTACAATTTTTGTTGCTTTAATAGACGATTTCCTTGGAGTTGCATGTGAGGGCCTCTTTTCTCCTTTCTACACTGATCCTGCAGGAAGTGCTCAGGACCCTCGGGACCCTGGGGGTTGTGTCGCACCCCAGCCAAGCGCCATACCACCAGGCACACAGCGATACCAACCAGCCCCAGCAATTCTTCACCAGCTTAAGGCAGCTCTTGTAGCAAGCCTGACAATTTATGATAACACAGGTAGGATAAAAACTAGATGTAACCTGCACATGGAGTAACTCTAGTAAAAGCTAATAAACTTGTAAACTGTATTATATTGGATTCTATTCTGTTATATTATATATTATAGCATTATATCTTTTATAACAAGTATCTGGGAATTAATTACAGGAACTATGGAACTAGAAAAGGGCAAGAGTGCAGGCATAACTCTGGAATGAAAAACATGGCAGGGTCATAGGGAACTGAAAGGTCTAGGAGGAAGGTAAATCAGAGGATAAACAGATGAGGTTGCAGAAATGGCAGTAAAAGAAACAGGGCCAACAAGAAAGGAAAAACTCCTAACAGCCCCTCTGGAGCATGCATGTCATTTGTGCCCTGTAGAATAAATGAATCATCTACTGGCCTTCTAAAATACCGCCTCTCTCCATTATTGTTGAAATGATACTGCAAGAAATGCAGTATTTCAGGATTTATCAGAGAAAACTTTGAGAAAAATGGTCACCATAAATATAACTACTCTAAAAAATTAGGAATTGAATGTAGCGGTTGGAGGCACTTTGGCGCCTGCATAATTTTATCACCTTGGATTTTAAGAGGAGTCCATTGTCTTGTAAAGAAATGTTATTTCTTCCCGAATGCACACAGACCAATGGTGTACTGAGAATATTTTCTTACTGTTTTTAAGTGGAATTCCCAAAAGAATGGGAAGCTACATTTCATGAGAGGATTTGAGAGTATGATTTTAATACAGGAAAGAGAACGACTATTTTAGACACAGTAAAAAAGGAGAAGCAATTGTTGAATAGTCTGCACAAATGACACAAAATAAACCTAATTATCATAAAGGATATTCCTTAGGTTAGAGGGCTGCACTTTTTTTTTTTTTTTTTTTTTTTTACTTCAAAGGGACTTTACAAGTAGAATGGAAAAAAAGAAGGAAAGGGGGCATGCAGAATTGTCGTAAGGTCAAAGGACATCGTCCAGTAAAATGTTCTGATGGCACAGAGACAGCACAGCTGCAGGCAGAAAGTTGGGATGCTGCTCAGAAGTTCAATGTGCAGTCATCAGTGATTGCTGGTGATCCCACTGGTTCACAATCGTGGAAACGCCTTGAAAAATATGTGGAATTCAGTATGTGACTTTTTAGGTCTTCATTTTTTTTAATGAAACATGCCTGTTCACCTTTTGGAAACTATAAAATATTTCTTAAAATTCAACACACAGAAAAATCAATTAATAGTGAATATGGTGAAATGGAACTAAAGGGAAGTGTTTATGAATTTGAGTCAAACTGATGACTAGAAGTTTTAGTTGGAAGACAGGGTGGAAAATCCATATAGATTGAAACAGTTAAGCTTCTTTACAATAAAATATTTCTGTTCAAACATGCCAAAAGCTTGAAAATAAAAATTTTTGTATTAAAATAACATTCTCTCCTTTAAAAAAAAAAGCTAAAACAAGAATAAGACTAAGCAAAAGACATAATTCTAAAAGAACTGGGGGAAAAGCACGCTTCGCATTTTCTTGGCCAGAACTGGTTTTGTCTTTTCCGAAAACAATTCTTGCTTTAGTCCAGATTTAGTTGTCAGCCCCAAGTATCTGTTTAGTTCCAAGCTGTCTTTTAATTTACTTTGTTTGTTTGTTTGTTTGCATACTGATTTCAGGCTCTAGAATTTATTTTCTAAGTGGAAAAGTTACTGTTTTCTCAATATTTTTCCATACTTACAGGGCTGGAACATACACCTTAGAAACAGATTCGGTTTTGGTTAGCCTGGAAAAGAGAAGGCTAAGAGGAAATTAATTACCATCTTCAGCTAAATAAAGAAGAATTGTAGAGAAAAGAGCCATCAACTCTTCTCAGATGGGCACAGCAAAAACGCAAGAGGCTGCAAGCCACATCACAGGACATGCCAGCTGGAAATAAAGATAATATTTTTCACAAGAGTGTGGCCAAGTACTGACACGTGAAACTAGAGAAACTGAAGAATCTCCATTCTTGGAGACTTTCAAAACCTGATTGGGCAAGCCTGAGCACCCTGATCAAATTTCTGAATTAGTCCTACTTCTTGCAAGCAATGGGAATACATGGGTCCCTCCAACATAATTAACTCTGTATTTCTAAATGTGAATGTTTTGCATAGTCGTGCTTTGGGTTAGATCAAAACAATACACAGGACGATCAAGTAACAACTACATGACTACCGAAAAGCACAGGTCTGGCAGCTAATGCACACATTCCATAGAAATCCAAGTATTTCATGCTCTACTTTAGACTTTCAGGATGAGCTTGGCCAATGTTGAGGAGGAAATTTACATCCTGAGCTTGGTTTGGACCACACCAGCTAACTTTCCAACCAAAACTCAGGCAGTGTGCTCAGGATATTTTACATTAAGCACTGTTGCTGTGGTTTGGCTTTCTTGGACCTACACAACCCTCACATGTTGAAATATCTTCACAGATCCTTACAGCATGCAGCAGAGCATGCAACTCTCAATCTCATTTTATAAAAACTGGCAAGATGCAACACAGTCCTCACATTGCGTCTGACAGCTTGACCTAAGAAAAAAACCTACACGAAAACAGCAGTTATCTCTCAGGGTCATAGGAACATCACATGGTACCTGAATGAAACCCAGAGGCACAACCTATTCAGTATGGACACAGTTCATCAGTTAAAGCAGTGTGGGTGAGAGCCAGAGTGTGCCACCCTAGGGTCAGGAACTGAAACAATCCCTGGTATTGTTTTACTGACCACCATAGACACATATACTATAGACACAGCAGTCTTTCAGAGAGTCAAGTTTCAATTAGTTTTAAATGAGGCTGAAGTTTTTACTCTGTATGGGAATAAAGTCTCTCTGAAGTAGATTTTAAAATCAGGAAAACTTTTTTTTCTATTTGATTTTCTAAAAAGCCTAATTCATATGCAAAATTTTCAGTTAAGAATAATTGATTGCCAATTAAAGTACCCAAAAGTTAGGAAATACTATCTCTAGGATTGATGTTTCAGACTGAATTCACATATGTTCTATATGTATTATTCATAGTTTCATGGTTGACTGGTGGATTTTTTCCTCCTCCCATGGGACTATTCAGCTTTCCATTGACTAAAAGAAGGGATGGAAAACACAAGATTTCTACCTCAGCCAAGGGGTTTGGTTTTCTGGATTTCCAAGATTACAGCTGCCAAGAATAGGTCTTTTCTGTGGTAGACCTCACAGACAAGGGTGCACAAGCTTCACAGCTCCCTGTTACATGAGCCATCCGGGAGAACAGGATGATATTAGGCTTCCTTTGGGTGCTTAAGGTGTGCTGCACTGAAAGCTCACTGAGAGCCATTTCCCTTTGTGACTGCCCTTTCCCTGAGCTGATTTGGTACTTTGGAATATTTCCGCCTACATCTGGGACAGAATGACAGAAAACAGTCCAAGCCTGTAACAAAATTATTTAGTGTAGGACATACATGAACAACCAAAAGAACTTGAATATGTCTGCACTGACAGCCCTGCAGTTTTCTAACTCTTGCTAGCTCAGATACTGACAGCACAGGACAGTGAGCAACACAGGCTACAGTGCTACAGGCTACATGTGTAAATGAGCCGGTATGCCTGGTTCTGTAATCGTATTGCAAATAAATGAATCACATGGTTTAAAGTTAATTTAGTGCCACTTCTGTGAACAGCAACCACCTCTTGATTAAAATGCTGTTTTAGGAAAACTGTCTTGCCTATTAAAAAAAAAAAAAAGCTGTGAAAATTCTCCAAACACACGTATTACCGGAGACATCTAATGTACACTTAATACAATTTCATACAACCAATGATATGAGCTAATAATTAGGCCTATAATTTGGTGTTTGCTTTCCATTAATTCAAGGAGTTTTTTCTCAGATGGGTAGCAAGCCTTTGTCACTGTAGGACATGAAAGAAAGATGAAAGACTTTAGGTATTTCAGAAGGCAAAGAGTATAGAAGGCTTTACTGTCTAACTCTTACCACCTTTTATAAGGTGTTCCAATACAGACTTAACATGATTGGTGAACAGGAACGACACCTCTATAATCCCATTGGTGAAACTAGAGAAACAGCTGGGGAAAGATTGTTTTGGGAAACAATAGTTGTTTTGCCAAGACTGTTTTGAGAAGAGGCTTTCTCGAGAACTTTTCCCTTGGGAAACAGTTAGCACTGCTAGCAGGCTAAAATCTCTTCAGACTTAGAAACGTCAGGCCCACAAGCCTTTGCATATTTATTTTTCTCAGTGTTTAGGGCTGACAGAAATTTGAACATGAATAGTCTGCCAAAGTGTTCTTCACCTCCCAAGGCGCTGAGCTCTATCAGTCATAACGACAACTCAGCTTTGATGACTAAACACTATTTATGTCAAAGGTTTAATGAGAACAGACTTATCCATCGTACAGGTAATTAAGTTTAGTATTTTTATCAGAATGTTTCTGTATTTGAATTATATAGTTATGCACAAAAATGGGAATTAAAATGAAAAATAATGTAAAATTGAGAAAGACTTTGAAGAACACATTACTCCTTAACAGTGAATTTTGATTTAGGATTCTCTCTCAGCTCAAAAAGCTGATCATGCCAACAGGAAAAAAAATAGGGTGAACTTTGAAGGTCAGAGAGGGACATGGGTTACTCATATAATTTAACTCTTCCTTTTTCCTTAGGAAAGAAATCCTTCCAGAAGCACTGCATCAGAAAAACAGTAACTGTTCAAAGTCTTGCTTTGACCACTCTGAGAAGGCAACCATTGACCACTCTGCAAAAGCAACTGAGTACTAGCCCAGGTCCACCAGCCATGTCCCAGTAAAAAAGCTTTCAGAGGAAAATTTTTTTTTGCAACATGCATCTTCCTTCAGCAACATCCTTCAAGCTTGTAATGGTTTTAACTTAATAAACCCAGGCAGAAACACTAATTAATGTAGGGGTTTTAGCATTTATTCTCTTTTTGGGGGAGGGAGAGATTAGGAGAAAAAAAAAACCAAAGCAGGCTTAAGCTTAAAAATTAACAACAATGGTTTTATTAACATACACTAAAAGAATGAAAGAAAAAAAGAAAGTTGAGAAAAAGAAAACTTAAACTAAAACAGAATGACACTTTAAAACACGCTTCTCTCCTCTTACAAACTATTAACTCTCTTATTAAACAACATAGAAAGACACAACTTGAGATTTTCAGTCAGTTTCACTATTTAGACATAATTACTCATTACTTTAGGAGAAGAGTCTCTCTAAGATTTTTTATGAAGACATTTGCCACAAGACAAAATAGTCCAGCGCTCCCAATGTCACACATCTGCTGCCGCCCAGAGTTTTCGCAGACTGTGATGTTCTATCAGCAAAGCTTCTCAGTGTATCTGGGGTACTATTCACAAATACTTCTTCTAGTCTAAAATTATCTTTGTCTTAAAGGCTGAGACCTCCTTTTAACCCAGGACCGGGGGCTTTAAAGTTCCCAAATAAATCTCAATTACATCAGTTCTCAATTTTAATTAGAATAGCATTATACCAAACAACACTAAGATGCTGCAAAGAACACTCCATTTCTCCATAACTTACCTTAGAGAAGTCCGGTTAAAAATGTCCACTTCTTCAATCCGATTCCAATATTATTAGTTCTTTCACTTCTAATCTAACTGACTTCATTTGGTGTCTGTTCTACATACCCTGTTTTCTTTCTTCTTTCTCTCCAGGAAGAATTGTGCTTTAAAAGTTCCATGTTACTAGGAAAGAGTTAAATCTGCCCGGGCTTGCAAGGGCCACGTGCACACCCTGGGCTGCATGAACTGAAGAAAATGCCAAGCTGTGCTGATGGAGGAAGCTGGTAGATGTGCTTTTTCCCACCCCTCGGTCTCATCCAGGGCGGCTCAACTCAAGAGCTGTTACGGAGCTGCAGGTTTTCTTTCTCTGCTGCCAGCGGTGATTAAGCTGGGCCATGTCTTGGCCCCTTCTGCCGTGGTCCGAGCACACGGCCCCGCACTGCCGAGCTGCAGCCGCCTCTCTTCCCTGCCAGCAGCAGGGGAAAGGGGCTCAGGCGGCCCAGGCCCTCCCTGTGCGGGCAGCGGCCCTCAGAGCCCCGGCTGAGCCCGGCTCGGCCACCCAGAGGGGCAGCAGGGCCCGACCCGGAGCCGGCCCGGCTGCCTCCAATGTCACCGCGTGCCTGATTCCAAAGCAAGAGAGTTATTGATCTGCAACAGATTAGTTTTAAAAGTCCCTTCCAATGTCGCATCGACATTTCCCATTGGTCAACCCAGCTGCCAATATCCCAGCCAGCTTTTTGATAGGTCCCTGTCCTCCCGCCCCAAACCACTCTACAGTCATGGCAGGGAAAATCATCCCACATTTCTCTATAACCAGAAAATAAAATTGTGCCAACCCATTATAAGGCTTCTCTCCTAACTGAGCTCTGTGCTTTGTCTCTCTCCCAACCCTAAATTTATGTGACTGTGGGGACTTTGCCCCAGCTACCCCAGACACTGTATTGAATGAGAGCTTGAATTCATAGCTATCACTTAGATAAACATGTCCTCATGTAGTTTAAGCACAGCTTTCTTGGGGTGATTTTATGATTATTAGTCTATTCCCTGATTGCCTGCTACATGCTCAAATATGGTTGCTGTAGCTTTAAGGTGTGTCTGGGGGGAGAAAGGAGCCTTGGGCCCCTTTGGTGGGCTTTACCACAGCCTCTCTCCCAGGTGTCTGGTGAGTCATGTGGTCTGGGTTTTTGCTTGGCTAGCATGGGGGGTTTTGTTAGCCCAGGCAGAAGCTTTTCTTTTTTTTCTTCCCCTGAGATTGGAGAGGCCGCAGCAGCAATTCTAAAGCAGCTCTTCAAAGTGAACTGGATGGTTTGGTTTTGGTCCAAGATCAGAGACCAGGGGAAAGATGAGGGGCCTCTCCGTTTTGGCCCCGTGTCTCTGAAAAAGCTGAGCCAGCAAGAGAAAGCTCACCTGCTTCATCAGCTGTGAAGAGGGGACCAATATCAGAGACTCACCAGGTTCCACATCTGATTGCCCAAACTGTTGCCTGAATCTACTGGGGTTTTTCATTTGCTTCTTTGTTTTTCCCTGAAAATCCATGCCATTTTGTCCACACCAACTGGCAAATGCTGTGGGGTTTTTTTTGTTTTTTTTCCCTGGCATGTTGGGGTTTTGTTCCAGTGTGTGTGTGCGTGGGGGTCAAGGGGGCTAAGTTCTGACAATTCAATACCTAACATTTATTTCCTTTTTACTGTGTCATATGGGTACTCTGTCAATAAATGGTTGGGGGGGGGTTTCACTAGTATTCATTTTTTATGGCAGAAAGGGATGGTTGAAACCCTTTTATTTTTTGGAGGAAACACTCATTCCAGAGTGGTTTTTTTCCTAAACTTGTCTCTAAACCAAGACAATAGCACAGGATTTCAGGAGAGAATTCTTCTGATACTCGACTGTTCCCTTCAGCAGCCTCTTAACAGGCTTAACTGGGCTAAACTGGAGCTTCTACTCTTTGTGTCTCTTCCAATTCTTATGCCAAATGTAGGTGTCAGCTGAGATCTAGCTCAACATTCTCAAGCCATAGTCCAGGTGAACATTCCTCAGGGAACATTATTTTTGCCCCTATCCCCTCCTTTGGCAATCCCTTTTCAATCTGTGACCAAATGAAGTGCTAGGCTTTCTCTCTTTTCCCAAAGCTGAACATAACCAGATCCCTAATCATTCGTTCAGGCTGAGACAGCCCAAAGTCTCTAGCGACCAACCAGATGAGAAACTTCTCTGAGAATAATTTTTTCCTGCCCCACTCCAAATGGGGATTCAAACTTGGCCTATTTCCTGTCCCTAAGCCTAATTTTAGCCACAACTCTAACACCTGGTATCTGCAGAGACCAGTCAAAGACCCCAAGCTATAGCCATGATAAACAAGTTATCCTAAGAGAATCCCTTACAGCAAATCTTTTTTATCAAAATGGAGCCCTGGGCTCTGCCTTGTTAGAAGTCCAGCAGTCTGAATGCAAAGGATGGGTTGAGCCTTGGTTCCAGATCCTGAACTAGCACAGAGATTAAAAAGATTTCAAGAAAGAGGTATTTTTGCAGCCTACCCCTTAGTCCAGCTGCTCCTTTTCTGCCCACACCAACTGTAGCCCCAGGTTTTATCTCTCTCAACCAGGTATGTAATGTTATCATTAATCATAATCCCAGACATCAGTCGGGCCTTCTCCAGCATGGCCCGGATGAAAAACGTCTCCAGGAAGATTTCTTTTCATGTCCTACCCCTTTTTGGCAGCTCTTGGCAGCTCTACACCAAGTGCATCTCTAGGCACAATGACTCTCATTCTCCTAATCCAACTCTTAACTCTAAGGCCATTCCTGAGCCTGGGCTGAGTCTTGGCTCAAGGCACCCAGCCATGACCTAGATGAGAAATTTCTCAACGAAAACTCTATCAGCAGACTACTCAATCCTTTTCCAGCTACTTGTTAACATTGCCAAGGATGGCAATTCTTGGATTAGGGATGTTTTTGTTGTTGTAGCTCCCTCCTTCCAGAAAGATAATGAATATATAACTTAATATTTTCAGTGAATTATGTACTGAGTTCACCTTAAACAACTCAGAGTCATGATCCATATAAGACAGCAAAATTGCTTATTGTTCAAGATTTTTTCAATTTCCTGTCACAACAACCTTGGATGTATCTTGTTAGGATTCTGCTTATTTAACTGATCAGAGGCTACATGCTTCTGCTGTATCCGTCTGACTTCTAATCTAAAGAATGTCTACATCTGCAAAACACGTGGCTTCTATATAATTCAAGATAATCATGAAAACCTCTTGAAACAGGTATTTTGAGGCTGCAAAGCAATAGATAGGTTTTCTTCATACCATGTCAACCAACAGGTATGGACTTTTAAATATGGTGGAAAGGTATTGTATAACGTATTTCTAATAGCTGTTGTGATAGAACAAGGAATGTTTGCACAGTCAACAGAGCTGACATTAAAAAAAAATAAGTTTAAGCTTTGTCTCCATTCTTTTTGGTTTTGCCATTATTTTCTCTTTTTTAATGTGTCATGTAATGTGTCAATCTTATGCTGTGATCTTTGGGAGAACGGTATGAAAAAGATGATCCTTTATATTAACACTGCTGGAAGAGTCCTTGGGGTAACTTGGATCAGATCTATTATTACAGTTGAAGATTAATTCTAGACTAATATATGTCGAAATTAGTTCCAAAGAAAACGTTTGCTTTATTTGATTAGTACAGTCAGAGTAGTATATTGGTTCCCAACTGTTTTAATGAGTCACACAGTGTTTCTTCAAAATATTCCAATTTGCTACAACGGTATGCCTATTTATGGCTCTATCTCATTCGTTTAGAATAAAAATATATTTATTCCTTTCAGATTAACTTACTTTACCATCCCAATCAAACCGAAACTGGCTATTTCCAGGTGAGGATCTGCTCCCTTTGTTCTTAAGACAGAAATGTTTTTTCCGACGAGAGCTCAGCTCTTCACGATGCTGCCACGTGGTGGTGCCCCGGCGCTGCGGTGAAAACCATCGTGTCAATCGCTTGGATTGTGGAATTCAGCCCCACCAGGTTCTTGCGGTGCTTTCTTTAAAATGAACAGTATTTACTGTTCCATGGCCTCGGTTTAATATATATACACACAAAACATAAAACACAAAACATCCACTGTAGCTGAATGATGCTTTCAAATTTGTTAGGCATATTTTTGATTGATGTATTTAAAACCATAACTACATGATCACTGTTCTGTCACTTCTGTCTATATAGTGCAACAACTTAAACTTCTTAATACTTACAGAATACTTTATTTGAGATGTTAGGGTAGCTGAAATGTGCAACCAGTTGCAACAACAGTTAATATTTTCTGAAAAATAGAAACAGTCTATGCTAAAGCATCCTTCACTGACTGATGTCCTTCTATGAGAAGGTAACCCACTTAGTGGATGAGGGAAAGTAAGGCTGTGGATGTTGCCTACCTGGACTCTAGCAAAGCCTTTGACACTGTCTTCCACAGCATTCTCTTGGAGAAGCTGGCTGGTGATGATTTGGGTGAGTGCACAGTTTGCTGGATGAAATACTGGCTCGATGTCACACCCAGAGAGTGGTGGTGAATGGAACAAATCCAGTTGGCAGCTGGTAACTAACTAGTGGTGCTACTCAGGGATCAGAACTGGGTCCACTTCTGTTTAACATCTTTATCAATGACCTCGACAAAGGCGATCAAGGTAACCCTCAGCAAGTTTGCAGCTGACACCAAGTTGTGTGGGAGTGTTGATCTGCTGGAGGGTAAGAAGGCTCTGTAGAGGATCTGGACAAGCCAGATTGATGGGCCAAGGCCAGTTTTAAGAGGTTCAATGAGACAATGTTGGGTCCTGCACTTGGGTCATAGCAACCGCATGCATTGCCCCAAGCTTAGGGCACAGCATCTGGAAAGCTGCCCAGCAGAAAAGGAACTGGGAGTGCTGGCTGAAAGCAGCTGAACATGAGCCAGCGTGTGCCCAGGTGGCCAAGGCCAATGGCATCCTGGCCTGCATCAGAAACAGCTTGGTCATCAGGACCATGAAAGTGACTGTCACTCTGCTCTCAGTGCTGGTGAGGGTGCACCTCAAATCCTGTGTCCGGTTCTGAAAAGACATTGAGGTGCTGGAGCACCTCCAGAGAAAAGCAATCAAGCTGATGAGGGGTCTGGAGCACAAATCCTGTGAGGAATGGCTGAGGGAACTGGGAGTGTTTAAAAAAAAAAAAAAAAAAAAAGAGAGAGAGGGGCTCAGAGCTGACTTTATCGCTCTCTCCAACTACGTGAAAGGAGGCTGTAGCCAGGTGGGGAGCGCGGCCTCTTCTCCAAGGAAACCAGCGGCAGGACAAGAGAACATCACCTCAAGCTGTGCCGCGGGAGCTTCACTTTGGACATTAGATGGAATTTCTTCACAGAAAGGACGGTCAGACATTGGAATGGGCTGCCCACCCTGGAGGCGTTTAAGGAAAGACTTGACGTGGCACTTAGTGCCAAGGCCTAGTTGACAGGCTGATATTCGGTCATAGGTTGGATTCGATGATCTCAGAGGTCGTTTCCAACCCTCTGGCCTCGGCAGCTCCCGCCGCTCCCCTCCGCTCGCTGCCTGCCACGTCGAGATCGCGGCCTCCCCTGCCGGCACCGCCCTTGGCCGGGTGCGCTGGGCCGGGCGGGAGGCGGGAGGCGCCGCCCCCGGCCCGCGCGCGGCGCTGATGGCGGTGGCGGCGCGCTGCGGCGGGGCGCGCGGCGGGGCGGTGACGTCGCGCGCGAGGCGGAGGGCGGGGAGGAGGAAGAGGAGGAGACGCGGGCGGCCCCGAGGCTGAGGCTGCCGCGTTCCGCGGAGGCTCCGCTCGCGTCCCGTCCCGTCCAGTCCTACCCACCCCCCCCCCCCCTCCCCCTGTGCCTCCGGCTCAGGCGGGCCGGCGCGGCTCTCCCGAGGCCGCGATGCGCTCGGCCTGAGCGCGCCCTCGCCGCCCCGCCCGGTTCGGGCCTCTGCGAGGCCGGGGACCGCGATGGCTGCGGGAAGCTGGCAGGAGGCGGCGGCCGGGTGGGCTGAGGAGGCGGCGGCCCGGGTGCGGGACGCCTTGGCGGGCGGGCTGGCGCTCCTGCGTGCCGAACTGGGCCTCGACCCGGGCCTCGACCCACAGGCGCTGCCCACCTGGCTCGCCCTGGCGGTCCCGGCCGCGCTGGGGTTCGTGCTGCTGGGGCTGCTGCTGGCCGCGGCCTGCGGGGGCGGCCTCCGCAAAAAGCCGGCGCGGAGCGCGCCCGTGAGGAAGGGTGACGAGGCGGTCGGCGCGGGCCTGACGGCCGGCGGGGGCCAGAGCAAGGCGGCGGGCCCGGGCCCCGGGCAGCTGAACCTCAAAGGCGATGAACAGAAGAAGAGAAACAGGAAGAAGCTGCCGGAGAAAGCGGCGCGGGTGAGAAGGATATGAGGGCCGGGAGGGCAGCGGGGGTGAAAGGCGTACTGACAGCGGCGGGACGGGGCGGGCAGTGGCTCCCGACCGGCCCTCGGTGGGGAGTCGAGGGGATCGCGGCTCCGAGCGCGGCTGCCGCTCCCCAGGCACTGTCGCCGGTGGGAAGGATCTGGGTGCCGTAGAGCTCTCCCCGAGCCGCCGTGCGGTATTTGCCTCTGGAAGGAAGAGATGGGGGGTCCTGACTGCTCTGGAGCCGTCTCGTGTCGTTTGGGTTATTTGGTTGCTTTGAAAACCTGGAGGAGCAGTGCTGCCACAAGTAAACTACATGTTAATAGTCGTGGGTGATGAGGAAACGGCTGGCTTTTTGGAAGCATTGTATTGTAAACAAAAATTATATGAAGGCTGCATTTTACTGTTATTATTTGCTGAATAATAGTGTTAGCATCCAGTAGTGGAGACCTTAGCATAGCTTAGAATTTCAAGCCAGGAGTTGTAGTCTAGACAGGTAAAGACTATTGGAAGCAGCATTGTAAGCCCTGTAAATGCTGTGGTGATTCAAACTTGTGCTTTGAGTAAGCTTTTTGCTTTGTTTTTTCAATAGAACATGTTAGTGTCAATGTTGCTGTGAGTATGCCTCAGTAGCAATATGCCTGATTTAGTTGTTACAGTAAGGATCATCTCCTTTAATAAGGAAATATGTGTCTTAGCATCCCCTCAAAAGGAGGTCATTCCTGTAGTTTATATTTTTTTAAATCCTCAATGTGTGGTGTGGGAACTTTCCATCTTTGACAGTATGCATCCGCTTAAGAGAAAACTAGTAGAATGCAGACATTGTCAACTGTCCTTTTAAAACTTACATTTGCCATTGTTTTGGGGCTTGAAGTGATTGCTTCTATAGCTTTTATATTGTTAGGATGTTTGTAATCCTATTTATGTCCAAATGGATTATAGGAATGAAAGTGTAGATGTCCCCTGCCTATTACAACTGTGTCATATAATAATATCTTGCTCTATAAAATCTGAATTGTTTCCTTAATGACAAGATAAAGGAGAGGCAATGGGTTTGTATCTTCATTTGTGTCTGTGGCAGCATTAAGATTTGAGAAGTTTGGGGAAATTTTTAATGAGAATGTAAGGCTAGGACATCTTAAACAGGGGAAAAAAAAAAAAGTCTGCATATGTCACCAATTTGTTTTTGAGCACTGAACTACTGAAGTTGTTTCTGGAAGTTGCAAGAGACTGAATGCTGAGCACCAAGAAGAGGAAACATGATTCAGAATCTTTCCAGTGTAGCTAGGTTCTCCATTTTGGAGAAGGCATGCTGAAGATGTAATTATTTTGCCATCTTGTGAAGCAGATACTTCAGTGTTAAATACATATGTTACGCTTTCTTGACAACAAAGACTAATCCTAAAAATTATATTGATTTTTCTTGATTTTTTTTTAGTCGAAACTCCAGTATGAAAACAAATTATACTCTTGCAAGTCATTGCCTAAGACATTAAAAAACAACTCCACAGAAGATAGAGTGACTAGGTAGATATCACTGTTGTCTTGACATTGCTTTGTAGTATAGGGCTTCATAAAAGCAAACTTTAGTAATTTGATATAAAAACTAACTGCCATTTTTGGTGAATATAATTAATTGTACTCCATTGAGCTTGGTTTGCATGGGCGTAGAATAAAGTTAAGGCGATGTACGAACAAATCTGTTTGTAATCAAAAGAGCAAAGTAGTATTAAAGCTGTCATTCTGGGTCGTTAAAATTTTAAAAGTTATTTTTATAGTACTTTGTATTAATTATTTCCATGGTGAGATGAAAAAAGTGCTACCTTCCTCCAAAAGGAAGTGCACAAACTGAATCATTAACTGTAGTGCAAATAAGTTTATACCAGTGGCAGAGTTTAATAGGCCTGCCTTGTGCTCATTTTCCAAGATAAGTTTAGAGAGGCCAATATTAGCGTGTCTGAGTGTTTTCCGACTTTCATGTGAAAAATTCTCAAAATAACATTGGAAACTTACAGATTCAACAAAAATTCTTACAGATTGCTGCCTGGCCATTTTCATCATGTGGTTTGTGTGCTGTGATTCTAATACTGAGGGCTGGCACAGGAAAACAGTAAGCCTATTACCAGTAGATTTACTATAGGGCTTGCTATGCCAGGGTCTAGATTTCCATTGCGGGCGTTTCAGAAAGCTTAGAGCAGCTGGCCTGTGGCTTTAAGAGCACTCTACAGATGTCTAATTAGAAGCTGTAGGGTTACTTTAATACAGAATTACTGAGCTCACTGTATGGCAGGTGATGTGTAACACTTGTCAGTCAGGATCAGAAATGTTCTTCACTGTAGCTTTTCTGAGGAAGAGAATTCATTGCACATGGCTTTATTCAGTGCCTGTATAAGTAGGGTACAACTTAACCTATTTTACTAAAAACATGAGTTTCTTTGAGTGGCACTGCATTGGCTGGATACAGTAGAACCTATGAGATTCTGTTTATTTACTTGCTGTGAACAAACTGAGAAATAAAATGGAGCTGAAACTGTTTAGCGTTCATTAACATTAAAATTTACAGAGCCAGTTCTGTCTTTCTCAGGCTGCTTGGAGAAAGGTATCGTGGTGTCTTTACATCAGGTTCTGTGCAATAAAGCTGCTTTTTTCTTTTTTCGTTTTTATTTTAACTCCTGGAAGAGGCAGAGCTCTCTGGCCCCATTAAGAAGGTTTTTTTTTTCTGTCCATAAAACTTGATATTTAATTTTAATTCCTTCTCCTTCTAAATAATTACTGTCCTCTATCTCCTACTTCAGAAAAAGTTGAAGCTGTTCTTACATGTTTTCTGTGCAATCTGCCAAGCACCACAGAAACTTGAGAGTAGCCATCTTCTGTGCTCAGCTGCCACTTTAGGAAGCCATTCACACCATCTATTTGTAGATGTGGAAAATACCAAATTGACTATGTACTTCCTATTGTTTATCATGCACCTGGAGAATAAATGCTACACACTCTAGTAAAAGTATTTGCATTCATTTGAGGAAGGTTCATACTTGGTCTGCTTGAAAGAACTTTCTGGTTTATGGCTGTCTAGTGCTTATTTACACTTAGATTGTGTAAAGACTTTATACTTTCAGCTGATGTTCATGTGTTGGTTTGTGTATAAGTTAGTGATCAAATGGCAGAACTTCGGCTGTAGGATTCTTCAGGCCTCAGAGAGAAAATGGCTTAGTTAGTTTCTGAAGAGAAGCTTACAGAAAACATTGGTAAATAGATTCTTTCACTGGCCAAAGATGTTCTAAGCAGAGGTATTTTTTATCATGTGTAACTGAGGACTTTGGCAAATACAGTATTGTAAGATTGAGGTGATAGCAATTTCATTACTACTCTTTTGAAGTGTGAAACTGAGTTATCTTTGCACTACCGTGTTTAAAGAGTACTTTTCATTCTGACAGTCTGAGGAAAACCTTTTCTGTGTTTGGTGTATCTTAACACCCTCATATGAATGGGTGTGGAAAAAGGTTTATTTAAGTATTGGAATTTTAAGGCACTCAGGCAAGAAAAGTGTTCAGTAACCAGTACTGTTACTGACAGCATTACTTCTGCCTTGTTGTATTATGCCTGGCAGCTTTAAGATGAAGGTAAAAAGGATGGCAAATAATAAATTGCACAATTTTGGATTAATTAATTTTGTCAGTTTATGTTTAATATATTACCCATGGAAGTTTTAAACTTAGGGCTGTGGTGGTCTTTTTTTAAATGAAACACTTCTGAATACTGCAGAAAAACTTTTTTCTTTCCCAGTTCTGTTGCTTTCTCTCTGGATTTTGGTTAGAATTCTGTGCTTCATCTACGGGCAGAAAATAAATGTGGAGAGCTTCCACTGAAAAGGCAGATATTGCAGTTAAGGGATGCATTTCTCCTTGAATGTCTTAAAGTGCAAGTTTTCAAACATATTTCTAGAGGTTGTTGTTTATGTGATCAGATGATCAAACAGCATTTTGAACAGTCATGTGGATGAATTATTCTAGAGGGTTTTTAATGGACATGAATTTTAGTTTATTAGATCAAAGAGGCAGCTGAAGTTTTTTTAATTAAAGATTAAAACTTCTATTTATTGAATAGCTGGGAGGCATTAAGAAAGTAGTTTTCAATTTAAGGGATATATGTAATAGCTAAGAAGCAAAACAAAGTACAGAGTTTAAAAAGTTAGTTGGCTGTAAACTTTTTTGATACATAACCAATACATCCGATGCATCAAATATGTTATCTAACTTTACTGCTACACAGGCTCTGGAGAAAATAGAGGCACAAGAACTGAGCTTTGGCAATGAGTTACTTTCAAGGTTAAGTATCAGTTCTTTGACATCCCTGTGGAATAGATCAATAAGGTGGACTTCATTGAGAAGAACCTTTAGAGTGAGTTCCTCGACCAGACTAGTAAAATATACTTTATTTTCAGAATGCTGAGGGAAATGGACTGCATATTAGATATGAGGAGTCTAGTTTAAAGCTGGTTGTTGCAGGAGAAGAGGGGTTAGGTGACCTGATCTATTTCTATTTATAGTTACTTTGAAGAAGTTGACAGTCTTGCTAACTACAGTAAGCAATACTATATTATGCACTGGTGAAATCATGCCAAGGGTGGTTTGTAAGCATAATACAATGTGGCAAGACTTAAATACCTCTAACCGTCATCAGATCTGGTATTTGACGGAGTAGG
Organism: Hirundo rustica; assembly: GCF_015227805.2. Classification (NCBI taxonomy): domain Eukaryota; kingdom Metazoa; phylum Chordata; class Aves; order Passeriformes; family Hirundinidae; genus Hirundo; species Hirundo rustica. Next base: position 22,622,497 of record NC_053450.1, on the reverse strand, counting down.
CCACTCTAAGTTGTGATTTGGCTTTTGTTTTACTTGAAAGCAATTAGGTTTGTGTGATAAAGAGTTAAAGTAGCTTTTGAGGTTTTGATAACAAAAAAACAACTAAAGGTAATAGAGTTTGAAATTAATTCCTGTAATTCTTTCAAATAAAAGCAGCCTTGAAGTTGCTATTTATGCTTATTTAGTTTTCAGTCATTAATTTATCTGAGTCATTCTGAACATGAACCAGTGACATTCGTGTGGACTCTGTCAATTACTGTTCTTGACAAATTTTCTTCATGCAGTGAAATTAATGGCTGACAGTATTATATATGCATATTTTCATCTTTTCTGCAGTTAAGCAGAGTAACTTCAGTCATAGCTTTTTGTTAGAAGAAAGTGACTTCTAAATTACTACATTTTTGTGGGGAATATGTAGGCTAAGATGTGTGCCTTTGCTGTCAAAGGTAATGTAAAGACTCATTTAATGATTGTCCAGAATTTTAATTTTATATGTTGAATAATACATGCTAATTTTATTTCCTTAGTTGTGTGAGGGGGAAATGGTAGACTAATGTAACGCCTGTAATCAAGTCTGTCTGAAAAGAACAATGGGGTATCGTGCTTAGTCGTGCTTCATGCTTGATTTCTGATTTCTGTTCTACTATGAAGTTTAACTTGTGAAGGAAGTGGGCTGGGAGGGATATGCATAGATAGAAATTGCAGATGTTTGGTCAATGTAGAAATTACTTTTAAAAATTAATCCTCATGCTGAACTGCTACAAAGTGGTAATTGTGTTAATTTCATTAGATAATTTGTGGCATGTACAACTGTAGCTGTTCTCAGTCAGTTTTTAGAAAAGCTGCGGGTCATTTTAAAAGCTGGTAAATTTCAGAAATTTACCTTTTGTTATGAAATTCCTGGATTGAATACGAGTGAGATGGAATGAGAAGACCTGTTCTCTTTCCTTTCTCATTTCTGTGTTTGGTAAATACGGAATTGTAGTAGATCCTTTGAATGCCAATCCACAATTTGGTCTGCTTTATTCAATAATCTTACAGGCATTTTTCTGTCAACAAGTAGTTGCATTTCAGTAATGGTGTAATTTGAGCTTTGCTTCATCTGTTTTCTCTAATTTTTTATTATTTATGCTCACTGTTTACACAGCCTAATGGACGGTCTTTCCTTGATGTATCTGAAGATGAAGTAATACAAACTGTTCGTAAAGACAATATAAAGCAGCCTGTGGACACAGAAAAGAAGAATGAAAAGGTTAGTTACGGATACAAAGCAGCAGTGTTGAAGTTTGATGTATATTATTTCAGTATCTAATAACTCTGGATTTGGTTTGAAATCCTGTTACTTGAATGAATGAAGAGGCAGATTTCTTACTGTGAGGACTACTAATCTAATTTGGAGTTGGAAAGAGCTAAAGTAGTATTTTCTTGACTTCTGAGACCTTCCTAAACATCACAGAATGTTTGTCAAGCAAACCCTACTCCCAGCCCCCCACTACACACTGATATCTGTTCATCATGTGACAGTGTTAAGCCTACAGAAATAAAGTGTGTTTCATCTTGATGGCTTCTATGGGGATGCAGCATAATGGTAGTATTGTTAAGTACCTTGTAAATGGTCTACCAATTGGGGGACTACTATTCAAAGGATTAAGACCATGTGCCTGCTTATTTCTTTTGCCAGATGTATCCATTAGTAATTAGAGTTCTTGATTTTTGATGATAAATGTGAGCTTTGAAGTCTGGTGTGAGCTTTTTCTTACGCAAATTAAATAGCTACATTAAAAATACCTTTTTAAATATTGATATGCAATGTCTAATCTAAAAGGTAACCATATTACTGGCAGTGTTATTTTTTGAACTGTGAGGATTAATTTTATCATACATGCTGTCATTTATGGGCAGCATGAATATGCTTAGGCCTTTGATAATTTTTTTGCTTGGTTCTTTTGCTAATATTGTGCATGGAATTTTCTCACTGTCTTTGTTTTCTGACTTGTTTTCTTCAGTAAAATGCTTTTGTTGTAACTATACTGAGGAAAAATAAAAGATCATGTATAAACAGTCAGAAACACTTTGCTGTGAGGGTGGTGAGGCACTGTCCAGGCTGTCTGGGGAGGTTTTGGATGCTCCATCCCTGGAAGTATTCAAGGTTAGGCTGGATGGGGTTTTGAGGAACCTGGTTTAGTGAAAGTTGTCCCTGCCTGTGGCTGGGGTTGGAAGTAGATGATCTTTAAGGTCCCTTCCAACCCAAGCCATTCCATGACGGTTCTCATTTCTTTAGCTCATTCAAGCTTTAATAAATATACTTGGCTACCCTCCAATAACTTCTTTTGTGGTTAGTATTTTGTCTAAAAGACTGCATCCTTTGATTTTTCTGTAGGGCTTTAAATGTTTTTGCCATTGGCAAATTGAGTGACTTTTCTGTGAAAGAGGTTTGTCTTAAAGTTCTGTGCTGTGTGGCTCTTGCTCTTCCCCGTGTTTTTCATATCATACTGGTTTTGCTTTTTTTTTTTTCCCAAGAACATAACACAATTTGAATGTGAATGAATAACTCTATTTGCAAGGTCTCAAGTAGATCAGGTGTTTAAATCCTAAACTCAACTTCACCTTAAAATTGCAAACATAGTGATCTGAATTTTAAAATGTGAATCTGAAGCTGCAGCTCTAGGAAATGAGTAACACTGAATGGATGTGGATGATTATTCAAATTGGGTTTTCATATCACTTTGGGGAACCCTGGGCAAAAAATGATTGGGTCAGGAGTAAATTGTTACTCTTCAATTAAAAGCATACTTAAGCACTTCCTTTGAACCACAGGTAACTGTACAGGCTTCTAATTATTTGGTAAGGATTCTCAGGGCATCTGTAACATTTGTAACATTATAAATCTGCTGAGGTTGTGAGGGGTTCTGTGTAAGTGTCTTTGTGTACCATCTTTGGGATGGATGGTGTAAGACAATGGCTGTGGTTGAAGTTGTGTGTGCGTGTGTGTACATATATGAATACATATAATCTTTGGCTTGAAGGGTATGGTTATTTTTTGTGCTTCAATATATGCTTTTAGTGAAAATCACACGTCCTTTGTGTTTCTGTATTCCTTGGCTGCTTCAGGATTGTGATTTTCATGCATGTTTTTCTGCTTTGTTGGAGGGAAGATTTGGGTAACATCTGGAGTCTGGCTGTTCACAGGGTTTACGATTCTGCAATTAGTGACTTGCCACAGTACAAGTGTTTTTTTAGTGTTTAGTGTAAGGGCTGTTACCTAAGAAGTGACTGTGGATGAGACTGGGGGAAGTTAAAATGTCATCGTCCATTCTGTTTGCAAGCACGTAACTGCTTTGTCTTGAATACCAGAAATAATTGCTCAACCAGGGATCAAGAAGAAAGGTTTCTTTTTCTATTGTTCTTGCATGGGGCACAATGCATCTTAAAGACTTAAAAAATTTTGGCAGGCCTGCAGTATTCCTCATGTGCTCTTTGGCAGAGCCAACACTGGCATCTTTGTGTGTTGCAGAAGGTGACACTGAATGCATGGACTTCTGCAAAATGACTGGCTGGCTTGCTCTGGCTTTAGCATCTCTTGCTGTTTCTGTCAGTTTGGTACTGAGATAGCAACTGGTCCAGCACCAAGCTTAGCAGGTGGTGGGTTAATTGGATAAAAAATGATGGTTCTGGTTTTTCAGAACAGGGTAACACAGGTTAGGAAAGTAAACACATTTTCAAGATTTGCATTCTTGATCTTTTTAAAAACAGTGTTTGTTAATGACAAACTTCTTTTTCAGCTGTTAAACTTTGATGTTTTCCCTTAAAGTGTAAAATTTGATGGAATACTTCCATAGGAGCTAGTTATTTAAGGAAACTGAAGTTACAACTTACAAGAGTAGTTGTTGGAGTCCAGGGCATTCCTTTGGTTGCCCTGGAGGGTCAGAGACCTGGGCAGGGGGGTCTGGGACCCCAGCCCAGAGCTCAGAGAGACACTGGCTTTGATTTCAGTCTATGGGAAAAACTTCCTACACTGAGAGAAGGTTTACAGGCCACAAGAATTTGAAAAAATGGTAGTTTAGCTTATCACAGAAAGAGAAAATAGTAGTTCTAGGTTCCTAGCATTGAAGTGAATAGGGACAAGATGGAGAATCTGGGGCGTTGTCTCCTTCTTCTTCTCCTTCTCCTTCCCTCACTCCATTGCTGCATTGACGTGGCACAAAGTAGTTAGTGAGGATTGGGTCAAAGTAAAGATGACCTTTTTAGTAATAGTGATAGACATTGGTAAGAAATAGTAAACAAGAAATACGTAGTAATTAGTATAAAAGATAAGGACAACCCAGCTCGGGGGGAGATGTGAGGAATCCGTGCAGCTGCGAACATCTTGTCGGACTCCGAGAAAATTGTAAGATAAGAAACAATAAACGAAGTATGCAACATTGAAAAATCTAAACCTGAGAACTCCGTCTCTTCCTTCGGCTTGGCTCAGAGCTGTGCAGGGGAGCAAAGGACCCTGAAACCACCTGAATGTTGGGGAAAGCCCCCGACAAGTAGTCATCTTGAACTTTTGTCTGGGAGACTTCTGAAGTAATTTATCGTGTTCTCTTAGTGCCAGAGGACAGTTGGGTAGTCAGGGCATTGTGGGTGGAAACTTTAGGATCTCAATTTCCAGTCTTAGTGTAGCTGCAAATGGGAGACAAAGGTAGAAACTTAATAATCTTTCTGTGTTTGATCTTGAAGAGGCAATTTATAACTAATTTTAATGTTAATTTTAATTTTTAATTCTTTCCTTCGAAGTTGCCCTATCAAATAATTTGACTTGTTCATATTTTTAGAACCAATTCTTCTCGGGTTGCTTTTGAAACCAGCCCTTCTCTTTTGGAGGCTTTTCAGAAGTTAGCTGGTATGTGGGTAAAGGTAGTCTGCTGAGCAAATGAGAATTCACTTTGGGCACATCTGTAGTTTGGGTCCCCTAGTACATTAAACCATGAGTTAACTGTTCAAATCAGTTCCCTAAATGTTATAGGTGTGATGATGCAGCATTGCATGTAAGCAGTGAATTTTTTATCATGTCTGCTGCACTAACAAGCTGTGCTGCTCTTAGTACCTGTATTGAAGCGGCAGATTACTTTTGGGGCATGGTAACTCTGAGGCATATGAACTGCATGTCATTGTGGGGGCCCGTAGAATATCTGCAGCAGCTGTGGTAATAATTTAAGTGTACCAATTCTGAGTCCTAGAGAGATTGTTAGACACTTTGACATTTAACACTAGAAAACCAAATAGTGGGAAGTCAGGTATAGAGCTGGCAATTAGTAGTCTGACTCTCATAGATGTAGTCCAGAAAGACATCCAGCATTCTTAGAATGTTTCAGACAGTGAATAAGTGAATAGTTCCCCTTACAACATTTGAGTGGATAACCATATTTCTTTTAAAAGTCTTGTTGTTTTTCATTCATGCTTATCTGGTAGTTCTTCTAACCCTTCTTCACTAGGTTGAAAAGCTTCTCAGTACTGTGTTTTCTTTCTAAGAAGGTAGTCAAGTCAATTTGCTCCAAGGCTTTCTGCAATGTATTTTCTCCCAATATCTTGGGGTTTTTTTTCAACGCTATCTTTTCAACACTCTATGTTGCTACCTGTTGTACCAAAACTATTGCAGAAGTAGTCATGTCTGTTCCTATTTGTTTAGCTTAGCTCTTATATCCAGGAAGCCTATGGCTTCTGATTAAACTGATGAAACCTTGAGGGAAAAAAAGTTTGTAATGTATGGGCTCTAATCACAGCTTATATTTTGAAGTAATTTCCAAGCTGGGGGGTTTTTTGCCTTTTTTTTTAAAGGAGTTACTGGCATTCTTTATTTCTCCATGTGTAACTGTATGCTTCTGCACAAAACAAATTTTGACAGAGTGGGATCTTCCTGCTAAAAAGCTCATTACTCCTCTGTGACTGATGCTGCCAGCATAGCTTCTTCTTCCTGCCTGGCCTTGTACTCTGAAGCATAAGTAATGTTCCCCCCACGTGCCGTTTCTGTGCTGCATTAGTCTTTCACAGAGGGTTTTTCAGGAGAATCTGTTTTAAATTTATTCCTGCATTTGGTGGGGAGGAAAGGGAATTCGGAATCACTATGCCAAGTGATCAGTAAGTAATCATTAAGATAATGTTTTATTTTTATTCTAGTCAAAGAAAAAAAAGAAATCAAAGGGAGATTCCAAAACGGTTCAGGATACATCTCGTCTGGATGGAAAGGAAGTTGATGAAGGTACTCAACACAAACATACACAAAATGCAAACATTATGGCTTAAATGCTGTTTAAGATTTACTTGTGTTTGGTTCATAAAGAAACATAAACTCATAACTCTGTAGTCACGTACTATATCCAGAAATCTGATCTTTGAAACAATGGTATTTAGTAACTTCAACTGATTTTTTTAAAGTAATCTTATAAAAACTGAGAAGTTATAGATAGTAGAGTGCTCATGTTAATCATGTTTTGATCCGTGAAGCCAAGTATTATCACAGAAAAACTTACCTTTGGCCATTTGTTTGTGTTTTCAAACCAATGTTGAATCTGACTCATTAAACTGTCCTCAGACTTCTGTTTGATATGATACAAGCTAAAAATCTTCCTCTCTGACTTAGCAATGTTTTCATTTGGGTGATGTTTTAGGAGCCTGGGAAACAAAAATCAGTAACAGAGAGAAGCGTCAGCAGCGTAAGCGAGACAAGGTGCTGAACGACAGTGGCTCAGGAGAGTCAAATCTCCAGGGTATAGAAAACACAGTTACAGTGTCCATTGAACAGCTGATGCCTACATCATCACTTCCAGTTGGTCTCAGAAAAAATAAAGGTATGATGCTTGATAGGTCTGTGAATGTGTCCTAGAAAGATAATTTTACTCGAATGCTTAAATAATGACTCTCTTTTGCATGTATGTTAGGTATATCTGGAGGTGAAACTCTTGAGGGAATAATTTCAAGCTGTGTAAAACTACCTTCTCATTGTGCAAAACTCCCCCTTTTCGAGCTGTATTTTTGGGAAAGCTCAAGGGAGTGTTTCGGAGCAAGTGGCTAAGACACTGGCCTGCATCCACACTGGTCCACTGTTGGTTGCTGCACAGCTGCACAGGATTGTCCCTGTTCCTTCACTTGTGCTCTGTCTCTCAGGCATCCTCGGCACTGCTGCAAGAACCACCAGCTCCTTCACTTGAGTGCTTCCTTATGGAAAGGTTATACCCCTGAAGTTCCCTTAAAATATCATTCACTGCTTAACATGTAGGCATTTTTCCCAACAAAGATCTGATCCTGTACTAAAGCTGTTGATAGGCACGTGTGGCTGAGATTTAGTAGTCATCTACTGTTGCTGAGGATTTAATAGATAGGGCTGCTGCTGCTGCTACAGAAATTAAAGATTGCATGGGCTGATTTAAAGCATGTATAGGCACGGGAATTCATATTTGGGTAAAACTGAGAAATGGGTGCTTTAATTAAATGAAACTTGATATTTTAACAAAGTGATGAAAAGACTGAGCCTAACAACTGTGTAGTACCTTGAAACAATTTATTGAAATTTGTCTGTCTCACCCTCCTGTTTCGTTGTCACTCATTTGCACCTTGATTGAGTGCATAATTGCTGCCCTGAGGACTAGATCAGTTGTTTCCTGTTGCCTTTTTTTCCAGTCCATTTATACAGAGCTTCAGGAAATGGTAGTTCCAGCTATCTCTATGCACTGTTGCTAACCATAACTACTGTGACCTCTCCAGTCAGAATCCTTTATGTATCATACTTTTTTGTATCTTATATATCACCTTGTACAAGACTAATCCAAAAATAATTCAGCTGTATCTAGTGTTTTCATGGTAAGTTAGAAGTTAGAAATAGTTACAGGTCTGAAATACTCAGAGCCACCCTTTGTTTGTAAATGACAACCTGTGTTTTAGATTAATGCTCTTCGTTCATTGGGAAAGTAGCTAAAGTTCTTTGAAATAGGCAGTTACTTGGTATTTGGGTCACTTGGTGTGTATTCTGTCTGCAACATAAACACGTAATAAAAAATAAAGCATTTTAGTTTTGTCCTTAAGTGTTCTAGAATTGTCTTAATTTACTGTGAGGTACTGATACATTATTTTCTTAAAGTATTAGTAATGGATTGTTACAAGATTTTTATAGGTGTTGCTGTTTAAAAAAGCTTCATCTAGCTTTGTTTCCTCTTACTTCTTAATCAGGTGATGCACTTTTGAATGCACAGATTAACAGTTCTAAACCTGCAAAGGGGGAGTCATCAATTCCACAAGGTAAAAAGTTTTCATTATTGGGCATCCTAAGTAACTAGAGAAGTATTTTACAGAAGTGAAAACAGCAACTGTTGGTGCAGGATTTTCAGTTACTGACGTGAAACTTTACTGTACATCTGGCTCTTTTGGCTATGCAAATGTTTTACTTCTAAGTAGCAGTTATTTCTTAAGTTGAAAACAGTCTCTATTACATGTAGAAATGCGATTCAGTATTTCCAATTTTTAGACAAATGACCTATTACAAATTTTTTATGTACAGAACAGTAACATTTATTTTTAGGCTCTGCTGAAAAATTCTTTATGCTAGCTTTTCAAACTTACTTATTTGTGTTAATGAATTATTTGCTCAAAGAAAACCCTGGTATTGATAACTGTGAAAAGCTTACAAGTCCTGATTATTTGTGGTGGTGCAGAACTGTTTTATTAGGTTTTTATAAGAAGTTTATGTTATGGTTCATTTCACTGTATCCCCAGTGTTGTAACCCTTTTTGTGTTGTCTGTATAACAAGGTGTTTTGTGTCAGTCCTCCCAACCCCCCTCTCTGGGGCAGCCTGTCTATCACTTTGAGGAACCCTCCCAGGTTGCGAAATCTCAGGGAGAGGGCTTCAGGTGATAGGCCCCGTGGGGGGAATTCCTTTAGCTCTGGATTTTAGTGGTCCAAGGCTTGGGGGTGGGCACACCTTGTTACCCTCTGAATTCCCTGATTTGTTGTCTTGTGATACCCCCCTGGAACCCCTTCCCCGCTTATAAGGGGTAGGAGGGGGATTCAAAGTCTCTCTCTCAGCGTCTCAGCCTCGGAGGTCTCAGCTCGGAGCCGCTCTGCTCCTCAACTCTGGAGCTAATAAACATCTTTTAGCCTGCTAAGCTGAGAGCCAGCCTTTTCTCTTCTGCGGCTGTTGCTGTCACAACACTTTTGGGGTCCAGCTGTTAGGCCGAGAAGCCGAAACGAACCGGGACCATTCTGTGGCTGTGTTGACTCGAGCTAGCCAGAGGTCATCTCCCGCCCAGTGCGGGATGGAACCAGACACAATTATTGTTCACGCTTGTTTGAGGTTGAATATACAAGTTACTAATTTCTTTGCATTCTCCTTTGAGGGGCATAAATACATTCATTTTGGAAGTTCTTACATATAAATACATGCTTATAAAAAGAATACACTTGAATATGTCATACACATAACTTAAAATATTTGACTAGTGAATCTTAACAGCTTTCTAATAACAGATACTGCTATACTAATACTTCAAGTAAATTAGTTTGACATAATGAAATCAAGATAGTTGTTACTTACATATAGCCAGCATTAGTTGTATTGCTTTAATCAAAAGGAGCTACTGTTAATAAGCAAGTCAACAAATGAATTATTAAAAGCACACAGATCGAGAAAGGGAGTCCCTTTCTGCTTGCATTTGAGAGCTTTATTTCACATGCAAACTTCCTGTACCTTGGCACAAAAGGAGGGAGCTGTATTCAGAGATGCCTAACAGGAGGCGATAATCAAGTTTCAGTAAGGGGAAATTCTGACAGGTCATGAGGAAAAAAGCTCTTCATGAGAGGGTTCAAAGCATCTCTGGGCAGTCAGCCTTTATGCTTTGGAGAACTTCATTAATGTAGTATAACTTTGAAGTTAGCTGTGCATTGAACAGAAGGTGGGACTAGGTACCTCAGATCCTTTTCAATCTTAAGTTTTCTGTGATTCAGTGAAAACTGGCTGGTCATTTAGAAGTTACAGTTTTTGACAAGAGAATAGTATAATAAACAGAGAGCAATCAAGTTCCTGCTTCAGGACCTCAGCTGCCTTTTTGCAAAGTTGCTAAAAGGTTTTTCTACGAACTGCAGTTTGGCTTCTGTCTCCTTGGTATTCTTTTGTTGCCTTTCCCTAAGACTTCATACTGTGCTAGGAGGACATTTACTGACAGGAGCAATGCTAGTGCTGTAGAGAAAGGGCAGTGGTTTTTGTACAGCAGTGATGACCTTACAGATGTCTGTAGTTGATTTGTCTGAGAACATCTAGGCATATCTCACCTAATTAATTCTATGTTATTGAAGGCAGCTTGAATTGGGTATGTTCATGCTGCCTGAGTTAGAAGCCCATTTGAAAAATAAAATGTTTGGTCTGTATTTTTTGTTGGCATATGACACTGACTTGTGCATGAGGGTTTGGCTTATTGTTTTAAGTGTTATACTTGTAATATGCAAATATTTCTTAATTGCTTGTAGAAGAGCGGTTTTTCTGTGTTTTCCACTGCATCTATAAAAAGAGAAAGGGGATTTGATATACAAAGCACTTTGAGAAAGGTTTGTGATATATAGGAAGTGAGGCTAGGTGCACTAGCCCTTATATTTTAGAGGGACATAAATTTTAAAAACTTCTATTAAGATCTTTGTCTCAGTGTGCTGCTGCCTTCTCAAAGCATACGTTGCAGTGGCTAATACTTTCTCATCCGGGTAACATGTAACAGAGACTCTTGCAGTGTTGTGGTTTTTTACCTTAGTGTAACATAAAATATGCTACTTACAAATTGAATGTTACTACGATTTTTATCGCTTACTGTGGGGTATTCTATGGTCAGTATGATATCTGTGCTCCTTGTAAATCCTGTGTAGTGTTCGGGAAGTATTTTCTAATACTTGGTAATTTCATCTACATCCTGCTTGGAGAACTGCTGCATGCAGTTATGAAACAGAAAATAGTCTTTGTTAGGGCATGGGCTTTTCCACAAGTCATCCCCATACTCTCTAAGAGAAATTAGCTGCCAGTGTGGAAAGTATCTTCCCTACCCTCTTTCTAATCTAGAGACACTGGTTCATCAGTATGTCAGCACTATAAAGAAAGATGAGGAAAGAGAGTGCAATTGGTGCTGATTTTTCCTCCCTCTTCAAGTTAGTAGACAGATGGTGCTTATCATCTGAACTGGAAAATCAGCTGAGAACAGAGCAGCAGCCCTGTCTGTATCACACTGGTGTAGCAAAGCTGCTGTTCATTCAGGGTTTTTTTTTATTAAGTGAATATGCATGTAAGTGGTATTTTAATACTTCTTCCAGTTCTTATTTTAAATAATCCTTTTATTATTGTATTTAAGTTTCTCCGGGATTGAGTGAAAGCCATACAGTTAATGGAGGAAGCTGGAATGAGAAGTCTGTAAAAATCTCCTCACAGATTGGTGTAGGGGAGGAGAAATGGACATCTGTTCCTTCAACTGCAGCTGGGAAGAGGAAGACGGAGACATTGGCTTGGGGCCAAGACACTGGAGATGCTAATGGAAATGGAAAGGACTGGGGTGTAAGCCTGGTGGGCAGGCCCTGGAAAGAGCGATCTTTGTTCAATCCTATTGGTAAGCTATTTCCAAGAGCTTGCTTCACCTAAGCATTTTTACATAAATGTATTTTTTAATAGTGTATCTCTGAAGTACCTTAATGTTTATATATTAAAAAAAATTTTGGTGTGGTCTAATGAAATGTTAACAATTTCTGTTTACTGTAAGTACTGATGGCTTAGCATCTGTGTCTCTGTGTGCAGTTAAACTGGGGGTTTTGAGTTTATTTGACATAAAATTATTTTTTGAAGGAATGCAGTGTTGTATATGACTTTCATAAAGTTCTGGAGATGATTACTAAGCCATTTTAAAGTGTAATTTCTTTTAAATAATGTCTAAAAACCCAGGTTGTAAGTCTATTATGTTGGTCCAACATGATCAACTGTGTACAGTTTTGGCTGGTGTTTTTTTAGGCCCCAGGCATAAACGTTGTTCAACTCTTATGACACTTAGTGTTACGCTGTTTTTCTCATTAGAACCTGGTTTTTAGTGCTCAGGACAATTTTTTGCCTTTTTTACTTGTGCTGTCCATAGTAATAACGGAAAAGAGATTTCTGGATTTCTCTCTGGGCAACAATCGTCACATTAGTAAATGCTGTGACATGGCCCTTCCCACTGCTCGATCTAAGTAATCCTCATCTCTTCTGGAAAGCAGTGCTCCTTTGTAGTCAGCAGTGTTCCTTCAGTCTTGCAGAGTCTTAAGTGCACCCAGCAGCCGAGCCCCATCCAGCTGCTCGCTCACTCTCCCACCAGCAGGATTGGGGGAGGCAATCGGAAAGAGAAAAGATTGAGAACTCGTGGCTTAATAGGGACAGCTTAATAGGGAAAGCAAAACCCGTGCATGCAAACAAAGCAAGGAAATAATTCTCTACTTCCCATGGGCTGGCAGGTGTTCAGCCATCTCCAGGAGAGCACCGCTCCATCACGTGTAACGGTGACTTGTGAAGGCGAACGTCATAACTCCAAATGTCCCTCCCTTCCTCCTTCTTCCCCCAACTTTATATACTGGTGGGGAAGAGCGTGCCAGGGAATATTCCTTTGGCCAGGTGGGGTCACCTGTCCAGGCTGTGTCTCTTCCAACTCCTTTCTGGGGAGACAATCCCCAGCCGCCTTGCTGCCAGCGGTACAAGTGGAAAGGGCCTTGACTGTGAGCACTGTTCAGCAGCATCCCTGTATTACAAACCCTGTTTGCAGCACAAATCCAAAACACAGCCCTACCCCAGCCATAATCTGCAGAAGTCTAGACCTTCTTTTATTTCTCTGGCATATATTGAAATGGAGTTCCTGAGGCTAGATCTGATGCACCCTTGGAAGCTTTACCATTGCTAAGAGAAGTAAAGGGCTTTTTTCATGTTCTGGATAGATGTGTTCTGCTGTGTATTCTAATAAGATACTTTGTAGTGACTGACCAGCTTTTTGTTGGTTTTGTTACTAGGGATACCTCGTGTCTACCAAGTTGATTTGCTTCTGGTAAAAGGAATAATTTTGTGGGTGAAGGAGAGCAGTGAAAGTGTTTCAGGATGACTTGACTAATATTTTCAACACTGTCACTATCCAGACTAGAACAGGTGAAAAACTGGTCAGGCCCATAGTAATGGTCAGTAAGTCCTACTCTTAGGACTTCCCTCCCTACGAGGGGAGTGTCACAGGGCTGTACTTAGAATTGTCTTGTTTATCATCTTTATAAGTGACTTGGAGGAGGCAGCCATGTCATTCACATCCAGTTTCCAGATTACACCAAGCTTAAGTGTGGGTCAGGATTCAGTTGGAACAGTCCGGGTCAGGGGTCCCATCCAGAAGGACCTAAACCTGATGGGAGTAATAGGCCAACAGGAACCCAAGGAAGTTCAGTGAGGACAAATGCCAAATGTTAAATCTGGGTTGGAAGCACCCCTGGCTGGATATTTATTGACTGCCTGGATTGCAGCTTTGTGGATAAGGAGTCTTGGTGGGCGCCACATTGGACATCAGCCAGCTGTAGATCCTAGCAGCAAAGATCCTACCAACAGTTTGCTGGGATGCATTAACACAGGAGTCAGTAAATTGCGGGGTAGTGATTATCTGTTTTTTGGAGGACATCTGGAATACCTGTCCAGTTTTTAGCCCCTTCTCCCCCAAATAAGTAAATGTAATTCTAAATAAAAGCCACTAACAGTTTTTTGCTGGCTATTTCTGCTTTTTTTTTGCCTTATATATACAGTCTAGTATGTCTTCATTTTTAAGCAGTATCTCCTATTTGTCAAAAATTGTTCTGCATTTTATTCCATTCTTTAACATACATACATATATATATATACACACACACATATACATACATATATATATATATATATATATATACTCCAAGCTGTGTTCCATCTGTGTATACTTTTCAAAACTTAATGATTCCAGGAATGGGAAGAATAATAGTGTGAGGATCAAAAAACAAGTGACTTCTCTTTTGTGAGAATTTTATACACAGAAAAGGCTATAAAGGGAAGATGATCTTGGAAAGTGTAAAAATTGTTTCAAGCTGTGTGTTCATAAAGTCACATCTCTATCAGCACTGATTAATGCCCTCAGTTGTGTGAAATGTCATCATGGCGGACTAGCCAGTGTTTTTCTGATCCAATTCATAATTAAATAGCTAAATTTTCAACATTGCCAGCAGTGTGCGACGCTCTTTTTTTATTTTTTTTCTCCCCTTCCCCCGCAGCTGCTTGGAATGTGGATGCAAGGATTAATACCTCTGAACAGAATTCTACTTCTTTCTCCTCATTTGGATTAACTCCTGGAGTTTCTGGTATGTGTGCCTTTCCAAAGATTTTTCCGTTCTCTTCTACTCCACCAGGTGGAATAGAATTTGCCAAGTGTTACTAATACGCATTTTCTCATTTTACTTTGGAAATAGTACTGCAAAGAGGTGAAAAACACTTTAAAAGCTATTTTGTTATGCTAAAATTATGCAACAATGTAACTGTTTTAAGTTGATAATCAAAAGGTAGATCAATCACAGAATATTAGTAAGAAGGTTGGAACAAAGGGGGTTGGAATGAGGTGATCTTTAAGGTATGTCATAACCCAAACCATTCTATGATTCTGTGATTTCTTATTTAACCTCTCGTTTGTGTGTTAAGTCTAAATAATGAGCATAAGAGATTGCTCAGCATTTTGATGTCTCAAGCTAGAGATCTGAAAATTTCTTTCTAGGAAAGCCCGTTTCCACCAGTCTTCTGGGAAGTTCGTTATTTGATGATTGAGTTCTTCCCCATCAAAGAACTGAATCACTAGTTTGAAAGTATGTTCCACAGGCAGGATTAAGGAATCGTGTCAGGTTTTCTGCTCTCGCTTGCGTACGCCATGAGCTTGGCATGGCAGTTTTCTTTTCAGAAGTAGCTGGCCAAGTGCTTATATGCACTTAGGCTGTGTTTGCAATTTACAGGCTTTTAGCTGTTGAGCTCAGGCTCACTGTCCAGCATCTTAATTATACAAAGAGTTTTAATTAATAAAAAAAATCCCAAGCAGCCACCAAGTTCAGTCTCTTAAGCTAAAACTTACGGAATTTTATTAAATAAAGTAAGATGGCACATTAAGATTCAGCTGCATTACCACCATTTCAACTCTTAAGAGAAATATGAAAAAGTGAAGTATATTAGTTGTCTTTGATGCACCTTAGCCAACAGTGTTGTAATGCAAAGTGACCACAAAAGAAATGAGAACATACCCGTGTTTCTGTCATCTGAGGTATCTTTTGTGGTATATGTGAAATAGAGACCCAGGTTCTATTCAGACTGAATTTCAGAAGTTTCATCATACAGTAAAATACTAATTTATTTCATTCTTACAATTTGTTTGTTTTACTTCTTTTATGAAATGGTTTTGTTAGTTGTTTATTTTTCTGAAAACAGTTATGTTAGATTGTGGTGGTGCAGAACTGTTTTACTAGATTTTTGTGAGAAGTTTATGTTGTGGTTCGTTTCACTGTATCCCCAATTCTGTATCCCTTTTGTGTTGTCTGTATAATAAGGTGTTTTGTGTCAATCATCCCATACCTCACATGACATGTAACATCCCCTCTGCCCCAACCCCCCTCTCTGGGGCAGCTTGTCAATCACTCCCGGGGTCCCTCCCGGATTGTGAAATCTCCGGGAGAGGGCTTCAGGTGATAGGTAGCCTGGGGGAAATTCCTTTGGCTCTGGATTTTAGTGGTCTGAAGCTTGGGGGTGGGCACACCTTGTTACCCCCTGAATCCCCTGATTTGTTGTCTTGTTGTATCCTCCCTGGGACCCTCCCCCGCTTATAGGGGGTCGGAGGGAGGAGCAAACTCTCTCAGCCGCTGGGTTCTCAGCCTGGAAGCTCTCAGCCGCTGGGTTCTCAGCCTGGAAGCTCTCAGCCGCTCGCCTCGGAGCTTGGAGATCTCTGCTAATAATCATCTTTTAACCTGCTAAGCTGAGAGCCAGCCTTTTCTCTTCTGCTGCTGTTGACTGTCACCTTTGGGTCCAGCTGCTAAGCCGAGAAGCCGAAAGGAGCTGGAAACTTTGTGTCTGTGTTGACCCGAGCTAGCTGGGGGTCAGCTCCCACCCGGAGCGGGGACACAACCGGACACATTAGATGTGTAACACCTTCTGTTATCATGACTGGTATTTGCCTTACTGTTGTTCATCCTGCTGCTTTTATGGTCTTGAAACCTTTGCTTTAAATGAGAATTGGATTCTTATTAATGTATAATTTGTTTGATCTGCAATGTAATTAATGTGGTTTCTTTCTAGTGATGTGATCTTTAATTGGCACAGGGTAACAGTTTTATTACCTACAAAATTTCGTTGTGTTTTTCAGTTTGAGGAGACTGCTTTTACTCACCCTTCTTATTTCTTTTCATGTTCATCTCATGACTTTGTCTTCCTTCTTCAGCTTCCTTGTTTTTTGAATATACCTCATGCACAAGAGCCTACTAGTTTTCCTGTCTTCTGCAGTCCTTAAAATCTGACTCTTTTTTTGAGCCTTTTGTCTTCATTTCCTACTTTGATTGGACTTCTTTCTCTAAGACAACTTCAGGAAGCTTGGTAACTTACAAGTACAATTTTATTTGTTCTCTTTCAGGTTCCAACAGTGAATCAGTTTCTCAGGCTGGTACTTCTGATTTTCAGTGGGATTTAAGTCATGCTCAACCCTCTGTTGATGACGAATGGTCTGGGTTAAGTATGTTCCTCTAAAGTGTTCATTAGCAAAATGTTAATTACTGTTAAAGTGTAGTTATTTGTATTAGCTACTTGTATTAGACAGTGATGGATGTCTGAGGAAAAACCTGGAATGCTTGACTTCTGTAAGCTAATAGACAGTTTGAAGGAATTAGAAAGAAGTATTTTGATAAATTCTGATAAAAAATGGTTAATCTTTAGGAAAAATACTTGGATATTCAGACTCAGAAACAAGAGAGCTCATGCATTTAAAGGCAGAAACGTCTTTGTAATAAAACAGTCTTGCTGCAAGTGATGAGAAAAATTTACAGCAAGCCTGCAAAATACGTATTTAGTAGATAGAATTTGAGTCAGTTTGTTTCTCCATATTTTTACTTTATTGGAAAGTTAAGATGAAATCAGACTCTTGTATTTAATCTAATTTGCTTTCTCATTTAGCAAACATTAGGAAGTTCTTACATATATAGGAAGCATATTCAGGATAAAAATAACTGAAATTACTTGGGAGTTGTAGTAAAGTTGGTGTTTACTCCCCACTTTCTCCTCCCTATTTATGAAAAAGCGTAGTGCATCTTGTTTTCATTGACGTGAAGAATTGTTCCAGAAGTTGACAAAAGCAGCCTGGCATGTTACCTTCTCTCTAGGAACAACTTCCTGCAGTTAAATGACTGGATAAGTGGAACAGATTGATGCAGTCCTTGACTCCACCACTGTTGGCATGATTGCGCTGTTACCAGATAATTTTGAAACGTATCTTTTGTGTTTTACCTAGTTTAAGTATAAGGAAAGCACATTTCAGTTCATCATTTGAAAGTCATCAGTTTTACATTTTATCAAAAGCATAATTGATTCACATACCTGAGCATAGAATGTTTGTGGCTGTAGCTTCTGTTAGTAGAATTTCATCATAGTTGTTAACTAAGAGTACACTAACAGATGTGTGCTAATGCAAGTTTAGGCCACGGTGATACACAGGTACGCCCAACTGCTTTATCAGGACAAGAAAATTAGCTGTATGTACAAATACTACTAGTTTTTATTATTACTAAGAATGGATTTTTTTTTCTTAAGCAACTATTGAGAGGACAGTAGGTAAACTGAGAAGTGTCGAGTAATACTTCTTTTTTTTTCAAATCAGTTAATTTTAGCAGATGAAATAGGTGTTAAGATAATATTTTTATTAGGAAAGTTTCTATTTGTTCTAAATATTCTAACTAATCTTAAGATCTTTTAGTGTATTTTTGGCTTCATAATGTTGCCAGTAAATTTAATTGGATTTATAATGCTTTTGACTTCATTTTCAGTTGTTTTAATTGAATCCCACCATAGCTGGCAGATAAATTTGCCTGTTCTTCAATTTGGTACAGGCTGGGGAGGACAAATATTAGTGATGTTAATAAAATGTGAAATGAAAATGCAATCTTTACAATGTGTTCTGTTTTAAAATTGGCTTGCTGCAACTTTCTACTAAACAGACAGTCTAAGCCTTAGTTCTTCCCTTCAGATAATTTTAATTTTTATGTAACTGATCCTTTAAACCTATCATTCCATCATAAATGAATAATAACAAAATAGAGTACAGACTTAAGAATCTCAGAAAAAAAAGATTATTAAAAATGTCAGTGTTATAAGATTACTTTCGAATCAGTATGATTTACAGGTTCAGATATATCACTTGTAAAGGAATCTTACTAAGGTAAGATTGATCAGTGTTACAGTTCATCCTAATTTTTTCACAAGCTAGAAAGAAAATGCAGAGAACGGTTTAAGATACAGAACAGCTTTTAAATTTGTTCCTCTTCACATAGTTTAGAATCATAGCTTGAAGCAACAGCATCTAGCTAGCTGCTGCTGTGATTTGGCTCTGTAAAATCACTGTCATACTCACTACCTTTTTTCTTTAACTTTTTTCAGAAATACAGGAAATTGCTATTTATATCTTGATATCAACAAGTGAATATATGTATAGGGTTTTTTTCATTTTTAAACTGGAAATGAGCACCTGTAGCATAAGGCAGTATTCCTGAAAAAACCTTCTAATCTTTGTAGATGGACTTTCTTCAGCTGATCCAAGCTCTGATTGGAATGCACCAGCAGAAGAGTGGGGAAACTGGGTAGATGAAGAAAAAGTTGCTTCTCTTCCTCAGCGTGAAGAGAGATCTGATACTCAGAAGGTAAAAGGTGGTATTTTCTCCTTAGCTCCAAGACTTTGTCCTCTACCACTGCCATTTCTTAAAGTAACTTCAAGGGTAATGATAAAGGTAATCTCTCATCACGGTTTCACTGATAAGGGTAGCACAACTGTGTTTGCACTGGAAAGGAAAACACTGAAATGTTATGGGGAAGAGAGAAATCACTTAGCTCTGTGTTAAACCTTTCTGTCTTGCTGTAATTATAAGGACTACATTTTCAGTATATACTGGGAGGGTTGAGATCTGTTTTTATGAATACTTCTTGACAGTATTTAATTCTGTATGAAAAAACAGCATTTCCATGCCCCTGCTGCCTGGTGGTCTGCTGCCTTTTCCATTCCCAACTCCGCTACCTGTATATTACCAGGTAGCATGTAAAGAATGTGGTCTTTCCAGAATGAACTGATCAGATAAGACTGTGTTCATTTCCACTACTATATGCAATTCCTTATAGCTATTAATTTATATTTAGACTATAGAAGGTATGTTTCATTGTCATTTTAAATGCTAAATACCTTCTGTTCCTATGCGAAGATTTCAGATAATGAAAGAGAAAAAGCAGAGCCAATTCTTCAGAGTTCTACAAGTGGCAAATCGAAGAAAAAGAAGAAGAAAAAGAAGAAGCAGGGTGAAGAAGCTAACTCTCCTGCGCAGGTAAAATCTGGATAGTTTAAAAGGCAGTTGCAAAGAATTCACAAAGTTGCCTTATCTTTGGATATTAGCATCTTGAACAAAAATTATTTTGGGGCAGTTAGTCTCTTTATGGGATTGGATTATCTACAATTGTTTCTTAAGAGTTAAAGTAATTCTAATTTTACTAGTATTTCCTTAATTTGTTGTATTCACAAGTTGAACGTGGGATAATTTGTAGTTTTCCTGGATTTATGAAAAGCACAAAATACATGGGAAGTATTTATCCTGAATTACTTATTTTCTATTAAATCTGGATTCTGTACTGTAGGGATGCTTCCAGGTGGAATTATCCTCTGCATGGGAAGCTTTATCCTCATGTCCTTTGAAAGACAGCTGCTTTGGTGAATATAGCTAGTTAGGAGAATGAAAGAAATTGAAGTTTTCTCTTAAGCTGTCTTCAAGTACAAATATGTGAGAATATAAGGGTTTTCTGAAGTACTGTTTTGATTTATGTGAAACAGTAAGTGCTAATGCTTCAAACTCTGTTGGTGGAGCTACTCTGTGAGTCAGATTTCAATGAGGGAAAGAATATTTTCAAACTAAGGATGGTTGGAGTTTTCTGTGTTACTTAAATAGCTTTTGAAGAATTGCATTGAAACGTATTTGTAAAAATAGCAGAAGTAGATTGCACTTCACAAGGCAATTGAATCACGTTTGAGTAGATGAAACAAGTACCTTCCTAATGGGAGAAAGCCTTTAATAGCTTATGATCAGAATGCATCCTGCTTGTGTTTACTGTGACAGCCATTCATAATTTACATTCTTTACAAAATGACCAGTGTTCAGTGGAATCTGACTGGATGAATTAGAGAACGAAAGCAAAAACTTCAATCATACTTGCTTTGGATTTGGTTTTATGGATATCACATGTTCAGTTTATTAAAAGCTCTAAAACATTAAATTCCTGTTACATGAAATTTTATTTTCAAGTAGTCTATGTGGAGGTGGAGCTAGTGTTGATTTCCCTTGTTTCTTTTGAGGCAAATTCAGTCTGGGTGCACTAGGGCTGCAGCTTTTATTTAATTGAAATCTATTCTGATCTCTGCTATGACTCTACTTAAGTGTAAGTCAAGATTATTAGGTTATGGTTAACAGGTTTTTGTGAGTGTCCTACATGAATCTTAATGTCAGTGAGGGCATTCTGAATTTTTTTCCATTGCTTCTGAGCTGTCTTTTAAATTACATACGTCAAGTAGAGTCCGACTTTCTATATTAACATAATCAGATTTGTTATTCTACTCACTGCTCTCCAACAGTTCCAATTTTGTTACTTTTTCTTTCAGTCCATCAGTCTATGAAGTCATCAATTTACAGATAAGAACTTATTTGTAGAATTTTTATGTAGAATTGGGAATTTTGCTTGATAGGAGCAGACTGAACTGCTAATACATCACACCCTACCCTTGTTATAACAGTTTAGTAATTTAACTTGACAGTCCTACTTCAAACTCATTTAAAATTTGTATATTTATCCTCTGAAAATGCAACACATTCATTTAAACATCTGCATCTTTGTCACTGATTATACTTAGAGGTTCACACTCTTTTGTTGACTTTATTGTCAAGGCAGTAGAAGCTAACTGAGGAGCTTGGAGTAAGCCAGTATGTGTTCCTTCCTGTCAGGAATCAACAGACATAGGCTGTGACTGCTTTTTCATAAGGCAATGAGTGAAGGAACAGTGTTGCCAGTTTAAACTCAGAGAC
The DNA here is from genome assembly GCF_015227805.2 of Hirundo rustica. NCBI lineage: Eukaryota > Metazoa > Chordata > Aves > Passeriformes > Hirundinidae > Hirundo > Hirundo rustica. The sequence goes on along the minus strand of NC_053450.1, from coordinate 22,601,139 downwards.
CTCTTCACAACCACAGGATTCTTCTGGTGCCAATAACAAGTGTAACTACTCTGATTCCACAATCCAAATGAAAACTTTCCACTTCAGATTGTCTGAGGAGTAAAGGTTGAGACTCTTGGATACTTTGGATATATTTTCAATTTCTGTACTGAGGTTTACTTCACAGGCATTAGGGCAGACTAAACTGCCAAAAATATTAAAGCATAGTAAGGATATAAAACTATACGGCTTGCATTTTAAAACTTGTAATAAAGCACAGAACCGAGAGTGGTCAAGTGTTGTCATTGTGATACTTCTGCAAAGTGTTTGAGTAAATTCATTTTAATTTCACATTCTTATCATTTAACAGGAGTGTGAAGTGCAGTTCATTCTGAGATTGGGATTTTTGTTAGTACATTGCTTGAAGCATCCTGTTTGCTAGGCTTTATTGGATTCTATGGGCATTTTTTTATCACGCTGTTCTATACGTTTTGAGTGTTAGCATAGGCTAGTATGAGCCCACTATTTCAATTATTCTTTTTGATAGATTTTCTGAGTTACAGAAGCTGATTATGGTGACAAAACTCATTCACAGGGGAGAAGAGTCAGAACTTGATTGCAAACGCAGGCTCTTCTTTTTTCCCCTCCCACTCCCCTTTTTGTAGGATGCTGAAGAACTGGATAGAGAAGCTGGAGAGCAATTTCAGGCGGATACCTCAAAAGTTCAAGCACAGCAGGAAAGAGCTTTTTCTTTGAAGACCATAAGTACTAGTGAACCAGCTAAGGTAGGGATGCAAAATTTGATTTACGTTAAAATTTGATTTGAAGTGCTTAAGTCATTTGAGATATTAATTTGTGTAGATAAGCTTACAGTAAGTATACTGTTTGACTGTATGTTTATGAATATAAAGGTAATTGAACAGTTGAATTTTAGGCAGAGGTCAGTTATGAGTTTTAAAAGATTGTCTATGCTGAAAAGCAGTATCTTCCAAATCAGTAGTCACTTTCTTGTTTGAATATTCAAGCAATGGTTTAAAACCTGGAAATGTAGAAAACTTAAGAACTAATAGGTCTGAGCACAAGACTAGTGGCATATTCTGTTGTTACATTGCAACAGAATGAAGTGTTATTAACTTAATGTATTCTGACTTAAATGCAGTCTAAAATTGATTTTTGATAGCTGTACTGAGCTTAATGGCTGAATAAGAAAAGGTTTTATTTGAACCAATTCACAAACTCTTTGCTTCAGTTCACAGCTGAAAGAAACATATTCTAGAGAATACAAATTCTCTTTCAGTCTTTCTCCAAATAGCAGCTTTCTTAGATACTGCTACCCTATGAAGCATCACATTCTAGGAAGGTGTAAAATAGTTAATATTTCTAGTGGCTTTGATTTTTGTTTTTTATTTCCATGAAGAGTGAACACTAGTGACACGGCAGTTCGGTACAAGAGAGTATATGTCAGAATATGGAGTTTTAATTTTTAATTGCTAAGCATTAGTTTCATAAAATTAATGAGGTCTTAAGGATCAAATTAAAACATTAGAATGAAATCTTTTACAAGAGGCTGCAAGTCACCAAATAAAAAGTACAGAAGTATGTTTCTGTTGAAAATTTCTTGCAAAGCACATTCAGTCATACTTAAGGCTTACTCTAAATACCCTACATCAGAGTAGAGCTTTACTGCAGTTATTTACTACAACTGATTAGTTTAGATTAGTTCAACTTTTAATCAGGGTTGGCGCCGGCTGCCTGTTTATCTGACTAGTGTATTGCTGGGTTTTGTGGTGGTTTTTTTGAGGCTGTACTTGAAAAGACATCTGCCTGTGTACGCAAGTGGCTTTATTCTTGGAAGTGTGAGGTTTTGTTTTATTTTAGAGCCTTTAGTTGAAAATGTGCAGACAGAAAACTTGGATTGTGACATCAAGGTGGCAGGTTTTTGACTTGTAGAAAAAGGCATAATAGTGCAACCTGGAAGACTATAGCTTCTGCTGTTCAGAAATCTAAATTGATTTGAAAAATAGCTGCAGTTAGTTTTTTTCTCACAAGCTGTCAGCGCTGCCAAAATACAAGCCCAGTTTCAGTAGACTTTGCTCAGTGTTTTACTGTTTATACTCACACCAAATTTTCTAGGTGATTTGTTGGCATCAATGTTTCATGTAGACCTACACTGCAGTTTTTGAGGGGCTTGAGGATTTCAGTTACTCTTGAATCTTAAATTTAGTTTGTTCATATATGTGTCTATGTACAGCTGTAGTAACTGTGAAACAAGACATGTTCTGTATTAAACTTGGTGTGGGGGCAAAGGACAAACAAAATTATTACTAACATTCTCTGGAACTGGAGTTGATAAAGTACAGCTTGTGAATTGTTGTATCTGACATGGTCTGTCAGTCTTTATCGAGTCTCCTTGATATCAGATTTGGCTTCATTGTAATTTCACACATCAGAGATGCCTTCCAATATTGTTTGACTTGGCTGTTGTAGAAAGTTTTGGAAACAGTCTGTGACTGATGTGTGAAAAGAATGACTTAAGTCTCCAAGGTAGGTAGTTTAGTCTTAAGCAAATGCTCCAAAGCATGAGAATGAAATACAGGGAAAAATAAACTGAGTACAAACAAGTTATTATCCAGGATATCCTCAGAAACATCACAAACAGCTGAATGTCGAACCTGTGTTTCACATCACAGTATCTGATGATGGTATTTCCTCTGTGCTATACATTTGGGCTGTATTGAAACCCTTTGCATTTTATCAGCAAGCACAAGTTCTAAATGAAGATAGATACTTGGAAAAAGAAGTAACAGTTTGATAAGTCACTACCTCATTATTAAACCACAGAATTATTCATTTAACTATTTATAGCTATTTATATTATCAAATAGGCTTTATTTGTTGTTTCAGGCCTCCTTTCTGAATTAGCAGAGAATATCCTAACAAAGAGTAGTACCCATTTTTTAATGTTATTATCACTACCCTCTTTCCTGTATCCAAAATTCAGACAGAAGTATTTGGAAAAATGTCCAGATAGTGCTGTATGTATTTGTATCATTACATTTGCAGTAATACTGCATGCTGTAACACTCAAGCTGCAGCATGTTTGTTAGTCAGCCTGAGACAGCTGAGCTATTAAAATCTTAATTGAGTTGCTTTACCTGCTGGTCAAGTGTGACTGTCCTAACAAAATTGTGATATCAATAGTTACCTGAATTGATTACCTTGCACTAGAAGCTTTATATCCTCCTTCTATTTTAGAAATCACAGTTAAAGTTCATTTAATTATGTAGCTGATGATTGCTAACTATTAGATGTTAGAATTGGTTAAGCTTGGAATTCCTGTAGGATGGGAGTTCATTTTATCAACATGGTTGATGTATAAAAAATATTTGAGATTACTAATTTTTCAGTAGATTGAGAGAAATACTGCAGTTATGGATATAAAAAAACCTTGTTTCAGTTGGTGTGTAAGAGCACAGCAAGCTGTTCATGAAAGGTTAGAGAACTGCTATATTTCAAATTCATGTGTTGGATTTTTTTCATTTAAAGCTGCTTAATTTCTTGCTTACTTTGATACAATTAAAAAAGAAATTTGTATCTTTCTGCTCTCTTGAATGTTCTGGCTGAATTTTGAGATGCTTACATTAAAGTGATGGAAGCAGTACAAACTGGTGACTATGACATAGGATCTGTACATCTGCATCCAGGGATGTGGACTTCACTATTTGGTTTTCATAGTTCCAGGTCTTGGATGTTGTAACACAACTACACTTATGATTTCTTAATAACATCTTAAAGTTTGAGGTTTATTGCTTGGCTGAAATACTGTGTTCTAATACCTTCTTTTTTGAAGCCTTTTGTCTTTTGGTGACTTGCTGTGGGATCTTACCTTTTTATGTTCTGGCTTTCCTATTGTAATGTCAAATTTTTTTTTTTCCTGTTTTGCTGTAATTTTAATTATAAGTGCTATGCACTAGGGTACAGTTACCTTTTGTCTCTAATGGGAACTTTCAGAATCAACTAGATAATTGAAAGAAAAGAAAAATACTACAAGTACCTTTTACTTGGCAGTTATTTCTGCAGTAAGTTCCACTGAAATACTTGCTGACTGCTCTCACCAATATTTGTTATTCTATAAGCATACAGTGTTTTGAGCAGTTTATAGGAATGACTGGAGATGCTTTTTGTTTGTTTGGGGTTTGAGTTATATATTTGGTCCTATTTAACTTGCCTTCTTACCTTGCAACCAAATTCATATGTGTCACTGTTTTACTTCTCTGAATATTCTAGAATCTTTTTAGGATCTTGGTGATTTATAGATTGGTCTCCCTTTCTTTGCATGTATTTTAGGTATTAATGTCGTTTATCTTTGCTTGTATTCAATTAAAACTTTTGGCACTAGATGGCAGTCATAGTATTACAGCCTCAATTTAAAATTTATAAGGATTTTAACATCGCTTAATTTTTCAATGCCATCTTCTCAGCAGCTGTTAAGTATACTGCCAAAATAACACCATATAAGAGTTTTTACTTTTGCATTATTTAAAAAACTTTTGGAAACTCTTGTTTTTGTTTCCCAAATAGTCTGAGGAGGCTCCTTTGCTTGCTGTTTCTACTGAGCCATCTGTAATTGTATCAGAGAGCAATTCTGACAAGATCGCTTCCCAAGTGCCACAGATGCTGCAGGAGACAGATGTTTCTAGTCCCAATATTAAGCAAAACAGTGTGCCTCCTCCACAGAGTAAGTATTTCTTAGTACAGTTTATTTGTTTGAAGTTAGGATGTACTTTTTCCCCATAGAGTGTAGATATAATGCTTTGCCCTGAGGTTTGATTTTAAAGTGCCATATCAGATCATTGTTTGACTTACTTGTACATCTTGCCATATTTTTAACTTCCTTGAAGACACTTTGGTGTATTTTCATTGGGAGGAAAAATTGGCTTCATATGCTTGGATGACTGATAGTGTCTGTTGGGCTTGTCCAGTCCTTAACGGCCTTTGGATGTACTCATCACCATCAGGACTGGAGCTCTGTGCTGTGACTAAGGAGTTCTGCCAACACTGTTTCAAAGGGCTGCTTGCAAGTCTTCAGTGGAGAACAGATGGTTACTGACATTGCAGTTGACAGAACATTTAACTACCAGAAATTTGGGAAAAAATACAGATAATTCAAATAATTCAACTTTCAGCCTACTGAGGTCTTTTCATTCTCAATTTAGTTCATTAGCTTTTTTTTCCCCATATGCTTCTATTTAATCATAGAGGGAAACAGTTGCTTATTTGGGAGTAGAAAGGTATTGGGTGGGTGTTTTTTTGGTAGTCTTAATAGCACATAGATGAGGCTTAATTGCTGCAGGTATATTGTTTTTTGAAAATAATGCTGTGCCCAGAAAAATCAAGTGTACCCTCTGTTGTACTTGACAAAAGTGTTCATACTCATAAGCGTTTGAGTACTTGAAAGAAGTACTCACACAGTAAAACAAAAAATTTAGAAGGAAAGTGAGAATATGAAAGGCATTGCTTAAAAAAAACCAGTCATTTTGATTCAGATTCTTTAATAAAATTAATAAATACTGACAATCCATAATTAGGTGCTCAATAAGTATTGAAGTACTAAATGAGTTTTTAGTGACTGCAAAAGAAACATGATAACTTTATAATGACAAAATCTCATTCAGCTGCATTAATTGGCTTCTTGGTTTTGAATATATGAAACAATGGGATATTTCAAGTCAATGTATCAGCTTAGAACTTCTTGTTCTGGTTCTAAAATACGAAATCTTTATTGATAGATTCATGCCTCAGCAACTGGAAGAACACCTCTTAGGTTCAGTATGTACAATACTTAATAGTTTTTACCACTTTTGGCAGCCAGCATATTTTAAGGCATTCTGTTTTATTACGATTATTAAGAACATTGTTATTCTGTATTGGTTTATGGATTCCATGTAACTACATCTTTACATTGTTCAACACTTCTAAAAATATTCTTCTGACATGTCACATGCGTAGTGGTTAAAAAGCAGTGTAATCTGGTAAAAGTGAGCATTTAATGTCAGTTTTGTACATGTACATTATTTCTGGTAGACCATAATATAGCAGTGACTCTAAAAAGTACATTTACAAAATGAATTACCTTTGATGTGTATCACTCTAATTATTTGCATTGTAAAAAAGTAGCATGAAATTGGCAAGCATTGCTTCAGATGCATTTCAAATTAAATTATATTCATTTGAAGCAGGTGAATAAAACTTCTAGTTGATTGATCTGAAACACTTCCTAATAATACAGTGTGTGTTATCCAGGATTTTAAAAGCCAGTTCTGTGTAAATGTTCTCAGTCCTAACACTATAATTGTTTTGTTTTTTAGCAAAGTCTGAAGAAAGCTGGGAATCTCCCAAACAAGTTAAAAAGAAGAAAAAAGCAAGAAGGGAAACGTGAACTTCCTGAGATGGACATGTGTTGCCGAATATTGTCATGAAGATTATGCTGTTTATGCAATAATTTGTGAACATGTACAGAATTTTATATAAATTTCAAACAATTTTTAAAAACAGAACTGCTGTGAACACAAACATCTTTAAAAAGAATCAAATGAAAGTAACTTTATGATATAGCAAACAGAACATGCTACATTTGAAAGACATTCTGAAGAATCTGTTTTTCCAACTTTTGGAGAGAGATCTTAATTGAAAAAACTGGTTGTTTTACAACACAGTGCCCTGTTTACAACAGATTATACTCTCATCTACAGCTGCGGATAAAAGATTAATTTCAAGGAAGGGTTTTCTGTAAAAATAATCATCTGTACAATAGTGGGTGTTTCTTGCCTCTCTTACGAGTGATGCATTAGAAGCACAGAATGTTAACCATTTGAATTTGTTTCATGCCTAAATCAAAGTGCTTTGATTAAATACATAATCTGCCATATCTTTGCAGTAAGTTGGTTAGCAAATCTGCTAGCTATCGCAGGAATCACAAGTGCAAATCATTAATCATTTGTACAGTCAGACCTTCATGGTTTATTATATGAAGTTAACACAATAAAACTGCTTTGGGTTAAAAGTTTGAGAATGTGATTTGAAACTTGAGTATGGTTCATGAAGTTATTTTTTATAATGTCTATTACCTTACTTGAATTATTGAAGATAACAGTATATTTTTAAGAATGCAGTAATGTGCATAAAATTGGTTCTCTTTTTCATTCCCTACAATTCTTGGTTGATTCAGAATCCCATCTAAAAATTGTATTCTTTCAACTTCTAAACTTACGAAATGAACTGAAATCAGACTTTCCTTCTCCTAACACTTGTTGACTTACTGTACCCAATTCTCTTGTCTATATTACTAAAACTCTGAACAAAGCAAAGTGAATTTTTCACTCACAAATTATTTGGATTTCAAAGATCTGTTGGAGAACTGGAGTAGCTTCAGACAGCTTTAATTGACAAAAACAGTTATCAGGAACACATTTTTTTACTGCCTTAATCTGTAGTATGTAGAATGTGTCTAGACTTCTGGACAGGGGTTAGTGTTTTTATATTAAAGAAAATAAAAAATTATGCAAGTAAAGCAGTTGTAAAATAAAGACCATTTCCTGCTGGAAACTGTTAATTAAAATGGCATTGAAGATGTGTTGTCATTTTCAGGCACTGTAATGACGTGTTATTGAACTGGAGATGTGTTTGTGTCTGTAAGGTACATGCTCCGTCACGTACACTGTAAATAGCCTTTACAAAAATTGGTTTGCTAAGGATGGTATTTAACATCACCTGATGAGTTCAGTTAAAGAGTCAGGATTCTTTTCAAATTATTGACTTCTGGTTTTGTGGCACAAACAGAATTTTTAATAGCTGTAACATGTGGTACTGATCAACAATCTTGTGCTCTTACTGTACTCAACTGCAGTTTGACAGTATTGCAAGGCAGGAACAGATAATGCAGCAATCTGGGTTTAATTGTACTGAAAATGCACCTGCTAATGGAGAGCTTTCCAAATAAATGGATACTAACTTGCACAGATATTAACTCCTGTATATCAGGAACATGACGCTCTAAATTGACCTGTTAAAATAAATCGAGCATGTTGGCAGTATTGATTTATTTACTGGGAGGGAGTAATGGTTGAGTGACGTTTGTCATGATTCATGTAAAATAAATTTCGAACTGAAGTACAGCTCTTGAAGGAGTATCTTAAGGTAAACATGAAAAGTAGGATATTTTGAAATCATGCAGAGTCCTTTGCAGGTAAATAATATTATAATTTTACTTGTCTTTATAGTAAAGGTTAAAAAATACCCTTTGAATTCAGGTTTTTAATGTACATCTTAAATCTGTTCCCAATCTGTGTGTTATGCTACGAGCCTCTTTAATAGAAAATACTAAGATTTTATGTAATGAAAGACACTGCCCCCAAGGACTTTCACTGCAAAAATTCTTTTTTTTTCCTCTTGAAAATAAAATTGGTGATATTTCTGGGTTAGCCAAAATAGCTTGTCCTTCTGGAAAAAGAAACAAACTAGCTAAAACATAAGAACCCTGCTAATTAACTGCTACTGCTAAGCAGGGTCATATAAATACACAGCCTTCCTTTCAAAATGTTACCTCTTTAGCAGCACCTCTTACTGTTTTCTTAATGTGCAGTTTCCATGTCTTAGAAAGCCAAACTTGCTTTATTTGACATTCATTGAAGAGGTAGTAACTCTATCATATTGTCTATAAATAGAAACTTGGTTATCTCTGTACTATCATGTTTCTATGATGCAAGCGGTGGTTAGTCTTAATGATACACTGAATCCAGACTTTGGTACTTGGATAGTGCAAAACCCGCCATTTTAAAGAAACTTAATAATTTTTTTTCTTTTTTCTTTGGGTTTGTTTTTTTTTTTTCCTGTTGTTGTTGAATGCATGGAATGGTTTCATAAATCCAATATGTCGTTTTTTTCTAAATACTCTGGAATTATTTGTATGTGTAATTTAAACTTGTGATGATGTGTAATTGGAAAGTCATGGCATATTTTTATTTCTTTTGTGGGGAGGGAAAAGTGTACAGAATTCATATGTGCTTGTTACAAAGGTAACTGTGCATTGGTTTGGAGGGGGTGAAAACTGTATTTCTGATGCCCTTTTAGAAGTCTAAAGAAAAAAGCGCAAGTGAAGAGCACTACTTTAATATCTACTAAGAAAGAATGTACATATTAAAAGCATTTCAAAATTTATAGAAATATTGCTAGTACTGTTGTGTTGTAACTGAATTGTATCTTGCTTGAAACTGGCCTATTAATAGTTCCTAGCCATCGGATTTTCCTGTGAATAAGGCTTCTGAAAAGTGCAGACACTGAGAACATGGTTTAAGCAGACTTTCAGCTATTAGTTGTGCCTTTAACTCAACCAGGTTGCCAGTCCAGATTTCAGCTGTTAAAAATTGCAGGTCTCTCACAGACATTTGTACCTGTGAGTCTCCTCCTGATGACCACTGAGTAAAAATGAGCAGTTCTGCATTTTCGGGCCAGTACTAAAGTTTTCTTCATTGTTCTGCTTTAACTGGAAGAAAAAAAAAAATCCTGAAAATTTTTATTGCTTCTTAAAATACTCTGCTAACATTATTTTACTGTTAAAATTCCGAGTGAATTACTTCATTAAAGAACGAAGAACATCAGTCAAATGAATTTTGGGGGGAAGGAGCAGGAAGGGTCGCATGACTGAGAGTTCTTAATTTGAAAGTAATGTGGCAACACAATGGATTTTGCTCGCTGCAGGACTAACAGAACTGCTGTTAGTTTGGATGATGTTGGAGCAAGGTGGGATGATTTCTGTTTCTTCATGGGTGGGAATTACTGTTGCCTGTGTTCTGTATCATGTTATTAATGATTCATGTGTTCCTGTGGAAACTTGGTTGAATTACTAAATTCCATTTTTCATAGTGAGTCCCTTCAGTTGAGGAAATTACTGAACTTCTGCTCTTTTAATTTCTGGCTATTTGTACCAAGCTGAAAGTTCCTTTTCACTGAAAACTTTTTTTAACTGAAACTGTGATGTCTTTAATGTTGGTGTATTCTGAAAAGTGCATTTAAAACTCTTAGCATGAAACTCATGGTTTCAGGAATTCATACAATACTCTTTAAAAAAACATGGTCAGGAACACTTTTCCTGTCACATTTGTAGCATCAAGTGATCCCTTAACTTGGCTCAGTATTTTTAATTCAGTCCATGGCAGATGGTAAGTCACGGATCACTTGGAACCAGATTGCCCCAATGAACTAAAACTGACTAATATGAAGTGGTTCCCTGTTTCCTCTCAGATAGCAAGTCCTGACTAACAGTATTTCCAATTAGCTGTTCAATAGACTCTGACTTCAAGTGATTCCTTATTTCAAATACCTGGTGAAGTACAAACCAATTATGTTTTTACTGAGGTTGGTTTTTTCAGAGGCTGTTCTGATAAAGGCTGCCACAGTTTGTTTTTCATGATTGCTATTTCCCTGGCCAATCTTACCTGTGTAGGTAACAAAGTCATGCCTTCAGCTATGTCTGTAAACAAAGCTCTGAGTAGGAGAGAATCCCTCTCTGATGTGATTCTGTAACTTGGACTTGCTCTCAGCCAGGCTTTACTGAGTCTTTTGAAGAGGCATCAGCAGGAGACCAGTGCCTTTCTGAGCTGTAGCCAGTTAGCCAAAAGAGTAGGAGCTGTATCAAATGTTGTCCCTCTGCTGCTGAGGGACTGGGCATATATCTAAGGACACGTGCAAGCTTTGCTGCTGCTCTCAGAATTCTTCAAAGGTACTGTGAAAGATCAGCAGCCTCACATTTTCAAATGTTCACAGAGGCAGCTAGTGAATGTGGAAAATACCTGCAGCTGTGTCTGAAATCACTGCAGTGGTAATTTTTGTCAAGAAAGGACAGATTCCAGGAAAAGCTTCCCTGGTGGGTAAAGAAGTTAATGAGTGCTGGGACTTTTTCAAGAATGCTCTTCTGAAAGCACAAAAACAGTTAATCTCCTTTAAAGATAAGGAATGGAGGAGGAGCAAGAGCCCCCTTTGCCATATTCAGGGTTCTGAGTCTACTCAAAAGCAAAGCAAACCAGAAATGGAAATGTGGAGAAATACCCACTGAGAACCGTGTGGACATTGCCAGGGTCTGCAAAGATGTAGATAGAAAAGAAAAAGCTCAACTCCAATTGAATCTGGCCAAGATGTCAAAAAATACAAAAAAGGGTTCTTTGTGTACAGAAACAGCACGCAGCAACAGAAGGCAAATACTGTCCCATTGATAAACAAGACAGGAGAATTAGTGACTGGTAACACTGAAAAGGCAGAGGTTCTCAGCAGCTCCTTCACCTCCTCTGTCTGCACCAGTACTGCTGGGCCCCTGGCCTTGGGACCAAAAATCCAGGTTGCTGCAAATACAGATCCAACAGCGTCAGTGAAGGAATAGTGGAGGGTGAGCTATTACAGGAGCCGACATTGCAAGGCTGTTCTCCATAATCTTTGGGAAGTTGTGGACTGCAGGGAATGGCAGAAGACTGAAAAAGGCTAATGTACCCCCCATCCACAAGAAAGGCTTAAAGGAGGATCCAGGGAATTTTAGGTCCATCTGTCTTGCTTCTGCCCCTGGGAAGATTATGGAACAAATCCTTCTGGTCACAAGTCAGATGAGGCACAGGACTGGGAAAAGCCAACATAGATTGACTAAGGGCAAATTGAGCTTAACAAACTTGGTCACCCTCTGTCACAAAATAAGCTGCTTGGTTGATGTGGGGTGGGTGGTGGATGTTGCCTCCTGGATTTCTCCAAGGCTTTCAGTATGGCTTCCCACAGCCTCCCTCTGGAGAAACAGATGGGCTGTGGTGTGGATGAGTGCTCTGTGTGGTGGTGGGAACTGGCTGAGAGGGAGCACCCAGAGGGTGCTGGTAAATGGCTCCTTTCCAAATGGGCAGCGTGGCACGAGTGGGTCCCCAGGGATCGATGTTGGGCCCAGCGCTGTTTAATATCCTCATAAAGTGATCGGGATGATGGATCAAGTGTACCACGATGGAGTTTCCTAATGATACCACAGAGTGGGGAAGTGAACACTTTGGAAGAGAGAGCCACCCTGCAGGAAGATTGGATAGCTAGAGAGCGGCTAACAAGAATCTGATGAAGTCCAGCAAGGGCAAGCGTAAGGTCTTGCACCTGGGAAAACATAACCCAGGTGTGCAGCACGGCTGGGACCTACCCAGCTGGGGAGCATCTCTGTGGAAAGGGATCTGGGGATCCAGGTGGACAATCAGGTCAATGTGAGCGAACAGTGCCACGCTGGCAAAGCCAATGGAACGCTGGGCTGCATCCACAAGGGCATCACCAGAGAGATCCAGAAGTCATTATCCCACTCTGCTCAGCGCTCATCAGGCCACACTGGAATACAGTGCTCAGTTTTGGTCCCTGCTGTGCAGAAAAGATGTGGACAGGCTGGAGAAGGTCCAGAGAAGAGCCACAGAGGTGATTAAATGACTGGGGAGCCTATGACAGGGGGAAAGGCAGAGAGAACTGGGTTTGTTCAGCCTTGAGAAAAGATGACTTAGCCTCACCACCATGTTCCACCCTATAAAGAGAAGATGGAGACTCCCTTTTTACAAGAAGTCACATGGAAAAGAAAAGGGATAATGGGTACAAGTTATTCCTGAGGAAGTTCAAATTGGACACATGGGGAATTTTTTTCACAAAGAGATCAGTCAGCCATTGGAATAATCTCTCTGGGAAGTTTCTCCAACACTGCACACTTTTGAGATCCAGCTGAATAGTTTGGGCCATCTTGTCTCAACTGTGTTTTTGCCAAGAAAGGTTGGATCAGATGATTCTTGTACTGTACTTTAAGAGAAAAAAAAACAATGACACCACCAAATGCCATAAAATTGGCCTGATACATTATTGTTTGAATGCAGTAAAATTATGAACAGAAAACAGACTACAATAAAACTCGACCTGACTGCTTGCTACCTGTCTTTCCATAAGTGGTTTGGGTTTTTTTCTGTGGTATGCATAAAATGCATCTCAAGAACTGTATTTCTATCAGTCAAATTCTGCAGTTATCAAGGTGATTTTCCCCAGAAGTGTGAGACTTTGACAGGTCCATGTGTTCTCCAAAGATTCTACTGCTTTAGGTTACTGTAGTGTTAAATAGTATCCTTTTCATAACCACTACCATGTGTTTTTTGAATCACAGAAGAATGTAATCCATCAGTGATAGTGTGAGGGGGAATAAAAGCTATAAATTCAGTGTCAAAAAAGGCCGTAGTCTTTCATGGCCCTACTGAGTTTGGTCCGGGGCAGTCTAGGACAGGGCAGCTGCCTCAGGGCCTGTTTCAAGTCATCTGTTACAAGTAACCCTCCTGTGCCAGCAACATCTTCATTTGCCTTTTGAAGTATGCTGTTCCAGTTTTGTGCCTTAGTTACACTGCCCTTTAGCTTGGCTGCGAAGGTAGAGCCTTTCAATAGCTTTGAAATTTTTCAGGTTAAACTCTTTCTCCATGAGCTCTTGCCTGCGTGGTCTGAGTAGCCGCTTCAAGAAAAGCCAGATCTGAGATTGCACGGTGACTCTTGCAGAGCAGTGGCCCACGCCCAGCAGCAGCAATGCCAGCTCAGCCTAACCCGTGCCTGCCCCTCTGACTCACCTCCTCAGGGGCAAAGGTAGCTGTTAAACCAGCTGAGGGCTGTGGTGGTACTGGAGAGTTACTCTTACTCCAGCTGGCTCCGGCATTTCTGCTGTAGGTCAAGTCTGTGGCCTGTGTAGCACAGGGTTAATATTGGGGTTGCATTAAGTATGAGACTCACCCAATTGTATTTAACAGCTGAGGGTCCACCTTCATAGATACCATCTGTCATCATCATGCCTGGCTGGTTATTTTTAAAACATTTTAAAAATCAGTAGATATTTTCAATATTTCCTCCATTTTTGTTGGAATTCTTTTCTGCATTTTCCAAGGATGGAGACTCAAACAGCAGTCTGCTCTGAACAAGTGTGTTTATTTAAAAAAAAAAAAAAAAAAAAAAAAAACCCACCTGTCTTTTTAATAAACAAAAATAATGTTATTTGGACTTGACCTGCATATTGAACACTTTTGAACAGCAGTACTAGTAGTAAAAAGTATTTTAAGTGCTTTTCTGGAGTGGGCTCAGCACTTGATAGAATTGAGCTGGCAAATCAATACTGTGCTATTTTATATTCATGTACTACAGACGTGCAGTTCAAAGTCATCCAACTCATGCAGCTTCTTAACTGTGGAACTTCTTTATGATGCTTTAGGAGCATGTCTTTCTCTGAGCCCTTAGCAGGCATGCAGAATAGAAAATCTAGTGACTGTTTTTGTAATGATTAAAATACTTAAACTTGTATTGCCTTGAATATAAGAAACGTTTTATAGAAATGCATAATTGAGGGGTTCCAAAGTCTGATACAGGTGACTAAGAGAGGCAGGTTTTACACACTCAAAGATTGCCATGTGTTATGGATTTCTGCAATCACATCACGTGAATGCTAGACTATGGTCAAACTTAGTCAGAAGTCATATGTGTCACATTAGAAAATAACTTTTTGTCTGTTTCACTTTGAGGCAGAACACCAGCTGTGCAGAACAAGATAATTATGGAAAAGCAGGATTGCATGTGCTTCACTTTACATTAAGAATTCCATCTCTAAAAATCTTGAATGTGCACTAGTATGCCACTGAAATTTGTGCTACCAGAGAGCATTCTGCTGGAACACATTTTCTTAGGTCAACACTTAATGTAATGTTAACATCTCTTGAGAGCCCCACAGGTTCTTTCACACAATGTTTCACTTCTGCTTTGTGTTGCTGCTGTATGGAGGACATGATCCTGTTTAAGGCTTTAAACTCCCTAGACTTAATCATTCCAAATATATCTTGAGCAGTTCACCTCGAAGAAGGTCCTTTAACTGAAGTTTAACTGAAGAAAGAATTACTAATTGCAGGGGGTTTTTTTCCTTATGGCAAATCAGCAGCTCAGCCCTGCTCCCAGTGAAGTGAGCTACCAGCAGGGTGTTCTGTCAGGGCTTTAAGGGTGTCTGCATCAGCATCAGCATGGTAAAATTCACAGTGAGGAGTGCTGTCTTACAAATATGAAACTGTCCTATGTGGCAGTTAAGTGGTTTAAAGGGTCATATACATTAAACATCAAAAAGGAAGGGGGAAAATGTGTAGGTTTGCATTTTCAAACTATGTTTGGGTTTGGAGAATGTCATGTTGGTGATCAGTGACTTTAACTTTAAAAGTGAAAAGAAAGTTCTCTCCAAAGTGGCAAATGTGTAACATCCTGGTCTGCAGAGATGGTGTTTCTGAATGCTAAGAGTAAACCTCTGGTATTCCGAAGGTTTTTGCATAGATGTTTGACATGAAATGAATTGCACTGGAGATGATGGGTTACAACTGTGACTTACTGCAATTACACTTTCTCTGTGCCTTTACTAGTCCATTACTGAATACCACTGTGAGTTGGGACAGCTCTGCAATGTCGGCTCAGGCAGGATTTCCCAAAGTTGCCTAAGGCTGTAATCAAACGTTCAGATGTGCGTGCCTTATAAAATGCTTTACAGTCACAGTATGGTAATATACATTGATAACCTATATTGGGACACAGCAGAAAGCTGTGTGATTGTGAGACATGCTTTTAAAACAATGTTGATACTGCACTTGGAGGTCCGTTGGCAAGCAGTGCTATTTCAGTAGAATTATATTGGCATTTATTATGTGATTTGCTGTACAAAAAAATGAAAAATTAGAGATGTTATTTAAACTATCACTGTTACTTCTGGCATTAGATATCTTAGGAGGATGTTTTGGAGACTGTGATGAAGAGAAGCCAAGAGTATCTTTGGTTTTCATAATTAGAAGAATATTAGCAGTCTTGATATTTATTTTTTTTTCTTTAGAAGAAACAATATAAAATATACACTATTGGCTTCAGTCTCATCCCACACACACATACACATGGTACTGGTGGTTCCATCTTATGTAGCTTTAAATCTAGATTTCTAAGCTGCATTTTCTAATACATACAAAACATTTATAAATTGGAACAAACTTAATCCAATTAAACTTTCTGCACCATCAGCATGGTACAGAAGCGTTTCCCTTGCTCTTGAAGTAGTAGTATCATCAGTGCTGCATCTCTGCACTTCAAGAAGGACGTATCACAGACCTGTAATTACTTACAGTGTATATAAAAGGTTACATTGCATGTAGAGTACTTGCAGTTTGCCACTGCAGAAAAAGGCATATATTGGCTAACTGGGTTTGAATTGCTATTGTGTGCTCAGCAAATCAATCATCAAGGGGATTCAGGACAGACAGCTGAAGGGGACAAACTCTGCTGATATTTTCACAGTATAAAGCCACCAGCTCCTATGGCATGCTCTGCAGGCTTGGCTGGAAAGCAATTGATCTCCATTGGTGACCCCCTAATGAGCAGTGGATGGGTAAACAAGCAGAGGCTATGACACTATGAGAAAGTTAAGTGCTTTTCTGAGCATTGAAAACAATACATGTGAGACTGGAAGTTTCTGTAACGTTCCGTGGCAAACCTCTTCCTGCAGTGAACACTGCTGAGAAGAACTGGATGGCATTCCCTGGAGTTTGCTCAAGAGTCCAGCAGACTTGGAAGAGAGCAGGATGGATATTAGTTAGAAGTCATATGTGTCACATTAGAAAATAACTTTTTGTCTGTTTGTCTGTTCTGTCCTGCTCGGAGAGCAGGATGTCTACTCCATAGATACTCAAAATAATGATGTTGATGCTTTTCAGTTGCTTTAAAGTTGGTGGTAGCTCAGAGCTCCAGGTTTTGGCATGTTTGGCTTAATATGCTAAAGAATAAAATGCACTTGGGGGGAAGTCTAAGCAGGTCCCCAGGTAAAGTGGTGAGTTAGTGCTTGAAACATGACTGGCATCTAAAAATCTGAAACTGGGAAGGGTAAGTTACAGGCAGTAATAAATTACAGTTATGGAAGATGTGTTGTTTCAATTCTTCTTGGCTGTACTTAAAATCAGTATAGGTTCTACAGAATGGAAGGACATGATTTATCACTAGACAGAATGTTGACAGAAGACAAAATGATCATGAGTTGTACTAGATATAACCAAAACAAATCCAAACAGGTATGTAAACAAAACATGCTTGATGATCAAATTGGTGGGGGGCAGGGGGGAGGGGAGCTGGGGGGAGGTGGGGAGGAGGAAGAATGTCTACATTATTTTATATTAAAAGAAAAGAAAAGGTGGTCTTTTAAAAGAAGGGGAAAACCCATAATCACATAATGAAGAAGGGAATTAAATCGGGCAACATTCCCAGTGTTGAGCCATACTCAAATGAATCCATAAATTAAACATTAACTAATCTAACTAATGGAACTAAAAGGAAGTAAATGCTATTTGATGTATATTAGCTTTTCTTAGAAGGTTTGCCTCTCCTATCAATCAAAGACCTGTGACCTCTCTGACTGCAAACTCAACACAGTATTAAAAACTTTCACTGAGATTTCCTCTGCTCAAGCAATCTGGCAAGCAGTGAGACTGCTGGCAACACAACAACCAATTTATCCAAGAGCCCTGTCTCATCCTTGTATGCTGTACTTTATGTTCTATAACTGGCTACAGATTATGGATAAAATGTCCCAGTCAGTTTAATACTGTGTCCAGCATCAGCATTCAGGCCAGAAGACCAAAAAGCTCCAAGCATGACCTTGCACTGGGTTGGTGTAGTAAAAGGTCAAGTGTAAATCTGGGAATGTTTTAATGTGAGTAGTGAAGAGGAATGGGGGTGCAATACTGTGTCCATTGATTAAATGAATACTGTTATGTCTGATGCCTGCAGTTTTAAAAGCTTGTACAAAACTGTCTAGATCCCCACAATAGTGAGGGAAGCAATAAACATACTTAAAGGACTGAAAGCAGTGTCTGATGAGCAGAAAGTTAATTTATCAAAAAAACTTGGAGGAGAATTTGTGTAGAGTAGAAATTATTAGGATATGAGGTGGTAAAGGGGTCATTAGCCTTTCTGGTGGAGGAAGAGGTGATGAGTTTTAGTTGGTACAGGACACCTGCACCTACCAATTTTGTTGATAACCGTTGCAATTAGTGGTGATGTCTCCGCTTCTCAGTATCTTCAGGCATGCTGAGCCAGCAGGGATAAAAACAGAACTAAAGCTATTACTGAAATTTACAGACTTCCCAAGGCAAAAGGAGAGAGTTCTTTACTGTTAAGGTACTGGCAGAGCCAGGTTATAACTCCAGTGTAAACATCTTTTGCAAGGAAAAACGTGAGCCTTTGGCAGCCTTGTGCAAAAGTGATTAAGAAAGAACAGCACGGGCAAAGGGGAGGAGAATAGGAGTGGACACAAAAGAGACACTTATTTTCAGAAGCAGGCACTCCATGTGGAGCGGATCCCCTCTGAGGAGACTGCAGCCCATGGAAAGCAAACTCTGTCTGAGGGAAATCTTCAAGAACATGTACCAAATTGCAAATCTGCTGCCAAGCAAATAATTAGAAAACTGCCCAGTTTATTTTTGCAGTTTCTTGCAAATGTAGCGCAGCTGATTTAATCTCACCCAGAATGTTGAAATTAATCTGTGAGGCTGGCATGAATGAGAAGGCCAGAAGAAAAAACAGCTGAATCTCAGTGTACTCTAGAATTCACTAGCCTTCTTGTGAGTCCTATATCTTCAGAGCAAAACTGAGAGGCTTTCAATTAAGAAAAGGGGGAAAAGAAGGATGCAGTAAAGCAAGCTTTTTCTTGGAGAACATTTGAGCTCTTGACAGGGCAACATATCAAAATATTTTAATGACATGTTTCTTAAAACCACCACCTTCAAGTAGATTTATGAAGCTGTGGCCCAAGGAAGCTAGAGTTACAAATACACTTTACCATCAGGAAGGAAAACGTGTAAGTACATAAATTTCCTAAGATATTAGAATCACTATCTTCTACATGACAAATCATGACAAAATATCCCAGTAATGAGCTAAAAAGTTCCAGGCATTTCTCTCAACAAAATTTAAAGATTTAAACACAATTTTTAAGAGAAAGAAAAAATAAAAAAACCAAACACCAACCAGCTAACCATTTGTTGTCCATTGTTTGGTGCTCAAAGAGAAGCCTTTAGCTCTGCAAGCAGTTGCACATCAAGCTGTGTCATTGCAATGGCTTTCTTACAGGCTCTGTGATCAGCGTTGTAACATGCCGGAGAAAATACTCTTCTCACTCTGATCCTTTTTTACGCAAACCAGGGAGATGAACGACCTCTTGAACGCAATTTGAATAGTAGCAGCAGTCCTGTTGTATTGCATGTTGGCCAGTCTTTGTGGAAGAGGGGTAGCGTCAGACTTTTATTGGAGGGTTACTTCTTTTAGAAAGTAGAGGTATTTTTTAAACTTCATTGCATTAAATATTTCTACAGCTCTGAATACTTGACTCACTTGCAGCCATCCTGAAACACAGGTTCTGAAGCAAGCTGGACAAAAGGACTCTTAAAATGGCTCTTTACTACAATAAGAGTCACTTCCCCAAAGTCGTCACCTCGCTGTGTCTGAGGACAATACCCAGACCTTGATTTCTGGACAATGTTTAACCCTTTTCTTATCTTGTCTTAACTTGCCAAATACAGAACAATTAACAACGCCTTTGTTCACTCGGAAGCACGTG
This sequence comes from Hirundo rustica, assembly GCF_015227805.2. Classification (NCBI taxonomy): domain Eukaryota; kingdom Metazoa; phylum Chordata; class Aves; order Passeriformes; family Hirundinidae; genus Hirundo; species Hirundo rustica. The sequence continues at coordinate 22,581,473 of NC_053450.1, read as the reverse complement.
GCTAATCCTGCAAGCAGGAGATGTGATCCTCTTGAGCTGCCCTTTTGTTTATTCGCCGTAGGCAATGCCGGGCTTCAGTGTAATTGAATTATTCAAAGCCAGTTGAACGCTGCTTGCACCACCTCAGTGGGCTATGAGCATAGATAGGTGGAATCACAGTTTCTAAGCCAACTGTCCTCTTCCAGCAATCTTGTTAACACCAAGACAGGTATTAACAAGGTTGGGTTAACCGGTAACCAATTTTAGTGGGCACTAGAAAGCACAAGAAAATGCCAAATCGATCAGAGCATCCTCTGGCAGGAGGGAGAAGTTGTCCCTGCAGTGAGATCACGGGGGAGACACGGGGAATACCGAGCAGAAGCAGGGCACAGAGTACGCTGTGTTTTGTTAAACAGCTTGCAGCGCAGAGAACAGCTGGCGACGCAGCAAAGTGGGTCTGTGTCCCTTCCCAGCTGGCTGGCAGAGCTCTCGGGGGGTGCTGTGGGGAACGAGTGGCTGCATGAAGGGAGTTTAGTGATCTGCAGCCCTGCTGTGGTAAGGAGGGGCAGGCAGGAGCCATGAGCCTGCATTGCTTTTCCGGGTACATCCCACAGCCATCCCGCTGACCAGCGGCTGAGCAAGGGTGTGTCAGGCTTTGACCCTGTGCAGGGCTTAATTTCAGCATTAAATGTTCCCTTGGAAAAATGTCTTACCATATGGATCCCACTGCAAAGATTATCTACTTCAGCGCAGCTGAAAAAAGTGCTTGTAAGTAAGCTGTTAATTCTCTTGAGTTTGTCTCACTTGCTGAGCAAGACAGCGATACTTACTGGTCCTGTTCAAGTTTTGATGAATAAAAATGACAATCAATCTCGTGTACCTGTTGTACTTCTGGGAACCTTGACAAAACTAAGGTCTCAACCAGTTCACGCCCCTGTCGCATCTTAAATGATCTTCCACCATCAGGTGTAAGATTAGGTATTCTGGATTCACAGCCACCTCTGTAACAAGTGCTTGTCATTTCTTGCTTTACAATGCAAAGTCAGAGACATGGAAGTTTTACTAACAGAGGTTATGCTGAGGAGGGTCTGTATCTGTGGCAATATTCAGGGTCTGAATTCAGGGTCTCCCCACTACCAAAATCTTGCCAAGCAAACCAAATACAGCTAGCTATAAATCAGGAGTGTGATGTGAAGCCTGATGTTTCCTGTTCTTTCCCATCAGGCTTTTTGAGCAGAAATTAATAATTATACAGGAAACTGCTCTGAAGTGATTAGTGTTCCCTGCTTATTCTTTCTTCCTTTTTCTTCTGAGAATATGGGGGTTAAAGCCACTGTTGGGAAACCATAAGTGAAAGCAGACACGCATTTAATTTCTCCTTACAGAGACGAAGGTGGTGCTGGAGGATATTATAAACAGCGTCTGCCTCTCAGCTCCAGGACCTGAGTTCTTCCTGCCTGGAGGCTAAAGGCCAGCTTGCTGTGTCCATCCCAGGCCGAGGGATGCTGCTGCTGCTTTCCCATTTGCAGGCACAGGAGCCCAGCAGGGGCAGCTGTACAGATGGCCACAGACAAGGTGCTGCCTTCATCTGTGCCTCCAACACGTAGGACTCACAGAAGACCCAAGTACAGACCAGCTGGTCCAGCTTGATGCTTGCAAGCAAATAACACCCACCCACCCCCTGATCACTCACTGATCCCCCCGGCAGCTGGCACTCCTTATAGTCCCCACACAGCGTGGAGAGTGGAAACTACACAGAGACACTTCAGAAAGGTTTTGTAAGAAGTGAGGGTGAGCAGGCAGTGTTCGGCCAGACTCTGCACACGACTGACCTTTTTTACATCCTTTTTTGCCTGATCCTCCCTCTGCTCCTTCACGATCCCCTTGCTCTAATTATTCCTTCCAAAGTTTTGTAGAGCCCACCTCAAATATCCCAAACCCTCCTGTTCTTGTTTGCCCCTTCTTATCAGTTACAAACTCCAGGTGACCCTGTCCAAAGCTCTTCAATGGCCCATCAGTCAGTAATCTGACACTTTTGGGTTGTGTCATTGTTTCTCTTCTCCCTTTCCCCCCAGGTTTGCATCTGTGTGCCTTTCTTTATGGAATCCCCCATAATTTATTGCCACCTCTGCTTTGAAAAGGTCAGGTCCTTGGTCAATAGCCTTCATGAAACAGAGGCTCTTACTCTCCACAAGACATGCATGCAAGGGGTTAATCTCTAATTTTCTTACTCTCTGGTACTAAAGGACAAGGTCTCTCAAGGTTACCAGTGAGATAGTCCAGACCCCATGGTTTGTGATTTTCCTTTGGCCTCTTGAATATTTCTCAATACTGATGTTTCATTTTACAAGAATTTTAGTTTCACTTTTCAACATGAACCTTGAAAATATTTGGCTTATGCATAGAATCTAGTTAAAATTATAAATTCAGTGCTAAGTGGCTTTTCTTTTTATACACAAAAATCCCTGCCAACCTCTTGCCAATTTTAAAAGGACAAACTAAGAACAGAGGTTATGTAAAGTTCCTACTTAAAGTATTTTTAATTTAATTTACTATAGTGGCTTTGTGAGTAGGTATAAGCATAGTTAGAAATGTTCTAACTGTGCCAAGTTAGCTTTTATCTCGAAGTTCCTGCTCTGTGCAGACGTATGTATGTACGAAATAATGAAGAGTCCCAAAGCAACCATATAGGGAAGCACTGAAGTACTTTTCAATGTTATATTTTGATGATAAATTGTGGAATTTGGTAGCAAGCCAAGAAGAATGGCAGTAAATAAATTATGCTTAGGGTCAGGGTAGACACACAGACCTCCTGATAGTATTTTCTTCGTTATTTCATCTGGAGGATAATGCAAGCCTCAAATAATAAAACATGAAAAGTCAGCTGCTTGGTAGGAAGCTCAGCTCAAATCTGCATCAGTGCTTGAATATGCAGGACTGGGTCCTTCCTCCTAACGATGCGAGTCCCCCCACAGCCCACCACCACCAGGGCATTAGATACAGGTCGTGGCAATGAGCTTAACGTTACCTTGGGTATCAGTTACACGAGGAAATTCCAGCCGCCCCAAAGCAGCAACTTTGGGAGTTGATTAGGAGGGCACTGTGAAAGAAAACAAATGCTCATGGCTGCAGAATTTGGGGCAAATTCAAAACATTCCAAGACCTCCTCCGATATTATCTTTCCTTATAGAGAAATGGAGTTTATTTCTGCTGCTTTGCCACTGAAGAATTGAGTGAGAGGAACTACGAACCCTGCCAAGGCATCGCCGAGCCGGTTCGCCCTCAGCGGGCTCGCCGCAGGCGCAGCCGGCGCGGCGGGGAGCGTCCCGCGGAGCCCGGCCCTGGCCCGGCGGCGCTGCGGCCGGGCTGCCGCCTCGCTGAACCGGACTCCGCACGCCGAGCCCTCGGCGCGCCCGCTCCGGGCCGCTGCTGCGGGTACAGGTGCCCGCAGGGGCCGCACAGCTGCCTCCGCCCGCCTGGGCCGGGCCGTCCTCTCGGTCCCGCCCGCCGGGGGGGCGGCCCCGGCCCGGCCCCGCCCCGCGGAGCGGCGCGGACACAGACGCGGAGCGGCGGAGCCCGGAGGAACCGCGGAGATGCTGAGCTCTCCCTGGGCGCGCTTCTACTCCAACAGCTGCTGCCTCTGCTGCCATGTCCGCACCGGCACCATCATCCTCGGCGTCTGGTACCTGGTAAGGGAGTCCCTCGCTCCGGGCGCTCGGCACCGGCTGCAGGGGCAGTCTGAGGGCTGCTCGGTGGATGGGGATGCCGATGGCAGCGGCTCGGGCTGCGCGGGCGGGTTTCGGAGGGAGCGCGTAACGCGCGGGCAGCGCCGCGCTCCCCGCCGCTCATCCCGGCGGGCGCAGGCTCTCCGAAAGTGGGGCACGGAGCGTGTGCAGGGGCAGGGCAGCGGGGCAGCACGTACTGTGAGCGGGCAGGCTCGACAGGGTCTCAGCCGAAACGCTGTGTGCGGGTTGAAAATGCGATGAGTGAAGACCCCTGGAGTGAGGGGTTTCTCCCAAACTTGGGGTGGTCTGAGGCCGGGGCTGGCTGCAGCACACGGGCCCCGCCGGTGCATTCGCTGCAGCAGCGCTGCCCGACCCCTGGACACACCGCGCAGAAAATCACGTTTTATCATCTCGGGTCTCTGCTTCATGAAGCAGTCGAGTGTTCTTGTCGCTGCTGTCCCCTGCGTGCCAGGTAATCGTTTGGCAGTAGTGCTTTTGGTCTGCCTGGCGGAGAGCTGAAACCTTCCAGGCAGCTGTTCGCAGGTTCTAGAAAGACATCTTTCCTCTGCCACGATTATGGGACATGAATGAGGAATTTACCCTGGAGGCACTCAGGATTACCATCAGTAACCAAAGGCTCTTTGACACGCAGCTATTTGGCCCGGAGAAAGACCCGGTGAGGAGGAGCCACCTTAAGCCCTCAGTTCCTCTCACAATTGTTACTCCATCCTTTGCAATGTGCGAAGAGCAGTTTTCCCAGAGCTGGTCCAGCCATTATCGCAGAGTTTTCAGAATAAAAAGAACTGGTTGTTTGCTGTAGGTAACGTGGATGCACTTCTCAGCCTGCACAGTTTCTTGGTGTGAGGAATCGGTCTCCGTCTGACGGCAAGGCTGTGCAGAGCTGTTTGCCAAGCACCATTTTTCAAATGATTGCAGACGGAAGCAGATTAGACCCGGGCTTATTTACTAACTACAGAAATTCCCTGCAGAAGCAAGTGAAAAATGCAGGGCTGGCCTCCACTGTAGGACAGCTCATTAAATAAATTCAACCGGTGTAATAAAAAAGCTAGGTTGACATTTATGTCCTAGAAATCGTATAAAATGTTCTCTGTCCTGTAAAATATGCATTTCACCACTGAGAAAATTGTGCATCAGTTGAACCATTTCTTGCTCCCGGTTTAATAAAATATGGTTAATGGCAACGTCCACAGCCTGTTGTTTCTACGATGCTGACAATATTGTAAAAGATGCCTCTCTTTGCCTGGCTGCAGTTAAGTTTTGCTAAGTTGTAATGTGACCTGAAAGCTTTTGAACATTTTTTCTAGGGCGCTTATTATTTCTTTCTGCCTTTAGCTGAATGAAGTCTTTTCACATTGGCTCCACAGAGACAGGGATACAGATATTTTAGCTGTTAGTGGACCTAAAGTTATTTGAGGAAGAGGAGTGCATCACCTGGGCTTGGATACAAAGAAAAGCTTGATAGCCTTTTAGACTGTTACCTAATCTGTTATAAACATTTAAATACCAGTGGGCCAATTTCACATAGTATTTTACTGCAAAATCTGGTTTTAAATTTCCTTTCCTATGAGCAGGTATTTCCTGATGTACACTTCTTGTTTCTTTTGCTTTCATAACTTTTTTGGGGTGGATTTCTAAATTACTTCAAACTGATACGGTACACATTTCTTTCCTAACATAATAAGCACTCAAAAAGGTTTAGCATTTATTATCTGCATGCCTCTAAATATTTATTCTTAATGATTAAATTCAAAATTCCAAGTCATATACAAATGGATTTCTTTGGCTCAGAAGAACAATTATGGTTTGGTTACCATGTGCCTGTTGAGGGTTAACATAAAAATAGATGTTGTCCTGGTGCCATTCTTTTTCTCTGCATGCATTTTGGGTGATTGCGTTACTCCAAACCACACATGACCTATGAGCATTACTTCAAAGTTCAAAAATCCTCTCTGATTTTTTGCAACACCAACATGTATTCTATATACTCTTTGCCATTATTCTTTACAGGAAATTACTTGAGGAAAAACATCAATGTAGAGAATGAATAGTTTTCTTGTTGCTTTTTCATTTCTCACTTCCTGTGAAGTGTAAGTTTTATTAATTCTATGACCATGAATACAATGATTCAGTAGCAGAGGCATCAGGAGGAAAAAGCACTAGCTTAAAAGTTTTGGCAGACTTAACACATTCTCACATGTTGAACCAGTTTCGAGTTAGCCTAATTTCAGGAGGCAGAATTTAATGTCTGAGTAAATGGGGAAAGAACAGCGGCTGAGATGGAGTTCATCATCCCATAGCAACGCTCCCAGTGCCATGCTGTGCATTGGGAGTTGGAAGGGTGTTGATAACACACCAGTGTTTTGGCTGCTGCTGAGCAGTGCTGGCACAGCATCAGTGCTCTGTCACAGCACTCCACCCCCCCATCAATAAGCTGGGGAGCTCTTTAGTTTTAATGTTTTGACTGGGTGTTTGGAGTCCTACAAGTAGTGGGGATAGTAGGAAGCCGAGTGCACGTGGAGTCGTCAGAGCTGCTGTTGAGGGAGTTTTCCCACAAAGTAAGGGGCAGGAACAGTGTGCTTTTCCGACACAAGCACAGCAGCCACAGACACGTACGATGGTCTCAGAATGTATTGATAGCTGGGAAATAAATATTTAATTTTACTCTATTTTAGACTGTAATGGATCTCAGAATACTCAATATAGCTCTTGTGCTTCAGTAGTTTCTTCCTGGTAGAGCCATTGGTACTAAATCGAGGGTAATATAACACACCAGTGCATGATATTGCAATATAGCATAATAATGCCATATACATGGTGTCAGTGAGCACTGAGGTACTTCAGTGTAAAGAGTAACTTGTAAAGGTTGGGGTAGCCAGGGGAAATTTCCTGAAAAGAATATCTAATGCAGTTGCAGAATAGCCCACCCTTCAGGAACTAGTGTGCTGCCTCGGGGAGAAAAGCTTAACAGGGGGTGCTGCAATGTTAAATACAAATATTATCCTGCGGACTAAAATGTCAGTAATATGGCTGGTTGTGGATAATGTTTATTTCAAACCTGAGGACCAGTTTGGTTTGGCTGGTTATTAATTTTTAGGTTTTTATCTGAGATGGACTGTACACTTCTCTGTATTATAACAAAATCAGAGGTCATAATAGCAACGCAGAAACATTTTGAGGCACTTACAAGTGTTGTATTAAAAAAAACCCACCAAACCAAGTGAAATTAGAAAGTCACTTCCAACAGCTTAATTTTGTCACTGTGCTGTTCAGGGCAGTGACAATGCTGAAATGAGCCAACTTCAGTTCTGATCTCCAGCGGGTGCTGGAGTCCAGGGGAAAACTGGCATTTCTGTTTCCAAGTGACCCAGTCAGTGCTGGTGAGTCAGAATAACAACACCCCTGTCAGTGACAGCGTTTATAAACACAGCGTGTCTTCTTCCTGAGGAAATGGACTCCACGTTCCTTGTGTAAAACACAAAGAAGGAGCTACATCAGATATGCTGATAGTGTCACGGAAGGATTTTCCACTCTCCTAGCAGTGGCAGTGGGGTTTCTGCACACCCTTAGGGTCCTCTGACACCATCTGGGATAACAGTAATTCTGATTACTTCTGAATGGCTTTGGTGGGGAGAGGATGAAATTGTAAGGTATCAGTTAAAAAAAAATTAACAATAAAAGAAGGAGCCTTCGTTTTTGAGTTCTTCATTTTTTTTTGCCCAGTGCCTCTTGCTGCCTGCCTCAGTGCAGCAGTGCCCCGGGCACAGGCTGCTCCTCCCTGGGAACCCCAGGAGCTGCTGCCACGCCTGTGGGGCTGCTGCCCTCCCTCTGCACTCCCTGAGGTCCTGACAGTGAGGGGCTAAAATATAAACTAATGGAAGGCAGAGGCCCTTTTACAACCACAGGTTATCGAGTTGTGTGGCTCTCACTGAAGGCTGTGTGGTAAGGACATAGAGCAAGCTGAAGTTTTTAGCCAGGTTAAATGCTTGAGCTGCTGTTTGTGGAAAGCTCAGCATGAATTGTTAGTTGTAACATTTCAGTTCTGGATTTTTCTGAATATACTGTTGAAAGCATGTCTAATATCTATCTCTGTCCCAGTAATTTCTTTGAATAAAAGGGTTGAATCCTAATGATGAAAAAATGTACTGGTAGTAGACTTAAATTGTAAAGCAAAAGAAAAGCACAGCGTGCTGTGGTCTCACTGATTTGAGGTTGAACACCCTGACAAGATTGGTAGAGTGCCCTTGATGGGATGTCAAAAAGAGAAGGAAAAAATATATTTTGTGACTAGGGCACATTTATGTCCTGTTATTTTTTCAAGCCTCACGCAAAACAGAATCTATGACAATGTGCTTAAATACCAGTTAAAAGATTGCAGTAATCTTGGCTTACTTGGCAGGGGGTAGAGATCAGCAGTGACTGCCCATGTAAACAAAATATCCCTGCTCTGGATCCTTCCAAGCTGCTCCCTCTGCACTCCTGCAACCTTTACACTGTCTGTGACTGCTCATATCAGCAGTTGTAACTGAGGGTCCCTTGAACACGGTGTAAAGGCTCTTTCAGGGCAAATTAAGAAATTATAAGACGTTCTTATTTTCAAACCTGTGGGAATCAGGAGATTTTGAAAACTGAAAAAGGAACTGAAGTTGTGAAAAGAGCAAAATTGCACAATTAGCCTGATGTGTTATCTCAGTGTCAGGTTGTGGGAATTTTCATGAATACAAGTATGAGGCCTTGTGTTTTCCTTAGAAAATTAACTTGCTTTGTTTTTATATGGAATGAAGTGGGCTAAAAAAAGAAAGGATTTTCAACTTTATGTCTGTACGAAGGGTCATAGTAGCCAGCTCACTGAAGGCTCATTTCCTTCAGATCATCCAAGGATGTCGCTTCCCATGTTGTGCCAGTGTGATACAGCTGGGGGTTGGGTCGGATTATCCTGCAACACCACCTTTACCACCTCTAGTGACAGTCCAGTCCTGGTGGCCCTGGGGAAAGGATTGCAGAACAGGGCCTGCTGTGGATTCACCAGGTGGTTGCCCCTCCATGGCCAAGACCTGGGCTATATATTCAGGGGGAAGAGCTGGGTGGTGCCGATGACATTCCTATTTCTTGGTAGGAGATGTAGTGTCAGCAGTACATGAAATTTCTCCACTAAAAAGTGAAGGTGTCATAATGTGAAATTACTCGAGATTCCTAATTCTTCGAACAGAAACGGCTGAATTGATTAAATATTTATGTCCCAAGTGCCATGTCTGTAAAATGATCCTTAGTTTTTCTATTGTCTGTACTTCATAAGATGAAAGACAAGACTGTGGAAGAAAAGCAGTAACATTCCCAAGTAACTCATCAGACTCTTCTTATGCATATGCTCACTGTTGAGGAGAGTGGAGAGAAAACTTGGAATTCATTATTATTAAAGGAGAATATGAATCTTACTTGTAAAGGCTTCCCTGATGATTGATGTACATATTGAATATCCAGCTGAGACGGGAATCAGATGAGGTTCAGGGTATATGCTCTTGGACTGGATCACATCTGTTTCATTGTCTTCAAGACGAGGAGGAAAAATGACAAGTACCTGCTCAAGTCCTGTATGGTATTTTCTTAACAAACTGAAAGCATGTGTATGCATTTTAGGCATGTCATAGCAAAGAATAAACAATGCATGGTAGAAGACTCCACATCTCCTGACAGTTGTGAAGCAGGTATGTTTATTCAGCGCTGGGCACACGGGGGATCACTCCTCCAAAGGTGTGCGTGCCTCGGTGATTTTCCTTCGGCTGTTTATCTTCTGAAATATCACATATGCATTCACAATACACCTATGCATATTCATTACCTAGCCCTGCCTAGCCTTGCTTCATATTAAAATAAGCTAGAAAATCCTCCTGCGGTTGCACAGCCCTCTCTGGTGGTCCTGGGCAGGGGTCTTCTGATGAAGTAAGAAGTCTTCCTCCAGGTGTTCGCTATTTGACCCCTACTTCTGGGCAGGCGCAGTAGGGACTTGGCTGATTCCCAGGTCAGTTTGTCCTGGCCAAAACCAGAAGCCTGGTTCTTGCTGGCTTACAAAACCACAAGTTCTGCTTTGTCAAGTTTTTACAATACCTAGGTCCTGCTTGGCTGAGTTTCACCAACATATATCTTATCCCTATGATTTCTACCTAGCAACCAGCTTTGTGACTAAATTCCTATGTGCTCTGGTACAAGTTGTTTCTTTGCTTCTACAGATCTATCTCTACAAAATCGCTGAATAATCTGCTTTAAAACTCTGAATTTTCATATACATAAATGTTCCCCATATCATAAAGAGCAGTAATGTTCATTAGTATGAACAAAATTATCTTATCTGAAGGACCTTCTCAGTAACCACATTCTGATTGTACCTTCTAACAGTTATTAGCTTCAAGAACGGCATCAGGAGAACTCCTTAAAGGACTCTTCCCTGCTACGCACAAGCCCAGGTTGGTTTCTGCAGTGCAGGATCTTACCCCATCTTTTTTCTCCAATTCACGCTTCAGGCCCTCTTGAAGTTGAATTCCAAAATAAAGGAAAGTATGGGAGGAATTTAAAGGGCACAATCAGTAAGATAGCTTGCAAAGAGCCTAATCACTCACCTGTGTGTGACAGAATCCATCCCAGAACAGGCCAAAAAGGTTATCTGAACAAGGGATGGGTTCATTGGTACACCATATCCCAAGTTACCCGTGCTTTCTGTTCTAGGTGAAAATAGCTGTATTTGCATTTCTTGTGCTGCAGGGAGAAGTAGAAGCAGCATTTTATTAGTCTGTCCCAGACTCTGTCATACATCAGTAAGACATTTAAACATTTATTTAAAATGTTTTTTCTTGCAAAAACCTTTTAGGTCATTGCAGGGATAAAATTTCTTGAAAATGTCTTTTGGACAGCCCTTGCACTTACTGATATTAGTCTGTGACACAACACAACACAGGGATTTATGAAAGTGTCTTTAAGCTCTAATCCCCTAACACAGACAGTTTTTCATATATCCCCAAATACCATGGTAGGATATTTCATAGAGTGTGTAATCATTGCAATGACAGCTGATAATCTGCATCAGTTGTCTTGATAATTACACAGTTGTCTCATGTAATCAATACAATTATCAGCTCAGTTATCTGCAAACCTTTGTAAAATACCCTTTTTTTTCTTATTAAGGCCTTCAATTGGATAATAAATTCCCTCCAGTGAGAAGACAGGTGGCTGGTTGTAAGAGGAGCAAAGTTTACATAAATGCTTGTTGAAGGAAAGAATCCCATTAAGTGTTCAGTATGCTATAATTACATTTGAGTTTTTATTTTAAAAAATTATGAATATATTTATGGAAAGGGGAGGAGGTATTACATTAATCAAGTAGAATGTGTTTGGAAGTTCTGTTGAAGGTTAATATGTATCTCCTAGTGAGCCAGAGGAGAACATTGTTAAGCTTCCTAAACTGATTGTTGATTAGACTGACGTCAGTGAAAATGCAATTAGTCTTATATATTCTTGGACATATGGAACGGATGTTGCAAAATAGCCAGGAATTAATTTCCTTGATTGCTTTCTTTTTCTCTTGTTTTATTGTGAGGCTTGTGCTTTGACTGTAAAACTCTGGAAGTTTTAAGTGGCCGAGGCTTGAAAATATGCAGGGCAATTTCTGTGCTGTTCTCCAGCAGGGCTGGAGGTTTAAACTCCCGAATCTCCAAACAGCAGAATAAGAAGCAAAACCCCATGCTTGTGTCTGAAGGTGAGAGAGTGTGCTCCTGGTCGATGTGAGGTTTGCTAGGGAGGTGTCACTGAAGAATTAATATGGACTTGAGCCTGTTCCTGGACCTCCTGTGGGTCAGCTCTTCTTCAGGTGTCTGCAGTCAGCTCTACTGTCATCCTGTAGTCAGCCTTGAAAGGGGTTTTGAGAGTGCTGTTTTTCATTTTCTTGCTGGCATGTGCTGAGCAAGGTCTTGTTCTATCCAGAGATATATTAAGCTGCTTAAAACAGACAGGACAAATGCTTTTGGCAGAAACACAGTTTTGTGGGAGATTTTCACCTTGGAGAGATGCATTTCCCAACAGTGAAACAGCTGTGCCCAGACAGACAGGATACATGTGATCGTGTTCTTTACTATTTCAGTAATTATCGGTACTGTACCATCCTTCCACTTCTTCCTTGCATAACTAAATCCCTGCCTTGGGATGCAGAGTGCTTCAAGGGTGCAGTCACTTGAGTGGCTTCTGTGGATGTTGCCTGTGGTGGCTACATAGGAGTAATGGATCAATGATTTGGTGTGTTTTGGTGTTGGTTTTTTAATGAAGTGGTCACAGGTCGCCTGCTCTCAAAACCAGAGCCCAGTCCTCTCAGCAGTGCAGAGGCGCCTCCAGAGAGGCTGGAGGGGTCTCTGAGCACAGACAGCGCTGTGGGCTGCTCTGGGTATGGGACACACGGTGTGCTGGCCAGGGCCAGTGGGTACCTGGACAGTCCAGCCCAGGTGGGCAGCTACAGCGACCTTGCCTGGCCCATCCTCTGCCACAAGTCCACACAAAAGTGCAGATCTGTGGGAGCTGCCACAACTCATCACAGTCACACTTCAGCAGGTCTGCCCTCAAGCCTTCACAGTCACCTGCAAGGCTCAGACATGCATTTTTGAAGTCAGCAACAAATACAGAAACCAAACAAATCCCAGCTGAAGAACTTTTTCTAGTAAAGTTTTATTGCTGCTTGTTCTCCACTGCATCCTGAACCAAGATGACATTTAGGAAAAATTGTGAGTTGAACTGGCAACGATATAATTGTATATGTGATTATATTTCCTAATAAATATTTCCCTAGAGGTCTTGCTGGGCAGAAGACTTCAGCAATCATTTTCAGGATTTTCTTTAAATACAATGGGAAAGTAACAAAGACTCTATAACAAAGACTCTACTGATAAATTTGTATGCAAACAGCTTATTTCCTTAAACTGGGAAAGGACTAAGAATCAATAATGCTATGATCCAGTTATTAAAATTATGAAAGAGATGCCTCTGTCCAAATTAAGGGGCAAGCAAGACCATATGCCAAAGTCAGTAGTATGGATTTTATTTAACAGCAAATGAGAAGTAGAAACAGATACAAAGAAATAGAAAAAAGAGGGGGGAGAAGAAGGGAGTGACAGAGAGGCAGATTAAGTAGAAAATAACGCCACTCCATGGATCCTGATCGCATCCCATTGATCCTGTTCTTCTGATCTTGGTGGTAAGGGTCCCACAAAACACAGAGTTCAATGGATTAATGTACGCTCAGGCCAGGTGGGAATGTTCCCCTGCAGGGATCAAGTTTGACACTGTCTCTTGCAGCAGAACCTGGAGCAGTTGCGTCACTTTGCATCAGGCGCAGTGCTCCGGTGCGAGGCCTCATTCCAGGAGCAAGTCTGGAGAGCGCTTGGGGGGGGGTCTTTGCTGGGTTATTGCACCCCCCCAGCTGCCTCTCATGCGAATGTCCCGTGGATTTGGCCTTCCCGGGGTGGTGGGGTTTCACAACTGAGCCCTTTGTGTGAGGAAGGATGGGTGTTCACTGTCTCTGACCTGAGGTCATGCCACACACCCAAAACTCTCCTCCTCCCGCCTTGGCTGGGGAGGAGTCTGTGCAAACCGGGCCTCAGCAGATGAGTCTGTGGGCTGTGGCCTCCCCCACCTCAAACCCAGCCAGAGCTCACTTCTAGGACAGCTACTGGGTTTGGCTTTCTGGGGGGTACTTTATTCTCCCTCAGCCTTGTTTCTTTCTCCCTAGGCCTGAGATGATTGAACAATAGTGTCACCTTTATCTTATCTTAAGTTCCCTTAAGTAGTTTAACTCACAGTCCCAGGTTTCCCTCAGGAGGCATCTTCGGGGAGGGGAGGGCTTTGGTGCTTTCAGCTTCTTTATACAGTTTTGCCATAATGGGCAAAAAGTCCTTCATAAAAATATGTAAGCCACAAACCATAAGATTTCAGTCTCTCAGAAGTATATCATGTATTCAATTCTATCTCTTAAGTAGGCAGAAACCTCTCGTGTGCATATTGCACAATCTGTCCATCTATTTTTTTATAATAAATATAATCATTACCATATTTCAGTAATAACAGACATCTTGTGGTTTGGGTTTAAGCCTGTTAAAGGCTGGCAGTAGTTGTGTCATTTGTATGGAAGAGTGCTGATAAATTATTCTGTACTTCCTATATCAATTTAATCAGCATAGTCTTTAAAGTTCAGTGTCATAGCAATCAAAGCTGAAATTCTATATAAAGTCTGATTGAAATCTTTTATGCAGCTTTCTGTTGTATGCTTTCTATAATACAGACTGTGTAATGTGCTAGTCTGAGCCTGCCTGGATGATTCTTTGCCTTCTCGTAAGTAGTATGAAAAAATAGTGGCAAGAATTGCAGACTCCACCTTACCTTCTCCAAATTAAAGAATATGAAAACCTAATTGCTACTTCTGACCTGACTAATGTTCTCCCTCTTCCAGTGCAGTATTTCAGATAGCAGCCAGAACCATGCTTTGAGAAACCACACAGAGAGAGGGAACAACTTGTTCAGGGACAACATTTTCTTTTATTCCCCTATAATGTTAAGGTTGGGCAGTCACCTCAAGCAGGAAGGCTTGTATGTTGTTTTTAAGATCTTTTGTGATATGACTAAACATTTGCATTTCCTTAATAAACAGCTCATCCTTTTCTGAATTCCTTCAACCTTTTGGCTTCAGTAATAATGTCTGATAATGAGTTTCACTGGTGAAAGGTGTGAAGGATTCCCTTTTAACCCAAGTGTCCCTCTTTCTGTTTCCCTTCAGGCTGTTCTGTTCCATTGGATGAATGTGTCTGGGTTTCAGACTTGGACCACTCATTAAATTGTGCATCACTAAAACATCTGCATCTTGTCCTCAAGTACTGGAAAGCTGAAACATTTTCATTAGCATGAGGCAGAAGGTTTACACGGCAGAAAAAAGAGAGGTGTCTACTCTGACAGCCAGGCTCTCCTGCTCCTCCACCCCTGGAGTTCAAGCCAGTGGCTGTGGTGTTCTCAGATGTAGCTCTCGTGCCCTGAGGGGGAGAGATGGAATCACTGATGTGAGACTTGTCAAGAAACTTGGCTACACAGAAGGGACATCTTGTTTCTTCTTGTGCTATTTGCCTGCTCTTCACAGCGGTCAGCTTAAAACCTTTACTGATAAAATTGCTTCCTTTCTTCTTCAGTCAGAGTTCAGAAAAATCCCCCAATGAACACTAACAAACACAAAACTTTGTCTAACAGGGGGAGACAGAGAACAGATAGAAAAATCTTCCTACATGGGGCAATAAACCTTAATTTATTATCTACACTAACAGAGAAGTTTGGGAAAGGCACCCCAGACAGTGCAAATCTACCCTGAACTAGTTATAGTGAACCTGATTTTTTTTCTTTTTTTTTGGTAGAGTTCTTTTGTCCTTCTGATGAACAAAAGTGTTCTTGCTTTTATTGATATCTCATGCCAAGTGAGAAGGGGAAAGTAGATATGGAGAATTAGACACTGAGATACTTAAACAGGCATTTTCCATTCATTTTTGTTTTTTCTAATAGTGATACTGACTTCAAATATCCAAGTGCTAGAAAATAATCTTCTGTTTAGTTTCAAGGAGCAAAGTAGTTTAAGACTGTTTTGTTTCTATCATTTCTGTAGAGAATGGGTACCTAGGCTCATAAAATTGCCGTGAGGTATTTTGTAGACAAACAGAGGAGATGGTATGTGGGTTCTGATTGAGATTTTCTTAAATTTTACTAAATATGTTTAGGATTTCTTACTACTAAAATTAATGTCCTTGGCATTTTTCTTCCTTAGTATCTCTGTAGAGAACAACAAACTAAACCATGTCAGCTTTGTGAGATATTAAAAATATGCCAGAACTCCGTGTGCCAATTTCTACATATGACTGGTCTTCACTCTGTCAAAAAATCAGCTCTGGGACTGTAAAAAGGGGCACAGGCAGGGAGTTAGCTCTCCTCCAATGCTGAGATTTAAGGAGGATGCTTAAGTGGATCTCTCTTGAGTTCAGTGCAACTGAAAACAGTCACAGAATTAAAGCTGTAGAAAAATCTTTCGCCACCCTTAACACTCAGACTGCTACATGCATGGATTCAGTTATAAATTGAACCCTCAGCAGAAATAAAGCTGAAGGGACTCTTCTTTTTTTCCTGTAAATACAGTTCTCTCTCTTCACTGCATTAGAAAGTCTTGGGAGAACTGTAGTGGAATATTTGTAGAGGGGACCCAGTAGACTTCAACAGAAACATCACTGTATTTTTAATACAGCGTGTTGATTTGAAGTGAGCATAATGTTTCATCTTCTAAACTCCTTTATCAAAGCTATTTTATTTTGACTCTTGACTGAAAGCCATTGTAACTCCTGGCCATTCTTTCAGTGTTTACAGACATTTATGTAAGTTGCTGGTGAAGGCATTTCCCAGTCTGCCTGAGTAAGAGATCATCAGGAGATCAGTGTTAATGGTATGCTCTTAGGAACTACTGGAACTAACTTTATTTTAGATAAGCTGGGATAGATACCATACAGCTGTACTTCTGCAAAAGGTCTGAAATGATAGTGATTTTTTTTTTTCTGATCACCTGTTGCTGCCGTGGTTTCTGACACCTCTCCCCCTGCATTTTATTCCCATTGGTCACTACAGTTCACTGCTGACTTTAGTAACAAATTACATGGAAAAAAAAGTGACTTATTGACAGTAGAAGTCTGAAATTCTAGTGCATTACATAGTTTCTAATTGTTGGATGCTGCCTATGGAAGACATGAGGTTGAGTCCTTGCATCTAAACACTGGACTTTCCAGCAGAACTGCCTCACACGGTGCTTAAGCTGCTGGCTCTTTATCACAGTGCAGATGGAAGCAGCATCCGTGGCTGCTAGTGCCAGTCCCAGTCTCATCACCTGCTGCCTGTCTTGCTCATGCCTGCATGCACCTTCCTCACACAGCTGTTGCTGTTCAAAGAATCTTCTATTCAAACCAGAAATTATGTTTTGTAAGCCCATAGCAGGAACTCCAGTTACTGCTCCGATATCTGGATATCTCTTCCATAATGTTTCCTCTTTCCCCTTGGCTTCATACATTCTATGGTTTCTATAAAGCAGCTATTTTCCTCCCCTTCATTGATTAAAAAGTGGATGTAATTCCATCTGCCTGCCAGAGAAGTAAGATTTTGGGAATTTTTTTTTTTAAATAATTATTTTATTTCCATATCAGAATAAGAGGACAGTTGGGCATTTTTAAGACTTTCTGTTGGATCTTTGTCCAGTGTGTTTTTAGGGCACTCTGAACTCATCATTCAGGGACTGAGCCCAGAAGCAGAGCTGGGGCTGATGATGGGGTTCACCAGCCTCAACAGGGCAGGTGATAAACCAGGGGGTCCAACCAAAAGCAGAGAGGGCTAGGACCAGGGACACAACAGGAGACAAGCTGCAACATGCCTTTAGAGGGTTCACCCAGGAAGCGTGGCTGGAGGCTGGCGTGTTGTACCACTGGGACAGAGACCGATGACGCCAGGCTGACCTGGGTGGAGTCCTGGCCTTGGGCAGGGGTGTGGAGAGGCCCAGATTTGGGCTGTGCAGGTCAAATAAGGCCTGTTAGTGTCCCTGGAGCTCCTCTCCTGAGCCCTGGCTGGCACTGGGGCTGCAATCAGCCATAGGACCCAGTGGTCGCAGTCCTGGCTTGGTAAGTGCAAAGTCGTGCAATTTATTCTTATTGAACACCTGTCATGGGCAAAGTGGGAGCTTCAGATAACGTTTATTAAAGAAGCCCTTCAGCTGAGTCACAGGGTGTAGAAAGGATCCCCTTGATTTTTAAACTCCTCATAGAGGAGTCTGGGTATGGCTGGATCCAGTCGTAATCCCAGACTTTGTCAACAGTTTATGTCTAAAGGATTATATAGGTATAATTGAATCTTTATACAACTTTGTCCCTCAGGATAAATGACAGCAAACCAGATATATTTAAATAAATATATTTTTATTACTATAATGATTAGACAAAACTATCTTAATCAGAATTATTTCCTACACAGTATAGGAGCTGTAACAACTATTACAGTAGACCATGAAGCAATATTGAAGCAATTGTATTAAAGCTAGAAAACATTATTAATTGATATTTAATTATTATTAACAGATTGATTTTACTCGGCAGTATCAATGACCATGGGCCAGTTTTTTTCACTCAGCCTTGAAAAGTAGCCTTGAAGGGCATCCCCACTCAGGGGAAAAGTCTCCACACATGCACTCCAAGAAAGGGTATGGTAGAAGACCCTGCTGTTCAAGTTTGAGATTGGGTGATGGACAGTCAGCCAGGCTCCAGGATGGTCTCCAGGCCAACTGTGTCAGCTCAGTAGCTTTAGATAAACTATCGGTTTGTTTGCTCCTTTATCCACGTATTTTACCAGGTCTACCACATTTTCATCTCACTGTCAGAATGTTTAACTTCGGGATTGAGTCAGACTTGGCTTCAGCATTGTTCCACACCCAAGGCAGCATGAATCCCCTTTCTTCATTTACCACTGATAGCTTTGCAAATAGGACACTGATCAAGTTATTTTACCCTATTCCAGGGAGAGCACCCTGCTACAACGCCACTGCTGTATGACCATGGACATGTTTCAGTTTCTCCATCCATAAAAGGAGGACATTGTGTCTCACTGGGAAGTTATAGGATTTAGCAGCTTCTTGAAACTTGGCATAATTAAAATGCTTTCTAAGCGTTGCTGATTGGTTGTTACACTATTTGTTGCTGAAGAAATGTAAAACACCTTGAAAGACATTTTGGCCCTATCAAAAGAGCACAGGAATCCCTTTTGCTTTTCCTAGAATGGATATTTCAATTCTCATACCAACTGCATATACCAACAGGGAATAATTTTTTATGCCTTGTCCTTGATTGTGTGTCCTTGGAAAACATTACATCAGTAACTTTTTAGACATACTGAATTTATGCATTAAAGCATTTTTTCCCCAAAATTCAACAGTCACGTGACTTCCAAAGCAAAAGGAAAACCCTAATGAACCCAATACGCCCAACTGTGCATACATTTCTGGGCGAAAGAGGAAGCAAACTCGTGGTGTATTTCATTTGCACTGCTGACAGCACAGCTCGAAGGTGCTCAGATGATTATGAGAATCGCAAGAGAGCAAACTGATAGAACAGAAAAGTAATGCACTAAAGAGTATTAGAGAGATTCCTACTGACTGCAGCATACTTCAGATCAGGCAAACACAATCTGTGTCTTACACGGCAGTGCTGACAACCACATTATCTGAATCAGGACACATCCATAAGGAGAAAGTAGAGTGCGTAGGTCAGTATTTTATGAATTTTCATAGCTATATCTGTACCCAAAAAATGTGTCTTTAAAATAGCAACACTCTATGCATTTGTGGTTTCTTATTGCTTGGATATTTTGAGTACTCTTCTTAGGTAACATTTATTACTGGCTTATGTCTTCTAGCTTTCCACAAAGAATAGCAATATGGAGTTATATGTAGTGTTAAAACTCAGTAAGATTTATGGAATATAATTTTGATCTTTGATGGTCATCTGATGTCTTCAAAACCAAGAGAAAGCCAGGACATCATGCTACAGCATTCCCAACATGAAGCTGTTTAACTATTCTATGTAAAAATGCAGTAATGACAATCTCTAAGCCCCTCCAGGCAACCTCTATCTGCCTCTTTTTTTACTGTTCACCATGCTAACTTCAATTTTCTTCCGCTGTGATTCAGATCTGTTTACCCAGTGGATCTGGAGGAAGGTCTGTTGCTTTGTTCTTTGCCCCCTCCCGCCTTTCTTCTCATAAAAGACTGAGAGCACCTGCCCTTACTTTTTCCTTGCTAAGCAACCCCAGTTTTTTCCCTATCTGTCCTACATTCCAGATGTCTGACTGTCCTCTGTTCTGATGCAGGATCCTCCCCAAGGTTTTTCCTTGTACATTTTAGAAGGACTTTGAATCCTTTCTGCAGGGCCCCATGGAGGGCAAGTGGGAGGATAGTTTGTGCATCTAATGCCCAGGTTTCTGCAGCACTGCCCACCACCATGTAGCCACAAAGATGAGCTTATGGGATTCCACTGAGTCGTGTTTGGTTAATTCCCTGCAATACCCAGATTCCTTTCTGAGCAGTTGTCACTCTGTTTTTTTGCCTCATGTTCTTCTGAAGTTCTTCACAAATGTGTTTTTCTATGCTTTTTGGTGCTGAATTGTGCTCGGTTGTCTGAATTCTGCTCTAGTTGGTCAAATAATTTTGATCTTATCTCCCAAAGTGCTTACAATTTGTCATTGTCTGCAAATTAGAGAAAGGTATACGTTACAAGTGACTTGAAATAACAAGTCTCTCAAAGATTCGGGAAAACCCTAATCAATATATCTTCTGTGCTGGCTGTGAATCCTTAAATGCACAACAGCTGTTCTTTCAGTACAGTTACCCAGCTGGCAGTGCATTCACCTTCCTGCACATTCAACCAAATAAGGTTTTCCTTGCTCATTTATGAGAATCTCTTAATGTCAAAAGGTATGCTAAGATGCAGAGATGGTATCTACTGCTTCTGCCCTGTCCATAAGGCTTCTTAGTCTGTCAGAGAAGGAAAATAAGATAAACTACTTACAGTTTGTCCTTGACAAGCCTGTGGTGATTGTTACTGGTGACCATACAAATTTGAAGTGTTAATGGGGAGATTACTTGATCATCTCTTCTTATTTTGTTCTTAAATCTCACAGTCTGTCTAGAAATTCACTGCATGGCCTTCCTGCTTTGAAAATGCCTAAACCGTGCTTGCTCTTTTCTTATCTTGTGAACTCAGTCTATTCTCAGCAGTTTTCAAAGATTGCTAACAGATCTGGTATCAGCTAGACTTAATGGGATTTGCATATCAAAAAGGATTTATCTTACCTGAGAAATTCTCTAGGCTGTTATGTCTTGAAATAACCTGTGCTTCTACACCTTCTTGTTGCTGTTAGTAATCTGTGATCAGATTAGGATGACTTTGAAGTGAGAACCAAAGCAATAAAATCCATTTTTCCAAGAGTACTGTTTTCACCTTTCTTCTTCCCATTTTCTTCTTCATCAGTTATCTTCCTAGTTCTGTAGAATAAGCTTTTAGGCTGGCTGCATTATTTCATGTTTCACAATCTTCTTTTCTGCAATTGGCTCTCTTCACTTCAAAGTGATATGAACATTTTGTTCAGATTTGTTTTAAAATACAGCTCTTGGCTACCTCTCCAATTCATTCATAGCTGATATTTGACAATCCGCTTCTACTGAATCACTTGATATTCTTGGCATTTAATTCACTTACTGCATTTCATAGCCAAGGCCTTGGTGGATGTGAATGTCCATCTGTGCCATATGACACAGGAATGTGAGCATCAGACACAGGGCTCACATTGCCACCTCCTCCCACCCCCTCCCAGACCTCATTTAGCAGCTCACCTGAACCAGTGCCTCACTCTTAAACAGCATTTTCCAGTAATTAACCTCCTCTTTGATCATCTAGCAATTTCACAGGGTCTGTCCCCAATTCTAGTTCTGCCATGCTGATAGTCCTTGATTACAGCACCCATTTGTAATAATCTCAAAATGACCGGTGGATGTGCTAACATGTTTTTTTTAGTCTGAAAGAGCAGCAGTAACTTTTCTGGTGTGGAATAAAGTCAGAATGAAAAGAGGTAATGTACATTTTGTTTAATTTTTATGCCGCCACTTAGGGGAGAAGTAAGTCCTGTTTACACCAATTTAGAGAAGTTAATTGCAGTATTAGATAAATACTACAGTTGTACAGTTGGAAAACAGTCTAGCATAGCTGGTGTGAAACACGGTGGGTATGTGCTGCCCAGAGGTTTTTCATGGATTACTTTCACAGTCTGATCCTTTTCCCTTTTTCCTCTCTGTAGATTATAAATTCAGTGGTCTTGCTGATTCTGCTGAGCGCCCTGACTGATCCTGACCAGTACCACCTAACTAGTGCTGAATTAGGGGGTGAACTCGAATTTATGGATGATGCCAGTAAGTACAAATTCCCTAATTGCTAGCATTTATTGCTCCAGCATTTGTGTAATTCTCCTATCATTTCAGTAATTACTGTCCTTTTAATTTTTGCTTCACCTTTGTATCTTACAGATGCATTTTTATTGTGAAAGGTGTCATGGCACAGTTCAAACTTGTTTCCTCGTAGTAACCTTATCTGCCACCTACTTCTTAGTAATCAATCCATCTGCTCTGCTGTGTCCTGGCTTGGCAGGGGCAGAGCCAGCTCTTGGCAGGGAGATGTATCCCTGAACATGGTGCTGAGAGGCCCAGGAGAACTTTGCAGGACAGAGGAAGATCTGGAGTCTCTGCACCTCCCAGCACCACATCCCAAGTGCCTGCACATGCACAAGAACCCACGCTGCTGCTCAGACAGCTGAGTGTGCTCGTTCATGTTGGATGTATTTATCACCCCCCTGTGCGTGTGGCATGATTTGCACGGACCTGCTCAAAGAGAAGCAAATACAAATATCAACTGTATAGTCACAGGCATATTAGCAGTAACACAGAGCAATTCCTTCCCTTACTGAAAGGCTTCATAGAAAATCTTCAGTATAGTTTCAGAGAAGGGTAGGCTAGACCATTTATGTCTCCTACAAAACTTCCTGTCCTTTGCAAATGTTTCCTTGTTGCATAACTTTCAAATTGTTTGGTGATTTGTTGATTTAACTGTTTAATTCGTAAAGTCTTCCCTCAATGTGATTTTGATAAAAATGTCTGTTGATTTTCATTTCTGCTCACAAGATGGTTACATTCAACATTTCTCATAGTAGTCTGAAACGAGGTCTGTTGCTAATCATGCTGGTGTCTTTCTGCTCAGAATCCCCCCAATCCACAGCTAAAGGTTCTATGTCCTTTCCTCATTCCTACTGAAGTCAATGAGAATGTCCACAGGAGAAGCAATAGCCCCACACATGAGAAAAGAATTTGCCCGTTGTTGTGTCAGAGATGCTGGGTATCGTTTAAGGGATGTTTATTTCCACAAGATCTTTAATTCAAATATGCCTTGAGTGTCTACATTGAATTAATGATAAGGCATGGTTGCTACTTTATTGTGTCTTAATTGAAAAACCACCTACAACTTCCGACTAAAAATCTTTTTATATAACTGGATTTAAGGAAGTAAGGACCATAGTAGATACAGATGGGCTCCTAGCTGGTTCTGACATATTAAAACTGACTGCCTTGTCCTAATTCTCAGAGATTAACCTTGGTAATGACTGTCTGTCAGTGTGGTTTTATATAGCCAACATCTGAGGCCTGCCAGTGCCCAAGGCTTAAAATTGTAATTCTGTTTTGTAATGCAGTAGCTGTCAGATAAAGTACATTGAGGATTTCCATCTACACTTGAAAATTGTATTTTCTGTATGTTTTTATCTTCTTCTGAAGTGAACCCTGCAAGACTGTGAAAGGATGGCTTATAGGCCAAGCAACCTCATTTCCATTTGGTAGAGGGAACATTTCACAGGCAGTTAAATTACGAATGAACACTGAATTAATGTCTCCTTTTATTTTTTGACTCCATCTGGTTTGGTGCCTTCCTGAGTAAAGGCAGTTGAATCAAGCTACTGACTTTCATGGTTACTGGATATAGCTGGCAGGAGATAATTTCTTTCTTCATTTCTTTAAGCATGACTGTATTTGTTCAAGTGCAGTGATATGTTTCATTATGAGGTAAATAATCAGAAAAACTTCCACGTACTCTTCTCTTTTCCTCCTTTTATTTGTCTTTTTGGTAGAAATGTTTCTCAGGTTAGCTGCATGCACTGAAACCATGTGTATGAAATACAGGAAGATGTGTAATTTTCTGTGCTAAAAAAGGTCCCAAAGCTGTTATCTATATGTAGTTCTGATGACATATAATAGTGACACAAACACTAATAGTCATTATTCTCATTGCTATTGATGCTCCTCTCAATAGCAAACAACAAAAAAAATGCGGACAGAGAGTTAACATGTAAAATTTGTCATTCCCTTTCTTTCTCTCCTGCGAGAGGATCCCTCACAAACAATCTGAAAACAACGTCTGGGAAAAAGACCTTACTAGCTGTGTCACAGTAGTCAAATGAAGTTAATGACAGGTTTCCCTTCACTTCCAAGAAACCAGGATTCCCACAGTATTTGTATTCAGATTTATTTCTAGCTGTGCCTGGTTTATAGACAGTTTTAAATTTTCTGTTCCAGCAGTGGGAAAAATTCCTGACATCTGCACAGCCACAGCCAGTCTAGTGCAAACTGCTTGAAAATACCAGTGCAACATCAGTTCTTAATCCAGGATTTAGTGTGGTTCCAAGGGCATTACCAGAGGCTCCAAAATACCTGTTTGATTAGTCAGAGAAAGGATTTACCTGAACACTTAGAAAAAAGCTCTAGGCTATTTATTTTCCTTTCTATTTGAGAAAAGGAAGAAAGGGAGAAGAAAGTCTGCCAAGACAACCATGTGGCAGAGGGAGGTACTGGAAGACAGCAGTGTGTGTGGTTTGTGTGGCTCTCCAAGATGTACATCTTGGAGCTGGGTAAAGTGCTGTGCTTCCTCCTGTGCTGGATATTCAGCTGAGCCCATTCAGTCTCATCTTTCTTTTTATTATTTCCTGAGGGAGTTTAGAAGCTGGACTGGGGAAAATTAGAAACGTGTGAGCTGCTCAATGTAATACTGGTGCTGTTAAAAGACTGATAATCTCAGAGCAGGAGGTGGAAAAGACCTGTAATTAATTTTGACTTCCCAGAGGGTTTTGCCTCAGCCTTCTGCTCAGCTTCTTCAGACGCACAGACCATCATCCTGACACGTCAACAGCCCAAACAAGCAGTGGGTGTTGTTTGGTTTTATTTACTGCTGTCATAATGTCAGAGATGTGTGTGATACTTCACAGGCAACATGACAACAAGGATTAACATCCTC
The DNA here is from genome assembly GCF_015227805.2 of Hirundo rustica. Taxonomy (NCBI): domain Eukaryota; kingdom Metazoa; phylum Chordata; class Aves; order Passeriformes; family Hirundinidae; genus Hirundo; species Hirundo rustica. The sequence continues at coordinate 22,556,788 of NC_053450.1, read as the reverse complement.
TGCATGCCCTACAGAAACTGAGGGGAACTTTGACACCAGTGTCATCAACTTAGGTCAAAATCTGTCCGTGTCCCCTGCCCTGGGATGGGCAGACAGGACAAGCAGACATCTCAAGGCAGGGGAGAATAATGTGATGATCTCTCTGCTGAATATGGCATGCACCCAGGACTTAAAAATATTAATTAAAAAAAAAAAAAAATTATAAAGAAGTCTACAGACAGCAGGCTGGGGATAAATGGAAGTGGTGGAGTAGGTACATTCCTGTCCTAGTCCATCAGCACCAACCTATGTAGTACAAGTCCCAGCTACAGAGAGGAGCAAAAAACTAGATCCCTTCCCAGCGCAGGATATTCAGGGCAGCATCTTCCTCTCTAATTTTATACTCTGGAGTAAATGTGCTGGCCTTAAAGGTGCAAAATTGCTCGCCTCTTTTTCACAGGGAGAAAATGCTGCTGCTGTGAGGGTTGTGACCCAGGCTGCACGGTGCCTGGCAGCAGTGGCAGCAAGCTTGCACAAACAGCCTGGAGGGGAAAGCAAGGCAGTCAGGAGGCTTTTGGATAAATAAGGCTGGGAGAGTGGGAGAAACTGCCTGAAGATTGCAGGCTGCTGATCAGCACCTTGCTGGCCCCTGCTGTCAAAGCTGTGAGCCAGCGATTATCTCCAGGGCTGGGGCAGGTGATGAGGATTTGAGGTCTTCATCATTCCACACAAGTCCTGGCTCAGGGACTGGCCTTGCTGGCTGCTCCTCCCCGTCCCTGCAGCACCCACCACCAGCCTCCTCTGTATGAGGAAAGGGGAAGGCAAGGAAAAACTTTAGAGGTGGATTCGAGGGAGCTTGAGCTGCAGCTTGCTGTGCACGCAAGTACCCCATGACAGGAGCTCTGCCCAGCCCCAGCAGCATCTTCTCTCCAAAGAGGCAGGAAAGCAGGATGTCACTGCAAGGTATAAGAATTAAAAAGCTCAGCTGGGTTCTTTAAACCCAAGGAGGAAACTCAAAAAGCCATCTAGGACACTAGGCTAGATAACCCCTTCAGCAGTCCAAGTACAGCCCTTCTAGCCATGAATGCCACAGAAAGCACAGCATGGTTGGAAAAAAATTCACACACTCCTGTCAGTTTCTCACTTAATGTGCTGCATATCTAGTTTCATTCTGATTAATTGAAGCTGACACGGCTCAAAAAACCCAATGAAGCCTTAAATGAGAAAGAACTAGCTTGAGCCAACTAGGACTTGGCATGGTGAAGCACCATTAGGGAGACACTGGAGACAGGGAGCATGAGTGTGTCAGACCAGATCTTCAATGTCAAGTTCATCACAGTTTGCTGGGCTCTGGCTCTGAACCAGTACTGCCACAGTCACCAGCAAAGTTCCACCAGCAAAGTGGAACCTGTGACTCCTACATCTGCTGCAGCTTCCCCCTGGATGCAGGAAATAAGTGGTTGGGATCAAGAACAAATGCATAAGCAGTGCCTCCAAACTGATGGTTAGAATCAAAATACTGATCCAAAAGCCTCTTTTACAAGGGTTTCAATTGAGGTTAGTGGCTACAGCAGCCATTTTCACTTCTTTTCTTTCATTACCTCAGTTGTACCTGGTCTATTCAAAATAATTTTGATTTCACAGCATGTATGTAGGCAGCTAGAGTAAATGGCCACATAACCAGAAGCATCTTAAGAGGCTGCAGTACCTTTTAATAGTAGAGGTGTATTTTGTGGATACTTCTTCCTCTTGAGGGAAAAATTCAGATCACTTTGAACAGGCACAGCACAGCCTTTATAGCTTCTAAAACCCCAGAAACTGGTGGAGGTAATGCAGCTCAAACACTGCACCAGTAGTCTGGATTCTCTACACTTTCTAAGAGGAGAAGGAGGTGCCTTTGAAGAGCAATTTGGGATGCACTGAGATGTCATTCCCTCCTGAATGATGAGCAGGAAGCCCAGCTGCCTCCCAGTGGCATTGTGTGGCACCCATGAGCTGAGTTGCAGGAAGCCACTGTGAAGGAATCGGGGTGTGCCAAGGTGAGCTAAACTCACTGCTGAGTGCAGACCCCTCTTCTGGGTGAGACCTGCTTATTTTGACAAAAAGACAAAGATTCAAGCATTTGTACTGTGAGAATGGGACATCTGTGCTCCAGGGCCTCATCAGACTACAGTGGTTTGAATGTGCTCCTCCAAGTGCCAGGAAAGGGCACTTTATCCTTCAGATTTAATCCATTAAATTAGGAAGAAGCGTGCCATAGGACTTGTTCCATGGCATTTGAGTCCCTGTGCAATCACAAGGACAAGAGGGGGCAAGAGAGAGAGAACAAGAATCCTGAAACCTAGGACACAGGCAGTTCTGATTAGGAGAGACCTGGGTTCTGAAGTCCATAATCCAGCTGTTGGGAGGTACAATGCCCAAGGAGCCAGAGAACTCAAGCAGCTCTTGGAGATGTCCTCACCTGCCAGCAGCAGTTTGCTCCTCCTCATTTTTCCGCCAGCTTCACAAACCTCAGGTTCCTCTCTGCATCAGGGGCCAACAGAAATCTGGATTAGTGCCGTCTGGGGCACAGTCTGTGTCCCCTCAGGTGCAGGAGGATCCAGGACTGGGTCTTTTGTTTTCTACATGGATGATCATTCTGGTAGGCTGGAAAGAATGACAGACTTAGTGTCTGTCCTTCCTCCTCAGCCATGACCTGCGTGAGCCTGTGCTGCTTCCTTGTGGTGGCAGGTGAGACCTGTCCACAGCTGCCAGACCCTTTCAGAGACTTGGATGAGCTTGGGAGTTGAGTTGAGGAGTTTTCTGTGCTGTGGGATGCTCCTCATCATGTGCTGGAGTTAGCTCTTGTGGCAGCTCTGTGATGAACTGATGTCATCTTTACACCTTGAATGCTTCCAAAGTCAGGGTAATGGACATCCAGAACACTGTCATGTGTTTGTGCATCTCAGAGGTCCTCCATGTACCTCATCAAGGCAGGTAGTTCAAATGCTCCTGGTGACAGCAGGTACCTCACAGATAGCAACAGAGGTGGGATCTCTAAAGCCATGTCCTATGTACCTCATGTCCTCATGTACCTTATGTCTTCTATCCTCTTGTTGCACTGGCTTAATCTCAGAAAAATAGGCACAGTGTTCTATTACACTCCCAAACTCACTGTAAGGTCAAGTTCAGAAATTCACTTCTGATCTCCTGACAGTGTTCTGTAATGATATCTAGGGAGGTGCATATGAAAAGACCAAACATGTAATTTTTTCCCCCCAGGATCTCCTTCCAACTGTTCATGGCTTAGAAACTTCTTAAATCTAATGAAAAGTTAATTGAAAGCTGATCAGCAGTAGAAGAAAAAGATACGAGTCCTGCAATTCCTCCAATCGAAACCTTAAAAAATATTTCCCTTCCTTTACTGCTTTAACTTTCCTGACAGTTATGCATTTTCATTAATAAATATATCTCTGTAGTATTTTTGGTTGAAATGAAAATTTTCAAGATGTTATTTCTGCTGTAAGATGCCTTTATCTGCCAGTTTTGCTCCTTTTCCAGTATAGAGATACATGAGCAATGGTATGCAGCAGCTGTTGGTGAAGATACAATCTGTAGTGTAAAAAAGCTGACACATTCTGACTACAGATACCAGCACCACCTGTAGAATAGTCCTGTCAAAACTGCTTCTGGCTTTTGAAATCCTTAGAAAAATTAAGACTATTCATCTCCATAGTCTTATAGGAGCTGTAGTGGTTTGCACAGTGTTAAAGTGTCAGCACAGTGTAATGCTGCAGGCTTGCACAAACAGAAGCACTGTCTGTGCTTCTTGTATTTAGGAAGTTCCTCACAAAAGCCAGAGATTTCTTCCAGCAATGGCTGAATGATGCACCTGACCCCAACTCCTACCCTGCCCTTTGAGATGCTCTGCACAAGAGAGATGTCAAGCTCTGAATTTGTCTGCAATCATTGATGTGTCTCTTTTCCAGATATGTGCATTGCCACCGCAATTTCTCTCCTTATGATTCTGATCTGTGCAATGGCTACATATGGCGCATATAAGGTAATTCATTATATTTGGTGAAGACATGAATAAAGTCAACTACACAGCTCCATAGAAACAAAATTAGAAAGCTGTTTTCTAACAATTGCTTCACTTGTTTAGCTGAAAATTGAGAAAAGGGAGGAAAAAAAAGAAGTTGAAGAGGCAGCAGAACTGATTGCTTAGATCAGTGGTACCCCAGGGCCCCCTGCTGCAGTTGTTGTCTGCAGTTTCAGATATGAGTAAACTCTGGGCAAATGGTGAATTCAGAGAACTGAATCTTGTAACTTTCAAAGTTAAGGGAATTTTTTCCCATTCACCTCCCAAGCCTGTGGTTTGTCCCAACATTAATCCTATTAATTAGAAAGAGAAAGTATTGTGTGGTTTTTAAATCTCCTAATGTAACAAGTTGTGGGAGTTGTGCCGTGCATATTACTGCAGTATAGCAGCCAAATTGCCTTTGCCAAACGTTTTGGCTGAGTGTCATATTTCCTTTAGCTGATTTTATATTCCATAATGTCAAATATTCCTTAGATTCTTGTAGAAAGACATGTATTCCTCTATTTTAGCTTATGGCTGATCAGTTTCTAATTTATTTTCTTTTTAGCAACATGCGGCTTGGATCATCCCTTTCTTCTGTTACCAGATCTTTGACTTTGCTCTCAACACGTTGGTTGCCATCAGTGTACTCGTCTATCCCAGCACAATTCAGGACTACCTCCGTCAACTGGTAAATCACTTGATGTTCACAGGCCTTTGGGGGGAAAAAAACTCTAAGGTGCAGTTTTTGCCCTGTATTTCTAGCCAGTGATATCCTTCTCATACAGTCCTTGAGAAGTTCTTTCAGTTGTTGCCAGTCTGAATTCAGCATCCTTGCAAGGCTGCATTACTAACTTACTGCAATGTTTGTGAAAAGCTCACAAGTTTTGGGATGATGTGAAAGCTCTCAGCACTATTCATTTAGAGTGAGACTCAAATTTCAAGACATGGATGATAAATAACTGCTTTTGCATTCAGAGTTATTGTGTTCCTATCCAGTGGCTTATTTTTGATACTATTTTGTTGCTCCTTTTAATTTATTCAGTAGCTATAACACATTTAATTAGGCAGGAGTTTGATTGAGTATAGGTTTGGTTTTGCTAGAAAATATTTTGGATTCTGTCCTAGGGACATTTAGAGGCTCCCTTCTCATTCTGCTTTGGCCAAACATCTATGGCCAATATTGCGTAAGTGTTCAGGATCACAACCCCCTAGAGCAAAGACAAGAGCCACCAGCCCCTGTCTCATCACAGGAGCATGTCCCATGTCCAGCAGGATTCACGTGGAGTTGCAGAGCTCTGGAGAAGCCAGGGCTGCAAATGTCTCTGAAAATCTGCCTTGAGAACTTGAATACAGATTAGCTTGGCTGTGAACTTTGTTGTGTGGATGGAAAGCTGGCTGGTATAAATAACAGGTAATGAGAAACAGCAGGCGGATAAGTAGCAGCACAAATCTGCAGGAGGAGGCAATGTATCATGCCCCTGAGAGCTGGGATGCATCAGGAGCCTCTTAGCCTTCATCTTATTTAACACCCACCTGCATTCACAGCTGATGGTGCACTGGAAGAGAAGCAGAGGAATAAATCAAAAGGTTCTCAGAGATATGAGTGGAAAAGAGCAAATTACAGCCATGGTTTGTGAGTGCTAAAGCTGGCACTGCCTCTGCTGGAGGGAGCCCTCCTGCCTGTCCTTTGCCTGCAGACCCTTGCTGCTGCATCGGTGCCAGTCCTGCTGTTGTGGCAGCACAAGCATCTGTGTGGCTGCAAAACTCCCCCACCTCCCAGAGCATGAGCTGTAACCAGATTTTACTCAGTCTTGGTCACTGTGAGGGAACATGATGGGGACAAAAACAGGCTGGGAAATGTGCACTTAAAAGCCTCTGCTCTTCTGCTGAAAATCTGGTGCTACGTTTGGAGCTGACTCACTCGAAGGGCAAAGGCCAGCTGTTCCTCTTGAAATGTTTGCTAAAACATTCCTTTATTTCCTTGCAGATAAAAAAAAATAATAGGTCCTTCTGTAGCAGAAATAGAAAGAGAGCAGGCCTTGGAAGGGACTGGGTGTGGTGCAGCAGAGCGTTCCGTGATCTGTACTGCTGCTCTGGAGTGTTGAAACTTTGGTTGCACACATCTTTGTCTTGCTGTTGTAAATCGTATTCTGGAGTGGTAATGAAATGCCACAGGACTTCAGGAGTGCTAAACTGTCTGTAGTCAAAAGGGCAAGGGGGATTTCCAGGATAATTATAGGCTGATTAGCCTGACATTGCTACCACGAAGAATAATAACAGAAGGGCTGGGGCTGAGAGGACAGTCAATTGATAATGGATTAGACCAGAAAAAAATGATTAATGACTGCCAGCACAGTTTCATGAAAAATCAGTCCTGCAGGCAAACTCATTTTCCTTCACTGACAAGATTACCAACTTCATCAATAAAGATGGGCAGGGGCATTAATGGACTTTCATTAGATGTTTGACTTTGCAGCATGATGCTCAGAGCATCAATAAAGCAGTAGATCAATACAGGATGTGTCACGTGGATTAGGAGAGGTTAGCTGGCAGACTGCAAAGGGTTCTGGTCAAGCTGACCATCTGCCAGTGAGTTTCTATTTTGAGTAGAGGAAGGTCTCCAGGAATCAGCAGTAGATTTCATGCTCCTGCTGACTTCCATTAATGATGTTGGACCCCAAGAGGCACTTCACAAAAGCTGATGTCAGCCATGGGAGAACTTTTCCAGGCTCACTGTCTAGAGGGATTGAGTCTTTTGGTGGGAGGTTGTGAGCAGGAGTATAATCTAGCTGTTTTTTGTTATCTTCTGGAATGTATCCTACCCTGCATTGCCCAGAGTGAGCACATCTCTGCATTTCCCAGTGGCAGTACTTGTGACTTTTCCTTGCAAATTCACTTCTAATAAAACCCATGACTGACACTGAGCTAGACTGCCTGAGAACTTGAGTTCAGCCACTAATGTGTGCTGCAGAGACAAATGCAAAGGAGTGTAAAAGCCTGAGCAATGCAGATGAGCATACAGTCTGACAACTGTGCCTGGGATGCAGTGACCCTGTAAGCAGCCTAGGGATTTAAATGCCAAAACTAGAGTCCCTCAGTTGCTCTTGGGATTTGTGGACAGAAAAAAGAGCAATTAATAGTAAGGTAGAGGAGACTTCCCTTCTCAGTTGGTAGTGTGGATTTTCTCCATCTATTTGTGGAGTCTGGTTGTAAAAAAAACAAGGCTTAAAAGTCAGAGAACATGCAAAAAAGTTCCTTAAAAAAAAAAAATATATATATATGTATATATATATAAAAGCTGGATATATTGTATAGTATGGTGAGAGATAATCAGCTTTTCCTGCTTCATTTACTGAGAAAGAAGACTGAGAGGCACTGCTATTAGAGGTTTCATATGCAAAATAATGAGGTATTAAAAGGCTGTTCAAATTAGATGTAAAGCATAATGCTAATGAGCAGCTGGAAGCTAGGCCAAGTTAAGTTCATTTAGAAGCAAGGATTAGTTTATATTTTATCATTTGTGTTGGAGATTAGTGATGGGCAAAAACTACCAAGGGCTGTGATGAATTTTGAACAGTTAATGTCACCTGTTCAGAAAAAGTTTTGAAGCTGTTGTCCATCTGCTTTGAAGCTGATTCTGCCTCCTCTGTCTTAGCTGTGGTCCCAAGCACAAATGGCTCAACTGGAACCCCTTGTCCCTTTAGCTGCAAGAGGTACATCTCTTGGCATAAGGTTGTTACATTTGGTTCAGGGTAAATACACTCTGTCTGAGTGGGCAGAAGCAAAGGGGAGACGTGAAGATACTCAGACATGGGACATGATGAAAATCAATGCGAGCAATTACACAATAATTGCAGTGGCATCCCGGTGTGATCCCTCCTGATGGTTTGCAAATAAGCCCTAGGGTTTCTTGCCCTCACCCCCTTTGCAGTGGTCTGCCAGGGTAGGCAGGAAACAAGGATTGTGTTTCTTCCTGGCATTCTTGCAGTTTCTTTTCCTCTAAAACTGCTTTGCATTTGGTATATTTTAGGGGGCACAGCTCCATAAGGTAAATGAAAAATCCCAACTGTTCTTCAAATCCATTATTAAAAGTCTGGAAGAAACTCTGCATTTGGTAGCAGAATACATTTAGCAGTCTCAGAAGAGCTTTCTTGTTTGCTCCAAGATGAGGAAAACCCTGTTTCTTTAACCATTTCTACTTCACTATTATCTGGTATCATAATACAGTTATTTTGGTGCACATCTGCCAGATTTTAGTCTGTCAGTAATGAGTTCCAGCTACTGTGAAACTCCATGTACTTTAGCAAAATTATGAGTACATATCAAGAAGCTGAAAATGTTGCAATTGTGTTCACAGGGTGTTTGGTAACATCAGTCTATACTGGCTTCCTCTTTCCTAGAAACAGTGTCTTTGGAAACTTCTTGTTGCTTTTTTTTTGCATACAGCAAATCCAACATGTGTAAAATAAAAATGATTTTAGTTCTTGGTCTCAGCAGAGGTCTAAAGCAGTTTGACCTAAAGCACATTTCTTTCATTTAACCCCACAAAATCCTTGCTATGTGGCCATTTTAAAGCCATCAAATTAAACACTTCATCTTCTGTTTGATAACAGCATATGAAATGGATTGAAGACGAGGTGCAGAACAGGCTAGTCTGCAACTGAGTTAGGCGAACTTATTTCTAATCAAAGCGCAGGACTATGATAGTTCATCTAAACAAAATTTCAAAGTATATCAAGTAACTTTATTGTTGTGGGAGTGCCTGCAATGCTGCTGCCTAACAATTCAGGTGGTACCAATCATGCTTTTAAATCCATGGAGAAATGCCTAGAGAACATAAAAGAGATTAACCTAAAGAAATTTTTCCTATAAACTAAAGCTTAAAATCTAAATATCCTTTCTGATATTTTTAATGCCATTTCATAATTCTTAAGAGGTACCACTAACTTCATAGCAGAGCTTTACAAATCCTACAAACACATTGCTGTTTTCTTTCAATTTTGCAAATTTTTTGATACTTGGAGGATTGTAACTTGGAATGACAATTCACACTGTATTTTAAAGGAAGACATGAAAGGTTGTGTAAGCAGACTGAGAGAATGAGAAATGGCTTTAGCCTTTGTCATTTTATTCTTCTTGTGTGTTTGTACAATACCAATGCAGTAGAAATGTGCTTTCCCTGCATGTTTTAGAGTATTTTTAAATGTCTAATAGGGCTTTGATATGAATAAGCAGTAATTTTTTTTTTATTAGAAGTATATGAGGTGTATTATTATGCACGCAGCCCTCTCCATGTCCGTGACAAGGTTATAAATGACACTTATAATTATGACTTTAGCATGCCAGTGGAACACCATTACAACTACCTTTCGTTTGTCTAGAAAATTTTGTCATGTTCTGCTCCAAAATCACTCCTGTGTTTCCAGTGATAGGCTTGGTTTTTCCCACCCAGATGTATTTTGGTCTTTTCTTCATCAAACCTTGCACAACATTTGACACTGATCTTTTTCCAGGAGTTGCAGCACCGAGCCTGGTGCCTGGAATCTTCCCAGCAGCAGCATTTCAGCTACAGGTCTTCCCACAGGAGAGCAAACTCCCAAGACAGGAGCAGAATTTCTTGTCCCACCTCATGTATCCACATCAGTATTTAAGTTCATCATTGCAGTCAGTGAAGGCCAGTGGTTTGATTCATCTGAACCACTCTTGGTACCTGTTTTCCATGGGAATTAATGAGGTATTGGGAACAGTTGCAGCCATGGGTGGGATGGGACCCCAAGAGCTGCCTAATGGCTCCAGTTCCATGATGGTACTGTGTGAGACTGGAGCCAGCTGAGATGCTTCCTACCATCTTTCCTGCTTCTTTGTCAAAGGTGCAGGTTTTCCTACAGCACTGTAGGGGTTTGTGGTTGTGACTTAAGATCGGACTGCTCATAGGCTGGCCCAGCCCAGTTGGCAAAAAAAGACCAAAGGGTTTCCTCCATGCTGACCCGGTGCTCCTGGGCTATCCATCAGAGAACTGAAAGCTTTGTCTCACACACAGGAAGCCTGGAAGTTCCAGAAGGGACTGACTTCAGTGTTCACAGCCTGCACCAAGATCTCCCAGGCACCTGTGCATGGGGGTTACCATGGCAGGGTGTGGTGAACCATTGCCTCATGGGGCTGCTTACACCTCTCATCTCTTCAGGACAGAGACTCAGAAAGCTGAGCCCAGAGGGGACAAACCACAGTATTTGTTCTTCATGTGCTCTCCTGGCTTTGCTGAAATATTTGCTGAAGCACTGGTGTGGACATAAGGGAAGGCCAGGCACTGCTGAGCAGCGCATCCTGCACCAGACTTCACCAGGGCTCATGCTCTAGCAGATGTTCCTGTTTTGCAAGGAAGTGGGAACTTGGTCATTTGCCCACCCTCCTCTTGCCCCCCATGCAAATCCTTTTTGAGTTGATGTCTAGAAGCATCCCATTAGATTATGGCCAGAAAACCAGCATGCAGTCATCCAGTCTTTGACCAGTCACTGGTTCCCAAAACCCATGTTTTTCTTCGAATAACCGACGTCGTAATAGGATTTTTTTTATTACATTTACTAACTATTTTGACTATTTTTTAATGGTACATCAGTACTGAAGAAATAATTTGGGTACAGATTTACTATAACTGTCCTTGACTGACTGGACTTTCTAACTTCCTGACTTATGGTGTCCCTCCTGCAAGCAGGAGGTCAGGTTGGGGCGTTAATGCTTAAATTTTATGCATATAAAGTTTTTGTTTAATTTTGCAGTGCATCGTTTCTTGGCATATACTCTTCCTTTCTTGGTCTCTGGGTGACTGCATCTACTATATTTACAGTAACCTTCCATGGGGAAAAAAAAGGGCAGTATCTTACTGAATTATAACAAGCTAGTTCCCTACAGAAATTGTACCTCGACAAAGAAGATAACACGATAACAACTTCAGCCATGGAATTCACTACATGGAATTCACTACAGGAACAGAAACAGTGCGGAAGTCAAGAAGCGGAAAATGTGCTTATGTAACATTTATCTGCAAAGGGCTACAGCTGCTGTTGATGTTAACCACTCTGAACAGTTCATGGAAGCGCTAAATAAAGAGCTATTCTCAGTAGCAGCTGTCCAAAACAAGGATAATTTCCTGATGCACTGGGCTGAGTGCTGGAATAAGGGTTATTAAGGGGTTACTCTGGATTTACACCATCATTGCCAAGAGTACAGTTATAGCTCGGTCTAGTTAATTGTCCTGACAAGGATGCAGAGCTGGCCTGGTTAAGTAATTAGACCTGTAAGGGAAAAGGGAGTTGTGTGGAAGGAACTATTGCATTCAGATATAATGAGCTACTGTTGCAGTGGAGCTATCTTTTCTGGAAAACAGCTCTGTCTCTGAACAATGGTTTATTCTAACTGAAACAGGAATTTGTGTCTTGCAGTATTTCAGAACTATTTGGAACATTCATTTTAAAGGGCGTGGAGTTTTTAAGCAATAAAAAATACAGTAAAACATTTTTAGGGGCTGTTTTTCAGTCACTGATCCTGAAGTGTTTCACAGCTGTAAATCACTAGAGCCTATGCTAAGCAGGAAGATTCATTTTGTCACCTCTATTTCATGTAGTATGCTGTAACAGAAGGGCCTGGGGCACATTTCCACATTTCAAATTGGAATCACGAGGTGGCACCCCTGTAGGACCCATGACTCTATAGCACACACACTTAGATGGCAGCACTAACAAGTGTTCTTAGAGAAGCAGTCCAAATTTAGCCAAAATAAGATGGAGTAGAATAGACTCAATGTATTTTGAAATGTCATAAAATATTAGGTGAAGGGATTATGCTGTCCAGTTTTACCCGCTTTGACTTTCTGGAAAGAACTGCCACTGTTCAGCCAATGCCAGTGTAATGATTACTCATTAAGTACAAGATTTGCTTGCCATTTCCCATGGTGGATGATTTCCTGCTGCAAAGCTTTCAGACTTCTGCTAGTTTGTGTCAGATACAAACCCAGTGTGCACCGAGGAAGAGGGAGCCCACACCACATCCAAAGCAAAAAGCAAATCCCTCAGCCCTCCAGGGAACCCTTGGCAGCTGAGTGTTCACAATGCCTCTTGTAGCCACACTTACTGAATCTGGTTGTTGGTGAGGAAAGCTCCCGATTTAGTAGATCACAAAAAGCTTTGTAAGCTGTTAATTATAGAATGCACTAGTTGAATAGCTCTTAAATGACTTGTGAGATTGACTCACAGTGTTTTGCTTATTTTTGCTTATGCAGCCCAACAATTTTCCCTACAAGGAAGAGATTATGTCTGTGAACCCTACGTGTCTGGTTGTGATTATCCTCCTCTTCATAAGTATCATTTTGGCTTTTAAGGTAAGTGCACTATTGTGTATAAAGTCCACTTCTGGTAATGGGTGAAATGTCCCTTGCTGGGAGGTCTGTCTTTACAAGAGTTCTGAGTAACTATACCCCCAGCAGCCTGATCCTTACACAAAACACGGTTATAGGAATGAAGAAGTTGTGAAAAATCTCCTAGACAAACACAAGAACATATAGTCTGTAGTGGGGAAGTGTGATGCTTATAGGAGCAACTCATGGCTTACAAATCCTTTGAAGCAGTGGATCATCTAGTGGACAAGGGAGAGCCTGTCGATACGGACTTGTTGTGTTTTTAGAACGTGTTTCGCAGTGTGTCTCGTGAAAAACTTTAAAAAACACTCCAAGATGTGTAGGGAGAAAAGGTAATCTCACTGACTGTAGCTAGGGAATAGGGAATAAGCATAAATTATCAGTCTTTCCAGCACTGTGACCCATGCAGTTTGGTGCATTCATAAGAGCTCTGAGAAGGGGAAGGAAATGTAACAACATTTTTTGCAATGGCATTCAAAATAGGGAAAATAATCAGCCAAGAAATCTTTGCAGGAGAATCTCATGGGATGGGACTGACTGAACAAGGAGAACTATCTCCTTGATGAGAGAAACTCAGTGGTGAAAAATTCTGAGTAGTGAGCACTGAGGAAGCACGCTCTCATTTCACAAACACTGCGGTGGACTCTGAAGTAAGCGTGACCACCTATAAAAGGGATCTTGTAGCTGTTACAGATAGACCTGTGAAAATATTAGCTCATTTCTGGTCAAACAAGTAAATAAAATGCTAAGAGTATTAAGAAAGGAACAGAAAAACCAAAATATAAATTGTATCATTTCTTAGCCAGTTTTGATCCCACCAACTCTGGAAGCATGACTTCCCTTCTGATGCCCCGTCTCAGGAAGAATTTTGTAGAGCAGGTAAATAAATCCAAGCAATCTCTCCTGGGAGGAGCACCATAAAGAGCTGTCAGACCAAGCAACAGAAGGAATGAGAATTTATTTGCTGTTATGCAAACCTAGTGGGTGAGAGGGCTGGAGGTGGCAGGTGCCTGGCAAAGGGGAGATGTGGCATCACCCAGAGCAGCTGGAAAGGGCTCATGTGAAACCAGCACCTCCAGGCTGACTGCCCAGTGCGGCAGCCCCCACCTGCTGTGGCTCAGAAGTTCAGAAGGAGCTCAGAGTAAGATCAGACAAATTAATCTAGGGAAAACAACCACCTGTGGCTCCAACTAATACCCTTATAAAATATGTCCAGTTGGACCTCTTGTAAAATATGCTGGTGTGTTTGCCCTTTCCTTGTGCCCTTCTGCAAGTTTCTCATAGCAAGCACTGCTGTTTTTGTATCTCTTGTGTGGGTCTTTATTTCAAATTGGTCTTGCTCTCTCTGCAAAGCAATTTGTGATCAGGGAAGTCCCAAAGAATCACAGTGACACCAAAGATGTTGCTTCCAGACAACACATTTGACAACATATACAGGGAATATCACTGTGGCAAAAGCGGTAGATTAGGTTATTAAAGCCACTTCAAAACTGGTGAAAGGAACCCAACAGATAGGGTGTATTACAGTGCTGTTGGAAGCTGTGCTCACTTTCTGTGATTTAGCAATAGAGTTTAGCCTTTTGGCCTTATATGTTTACAACTATATATCTGATTTTATTTGCCCTTCTACGAAATATATGAGAATTTAATAAACCCGTAGATTTTTTTGGTTTACTTTTAGGAGTATGTTCTAAAAAATTGCTCCGATGCAACCAACAGCTTGTTTTTACCCCAGACTAAGTATGTAAAGAAAGCTTCAAGCTTATTTAAAAAAAAAACAAAAACAAACCAACCATACCAAAAAAAACCTAACTAAAATTGGAATGGCAAAGATGCTTACTACAGAGACAAGAAACCTAAGAAATTAATAGTGCCAAAGACTCATTTTGCTTTTAAGTGGTAAAACTTTTTTTCTGAGAGTATATGTGGCTCATATAATGCTCATTCTAGCAACACATTATCATATAAATGAGTCACAAAAAATGTGACTCACACAGAAACACATGCTAAATTCCAGTTAGCATTTTCATTTGAATTTCTTATGTTTCCAGAAGAGCTGCTGTGCAGATTTACAGAATCTGCTCCATCAAGTGAAAGCTGAACACACCCAGATGCATCACATTTTATCTCTGGTAGACTTAACAGATGGTACTACATTTATATATTGAAACTGGAAAGGTACTGTGTATAAAAAAATATGCCTCCTCTCCCTCTGGAGTTCAACTAAAAATAGGGGAGAGGAACCCAAACATTGTGATCTAGGAAAAGCTGCAGTGGGAAAAGCTGCATTCAGCTGGTGGGAAATACAAAACAGAATCACCTTAATTCCTCAGTAATATTTGGTATTATGACACTTTTGTTTTGGGTGAAGCTACATGAATAGGAGAACGCTACTGAGCAGAAAGCAAGATTATGAAGTCTTAGATGCTGGGTTTGTGTTTTGTAGTCATAGGTTTGTGGAAAAGAAAGGGAAACAAGAGAGGGTGGTAAGAAAGCAAGCCAGCTAACCACACACAAGCACTTGTCTTTTTAGTCCTTATCATTTACTTGCATCTGAAGCACCTAATGGGAATTTCAGGCAGTTTCACACAAAACACTTTTCAGAGTAAAATATGTTGTTCCATTCACTGTCTTTGTCTAGAAACTGAACTGGAGTTGCATACCATGAAACATAGATGTTTCCTATTTGGCTGCGGAAGGACATCACAAATGTGTTTATATACGTGTACACAGGACTTCAAATTGCATGTAGCTAACACAGTGACTTTTGAATGGTGTCCTCTGCAGCTGGTTTGGAAAAGAGGGCCTTGGTTTCTTCCAGCCAACCCCAGCTTCTGAGCCAGAACAATTGAGGCTTCAACCTCCCCATCATGGGGAAGCTCCTCAGGCCCAAATGAGCTCAAACACAACCAGATTAAGCCTTTTCCCCAGGCTGTCCCAAGCACTCTGCAGCCTCTTCCTTGGCCTTTCTCTTTCTGAAAAGTAGGTATGAAGAGGTAGCTTCCAGCAAGGCAGCCAAAAGGTGTTCCAGTTCAGTGAGACAGGCTGGTCTTCAGCAAGCTGAATACTAGCGCTGTTCTCCATAATAAGCCTATAAGCTGGAGATGAGACCACTCTGCATGTCCCTGTGTCCTCAGCAGATGGGAAAGGATAAGAATGAAGTTCTGTGTTCACCCTGAGAGATTTGCTATCTCAACCCACAGGCATTCTTCCTGGCAGGGGGAGCCCTGACCTGCAGCACATCACCTGGCATCTGCTACCGTCGTGCAGGGCTGATGGAGCAGCAGTTGGGACCGTGGGCACAGCCCCAACAGCCAAGCTGTGATGCCCACTCCCAGGAATGGTCAATACATAGCCACGAGGTTGCTACCTGTTCCACAAAAGCCTAGGACAAGTCCCAGCACTGATGATGACAGGATACTTATGGGAGAAACATCTCTAAAACAGGAGTCAACTGCTTTAAATTGCGTGCCCCAGTGTGTGACTGTGAGCCAACAGATGATGTCCTGTCTCCTGTAAGGTGCCACATAAAGTGTTGCAGACCAGTGGTTTGGTTTAATATTATTAATTATTTCCAGTTACAGGATTTCTTTCAGTTCTAAGCAGTTGTTCATATACAGCCTTTTTATACTCACGAGATACACATTCTAGTGTGCTGAGAAGATGGATTTAATTGCAGATTTTATCAGCACAACAACCCATTGTTTCTCTTTCTGTAACACCAACATGGGAAACACCTGTGGTCAGCTGGTATGCCATTAGCATCCCTTTAAAATCTTCATATAAGTTTCAGTTTGTGTAGAAATCTTTAGCTCATTTTCACCAGTTACTGAAGCCCATCCCAGCTCTGTAAACAGAAAATTGAAAGCAGCTAGGGAGTCAAACGGGATTCGGTGCAGGCAGCTACTATCCTGAGGGGGCTCTGCTGGGTCTGTGGTGTTCACCCTGCACTTGCTGCCAGCGAGGGGTTACCCAGAGGGCTGCTGTGACCCAGATCAGCACAGACTTTCTCTTGCTGTGTTACAAGAAGCAGCACAATACAACAACCTCTAATTTCCACAAAGATGCTGGTCAGTCTTCTGGTCAGGCATCTGATGAGCACAGGTCTGCAGTTCGCAACTGCAACAACGAGAGTCAGGGTGACAAAGTTTTGTGGGCCAATTCCTTGGTCTGTGCTGGCTGATGACCTTCTTAATTCAAGGAACAGACCTCACCCACTGAGAAACAGCTTGTGCATGCAGGAACTGGGCTGATTAAAGCTAGGGTTCAGAGCTGGGAAAGCTGTAGAGGTTCATTGTGGGGTTAAGTGTCTTCTATTCACCAAATGGAATGGGTGGGAGCATTAAAAAATAAATCTCCCACTAGCTTCTCCCAGGTAGAATTGTATTATCCAAAACAAGCTTCCCTCACTTTAGATTTTGATCGAAGGAGTATGGAAGTAGTTTTGCAAATAGGTAGGATTAATGTAAAGGCTTCCTTAAAAAGACAGGCTGTGTCCCCTCAGAAGTGTGCTGTATTCAGTCTCTGTTCTGCTTTGGCTCTTACGCCTTTCCCAGGCCATAGTATCTGAGCACCGAAAGCGACTGAACTGCTTATTGCCACTTAAAATTAACAATGACATTTTACTTAATTCTGGAAAAGATGCAGTGACTCTCCATGTACGTGCCTTTACTTGTTTCAGTAGCCTGGGGTAGGTTTGCACAGCCCAAAGCTGTGCAAAGAGCCTGTCTAATCTTCCCTTGGGACTTAGCTCACTCCAGAAGACTTTTCCTCTCTCCACTTGATGGCCAAAAGTACTGTGAAAGTCTGCAACAGCTGCAAGTCAATCCAGGGTCTGTAAGGTACTGTGGAAAAAGAGGAAGCAAATTTATCAGATTTTAGCCAGCTCAGCCCTGGTGGAAAAATAACTTCCTGATCTGCGAGCAAGCCATCAGTGAATCACGAGGCACCCTGAAAAACACAGCTCATGTGTGTCAGCTCTGGAGACAGAGGAAGCACAGGGCAGCTCAAAGGGATAAGAGGGTTTTGGAAGGCCATCAGTGCAAGTGAGTCACAGAAGCATGACTCTCTCAGTGAGACACACATGCAAATTCAGTGCTGGTTGTTTAATCTGTGTGTGTGTTAGGTTTGTGGAAGAATTGCTGTGCAGATCTGTTAAGTAAAAATATAAGTTGGGTGCTATCAAAACACAAAGTTCTCCTCATCACCATTGTGTGTGATTACATGGGTGTCTTGGTTTGAAAGAACACAGAAGGAAAAACCCTAACCTCCAACAACGGGAAGCAGAAAGCTCCAGAGAGAACTGCTTTAGCCAGCTGTGTTACTGACATCCTGTGGATCTGACTCCAGCTCCTCCACATCTTCCTGCCTCTTATCGTCCTTTCAGTCACTTTGCTCATCTCTGGTGCCCAAACTGGAATATCTCCTGCCCCTGAAGGAGGTAGTGGCTGTGGGCATTTTGCCCAATTGGTTAAAGAAGTGGAGACAACTTTGACAGGAAGCAGCACTACCCAAGCTCCAAGAACAAAAGCAGTAAAGTTTATCATTTTTGCAGTTAGGTTTATTGCTGCTATTACAGGGGTTTTGCTTTACACTGGGAAAAAATAAAAACACTATTTTTACCAATGTTTAAAATGTCAGAAATAACCTCACATTTCAATAAAAGCTTTTACTTGGGCAATTTTCTCTAGTCAGGCAAGAATGCCAAGACCCCAGACCATTCCAGTCACATGGAATACATGGATTTAATAAGCCCACTTTATGTATATTGAAAGCCACAGTAAGGTGTCCCCAGAACCTTTTCAATTCTAAAGAACCCCAATGCTTCGGAATTGGGTATGAGGAATGACATTGGATTATTCACAGAGCCCCCAGACATTCTCTGTTCGTAATTGTAAAGGATGGATATGCTCTGTTAGAAAAACATCCATGGTTTATTTTCTGCACAGAATAATAGATTCCTTTTCTTTGCAGGGTTACTTGATCAGCTGTGTGTGGAATTGTTACCGATACATCAATGGCAGAAACAACTCGGATGTGTTGGTGTACATCACCACCAACGACACTGCGGTAAGGATGTTAGATGGCAAACATCTGTGTAATACTACCCGTTTAAAGGCTTTGTTTTATATTTCTGACTCTTTAGTTAACCACCTTAATTCCTTTGACAGTCCTCATCTGTTGGTGATGTTTGGACTTGAAACTCAAGGGACTGACGTGCAATAGTTGCGAATCACATCTATTTCTAAAATGTTGGTTTTATTCTATGCATAATAGCTGTTAAAGAATCTGTGTTAATCATAAGCTACAGTTTATCTTGTGGCCCCAGGAATGACCCCCAGTTCTGAGCTCTCCAGCTGTGTGATGATCTGGACAGAGGAGGGACTGATTAGGACTCAGGGATGCCGTGGCCTGCACCTGCTGTGAAGTTTTGTTCTATCTATAGAAACCTCGATTTAGGACACTTAACATCTGGTGTAGTGCTTTACAAACTCACAGAGAGGAGCTAAAAGGCAACAAAAGTTCGGTGATTTGTTTCCCAGTGCAAGATGGGGTTTGTATGGTAAGGAGACCAAATGAAACAAAGCTCAACAGGAATGAAATTAATAAACAGATTTTAACCTCAAAGAATGGAAAGCATAGGTTCACTTTATAGTAGTTTAAGTTTGTTAACTCTGTAGTAAATTTAGTGCTTACATGGACACATGCAGGACATGATTGCTAGGCAATGTCTTGAGTTTTGCAGAAGGCACTGAAGGAATACAGGAAGAAAGGGTCTCTGGAAAAGAGCCAGTTCTGTTTGCAGTGGTATTGCCATGGAGCAGCTCAGTTCCACCCAAGGCACACCCTGAGGGCTCTGTGCCAGATCAGCCCCACGGGGCATCACCATGGGCTTATGTAATCAGGGTTGTTACATCATTTACAGACAGAATGAGAGCAGCCTGAACTTGGTCCTTTGGATCATCTGGATAAAATCCCAGGATTGCCTTCCTCAGGTTTTCCTAATTGTGGGTGGTCTCCACACAGTGAGGTATTAGACTGTCAACTATAATCCTTTGGAATGAGCGATTCCCAGGCAGCCTCAAGGGCTTAGAAAACTGTCACTGCTTTTACATGGAAGATGTAACTCTTGCATAGTTATTTGTCTTCTATACCTGAAGCTTTAAGAAAAACGTGCCAAGTTTTACAGACGATGATCACAGCTGACAGCCAGGACATTTAAGTGTAAAAACATGGATTTATTTGGAGCTAAGAAGTATTATATTACTTTCTTTACTGGAATCTACTTTGAATAAAACCAGGAAATTTATGGGAAATAATTTTGATAGCTCTTTTGTTCAGCCTGTAGGTAGCTGTAACCCAGCTTCAAACATTGTTAACTCTACAAGCCACAGAGCCAGCAGGCTCAGCGGTCGGAGTGTCAGCTGGATTGTCTAACTAAATTTACTTTTTAAAAATTATGTTAATACCACCTGCTTCACTGCTGCCTTCATAAGACAAAATACTGGTTTTTAGGGATGCCTGGCTACCAAAGTTCTTAGTACTTTTGTATTTGGTAACTGCCAAATGTTTCTGTGAGAAAAGGAAGCCCTTTTATCCCATTCACGGATGACATTGTTGGACTGAACCTTTAATTTAACTTTGCTAATCTTGCTTTTACAAGCCACCTAAAGCAAAATCAGGTTGTGAGAAAGGTTGTGCATTCCTAGCTAGGGCTCTGACCATTGGACTCTTCTTCCTTCCCCAGTATTTACACTTCTTTAATTTTAACAAGGTGAGAATCTGTTCCTGTCAGGTATGATGCATTTTTCTGAGGAAGTTCAATAAGATGACATTAAATGAGAAAGAGCTGTTTGGGAATTTATCAGCTAACCAGAAAAATCACTCAAACATTCCTGTTTGT
This sequence comes from Hirundo rustica, assembly GCF_015227805.2. Lineage (NCBI taxonomy): Eukaryota > Metazoa > Chordata > Aves > Passeriformes > Hirundinidae > Hirundo > Hirundo rustica. Next base: position 22,536,433 of record NC_053450.1, on the reverse strand, counting down.
GAGTACAGAAGGGTCCAGGAGCAATGCTGCTGGGGAAGATTTTCTCAGGCCCAGGCAAAGGCAAGAGGAGAGTCCCTAACAGCCTGGGTTTTGAATTATTTATTTGAGGTGGAGGCAAGCTTCCTTCAAACCCATGTCTGACTACTTTCTAGTCAAGGTGAGCACCTTCACTCTTAGGTGACACAGTCCATATCCATCTCTTTCACATCCTTCCCTGACAAGTTCCATGTGCACCAGCACAGTGCTCTCAGTGTTGTGATGGAGGAGCTGACGTGCTCCTGAGCAGCCTCTTTCTTCTGCTCTTTGCTGAGCTTCAGAAGGAGTGACAGGATATGGGGTTAGATCCCCATCATTCTCCACTGTGAGTCAGAAGATAGTTCTTCCCTCCCTTCACCCCTTGAAATTACAGGTTTAAGAAGATTATCTTTTTCACATGTCTGCATTGTGAAACATGCACAAACCTCCCTCCCCACATGACTAAAAAAAATGTAGGCGCAACACTGTTGGTTTAAAATGGTTTCAAAATGAAAGGCTAGGGCTTTGAAAGTTAAATAGTGAGGACCTCTGAGAGTTCAGAACTCTTGAGGAAACCTGACAAAATTTTGAAATGCTATGATAGGTCACTACAGTCTGTTGAATTGTATAATATTCTCCCAACGTTCAAGTGTACTTTAAAAATGATCGTTTTTTCATTTTTATGAATCCTGAGAAACTTCTTTCAGCAGGGTTTCTTCATACCAATATGCCTTTAAATCATGAGCTACAAATTTCTTTAAAAATATGAGTCAATCTCTGCCCTCTTCTTTAAAATAAATCTGTCATTTTTAGAATCGAACCTGCTACCTGAATTCCAACAGAGCTGCAGGGTACATTCCCATCTTCAGAGATGTTTTTTGATATGTGCTTGTCATTAGCATTAACTAAAAAAATCTGTACAAATGGAAGTAAAAATCTAAGCTTAAATAGGAGACTGGGCATGATTGCTACAGTTTAGAGTAGCAATTTTAAGTAATCAGGAATCAAAAAATCACAGAATGGTTTGGGTTGGAAGGGACCTTCAAGATAATTTAATTCCAATACCTCTGCCATTGTCAAGGTCACCTTCCACTAGAACAGGTTTCTCAAAGCCTCATCCAACCTGGACTGGAACACTTCTGGGAATGGGCCATCCACAGCTTCTCTGGGCAACCTGTTCCAGTCTTTTACCACCCTCTCACAGTAAAGAATTTCTTCCTAATGTCAAATTTATACCTACTCTCAGTTTAAAGCCATTCCTCCTTGTCCTAGCACTACATGCTCTTGTGAAAGGTCCCACTCCAGCTTTCTTTTAACCCCCTTTAGATACTGGAAAGTGCTAAAAGGTTTCCCTAGAGCCTCCTTTTCTCCATTTTTGTGGCCCTCCTCTGGACTGGCTCCAGCAGGTCCATGTCCTACTTATGATAAGGCCCTCAGAGCTGGATGCTTCCTTATTTATGGAAGGATTTTGTCTTAAAATCCATCCTGCAATCTGAATTGCTTCATGGCTCCCATTTGCTCTATTGTTCTCAGCACAGAAATTTCCAGTTAGTTCCCCTGGTCAAACTGGTTCTTCTAAATAATGCTCACAGATCTGATCTGTAACTAACCTTTTATCAGCTACCAGATAATCTGATTTTTGTCACTCAGTGTAAGTGCTTTAAGCCATCCTTTTTGCAAGTGTGCCATCTGGAACAAACATGCCTCCTCCCACTGCAGGCTGTGAATGGGATATTCCTGCTGCCCATTAGGGTTGTCCTTCTGTGACCTTTGATCAAAATTTGGCACCGCATGAATACGCCTGGCTTGGCTCCATCAATGGACTGCGTTGTGACATGGGGGGACCAGCTGATGCTGGGCAGAGGAATGGCCTGGACCCCAGGCAGGGGGAGGATGTGACACTCTTATGCTCCTGAGGACCTGAGAGTCCAGCTGTGTCCATTAGTCACAGCAGAGTCTCTTGGGAATATGGATCTCCCTCCTCCTAAGTGTTTTTCCCATACTTCTCTCCCCTCAGTTTCTGGAGGTGTCTGTTGAAGCTTTTGGCATGGCAGTAAGGTGGTTCTCCTGCAGTAGTCTGAGGATTGCTTGTCCCGTTTTCCCAATCCATAGTAACCTGAGGATTGTTTTTTCCACTTTCCCAGTCTGGGATTGCTTTTTCCTGCCAGCTTCTCAAAATGCACCGTGGATGAAGGTTAATTTTCCACACAAATTTAAACTGTCACAGTAGTAGCACGGAAATATTGCAAGTTGGAAAAATTGCCAGTGTACAGGTGCAAAAAGATAACCCAAAGTTAGGCATTTGTTCTCTGGAGCAGTAGCAGCTCTGTTGTACTCTTGGACAGCCAGGGGATTTCAGTCTGTTTATTTTTAACTCTCACTGAAGCCAATCAATGGAAGTTTCATCTCCGGTCATGCTGCCAGTGGAGATAAAATGTAAAGCCGTAAATCTCTCTTCAAAGTGGGATTTAGATCTTTATGTGCTTTATAAAATCGCTTCAATAGATTTTATCTTACATACACTTACTCACAATGGTTAATAAGTTATTTTTTTTAAAAAAATGCAGATATATTCCCTCTGTGGACATGATCTCAGCTAAGTAGCCTGTAATTAATTAGTCAACACTTTTGTTTGCTTTCCCTGTCTCAAAGCAGTAAGAGACCTATTTGAGAAGTGCAGAGTTAGATCTCTCATTCCTGCTGGATGATTTCTCTGAGCAGAGGAAGACTATTCTTTGGTAAAGTTGGAAGAGCCATTCTTTGTATTATTGTGTTATTAATTTGTTGATTAATCTTTAATCTCAGTGAAGAGATTATTCCTTCTTACTTTTTTGTTTTTCTTTTTTTAACTTTTTATCTTATCATCTATACTCAACTCTTGCTTCTGCTTTTTCCCTGTTGATAGAAGATTTTTAAAATCAAAATCCAGCATTCTCTGTGGTCTGCATTACTTCATGCTTCCTGTTTGCTCTGTTGCTTAGTGCTATAGGCTAATTGCACTTCTTGGTGTGGGTCTCACCTGTTATTAGGTAGGTGCTGTCAGAAGCCAGCTGTACTGTTTGGAATTGACTGTTAAGAGTGTCAATTTGGGGCAAATACCCTCTTAAGTTTAAAAGTAAGATTCCCAATTTGTGACAGTCATAAATTTACCTGTGAGCTAAATTACAAGATCAAAATATACATGTTTATCTATTTTCCTAAGTAGATTGTAAATCTCTATTAATTTGCAGTTGACATATTGGAATTTGGAGCTACTACATGACAAATTGTGAGAGATTTGCAATTAAAAAAAAGACAAATCTGATCTCAGTGTTCATAATTAGATCGAAAAGAAGACATGAAATGGGGATGTGTAATTTAAATCTTCCAAATCTTTATGGGTTCACTAATTGGGTATGTTGCAATGTAGGAAAAAAACAGTATTTATGAATTTGCAGCATTTTTTTTTCTTTAGTGCTTTTTATCCTAATGGGATTGATTCGCTACCATCTGACAGCTGCTGCTCTTTGGGCTTCAAAACACGAGTCAAAGTCTTCAGTATAATTCCAAGGATACATATCAGTGCAGCAAAAGTCAGTGACAGCTTAAATCCCTGTTGCCGAGGATGTACTACGGGTGTTAAGCTGAGCTGTGTGTGAATTTTCCAGGTCAGGCTCAAGTCATAGTTACACTGTGCAGAAAGGGATGGGGGAGGTGGGAATTCACTCAGGCAGGTGTTGCTCAAACAGGGAGTTGCAGCAGGGTGTGAGAGGCAGAGGCCCGGCAGTAAGGAGCCATGCTGGGGCTTTATAGCCGCAGAGATGCCTGCACAGGAGCCCTGCCCTGCTGCAGAGCTGCTCCCCCGGGGTGGTCCTGCTGCAGCCCCAGCACTGCCTCATCTGCGTCACCTCATCACTTCCTCCTGCACGGCACAGCACCGCCCTGGCCTTTGCCAGGCGCAGGAGGAACTCCTCGCACATCCCAGTCCCTCCCGCCCCGATGCTCTCTGACAAAGCTTCCCCCACCCCAGCAACCCTGCAGATGCTGAAGGGCCATCAGCTGGGTGGGGGAGCAGCGGCAGCTGGTGGCTCCGCGGGTGGCTGTGTTCTCGGGGATCCCCTGGAGGCTCCCTGCTGGGGAGCAGCACCCGGCTGCCCGTGCTTGGCAGTGGTCAGAGGCCTGGCTTTCTGTGGTTGTTAATGGTTTCTGTTAACTCGTGGACTTTTAAGTCTCATTTCATTTCACTTTAGTGGCTCCCCTAGAGCAATTGTGCTCTTCCCAAGCATCCCTTGGGACTCTTTATGGACACAGAACTGCCCACTGCGGTCTGGTCCAAACTGCACGGCGCTTGTGGGTTTGGTCCTGTGTCTTATGAGCAGTGAGGAAAGCAAGGTCTGCTTTAAATTAGCTCTGGGACAGACACTCAGCTTCAGAAAGAGCAAGGTTGAGTGGGTATTCATCTACCGAATTTAGAAGACCTGCAGAAGTTTGTGGGAGTTTCTGGCTGACGGATGCTTTACGGTTGTGATTTACTAACAGTAATAGATCTTTTTATAGACAGAAGCATTTCCAGCAGCATCTGTAATGTAAGCATGGCTGTGATAACCACACTCTTGGGAAATAATCAGTCCTGTTAAACAATTTTTGTGTCCCACGTGAGCTATCCCCAGCTTTGTGTCTTGTTAACGCTTGAGTGGAATACACAATGTAATTACAAAAGATAAGGTTAGAAAGAGATGTAGTTTAGTAATTAAAAACTCCACTGAAAGAATAGTGCTCTCTCAGTTTTCTGCACTCGAGACATCAACCATTTGTTACACAAAGTAAAAATATGCTTCAGTGTCTTCAGTACTGCTGACTTGTAGGCGATTATACCCTGAGAAAGCGTGTGCTCATCCAGAAAATGCTCATTTAAAAAAAAATAAGGAGAAACTGAAAAAATAACACTGTTCTGCCTATACAGAATCATGGTGAACAGCTAGAGAGGCAGCAGTGTGAGGCTGACCAAAATGTAGGAAAGGCAACTGTGACCTGAGGAGGGCTGTTGCTCCATGCCTCTGAATGGAGAAAGTAATTACACCATTATTCTGGATGACTTTTATGAAGCTGCACATGATGAAACAAGACAATAGCTTCCTCAATTCAATTTTCTTCCCATGCAAGGGTAATCACAATCTGTCCGTAAATATTGTTGTATCCTAGAAATATATGCATTTATTCATCTTATCTGGAGTGCTGAAAGCGTTGTGCTGCTTCATTACAGAATTTCATAAATTCGTGTAGTTTCCTAAATAGTGTCTTGGAGAGCTGGTGGCTTGGAATAAGCAAGGAGTTTTGCCAAAGAAAAACAAACCATACCAGCTTAACTTTGCACAGATGATTTTGGAACACTGAACCCTACTTCTTTGCTGAATGGGGTTATAAATTATCTCTGAGCTCTTCTGCCTCCAGTTACTCCATCTGTAATTGTTCTAGTGTGGTTTCTAAAGGAAATGCATACATATAAACATAAAAATACTTCCTGTCCATGTTGAGAGGAAGATTTCTTGGGATTAATTTGAAAGACAACATGTAATGAAATCCTTAAATAGTAATTAACTAGCACACTTTGGACAGATTTTTCAAGGAAAAGCATCCAAATGAAGCCATAAAAGCATCTGTGTATGAAGCAAAGTCAAACATTTCTCATTTACTATTAAACAAGATTTGAGTCAGATAGGAAGCTTTGGTTTTGGCCCTGTACCTAGAGCTCTTTTTGTCTGAGGACAGCGAGGAGGAAAAAGTTGGGAATTTTTTTTTTAGACATTGCTCTGTTACTTCCTTAGAAACATTTGCTTTGACTGGACTCATTTGACCAAAGCATTCATCTACATTGTAAACAAGCACCTTTGAAGCAGATATTTATAAGCATTTACTTCTAAGAATTGCTTCTAAAGGGCAGCTGGTCTCACCTGGAAGATCATTTGACCCAGCTCAGGTGGGTGAAAGTGCCTGCCACTTTCCTGAGCATGACTGTAGGTCAGCTACCTTCCCAACACCTTTCACACCTGGTCTTGGAGCTCTCTCTTCAGCCTGGACCCAAAACTGTCAAGTGGGTTTCTTAGTATGAAGGAAGAAAGTGGGGACTGCACTCCAGGGGAGCAAGGATCCTTAGTGAGATGCAAGAGGGCAGAAGATGAGAGAACCTAATAGAAGTCTTTAAAAAGTCATGAGTGGAGGAGGTGAGAGGAGGTGTTCACTGACTTAGAAAAGAGCTAAGGGACACTCAGTGAAATAGCTACTGGCAAGTTTCATAGGAAACCAAAGGTATTTCTTCATGGAACACCTAGATGAGCTGTAGGACTGCTTGCCAGGGGATGTTGCGGTGCTAGACATCAGCATGGAGTGATATACAGGCTAGAAAAATCAACAAAAAATTCCTTTAATGACCAGTAGCTCTGCAAGTCCTTGACAGTCAAATTTCTGATAGTTTAGAGAATACTCTGGGCAAATTGTGACAATATGCTTGTGCTGTGCTTTCTAAATTTCTTTCATTGTTCTGTCTTGCACTTCTGTTTCTTTATCATCCACCACTTACTACTGTGATCTGGATGGACCTTTTAACTTATCCAGGAGAGCTGTTGCTACATGCAAGTGCTTAACTGCAGCATTATGAAAGCTAATCCCTACTTCTGTCTCCAGTGCTTGCCTTTTATGCAACATCTGACTGTATCCTGCCACAGAATTATTATTATTCCTCTTTCTTCACTACTGGAAAAAAGCTCCCTCTTCTCCTGAAGGCTGTCACCCTTTTCAAATAGTCAGTGTGAAATGTGAATTCATGTAAAGGGATTAAATAGAAAACTGAATTCTCAGTTTTCTGAGAATTCTTGCTTCTCCCACTGGTGAGTGCTGTGTGCAGTTTTGGGCACCAAAATATGAGAAAGATATAAAGCTATTAGAGAATTTCCAAAGGAGAGCCACAAGCATGGTGAAGGGTCTGGAGGGGAAGCCATATGAGGAGTGGCTGAGTCTTGGTCTGTTCAGCCTGGAGGAGAGAAGACTGAGGGGAGATCTCATTGTGGTTTTCAGCTTGCTCACAAGGGGAAGTGTAGAGGCAGACATTGATCTCTTCTCTCTGGTGACCCGTGTGAATGGCCTGAACTTGTGTCAGGGGAAGTTTAGGTTGGATATCAAGATAAAGTTCTTTCCCCAAAAGGTGGTTGGGCACTGGAATAGCTGCTACCCTAGGGAAGTGGTCACAGCATCATCCTGACAGAGTTCAGGAAGCATTTGGACAATGCTCTAAAGCACATGGTGAGACACTTTGGGATGGTCCTGCACAGGGCGAGCTTCAGTGATCCTTGTGGTTGCCTTCCAACTCAGGATATTCTATGATTCTCTGCACTCTTGGAAACTTCATTATAGAAAAAAACATATTTCTTCAGACACTCTTGATAAATGCTACTTCTTTTCTCCCTACAGAGAAATGTTAAAAACTTTTGAAGGTCAACCTCAATAAAATCAGTATATTTAGTACCTTCCAGTAAATTTTGTACAGGAAATAAAACAAGTGCTACATTAATAGGCTCATTTCCTTTCAAATAAAATACAAAATTGATTAAATAATCAGTGATATTTACATATAGTCACACAAAGTACTGAAGGAAATAGCTGCCACTTTGTGGCTCAGGTCTCCAAAACAGAGCATGAATTGAGAAGATCTGGATTTCAGAAATTTTTAAGAATAAAATACACCTTAATTTTACATTTTCCTGTGTAATTTCAGACTGCTCAGGAAAAAAAAAAAAAATAAAAAAATCCCACATTGTCAAATCTGACAGGAAACATTGCAAAAAGAGAATTATTCTAAGCCTTTCCTGCCTACAGAGTGAAGCAATCAGCTGGCTATAACTGTGTATGCACACAGACATCTTCTGTTTTCCCCAAGTGATCTTCATAACATCTGTGTAGTCAAGATCCCGACAGTACATTTGGGACTGTCTTGAACAGGACAGGTGGTCTCGATGGCAGCCTTCCCTCTAGAGCTGTTTGTAGGCTGGCTGCTGCTTCACTGCAGCTGAAAGTGCTTTAGGTTGCAGTTAATGGCTCCTCAAAGCACCACAGCTGTGGGAGGAAATTCCACTCCTCTTGGCTGGGTGAGTGACAGGACAGCAGGGAAGTAAACATGAAATTAGTAAATGTGATTGCATACCATTAAACCCTTTCCAAACCACACAGTGGTGTCAGAGGGGTGCAGGTCGGTTGTTGGTCACTGCTGGAATCACTGAGATGAAATTAGGCACTGGTGCAATTAGGCATGAGCTGCTTAAAACCTCTTCTCTCAGTTCAGTTGTCTCTGAGTCTGATGCATCAGCCTTGTGCTATATAGAGGAGAAAATGTACCCTGCATTAGGAAAGGCATGTGGTGACTGTATTTCAGCACTGTATTCAGCACTGGCTCTGGCATATTCTTCCCATCTGTCAAACACTATTCACCTTGTGGTTACTCTCCCTCCTCTTTTCAATAAACAGAGAATACAGCCTGAGCCCACTGACACTTTGTATTTGACCTGTGTGGAACAAAGGGCTCCTTTTGCCCTCTTTTCTTTTCTTCCTCACATATTCACATTGGCCTTCCTTAAGGATTTGGGTGTCTAAAATGTAAAGATCTGCAGAAGAATTCTGTGCAGTACATACAGAGCTGTGGTGAAGAGCTTGGGATAAACATTTCCAGGCATAGGCTGAAAATTCTGCAAATACATATTTAGTTTGTAAATATTTCCACAATTTAGCATCTGTCTCATACAGTCATATGCAAGTGTCATACAAGAGAGTTTTGACTCTGTCTGGATGCTTCCAACATAATTTAAGAAGTTTCAAATAATAATAACTCAAATAATTCAAATTTGTTTTACAAATGTGAGATCCTTCTAAGGTAAAGTCAAACGATTTATCAGAACTCCAAACAATAGCAATAGGACCAGGATTAAATTACTACTAATTGCAGTAGTAATGACCCTCATTCCACACAGCTGTTTATTGTTACCTGTTCCTGTCACCTGTGTGATGTACCCTGAAGTCCTTCAGCATAAAGCAAAGGTGTTTTTACTGAAAGGCTAAAGTTTGAGAAAACTTTGTGAATGTTCACTGTGAAGGTATAACCATCAGTATTTATCACAGACCTTTTCAATCTATAGCATTTTTTTGGCATTTAAGTTCTAGAAGGTGTTGGATGAAAGTATATTAGAGTTGTGCTTGTTTCTAACAAGACATCAACAAGGTTTTTTTGTCATGGGAACTCCCAATTGTTTCATACAGCAGCCAAACAGCATGCTGTTCAAACTCAAAGCTGTTGGTGGCAACTGTACCATTCCATCCAGTAGAGAAGACAAATGGCTATTGGAAAAAGCAATCCAAAGCTCTCTGGAGACACATAAATATTTCTGTTGAGTTCTGTGAGGTTTGGGTGAGAATACAGAAATAATTAATTGATCAAATATTTTATTTTAGTCATATGGAACTTTTCTCCTTTAGAAAGAGGACATCTAAGGCCTTGAGTTCAAACAGGGATCACTGCAGCAGTATGAGAAAACTTGTACATGTGCTCAAGAAAGAAAATTTTCTCCTCGAAGTTCAAGTAAATGTGGAATCAGCTGCAAAGATATGGCGTGATTATTGAAATAATGCAGTATGGCCCCCAAAGCAGGCAGTCAAAGAAACAAAACCCTGTTGGGACAAGATTAGCTACAAACTGTTTGAATATACAAGTATATTTCTGCTCAGATATATTTCTAGGCAATGCCTTAAAAAACTTACTCTCCAAAACCAGGTTAACCAGGATGTAAAAAATATGAAATGACATATGCTTATATTAACTGAATATGTTATAGCCATTGGCAAGCAAACTTGTTTGGTAATTATTTCTTTCAGAGAAGGTCATCCTGTATCACGTGCTTTATAATAGAGATGCTTATGTAATACAATACCAAACCACTCAGATGACACCAGCTAAGTCAGGATTTCTTATGGGTCAGTTATGGATTACTTCTGCATATTATACAAGACTGCTTATCACAAAATGCTTAAATGCTATTGGGAACAAAGCCCAGCACTCAGCACTCCCTGTTCCACTTGAGCATAGGGGTACATAGCCCCAGCTTCTCCTGTTTCGTTTCGTTTCGTTTCGTTCCTTCCTTCCTTCCGTTCCTTCCTTCCTTCCTTCCTTCCTTCCTTCCTTCCTTCCTTCCTTCCTTCCTTCCTTCCTTCCTTCCTTCCTTCCTTCCTTCCTTTTCCTTATATATTTTCTTTGTGATATTTTTGTACTTTTATAGAAAAGAAGCAAAATGGCCACATGCCTCCTTTCTGCTGCAATTAAATTGTTTTAAAATAAGTCTATGTTATATTTACACTGGACATTCCAGTAAAATTTCACTCTAATTCACCCCAAGGGATTTATTAACAGGAGTCTCAGTTACCCCACCTCCGTGGCAGGTCATAACAAAGCCTCCAGGAGAAGTCAAAATTTTGGCTAAATCCTAAGGCATGTGGATTTCTGGAGGAATATTCAAAGTATGTGGGGAATGAACTGGGGAGGCTATTAAAAAGGTTCAGAAGTTTCACAAGAAAACATTTACACTAGAAGGCTAAAGCGCATTTGCTAAGTGTTTTTAAAGTTTGGGGTCACCTTATTACTGGCAATAGATTTTTGTTTGAACAGTTCTACCAGTGATGACTTTACAGGCTTACTCCCCACACATTTTTTTGTTTCAATAGTTAAATATCCTGGTTTTTCGTTCCCTAACATGAACAAAATAGTTATGAAAAATAATCAGTGTAGAAGGAGCAGAATTCAAAATTACTTCCTTTGCCCAGCAGTGTCTTAGTTAAATGAAGAAAGTATGCACAGAATATTAAACAAAGGTTAAGGTGAATAAATATGATGGACAACAAATGGAAGAAAACGCTCAGTTTGTTGAATACATGGCACCAGCTGGGACACCAAGTGTTTCATATCATTCATACCTACAGTAAAAGCTCTTCAAGCTAATTTAACTTTTACTTTCTGTAAAAAAAGTAAATTCCTTTCAATATGGTTTTGTTACTGTTACTTAATCATCTATCAATTCTAAGTCTAAATAATCATCCTTCAGCTTCCATTGAATAATTCTTCAGCCAGTTCTAATTACAAATCCTGTAACTCTGCCTCTGTAAGAGATTATTTTTTACAAAAAGAGATTTTTAAGCCCTTACTTTCCCTTAATATTTTTTCCATCTTTCCTCAATTAAATCTATTTTGGCAAAAAGGAGAACTGTGATAAAACATGAATTATTTGAGCTTTTAACTGCTTACTGTTAAAATGGCCAACAACTTACAAGAAAAGATAATTTCATTAAAATTTTAATCACTGAAATTATACCGAAGTGGCTGAGATGAAAGACTGGGTCAGAGTAGTTTTCTGGAGTAGTTTCTTGTGTCAATTTTAAATTTCAGCATAGCTAAAGGAAGCAGATAAGTGCCTTGAACATAAACCAGCATAGATATTCAGGCAGTACATTATGCTCTCCAGAGAGATAAAATGGAAACCAGTCACCAAGCCAAAGGGTGAATTCAGAAACTGGAAAAATAAAAACTCACTATTCAGTCTTATCTGTGAATCTAATTAGAATAGATACAGTCTAAATTAATTTACAAAGTACAAAAAAATATGTGCATATTTTAGGTACATGGTACCCCAAGGCAGAATCTCCACTCAGACAACTGATGCATTTTGCTTCCCAGGCATTACATGTTTGCATTTCTTTGTTTCTTTGTGATGAATTGAGAAAAATGTATGTTAGTTCCCTGAATGCTGTAGGATTAATGTTTGCAGAGTGTTTGAGATTGTCACTCACAAGTTATTATAAAAATTAGGAAGGACACCCATTTTTGGTGTGATCCCTGTGTGAAGACATTCTGGCTTTTTTCAGTAGATTAGCAAGCAAGTTTGGAAGATTGGATAGTTGCAGAGTCCAGTCCTATAGAATGCCTAAAATCTAAAGGACAGAAGCTCCTGACTTCTTTCACAAGCCCTGTAACTGTGTTAATTTTATTTAAGAAGCAAGTACCATTTTCACACCATCCTTTAAGATCCAGCCAGAGGTAACATTACTCACTGTTTGTACAATAGTCTGGTGTAAAAGCATCACAGAGAGACTCTGAAATCAGAGATCTAGGAGTCTCAAACCAAGAGGGTCCAAACCCACAGCTCCAATCTGCCATATGAATGCTCCTGATATAAGGTTTTCAGTTAAGTTTGAAGGACCACAGGAAGGAAGGAAGGACCACAGGAAGGAAAGGAAAGGAAAGGAAAGGAAAGGAAAGGAAAGGAAAGGAAAGGAAAGGAAAGGAAAGGAAAGGAAAGGAAAGGAAAGGAAAGGAAAGGAAAGGAAAGGAAAGGAAAGGAAAGGAAAGGAAAGGAAAGGAAAGGAAAGGAAAGGAAAGGAAAGGAAAGGAAAGGAAAGGAAAGGAAAGGAAAGGAAAGAAAATGAAGAGCAGATAGTGGAGAGGAAAAACATATCCACCTGTGGATCCAGTGACAAGATTTGACTGTTGTAATTTTGATGTCCGTGGTCGAAATAATGGTTACAGTTTTGTTCCATTGGGGGTGGGGCCTGCAAAAGAAAAAGTTTGTCAGGTTATGTACCTTCAAGTTAGCAGAGGAGCACCCAGATCCCTTCCAGGGAGGGTATTCTTCACGTGTGATGGAACACTACGGAGCACACAGAGTTTTCCGATGGAGAGTTCCCAAAAAGACTCGGGGGTTGTCTGGAGTCCTTGGTGATCCACAGTCCTCTCTAGGAATGTGTGCTCTATGTTGTGTGGTCACCACAGAACAGGAAAATCGGCTCCAGAAAGGGGCTGTCCTACCTTTGTATGGTCCCACCTTTCCAGGAATGTTCTGTTCCATCTTGCCCAATTGAATGGTCGTTAGTGTTTGAGGCATAGCAATGCATTATCTCCTTGCTCTCCAGACTTCTACAGACAGTCCTATTCCCTCTCACTTCTTATTGAACTGTTGTGAGAAGGTGTCTTCTGATGGCCCTCAGGGCCATTAACCCATATATGAGGTTTGGGTCTGCAGAAGGAGGAAGAGTGCTTACCTCCCAAGATGTAAAAGCCTCATCAGGAGGCTTTTCTCCTACCAGGCAGATTTTGTTTCATACAAGAGTGAAGGAAATGGAGAAGTTCACTCATATCATTAATTCTCCAGGCCAGGAGGTCTACTGGAAATGACAGCAACCTCAATGCTGAAGTAATAACATTGATGTAGACACAGTACTGTTAGGACACATGGATTTTAAAAAAGGATCAGAGCACAGGAAGATGTATTGTCCATTATTTATCAGCTCATCTTTATCAGCTGGAAGATGGTCTGTTTCACCATGCACAACTGATGAAACAGACTCTGAACCTGAAAGAAATGGATCACAGGTTGGGGCTTAGCATTATGAAAGTGCAGTAAGACAGCTAAATTTTCACAAAGGGAACTTGATTCATTTTTAGAGTCATCTGTAGATCTGATTTAATTACTAATTATATTGTGTCATAATAAAACTAATTAACATGTTCCAGTGTATTTGAGAAGCTAGTGCTTTTTTAGTAACATGAAGATTTTACTAGAAATCTGTATTAAATTTATTAAACTATAGTGATAAGTGCTAGAGAGGGGATTTCATCTAGTGCTTTTCACAGTTAACATGCTTCAGCACTGTGATTTACTGAGGTTGCATTGCAAAATATATTTATGATTTTTATCATAATATTTCTTTGAAATTCTAAATGTTGTCCTAATTTCACTAGATAAGTAATTATAAGATGCTTGCAGCCTTTAAGGGTGACATAATTTATTAAATGCTTTTCAAATACAGGGGTTTTTACATTGTGTGGTGCATAAAATACTGCATTTACAAGCTCAAACATATGGTATTAATGAAGAGCAATGGCTCTGACAATTTCCTTTTCTGAGTAATGAAACTTTTCTGATTAAGGGCTGAAGATGCCAAGGTAGCCATTCTGTAATCTTAACTACGTGCACAGATGTATTTGAACACATGTTCATCAATGCATGTTTGGAAACTCACATGAGTATAGTGTGAATCACACTTGGAACTATCCCACAAAAGTCTGTTCCAAAGTCTATTTAAATCTATAGAACGATTCCTCCTGATTTTGTATGTTGTGATTGAGGTCCAAAAGGGATGATTATGGATGTTTCTTTGCAGAAGGCAGGTTATCAACTTCTGTAAGAACTGGTGAAATCTTCTCATGGCAAAATTCCACTGGCTTTATTGAGATCAGGATATTTCCTAAGTACATTTAGACAATCAGCTTTACATGCTCTTTCATGACCAAGGAGTGATGCTGATAAATCTGGAAATTCCATTATGAATAATTTATCATCAGCTGCGTAAAGTATCTCAGACAGTGCACTTCAGTGATATTCTTACATGTTATTGAGCTATTTTAGGAAATGTACACTCATTCTTCATTCAGACGTCTGTTTTATCCTCAGTCCCTGCTGGGGTTCACAGACCAATTCCTCCTTCACCTTTTCACATGCAAGCTAACTAATGTCAGTGCAGGTGCCATTAAAAATTGCATGATGGCTGGCATGCTTCCCTAAACAAGTAGGAATCTTGGTTCAGATCTCTCCTCTGCCCTGTGTGGCCTGAACTTGCATCTCCCATGTCCTGGAACAGTGCCTGGACTCCAGTGAATGGGGATGATATAGGACTAAACCTGTCCTAATTTCCTAATTGCTATCAGATGTTGAAGTAGTCACTGAAATGCTTCTGGGAGCATAGATCTTCTTTCTCATGGCTGAGTACTCCAGAAGTATAAAATTGGAGATTTATTTAGGCACTGGGTAATTTGTTCTCCATTTACTTTCTTTTTCCCCACTCCAAAATAATTATTAGGTATTCCAGGGAGGGCTCAGAAGGAGAGGTTTTTGGGACTTTTCTCACTCTGGCGGTTTGAGCACTCCTCCAGGAGACAAGGTTTAGTGCTCTTTACAGAGGAGAGCTGCAGAAGAAGCAGCCACTATCACTGCAGACTGAACAAATTCAGGTACCAGCAGTGAACAGATGAAATCAAGCTGTCACTGGGGTTACTAAGAAATTAGAAGAAATAATGTTTTCTTTCATAATGAGAAGGGTATACACACTGAAAAGGAGGAACTTCAAGCTAATATTATTTCTTTTCCTAGCTATTCTGCTCCTGCCTCATAGTTTACTCTTTTTGTTTAGTTTGGGGGTGTTTGGAGGGGTTTTTGTTGGTTTGTTCGGGGTTTTTTATTGTTGTTTTGGGATTTGGTTTATTGGTTGGTTATGGACAAAGCCTTAGGGGTTTTCCTTTCTGTAAATTTTACCATCTGACTTATTTTTTTAAAAAAACCCCTTTTTTTTTCCCTTCCTGCAGGTCCTGTTACCACCATATGATGATCCTGCGAATGGAGCTGCTAAAGATCCACCACCACCTTATGTGTCAGCATAAGTGAGAGTGCTGTGACCCTAGGGAGGATAGCTTTACTTTACAGACATCGAAGCAATAGTTTGATAATTTCACTTCCAGGATATAACCTCCATGGGTTACACGTTGCTGTTTTGCTGACAGTATACTGAAACTTAAATTGTATGACTCATATTCTGTAGATAGTTTTAATAATTTGCTTCAACTACGGTAGTGTTTCAGAAACTAGTGAACTAGTTTCAGAATAATTCTGGGTAGCACTAGGGTTACAGTAGTCACTGAGTAGCTTTTTCCACCATGTTTGACATACAGTGCTAGAGAACGTAGAACTTTGTATTCTCAGTCAGGTTCAGAGTGTAACCTAATTTTTTTTATTTGTAAAACTTCCAAAGTGTTACAAATATGTTTCTCAGATGCCCACATTCAACTTCAGAATACAGATCAAGTCCAAAAAAGTGACATTCTAGTTCATTCCTCTTTTGCAAGTATTTTTGAAGTTACTGTGCTGTGAATGATGATGATGATTGCAAGAAGCAGAATTAGATTTTTGCACTGTTCTCATCAATCTGGCTAATGGGAAACGTATTTAATTGGGAAGGATAAGTATGGGAAATGAGAACAGACAAAGCACTCTATGTGTAACATGCCAGAACCTGTGGTCTACACAGACTCACTTTGTCCCAGCCTGAAACCATTCTAATGCTCAAAAAAAAATTTAGCAAATTCTGATAACTTTCTTTTCCCATCTACACACCTTTTTCCTTCCCATTAACTCCACAAATAGTATTTTGAGGTCACAAAATCCCCTCTTTAAAGTCCCAAGGTTAGGTGACAAAGCCGTGTCTTACGCACTCAACATGCAAACGTTTTCCCATCGGAATGTGCCTGTAAATATCGCAGTGTTCTGCTGAGTGTAAACTAAATTATGCAGATTCTAAGATACGTGTTCCCAACCTGTGGGGAACTTAAGCATGTAATTTCCTTGAGCATCAGCAGATATGTTTTCTCTGTTTCTCATATACATCAGTGTTGGGGGGTTAGATCCCTTTTATGACTGAACTGGTTGTACTGAGAATCTTTCTCATGGGGCTCATCCATCTGTGAATGCTTGTGTGAGGTATTTATTTCTTCTCTAGAGAAGTGCCTCCTGCACATGTAACTTTTTGTTTTGATGGAGTTTCTTACTTTTCATTGAAAAGGAACATGAAAAGGGAATACAATGTGTCTCTACCTCTCCTTCTTTCCCTCTGCATTGTCTCCTCTGCATTTGGGGTGATTGAAAAGGCTGAAGCTAAACTGGTGCCGTTGCACAGCGCCCCAGGTAAAGGGCAGTGCAGAGCTGAGTCACGGTTTGGAGGGGCACCAGAAGACACCAAGGTGCCATCTCTCCTGTGGCTGGGCTGGCACATGAGTCCACACCCTTCGTGCATTGACTCCGTTCTGCCAGCTGAAGAAATGTGGAACTTTTCCTGACTTTTTCTGGAAAAGAACTTTCCAGGGGAACACAGGACTGACAAATTCTTTTCACAGAGATTGCAACTGTGAGCTGTTCTTGCAGAGGCCGGGGAAGGAAAGTTCAGACTCTTTCTGCCTGTCTCTTCCACACCCCTGGCAAAAGGCAGGTCCACATCTGCTTGTTGAAATTTTAGTTCATGGCTTATCTACTCTGAGATCAAACTAAGCGATGCACTTGAATGAACCAATCCTGAAATCCATCCACTTTGTCACAATCCTATTTTTTTCCTTCTGAATAATGTCATCTACTCTCATTACAGATATCTTTGGGAATTAATCTGAATTTAGGGGTTGTGCTGGCCGGCTGGGCTTCTGAGCTTCATTTTCTTTCGTTCTTGACAGATTTGTGAAGGATATTAAGCAGTCATCTGTTGGTTGTAAATACATCGCATCTGTGTATACAAATTTCTCTACAATAAAAGGGTTGTTTCCTCAAGGCTATGGCAATAATTTTTTTATGGTCTTCCAAGCACAAACATACACAAATTCCTGTCCAATATGTCATAGAATTTTCTCTGAAGAGGACTAAAAGATAGGTTTTTAGTTCACTCACCAGTCAATTCACCAGCTTTCCCATCATACTGTACAAATGGAGGAAAGGACAGTAAATTCCATAACTTATTGCATAAGACCAAAAGATAATTCGAGGTTTAAGTTCATCGTCCCAAACTGGAGGCATTTTTTTAGGTCTGATGAAGTGTGTAATACAGAACAGGGCTAAACTGAGCTACACTGAAAGCTGGGACTGCTTTTTCTCCTCACCATAATAGGAATAACGTGCTAATTCACATGAAACTTCTTAAGACTTTAGCTTGTCTCATTACAGAATCAAGACTTCTTCACAAACCCTATGCGTGCATAAATCTGAGTACAGTTTGTCCTGCCAGAACTCCTCTTGGATTTGGTCCAATTTGAGTTAAAGAGGGCAGGAAGGTTATGGTATCAAAACTATGACATGCTTGCACACAGGGTAAATAGCTGCGTAGGAGGTAACAGATAATGTAAGATAAGTTTAGTTCTGGTGACATATCAGAAGAGCCCCATGAGAGATGAGTTCTACTGCTCCCAAACAAAAATGAGATTCTGTGGATTGCATGAAGAGATACGAACTCCAGCTGAAGGGCTTTTATCCTCAGATGTTGAATTCATTCTCCATTTCCATGTACAATTCTGGGGAATCTATACCACAGCTTTTCTGTAATTCATTTTTTAATAGTCATCTGTGACACAGAAAGCCCATTAAAAAGCTGGCTTCCAGAGTTTTTGTGTTTTGGGGACTGCTTACTCCTAACAGTTTTTTCCAATATTCCTTGCATTTTTTCCTTTCTCACAGATATCAGGAGCATCTGCTTACTCAAATGCTCTCCTGGTTTTGTATCTGAAACTCTAATATAGCAGATTTTTATTAATAATTTTTAGTAACTTAGTGGAAGGAACCTTCTTTGAGGAAATGTTGACATGAAACATCATAAATATAAGGCCAAAACCAGCAAACAGGAATCTAAATTTTGATAGTTTCAGAAATACAAGTAGATCTTTGCTGAAATATCTTCTGGGGTGAGTTTTTTTGTTTGTTTGTTTATTTCTTTGGGGGGAGGTTGTTTGCTTGTTTGTGGTTTTTGTTTGTTTGTTTGTTTGTTTTAATGTGTTACAAGGTATTGCTGGCTTCACAAATCCTACACATGCTAAGGCACAAATCCAACTTTTCTCATATGTGCCTGATGCTTTTATTCCTGATTGAACAATGCAGCAATGCAGGTTTCCTTTATTCTACACTCATCCATGCATCATATTGGAGAAAGCAACAAGCAGTTTGTAGTGGTGACCCAACAGTGTGGCACTCGTGCTTTTAAGTGCATGAAGTTTTCTAAAACAATTCCTAATGACCATCAGTTTAGGTGTTAGCCTGTCTGTACTTCTTTGGGAAAACCTCTGGCTGGTGAAAACAATCCAGTCTTGATGTGTAAGCAAAGGCCACATCGAATCAGCATAGAGCCAGATAAAATCTTGGCAAAGGAAGCAGAGCAAATGATAACCAGTCAACAAGTTCCAAACAAATTCCAAATTCTTTCAAATTAGGGCATTCCTCACCACTACCCTGTTGGCTAGGGATACCATGGACAGTTTTAAAAATTGTTCCTAATAACAAATCTGTGCTCACTGGTGCTTGGAATGTGCAAAATGGAAGACTTGGCTACTGCTAAGGGCAGAAGGGAAAGAGAAACAGAACATGGAAGGGCAACAATCACGTACATCTTTTAAGCAGCACAGAAACAAGGTTCACTGCTGCAATGCTGGTTGACTTATGTGCCCTTTCTCCTCTGCTATGGTCAGGAGGAAATATAATTGCTCATGTAACCCCTTATATTAGCTGTTAGACAAGCTCTGTTCCAGAATTCTGTCACTGAAATGGATGATACCTTTGTCTTATTTTAATGCAAGGACATTTACAGATTAATATTTCTAAACCAAAAGAAATATTGATTAAATGCCTGCCAAAGTGTCTGGAGCTAAGTTTTATCCTTCGAGACTTCTTAGATGTTGTCTCCTTAGAGGCTGCTCTCTTTGGATGCTGCTTCTCTGAAGCCAGGTTGTATCTTTCCCATTTACCCATCTCTATTAGCTGTAGAAACTGCAGTCAAATATCACAAAAAAGCATTTCTTGCAAATTCACTATAGAGATGTTTCAACACTCAGTTCCCAGCTCTGAGGAATCCAAAACAGCAGCTATAGCTATCAAAAGGGAGGCTTGGCTCTGCTAAATCAGGGATTAGTGTTCTTTCAGAGAAAGACTCTGGTATTTGTAACTGACGTCTCCACACCCATGGGTTTGACCTGGAATCGTTCTGCAATGTGGCCAGTTTTTCAGCTGAATAGCTCAGCAGGGTGTGGAATACAGATCTGTGACCTTCTGCCTGCAGCCTGTGTCCACCTTCAGCAGATGAGGATACTCTAGCACTGGGAGTGAAAGCCTCATTGTCACCCAGGCAGCAGATACAAAGCTATTTCAATGCAAAAAGGCAGTTCTACAACTATATCCTGGACAATGAGCTACAGCAGTTTATTTTAGTGAAGAACCTTAGTGAAATTTAATGCAGTGAATTATTTCCTTCAGAGACATTATCATAGCTGAAACCAGGACACAGATTATTCAAACGTTTCAGAGAGGAGAGGTTTTGGGAAATAATGAAATGTTTTCATTTGTAGCCAGAGCTGGACTTAACTAATTAGTCTGAGCGGAGGACACAGGGTCACTTTGAAAGCTGAATAAACAGCAAGGAAATGAATTAGGCCTGTAGCAGGGCTGGTTACTTGGCTTACAGGAGAAGCTTTGCTAGCCAGCAGAGACAGAAGAGTTGTGAAGCTACTCTGAGGGAGGGAGCTGCAGCACTGCAGAGTCTCTGCAGGCATTTCAGAGGACTTCTGTTTGCTCTTTGAGGTCATCATGACCTGCAATAGCAGGGATGAGCCACATACAGATTTTTAGCCCAGAACCTGGGCTCCATCACAATGCTTCTGTGCATCCTGGTAATAACTCTTAACGGGCTTCTGTTTCATATAAACTTTCCCTAAATATGTAAATACTTCTGGTTTTTGAAGGGGTTGGGGTTTTTCTTAGGTTCTTTTTTTTTTTTTTTTTTTCCATGTAATATTCAAAATTCCCCATTTCAGGACAGTTCATGACAGTAGAGGCAAGCATGAAATCAGAGGTCCAACATGAGTAAACTTTTAGCACCAAATCTTCTGATCCCGTTCAATGCCAGGATGGGCAAGGTGTTCTTTAAAATTCAGATACCATCTAATAAATGAGATATGTTCTTTATGGATGGAAAGTATTTCAGCCTTCATTCTGTGCCAGAGGCAAGCACAAAACAGGCATCATCTCTCTTATGGATAGACAAGTACTTCTACAGCTTTATTTCGTGTACCACCAGTACACCAGCTGAACAGATCAAAAAATAACGCTCCAGAAGACTGATACTATTTAGATAAATGTGGTCATTCTTGGCAATATCAGATACACTCACCTGGGGCAGCAAGGACAATGAAGGTAAAGGAACAAAGGCAAGAGATGGCAATTAATTAAAAATATTTATCTTTTGGGAATTTATAATGTCATCTACCCATTAAATCATTAGAAAAATGGAATGAGGTTTTTCCCTCATTGCATTAGAGCAGAGGATGAAAGTTGCTTTATCAGCTGGACAGAACAGCATAAATTTCCTGCTATTGTGTGATCCTGCTGTTTTGCTTGTCATTAAAAAAAGCAGCTAAAGAAGTTCAAAAGGCTCTTTGAAACAGGCTTTTTGAGCCACTAGTTTTGAGGGTTCTTTTCTTAAAAAAATATTGACCTTTGCTTATTTTTTAATGCAAATATTTTCCTTTTAAATACATAGATATTTAGTCACGGTATCTGTGGCCATATGTTCACCTAGAACTGACTGGTTTCTGTTTCAAATGTATATTTTCTTTGTGGCTTTTTATCTTGTGAATTGTCAGCAAAAAAAGAAGCCCAAAGCACAACATAATATATCGTTACCTTTTGGTTACTTATTCCTCTCTGCAATTCAATTTTTCAGCCTGGATAAAAAATCCTGACATAGTAATTTGGACAAATAAGATTCAAATAAAAGTATCAATACACTCAACAGACACTGTAAGCACTCCAGGGGCCTAGAAAAGTAGCTCCTGGTGAAAAAGGGAACCTCAGAAAACTCCTCTGTTAACTTGCACTCCTGTCAGCACCAAGCAACAGAACCTGCATGGTTCCATAATTGCCACTGTGCAGGGGTAGGGCAGCAACATTCAGATGTGAGCTGCTATTTGTGGCTCTTGTACAAGAGACTGCACCAGCAGCACAGTCCCAGCTGAGCTCAGACCAGTTCATTTTACATGACCAGCCTGAGGATGAGCTGCAAAAAGGCGTCTAAGAAAAGAGGGAGGTGGATGTTTGAGGAAAGAAGCAAACTATAAAACAGCTTTGTCTCAGGGGTTCTGAGTCCAGAGAGAGTCACAAGCTGGGAAAGTTTTAAGATGTGATCTCTGACGGTATTTGTGATGCCTACATGTGCCCAACGTACAATGTGTTTCCTGCCCATGAGCTAGGTCCATACTCAGCTCACATTCCTTCTGCTGGCTCCTTTTTCAGTAATAAATCACCTCTGTGGCAATACTTTTCTGAAATGCAGACAGATTAGATCTACTACATTACCTTTGCCTCAAAAAAACCCCCAACAAGTTGGATGAGCACAACCTAATGTTGAGAAACTAATTCTGTATTTATCACGTGTTTATGTTTTGAAATGTCTGCAATTTTTTTTTTCTTCAAATTTTGTTCTGAAGTGTTTAGTATTATTTGGATCAGAATAGAAGCTGAGATGGCATTTGTGCAATTCATGGTGGTCTGAGGTATTTATTTCTTTTCAATTTGGTATACCTGTGCTGGGATGGAAATAGTCTCCTCCCCTTGATGTGAATGTGTTTTAAGGTTCATGTCTCCCTTGTTTGTAGTTGCTGCAGCTCTCACTTATTATCCTGCCTTTGTCTGTGTTGACTGTAATAAAATATATATAGATAGCAAAATCTTTAGCATTGTATAGACAAACAGAAGCAAGACGGATTTCTCAAGATAAAATTTTTGTTAGTTTCTACTGCAAACAAGAAAAATTGAGATCTTAGTAAAAAGTAGTTCAAAATAAATGAAAAAAAATAATAAAATGGTTGTTAATGCAATATAAAGTCTATGGCTTCTGCCAGTGGAGGAATTCAGCTTCTTATTTATTGACATGCAAGGTTTGAAGTGCTTATCAACAAGATCATAATGTTGTTGTACTATTAGTGTCTTTATTAGTCTACAGAGAGGTCAAACCATAGTTTTTAAATCACTTTAAACATTTGTATCTGACAGCCTTACGACTGGAAATGTGGAATGTATGTGTAATACTAGGTCATAGGGTTTATAAACCACACTGTACTACAATTAAACAAGCTGAATTTGCAATGCATATGCAAATGTGAGTCTATCAGTGGAAGCATCAGTTTTAATTGTATAATTAGAGGAGACACCCTTTCCTGGGTCCAGTGCTTACTGAAATCAAACTGTCTCAGTTGACTCCTGAAGTGCCAGATCAGCAGGCGTTTGGTATATATATATATATATATATATATATATATATATATATATAAAAAAAAAAAAAAAAAAAAAAAAGGCAACTTCCTGAAGTAAAACTTTATCAATCTTTTCTTTCTCTACTATTCTTCCTAAATAAGGGCAAGACTTTTTTTTTTTTTTTTTTTTTTTTTTTGCTTAGACATCTACTGCAGTTCAAACTACTGTCATGTAAAGCAGGTATGTAACAGTTGGTCAGCAACACTCTGACCAACCATCAGTGGTACTTTGTCAATTACATTATGATTCTCCATTTTTATCACTTAAAAATCCCTTAAAAGATAAGGGTATAGGGTTCGAGGCTAAATCTAATGTTTTCCTGAATAAGTAAGTAGATAATTTGCTCTGCCTCATCATCCCTCTAAAAACATCATCCTTTTGCTCATCCACAAGTTCTATTTTGGATGTGCACTTCACTTTTTTCTTTGCTGTTTTGAGCATCTCTTCCTATAGCTAATCACCTGCTTGACACTTACATGATTCTAATCTGTACACAGTACATTATATCACCTCTAAAAGGAAATGCAGATGTAAACCCAAACTGTTTTCTTACTTGAATCCTTTGCATTCAGCTGACATTTTCTATAATTCAGGAACATGCTGCTGGTTAAAAACAAATTCAGTTAACACTCAAACACGGATGTAATTAAAAGTGTTTATTTCTCATTTGTGGTAAAAAAAGACTATTCTGAGTGTTAGTGATAGATTAATGATACATGAATTGCAACTTCATTATATACATATAAAAACAGGGGAACTGAAACAGATCAAAGGGTTTGAAGGAGTATGAATATGTAAAGAGATTGCACTTCTCTCCCACACTTCTGTGGTCATCTTGCTGTGTTTCACTTCCAGATGTTTGAGAATTAGAATCTTGATGGGCTTGAATCTAAGACTCATTCCACGTTCTTAAAGTAAATGAAAAAGGCAAGTAACTCCCTGGTGTGCATGACTGGCCCCTTTTGCCTTGCTGTCTCTGTACCACTGCAGACTTCCATCTCTCTGGGTGCCATGGATAGCAGCTGCAGTCAGCCACGGGGGCTCAGAGAAATGGACAGAAGGCAAAACTTTGATCGTTGAGGCCCACATATTGCAATTAATGAAGTTCTTCCTACTGAAATTCTCTTGGAAATGCCATTTGACTCTTCAAAATGTTTTGGAACAAGAAAATCAGAACTCTTGCAGATGGTAACTGAAAAGCAAGCATTTGCCTTATACGTAGGTTACATCTTTTCCTTATTTTCTTCAGAACTGTGTGGCAGCTTACAATTACCATCCAGACTGGATGACGTTTAGTGGGGGGAAAAAAAATGATATGTGATATCAGAGGCAGGACTCAATGAAGTTATATACTGTTGATAAAATACATACTGAATTCCTCCACAGACAGCACTCACCTACTTCAGCTAGCTGAAAAATTGTCCCGGGATTGCTACTCTGCCAAGTATATTCACTGACTTTACTTCTGCTGTGATCTGGAAAACTGCATTTTCAGCATTTCCCTTGGGAATCTAATCCATGCCATGCTTAAATTCAATTCTCCTTCAGCATTCTTACTGAGTTCTGGGACAAAATTGATATCACACACACAAGCTCAGCTTGCTCTTACATGTTCTTACACCATGATCCAGAAAGTATGCAAATTGCTAGTTCTAAATCAGTCCTTGCACAATATTCTAAATGTAGTAATGTCTTTGAATTTTCAGGTGTGTCTGGATCTGAAATGAAACAACAACGTTCTTCATAAATCTTATGTAATGTCTATGTTGTGCTCAAAATAAGCACCCAAATATCATCCGAACTACAACTTTGGCAGAATTTAGGCAATTATTCTTGACCTAATGGTGTTCATACAGAATTATATAGATGAAAGAATAAAAAAATGAAAATTATATCAACATTTTAAATGTGGTGTTTCAGGTGCCCAGCAGCCAGAGGGTAGCCAGCCCAACTGGATCCCTGGGGGTTTGGCAAACGTTGTAGCAACGTTTGCAGCAGAAATACCTGCCTGATCTGTCATTTCTGTGGCTCCTGGCTTGAGATTTCCTCTGATTTCCTCTTTAGTGATGATATTACTCTTTAAAAAGGAAAGAGACTGTCTTGAAGCACATAGCAACAAGAGTGTGGTACTTAAACTCATAAGTACATATTTAAAAGAAAAAGTTACAACAAAAAGTATAATTATTGAATGCTGCCTGGCTCTGCATGTCTCAGATGAAATATGCTTTATTAAAAATACATTATGATAATTTATTAATATACATTATATATGTATTATGTATTATATATATTAATATACATAATATATGTGTACATATATGTGCATATATACAAAAGCTTTGGTGTTGATTAAATGTTGTGCACTGGAAGCATCTTTTCTTTTGGCTATGGTACAGCTGAGATGCTGAGCCACAGTTAAATCTGACTCATGCACCATCTTGAGCAGATAACAGGAGGCACCAAAACCTGCACTGAATTTAGATTTAAGAGAGATTACTCGCGATCTTCAATTTAAGTATATGTTCCTAAGACACCTGCAGGTGTCCTATATATACTCCTAAGTATATGCAAGAGGTTTTGGTGGTTTCTCAAAAAAATCATAACCTTAAAAAATATTTGACTCATGAAAGTTTGGTCCTGCAACACCTAAATTTGTGGAAGTCGCTCCAGTAACTTGGTCCTCATGAAGTTCATATTGAAATGTAAATGTTAATCCCTTTGTTGCCAATCCTATTCTAACATCCAGAAGACAAGGAGTCTGGTTTTTGCTGTGCAGAGGACCTTGGGAGCCAAGGAGGGTTGGCAGGTCCATCCATCTCTCTGTGAGACCTTGTGCTGGTCACCCAGTGCTCACTCTCAGGCACACTTCCAGGACAGATGCTCCAAGCCTCTGTGCAAACAGCAGTTACCAGCAGCCAAGCCACACCTGCACCTCAGACCCCTGCAAAAGACACTGGGAGCCACCTCTGCATCTTGTGAGGAGCAGATTTCTGCCGGTTTGTCTTGGGTGTGATGTAAGAGTACACAGGGAAACTCAGGCGGCCAAACAGCTGCAGGGAGCTTGTGCATGAGCTGGGCACCAGCCTGCTCAACCTTGTCCAAACTGGTGTCTTTCTCCACACCAGATTTCCACACCAGGTGAATGCCAAGCTCCACTGGTTGGAGAAAACGTGGTCTGCAACACAGAGCTGCAGGCACCAAGGGAGCAGTGAAACTGAGCAAGCTGAAGGTTGGGCAACTATTGAATGGATGCCGTCTAGGCATCACTTTTGGAATT
This sequence comes from Hirundo rustica, assembly GCF_015227805.2. Classification (NCBI taxonomy): domain Eukaryota; kingdom Metazoa; phylum Chordata; class Aves; order Passeriformes; family Hirundinidae; genus Hirundo; species Hirundo rustica. Next base: position 22,509,985 of record NC_053450.1, on the reverse strand, counting down.
GAAATACAAGACCGTTTTTGAGCCTTCAGCATACAAAAAGATAAAGAATTACCCAAACTGGTCATTTTCTGCATTAATTTATGGATTTTCTTAAACAGCAGCCAAAAACTTGTAAACGAGGAAAAAAAATCCCTTACAAAATGTTATCAAATATGAAGGATGGAGATGTAGATAAACCAGCCTGTTTCTAGTCTGATTTTTCTATCTGCAGGTTTCTATCATTAAGTACTATTACATTTCTGTTGGCTGCATTGAAGACACCTTTTATTCAAGTTTTGTTCTTTATATACTTACTTATATGGTGTCCTTAAGTCACCTCCTAAATCTGAGTTGTTAAAGGCATTGCATTTCCTGAGTTTTTCACTGGATGGCATATTTTCCAGTTCTCTAATGGCTCTTTCAGTTCTTTGCTACCCCACTCCAAGGTTTTTTTAACATTCTGCTTGAATTATTCAGAGCTTTAAGGTGTAGCCAAAACAGAGTATGTTTTCTTTAATGTTGTGGATAAAGAATTTAAAGCACTATGGAGTCAAAAATTTATCCTTGCAGAGTTTCTCTTGAAACACACTCCCTTAATAAGCATTCTTAGCACACATACAGCTGAGATTTATCATCTGTTTTGCAATCTATTTCATATGTGCAAAGCTGTTGCTGCAGCATTATAGCTCCCTAGTCAAAATATTGTGTTATGTGAGTGCCTAAGAAATGTCCAAGTGTATAATATTTATTCTCAACCCCATATTGATCCATTTCATAGCCTGTTAAAAAGAAAGGAAAAAAGGATATTTTGACAAAATCTGTTTCCCTAACCAGTCCTGTATTCTATTACTAGTTTTGTGAGTAATGCACTGAAGGACTGTATTATGGAGAAATTTAGGTAGGAAGTGACCAAAAAAATCCCCAGGGATGGTGTCCAGCATCTCTAAGTTATAGTCTCATATGATGAATCTTGTTTTACCTGAAGTAAAGAAACTTTACCTTAGGAACTCTCCAAAACATATTTTTTAGTACAGTCACTTATGATGATGGTGGTGGCATTTGCCAATATTTTGGCTCTGCACCAATCACTGTGTTTTAAAAGACTGAAGAGGAAGAAAACTTTGAAAAATAAGTTGTAGTGAAAAGATGAAGGATTAAAGGCTTCTTGAAAATACTACTAGATAGTAGTAGATATGATATTGTAGGTATAGAATATCTTAATTTAATGTGTACCTGATAATGTTGGAAAAAAAATCAAGTCTTCCTGCCTCTAAATATCTGGAAAATCCATTCAAATGTAAGATGATATTTCACAGAAAAGTGCATAAAAGCAAACCTGTAGTAAAAAAAAATTGGTATGAGATGCTACAGAAGATCTGTAGTAATCGTGGTATGGTTTGTAACTAAGTTAAACCTGGTTAGGTAGTGAAAGGATGCTTCTAATACTGCCACTAAATCTAACTCAAAGGAAAAGTTTCACTCACTGTAAGACAAATAAACTCTTTTTGCTTCAAAAGACAGAAAAATCAGTCATCTACTTTGCTACCTACAATAAGTACAATTAGGAATGCTAGTTAGAAACAAAAAAATAATTAAAAAAAAAATTTAAAATTAGAAGAGAGATGAAATACCATAGTATAAAATCACAGAATTACTGAATCATCAAGGTTGGAAGAGACCCTCAAGATCTTGTATTAGAGAGAATTAATCCACTGGCAAACAGGTGCAGCTGCACATGTAAACTGAACACAAAAGTGACCATCAGCCATCAGTGGTGCTGTGGCCACTGAAAATGATAATGAAATCCTTGGCCACATCAGGAGAAGTATTTTTAATAAACAGAAATTACGTGGAGAGGGCTTGCATGGTGCATGTTTAGTTTTGCCACACACCCTCTCAGGAGCCACATATACAGCAAGAACTTGCTGAGTGAAACAAGAGTGAAAGCTGAAAAAGAAAATGATTGCTGTCACTAAATGTCCTAGCTAGGCAAGCCTTGGAGAACAAAATGAGTTCTTTAGGTTAAAAAACAATGTGGATACTAGGAAACAAATACAAAATGGCCATAAATACATTTAGACTGAAAATTAGTAGGAATTGTCTAACTACAATGAAGGTCTGAAACAGTCCCCTAACAGCAGGAGGAAAATCATTTCACTGCTGCTTTACTAAAGCACCTGCTTATAGTGTGAAACCTACTTTCTGAAATGTGGTCTTTTTATTACGTGGTTGCCTGTGATAACTGAGAAGCAGCCTACATCACTGGGAGCCTCTTCCAGACTGAGAGTAATCCTTCCAGGCACTAAGAGAAGACAGAAAAGGAGCAAAAGGACTCAAAGCCTCAGGTATCTAGTTAGCAGTCGTCAAGAAGCTTAATAATTGCCTGATTTTTTTTCTTTTGGCAGATTTTTGATTCTTTGCATATCAAAGCATGGCTTGATAGAAGCCTCCAGCTTTTTTTTACTTTAAATCTTCCAGTCTTCCTCTACCCATTGTCTCAAATGTTGACAGACTGAACAAAGGCTCTCCCAAATCAAAAAGTAGTCACACGATGAGAGTGGAGGACAGAACGTCATCATTTGAGAAAGGACAAGCGGCAAAGAGAATGAGACATTGAAATGTGGGGATTACACAGTACTTCTCGTGTGGTATTAAAAGAATACCAAAGTCAAATAAAGTCAAATAGAAATCCCCCATCTTCTATGCTGTCTCTTATGGAACAAAGAGATGCTTTGTGCTGACTTGCTGCTCTCATCCTTTCCTCCAATCTCCCGCTGGGATACCTTCCTCGTGTTAAACCTGCCAGCAGCAGCAGGCTGCACGACCTCTGGAAGAGCACTAGTGATGGGTTCTCTTACGCATAAACTGGAGCTAAAGCCACCTGAGTTACCCTGGGCACTCCCATGACCTTGTCACTACAACATTTTCTCCTCCTGACTTTTGTCTTCCTCTGGCAACTCAGCTGATGCCTCAAGCCACAGCAGAGTGAAACGGAAGTATGGTTTCTGTATTTTAAGATAGCAGAGCATTAATTAGGACTGGGGCCCCATCCTATGCTACATTACAAGGATGAAGTAGAATGGGTGAATTGTTCTGCACTTGGCTCTGCTGAGTTTGCTATAACGTCTATCAGTGCTCAGTGGCATTTTTATTTTTTCCCTTTTCTCTGGTTACAGGAAAGGTTCAGGAGCCAGTGCTCAGAATTAAAGATAAGGTGAATCCAACCACTTTCAGTTTGAGATTTGCTCGTTATCTATATGCTTCCGTTTAGAGATTAGATTTTGTACACCCACATCACAGACAATTAATTGTTCCTTACAATTCTGAGTGCCAGAGGTATCACTATCCCACTTGTACTGAGGGGTACAAGTCTCCTCCGTCGGACTCCTCTGGCACTTGGTGTACTGCAATTGGCATGGCTTGGCAATTTATGTCATTCCTGTTGGACAATGACAGTGAATCTGGCTCACCTCTGCCATTTAAATGCCTTTCGTTGTTGGTTGGTTTCTTTTGGTTTTGTGGTGGATTTTTTTTTTTTTTGTGGGGGGGTGGGTTTTTGTTGTTGTTGTTTGTTTTGTTTTGTTTTGTTTTCTCTGGGAAATAGAAATCACAATTGCTTGGGAGCAGGAAAGCAGAAAATTTATTTTTTCTTCTTCGTACATAATACCGTGTTGATATAAACCCCACGCTTAAATTTTCCACCTGGACTTCTGACCGCGCCGCTGCTGTGTCAGCTAAGAAACGACGGTCCCTGCTACTTGGCCAACTTATTTCACGCTCCCTCAGCGTTTTCCCCGACGGAGGCTCCCACCGGCTCACCGCTGTGGCAGACACCGCATGAATCACCAGGGACTGTTTGTCTTGGCCCGCGGGGAATGGGATTTCCATTCCTCGACGTTTCCTTTGGTCGGCTTCCCTGGAAGGCTGCGGCCCGGGGAGCACGGCGCAGGCCGGGGAAGGATGCGCTGAGCCGCCAGACAGAAACCACAGCGCTTTTCTCTAGCAGGGACCCACGGCCCCCTCCGGGACAGCCCCCTCGGCCGGAGCAGGCGCTGCTCCTGGCGCTGCCGGAGCTCCCCTCGCCGCCCGCCGCAGCGCAGGGACAGCCCCGGCAGGGAGGAACCAGCAGCGGGGCCGAGGTGCTCGGGGCGGCGGGGCCGGGACGGGGCCACCGCGGCCGTGAGCCCGGAGGGGCCGGCAGCCTCTGTCCTTGACGGGGCTGGCGGGAGGGAGCGGGGCCCGCGGCCCTCGGGACCAGGCGGGAACGCCTGGGAGCGACGGCCCGCGTCCCGAGAGAGCCGTCGATTCCCTCTCTTTCCCCCGGGCAGGCGGGAGGGAGCGGGAGAACAGCCCGGATCCCGTACATGGGGCAGGCGGGAGAACAGCCCGGATCCCGTACACGGGGCAGGCGGGAGAACAGCCCGGATCCCGTACACGGGGCAGGCGGGAGGGAGCGGGAGAACAGCCCGGGTCCCGTACACGGGGCAGGCGGGAGGGAGCGGGAGAACAGCCCGGGTCCCGTACATGGGGCAGGCGGGAGAACAGCCCGGATCCCGTACACGCGGCAGGCGGGAGGGAGCGGGAGAGCAGCCCGCGGAGAAGAGCGGGACGGCAGGTCGTACCCCTTAGCGGGGAAGGTGGGAAGGATCAGGACCGCGTCCCTGACGGCAGAGGCGGCTGAAGGAGAGAGGAACCCGGCTCTCCGCGGCTTCTCCCGCGGCCTCCCGGCGCCACGCCGGCTCTGGAGGTCTGGGCAGGGCAGCCGGTGTCTCCACAGCGGGACTCCCCGCTTTCCCTCCCGACGGCAGGGCTGAGCCGGGCTCCTGCCGCCGGGGCCGGGGCCGGCGGGAGGCGGCTGCCCCCGGGGGGCGGGCGGGGGAGCGCCGTCCGGGGCCGCGCCGAGGGGAGGAGGCTCCGCGCTCGCTCCCGGCCGCCGCCGCTGCCCGCGCCGAGCGGAGCGGCCCCGCCAGCCCCTCAGGTAAGCCCGGCTCTGCCGCCTGCCCTGCCCCGCCTCGTCTCGCCTCTCCAGCCCGCCGGGCGGGTCCGCGGCGCCCCGCCCGGGGACACCGCACCCCGCCGCGTCCCTTGCCGCCCCCGGGTCTCTGCGCCGCCGGCGGCCACCCCCGCCCCAGGGCCTCGGCTCGGCGGAGGGGCGGCCCTGCCCCGGGGGCCCCTCCGGGTGGGGGGCGGCCGGGAAGGCCCCGCGGGCGGCGGGGGCTGAGGCGGGGGCCCGGCGGGGAGCGGGAGGCCGAGGCGAGGGGCCGCGGCGGCGTCTGGGGATGGATGGGTTGGATGTTCGCTTGCTGGGTCCCTCTGGAGGGTTCCAGCTGCTCGTGGTGCAGCCCGCAGGAGAAGGGTTTCCCTTTCTTTTGGACTGCGTGAGTCTGAGCAAACTCTTCATTTATCCTCCTCCTCGTGCCTGCCTCAGTAACTCATTTAACAGCGTATCTACTGTAAGGAAACCCCCCTCGCTGTATTGTAAGATCAGTGTAGCATCGGAACCAAACTTTGCTTAGAAACTTGTTCGAGAGTAGCCTGCAGGTGTCTTTACCAGCTTGCAGCAGCGCGGGCTGCGGCTTCTCCCCGCGCCAGGGTACAGCCCACGGCTAGCTCTGCGCTGCAGGGGTCACCTGGGACAGGTGCAGGGTAGGGGCTGCCCGGGCTTCCTGAGAGGTGGAAGGAGTGAGGGACGGTTTGCTGAATGTAAAATACTGACCCTGGAAACTCTGCTGAGATGGTACTCATTAATCTGGCAAAAGTTACGGCATCCTTAATGACCGCGTATTCCTGTTTCAGAAGACATTTCTTTCTGTGTCAAACTGGCCTCTGTCACTGCTGAGCTGTAGAATATTGACTGAGAGAGAAGAATGCAACCTGCTGATTTATATAATACTTCCTAAATGCTTGAGTTTGCTTGTGGAACCGTCATTCAAAGGGTGAATGATCCTGACTGAGGTCTGAAGAGGTGACATGTTACAGCTGTGCTTCTGTCAGACAGCTGACTACTTCAGAAGAAATTACCAAACCATATCCAATCAAAAATTCTCCTTAAATCAAGAGCTAAGTAAAATACACATATGGCTTTTCCATTAAATCGTACAAAACCTGCAAAATTATTTTGAAGTATTATACTTTTCATGTAGATGTCTCAGCTTTAAGTATGAGATTTTCTAACCTTTTCCTCATGTACTGTATATCACTGTGATGTGCACCAAATGAAATTTGATTTATTTTACATCTTCAGCAAATGCAGCACTCAGTTACACAAAGCTGCAGTTAAGATCCTTAATCCTGCGCTCAATATTCACACCTGATTGTGTGTCTCTCCATTGACTTCAGTGGGATTTCTCATGAACAAGGAAATGCACATTCTGCTACTTATGAGCTGGGACTCAGGGACCCAGCTGTGATGGCAGAAGATGTTTTAGTCAGTCCAGGCAAACTAGGGAAAGGCTAATCAGATCTAAATAACTCTCTTGTGACTTAAAAACCATTTCCATAGGAGGGTAAAACAGTAAGCACTATTTAATTATATTGTGGATATCATTAACAAGCTCTTTTTATACAGCGTACTCATTGTTAGCATTTTCATTATGAGCCAAGAGTATTTGGAATGGAGTGGGTTTAATCCCCAAATTATTAATTTACAGTGGTTCTGGTACTGGGGTCAGTGTGACTTTGCAAATAAGTTCCAAAACTGTTGTATCCTTTTTTTTTCTCCAAACCTTTCTGTTTGCAGTTAACAGTCTGTTATGGTTTGTGACTATTTCAGAGACTAAACTAAGTAGCCTCCATGTGTATCATGTGTCATATAATACATGCTTTCATTTAAATACCTACTCTGCATGGTAAAAGTGAATTTTATCAGTTTTCTCATGCTACTTTTCTGGGCACGTTGTGGAAACTCTGATGTCTAGATGATACTCAGTACCAGAAAGTGCAAATGAGTCTTTCTCAAAAGAACAAGATAATGAAAAGATCTATTGTCCAAGTAGCAACTGAAGAAAATCATGGCATGGAGATTGATGCTGTCATAAAATAAAAATTCCCACTGCTAGAGCTTGCTGTCTGACCACTGGAAACTATGCAGAGTAAACCATACTATGAGTGTACTGTTCTGTAGCACCACCATTTACTCTTGTGCAGTAAGTTTCTGAAGTTACTGAAATGGTCTCCAACTTCACCTCTGAGCAGGGTTCGACCTGATGGCTTGCAGAGGCCCTTTCTGACCTAAATCATTCTATCATTCTATTACTTAGTAGTTATTCATTTTACAACAGTGATATCAGGAGGTCTGTATGTCGGCCAGTTGGATGACTTCAAAATAAGCAACTGATCCCTTAGTCTTCTTCATTTCATTCGAGCTGTAGAAAATTAAATTATATATGTAGTACACATACCCTAAGCCCATTAAATAACAGTGTGTTGTGTAGAAATCTTACTATGATATTTACACCTGACTATAAAATTGAATGCTGATCTCTGCTCTTTCTGATATGCTGTGTGTTTTGGTGTCCAAACTCATAATTTCATGTGTGTGCTTATCTGGCCTCTAGAGGTGCTTGGATAGGCAAGTTGTCCTTTCCCCATCCCCAGCACTCTTTGGACAGCTTCCAGAATGTGGTTGCCTTCCTGTATCCTTAGCACCTTCAGTTAGTCTCAGCACACAGATATCATATACAGGGTTTGGTTTGTGGGCATGTTTGGCTGATTACCAAATGTCATTCACCTCCCCTTCTAGGAACTGCTCTGTAATGCATTTTGGGTCTTCCCTATACTGTTTCAAAATCTAAGATAATTTACTGTCACATTTGATTTTATTAGTCCAAGTTACAACTCCACTGTGGGATTTTCCAGCAGCTGGAATAAATAGGTGCTGGTGGAGGTTCAGCTGCAGCACAAGTCCTGTGCAAGGCAGGGGCATCTCTCAGTACAGAAAGCACTGGAATATCCTTAGTTCCCAAGGCAGGATATGTGCTGGGTGAGGAGGACTGTATGGAAGCATAGGACACAAAGGTGGAAGACGCTGTGAGTGTGTGGTTGTCACCCTCTCCCCACCACTATGCAGACATGTCTGGAACAGACGTTGCTATCACATGCTAGGATTGTGCCCTACTGCAGGCACAAAATAACAACTAGTGGCCATGAAGCTTCATGGACCCTTGCAAAGAATTTGTCCCAGTCTTCTCACACTGGAGTATACAACTTCTGGTCCTAAATCCACCGCAGATTCAGGTTACTCATACTGTTTGGACGCTCATTATTTCAGATTGATAGAAGACTGCTGTTGCCAAGTCGCTGGTTCCTTTTGTAATTGTGGTGGCTTGCTGCACTACCGTGAAAGCTGTTTGTAATTGGGTTGGCTGTCTCAGAATACACCAGAATTACTAATTGACTTTCAGATAATGAGTTTCCCAAATTTATCTCATACTACTGACAGCACGGATGGTCCGAGGTAGCCTCTTAAAAGGAGCTAAAGGATGTTTTAACAAGTGAGTACTGCTCTGCTGCTTTGCAAGACATGGTGCAGTTGTGGGTAGGTTCATGGGCACCTAGTGCCTGCTACCAGGGTTGAGCAGCATGTGAAGAATTTACAAACTTAGAGCACTTGCAGCCTCATTTCTTCTTGGTGATTTACTCTATTGGTGGAATGCAGTTGATAGTCATGATTTAGAATAGGTGTATACCTGTCCTGTGCTGCTGAGCCTAGGGAAGCCTTCCTTGGGCAGCAAGGAGAAAATTGGTCCATCGCTTGGTGGAACAGGATGACTGTAGAGTCCTCCTTTGTAATGGTGAAGGCAAGGTGGTGCTGTTTGCTGATGTGCTAAATATCACCCTCCTAATTGTGCCTACTTGCTCCCACACAACACCTGCATGGATAGGGACAGATGTTTTGTGATGTTGGACTCTGTGGGCCTTTATAGCTCTTTTCTAGAATGGGAAAATGCCTGTGTCGGCATTTCTGGTCCAGAAAGACAGAGGAAATTACTGATTCTCTGTCCTGATGTCCGTGCTACACAGTGATTTTAATGAATAGTGATCTAGTAATGCATATGCTGGCTTGTGGGTAGTGAAGTACTTTGGAATATATTGTAACTGATAGTTAAAACGGCTTTACAGTGCCTGCAGTCCTTTTTTTTTTTTCCTTCCCCAATTTATGAGATTATGGGATTGAGAAAGAGGTATTCTGTGGCTTTCATGTAATAAGACCTTATTTCTTTTTCCAAGTAACTCACTATGTTTGCTAATTTGGGGAAACAGACTGATTTTATTGACTCACATAGATTGCTTGCAGTTCATTGACCTTCAGTGAAAGTTTTTGATTTGATCACAGTTTCCTGTTATCTTAAAAATGGGGAGATAATAAGAAATGCTGAGAGAACTTCAGAATTATTCTCTCCTATGCACTGAAGTTCTTTATAACTTAAAAACACTGAAGTTAGGTCTCTTGGAAGCTTAATGAGAGTAAATAGCTGTCTCTTTTAACTATGAAGCAAGAAAAGCCAAGGGCAACTTCTGTAATGCTAATAACTGTTGCCTCTGGTGCTTTTTTGTCTTCTCTTTCCCTCCCATCTATGATGAGAAATTATATAGGGTTCAAGAGGGGGATACTATTTGCAGGTGTTGCCGTTCCACATAACCACTGAGAATTTCCCCTTGGGTGCATGGTGCCAGTTCTGGTGGTAGCTGGAGAAGGTAGAGAAGTAGGGATTTGTGGAGTTTATATTTCTTATTTAGCCTTGGAAGGAAACCTGTACTGTAAGACACGGAGGGAGACCATACAGAGGAGCAGAAGGTATGAGCTGAAACATTACTTGTTTTCCAATTTGTTTTTCAGCATGATCTGCTCAGCAAAGACAGGTAAATTTTAAAGTACTTGAGTGAAAAAAAAAGGTGATCGGGCCAGTGGAGGGGTTTTCTGCTTCTCTGTAAAGGAAATTTTCCTGAAGTGTGGTAAGACGTGGAAAGACAGTGACTTTGGCATAAGCCACAGGGCATCTCTTTTCCCTTGATATTATTTAGGAGTTATCACAGTGAGAAGAACAAATATTAATAACCTGCAACAGGCAGTGGAGAAGTTCACTGATTTATCACCACCAACACTGAATATTCAGTAGTTTCTCTGCCCAAAACAGCCATCAATCCCTTACAAGGAGACTTCCATGGAAATATATTTGAAAACACAGAGACAGGCTTGAATTGTTTCACTGCTGTCCAACAGAGGTAATAGATGTTTTAAAGATGAAATCTCAGTTTTATTTTTTAGTATCCCTACACTGTGGTTCATGAGAGTCCATAACAGTGCATCAGAAAAGTTTCTCTGATGTTTGGGTATATGACTAAGCTAGCACTGGCAAAATTGGTAAGAGCACACCATGGCAATATTCAGCTCTTGATGAGAAGCCAATTAGGGAGTGAGGGAAACCTTAAAAGAACAGGGAGCCTGTCTGTTTACTTGCCACCTTCTAGGAGAATCTCCTCTTTTTTACCAAACTTCTTCTAGGCAGCTGCAGATGCTGCTAGCAGATTGTACCTCTGTGAGCAGCAGTTGTCTCTTCTCTGTTAGCAGCTTCTTCATATGTCCAGCACAGCACTGTGTGCTCCAAAGCGGCTGTGAAAGCCCTACCCTTCTTCCTTTCACTGTGTGTAGAGAAGTGGAGCAGTGGAAGATGGTGAATTTGGTGCTCGACCTGGTAGAGCCCCATGGACTACCAAAACTCCTCCTGCTTGTTTGTTTTTTGTGAGAGGGTTTTTTTTTGTCTGTTTGTTATTGTGGGTTTGCTTGGTTTAGGTTTTTTTTGGTGCATTGTTTGGGGTTTTTTTTTTGTTTTGTTTGTGTGTTTTGTTTTTTGTGGTTTGTGGTAGGGTTTTTTTTGTTTGTTTGGGTTTTTTAGGGGGGAGAGGGTTTTGAGCTATTCAGGATGTTTGTCTTGCAGTGACTTGGTCTTAGGACTGCCCAGGGGCGTGTGCTGACAGCAGGAATCAAAGTGCCCCAAATATATTCTCCAGGTAGCCACAAAAATACGACTTTCTAAGTTTGGTTCTTTGGGAATGTGCTCTCAACTGGTAGAGCAAGGGTTAACCAACAGTGGGAGGATACAGAGGGCTGTGGCAGAAGGGCTTAGCCTGCTGGGAAAATGAGGTGTTAAATACCAGATGTGGTGCATTAAACACCATCCAGCTTCTGGAGTGAAGACAGGAGACCTTGCAGAAGACCCAGAAGATAAATAGAGAACCATGGGAGGACTGTATGTGGAGCAGCCATGCAACCACAACACAGACTGGTCATGTAAAAATGCAAGCAGCAGTGGACACAAATATGTACCTGGAACTAGAGCAAAGCACACATGTCCAGGCTGTCATCACCTCAGCAATGCAGCGCAGAAGCTTTCAGTGTGGAGGAAGGGGTGACAGCAGGCTTGGATCAGTGTGTGTTATCACATATACAGCCTTTGGCTTTGGGGTTTTTTGGTTTTTTCCTTCTCACTGAAAATGCATGCAATTTTGCTTACATTTTTATTTTAGATTATATATATATATATATATATATATATATATATATTTTTTTTTAAGAGGAGGCAACTAAAGCTCTTTAATGTTAAGTACAGCTTTTGTTTGAAACAGTAATTTAAAATACTGTTTGTGGGGGTAGGAGTGTGTTCATAGTAGATTTTTTTTTAGCAATAGTTGGATCCTTTTTGGTGGATCTCTAAATAGATTTATTTTCTGATTATTAAACTGTTGAGATCTGAGGATCTAAGGTTTCTGAATCCAAAGTAAATATTATTGAACAGTATGTTATTCAGAGGTTCTGTTTCTTTAGTACCCCAACCTTGCTTTTCAAAGGGAATGGTAAAAAGTTACACTAAACTGAAAATATACTACTTTAATGTATTTCAGAATTCAATGACATCTAATGAATGATTATGGAGACATCTCAGTTTGTATGGTCAGCTAATCCTGTGATATTTGCATGCCATGTAAACATTTCCCTCACAGAATTCAAAGACTTCAAATTGCAACAAACTTTTTTTTCTTATTTCTGTAATTGCTCATGGACAATTACGCTTAGGGACTGTGAGTGTAGTGGATTTGAAACTATGACCAAATATCAAAAATTGCTGCAAAGGTATAAAATATGTTTAGTGTCAGAATGTAGGTGGGTTTAGTTTGGGGTGGAGCTGTCCTGAGACAGTGCTTTATCACCTTTGGCATCATGCTGTTACTGGGTGGTTTGGCAGTGTGTAGTGGAGGCTCTGCCACATTGTCCTTGGCTCTTTAACGTGCCAACAGGCACAGGTGAAATGACTTAACTTAAGAGTTTAGTGCCATCTTCACAGCTGTTTAGGGTGGATAGAAAGGAGGGATGAGTTAGGCCTCTGATAAGTAGGTAAGAGCCAGAAGGCCTCTTGAACATTGTGTTCATGCCTAGTTCTGTAACAACCTTGTGAGGAGGATATTTCTCTACTCTCCTTAGCCCTGAGAGCATGGCTTCTGCGTTTCTAAAACAGCTGTGCTAGAACTGGCACGTATCCTTGAGGTCCATGTGCCTGGTGTCCAGGCCTGAGCGAGAGGAGACCCCTGGCACAGCCCTGTCTGTGTTGATGTTCTGGGGAGTGGAGACCACCTGGGATTGGTGAGCTCCAGATGTAACAGCTGTTGCCTCCAGCAAAACATAATCCCATTTCCATTGGTGTGTGCTGTTTCCAGTGTTCATCTGTTTCTGACTAGAACACTGGAAAAACTCTTAACAATAATACCATCCAGATGCCCAGAAATTTAATTTTTTTTTGGCAATTATTATAAGCACCAGCTATTTCCATCTCTTTCCTAGTTCAAATGTCCTTAAATCATGTATTGCCCATTACTGGATAATATTGAACGCTGAAGTAAGGCTGGGCATTTTGAATGCAAAGACTCATTTTGGCATACGCACCAGAACATTGTGTCTGCATTTGGGGCTGCTGAGTAGGATACACAAAAGGAAAAATAGATTGATAGTCAGAAAAATACATTATGTATAATGGTTGCGTGGGAAAGACTGAAAAATAATGAACAACATATCTTTATTAGAGAGAGAATATTTATTCAGAATTTTCCTTTCTGCCAGTGAATAATTCATGGTGGGAAAGAAATTATCTTTCAGAACTGAAGCATTTAGTTGCCTTCTGTTACATTCTGCTTATCCGGTTTAGGGCCCTGTTAAAATTGTTTACAAGTCTTAGTTACTTCACCAAGAGTTACTGTTAAAATTTGCACTGCTTCAGAAGTTCCACTCAGATTCAGTTAAAACAATTCTTTGTTATAAAAGTGGGTAGTTCTATCCATCTCTTGCACACCTAGGGGAGCTCTTTACTAAGTTTCATCCTATCACTCACTCCAAGACTGAATCTAGCTCCTGTGAGATGCTCTCAACCACAACAATAAAGGTTTGGGGGAGGGTAGAAGGAGTCTGTCTGAGGAAGCCACCGATGGGGAACACAGCCAGAAAATGAGTCTCTAGTGTGTCAGTCTTTGTTTTCTGTTTGTGGCAGTCAGCCATGGCTTTTCATGATGCATTAACAAGCTCCTGGTCAGGAATCATCTCTTAATGTAGGAATTTTGCCTGTCAATTTGTTCTTCTTTATGATAAAATTTCTCCAGAACCTAAGGCAAGCTCCTTGCCAGTCCTCAGGAGTCTATTCCTGTAAACAAGATTAATATTGCATGTTATCTCCATGTTAGTAACCATAGATTGTCTTCTGAAAAGTAAGCATGAGCTGTCACCAGTTCACATTTATAGTTGCTGTTTCTGAAATATATTTTCTTCTCTCTATTTTAATTCTCCAAGGTTTTCTGAAGCAAGAATCCCTCAGACTACAGGAACCAATAATCTTATGCAAAAAATTGCAAAGGAGCACTAAATGGAATAAGAAAAATATATTTGTGTCCTCCTCAAACCTGTTTATGCTGACAGGCTGAGTGAAAAAAAACTTGTTTCTTGCTTCAGAAATACTTTATTATTATGAATTGTTGTCGATGTTAACTATGGACTTCAACTGACAGTACTTAGAAATGCTATACAGGGGCTGCCAACAGCTATGTTATTATGTAAACCTTATTTCTTGAATCTGTAGTTGTTACTCGGTGCCAGTATGTCTGCATGTTTGTATGTGATGGAAGGGAAGCAGTGCTGCTGGGTGACTGATGTGGCTGGAGTGCATCTTTTTATGTAATCAAAGAACTTATCTCCTTCTCTCCTCTATTGCAGTTTTCCATCCTTGTGTGTCCCTCTGTTTTGTGAAGATGAAGAAAATGATTGCATGTTTCCTTCTGCTATTTGCACACACTCTGTTTTCCACCGTCATGGCAAAAGATCTCCCCGGAAGACATTTCACCCAGAGAAGGGATGTTAACACACAGTCTCTACTGGGTAAGTTACACACAAAATACCCCAAACACCGCTACCGAAAGCTGTCTCAAATACAAAAGATAAAAGGCATAAGCAGCTGGCCAAACCTTGGCTGAGTTAGTTTGTAATAAAAAGGAGATTTTCATTTACCAGCAGGTATGTGATAAAGTTTGTTGATCGGGTAGCAGTGTTTGAAAGAAATTATTTAGTTTTGGGTACCAGATTTATTTTATGTAAGTGGTATGAAATGTGCTACTGGACTGTTGGCTTGGAAGAAAAAGAAACTATTTTAATTTCAATGTTTAGAGAAAATACATGCTGGTCCATGGAGATTCTGTCAAATGAGCCTTTTACCATGCCAGAAAGTTTTAGCTCACTACATGTGTGTAATGTGCATAAAGATGATTGAATGGAAATCCATGGCTATTGAAATGAGGCATGTCATTACATTACTTGATGCTAATCCCTTTATTTTGAGAATTTATTTATAATGAGTAGCTTATTTTAGAATATGTAATTTTTTTATAATGAGCTAATTTTCTCCTCTTTTGTCAAAAATCTCAGGACAGGGTGTATCCATTTCAGCTTGTGGGTTGTCATACTTTAAAACATAATGTTCGTCTCTCGTTGGTCATCAGCTGTGCATCACCAAGCAGTCAACATTTTCATCTCCTAACAGTTTGTGACTTAGAATAACTTTCTTTTGGTAATTTTAAAGTAATTGTCAGGTTATGAGAATACAGCATGGAGGGGATTTGGACACAGCCTATCATTAGGGATTAATGATTGACATCGGTCGTAGATCTCATAAGTTACCTCTCTCCAGCCACTGGGATTGTAAGTGGACTCCGTGAGGAACACCGAACCCAAGTGAGTATGAGGAACGTGAAATGTCCTGCAGAAGATATATGGGGAAGATATATAGAGAGGAGAGCACCAAGTTTTATCAGTGAAATGCTTCTCTAAACAAAATGTAATCCTTTAAATAATGTATAACTCCACAAAGTACCATTCACAATATGTTAACTTAAAAATGTCAGTTTTCAATTCCAATAGGACAAATCTAAAACAAAAGACAACAGATTTCCATTTCTTATTCATCTTCCCCAAAGCTAATAGATGGAGTCCTGGAACACTTGGGGTTCTGCCAGTGAATGCTGAAAACCACAGCTCTGGAGATCTAATTCACAAAAACACATGGATATAGAACAACGAAAAGAAATACCCACATTCACACCTTACTTAACAAGAATCTCAAACTTTCTAAAATCCTAAATTCTAAAATGTGATTATATAGGAGCTCTTCCCCAATATTTTAGCAATATTCCTAGCAAATACCGTAAGTGAACATATTACTTTAAGAAATAAACTACCTGTCTCACCAGAAAATGAGTGCAGGGGCAAGGTGTTATGTGGAGAAACTGAAAGTGTCACATTTCTCAGTTGCCATTTTCCCTGTGATTTTTTTAAAGTTCATTTTATAGCCTTTCTTTCAAATTTAAATAGTGGAAAATATATGAAAGGGTTCAGCACTCAGTGTAAATCAAAATGTGTAGATTAAATTATTTATTTCTTCTTTCAAAAGCCAGGAGATTTCTGGTCCCTGCATTTGGAAACCACTAGATCCCTACCCAGTTTGGCATGTGCAGGATGCAAAGAGTTCTGGCTAAAGGAACCCTCTCAAGACATTAAATGATGCAAAAAACTTGGAATGTTCTCTGATCCAGCCCATAAAAGTACGTGGCAGTTTGGAGTCAGACTCTTGGGCCTTGTATTCTCTTTCAAGAAATTAGGTCACCTGCTTATGTGTAGCAATGTATTGAAACAGTGGCATGGTAAAGACATGCCTCTCTGTGAAGAGCAGAATGTGTAAAGCGCCACTGTGCTGCAAAGTTGTGTTCCTCAAATGGCATGAGAAAGAATAGGGCCAAAATACAATCTGAGTGACATCAAGTAATAGACTTAATAAAATCACTCCAGAGTTGCAGCAGCTTAACAGGGATTAGAAGTTGTCACATTCTATATAGTATGCATATTTTAAGTAGTGGTGGTGATGACAATTGCTTGGCAGGCAAAATGGAGCAAAATAGCTGCAAAGAACCAACAGGTACCTGGAAAAGTAATAAAAATTAAGGTTGGGGGTTGAATTCTTTTTGGATGGAAGTCTCTTTTACAGGACTAAAATGAAAGTTTATGCTACATAAGTACAGCAGTATTAAAATAATTTTATTCCTTTTTTCTTCTTTTTACCATTTTTAAAACAAAAGTCTATTGCTGTGATAACTGTTTACTGGTAAAATACCATAGTGTCCAATTACAGAAGTAACAGTCATTGTTCTAGGAGACTGATAAGTTAAGTAAAATGGATGAAAAATTCTGTGGGATTGTCCATATAGAGAGAAAAGTACTTTGAGACCGTTTTTAGGAGGATTTAATTTTTAATCAGTATAGCTATAGGAAATCTATACTTCATAGATTTCCTGATAGTCTTGTTATGTCTAATTGCCTGTACATTTTAACGAAATCTTCTGAAGGAATGAGCAGTGTCTGAAATGGTATATATTTTTCTTATTCCTCAATTTTTCAACTAAATCTCAATGCATGTTGTTTTAATTTGGTAGGTCTTTGCATTGCTTATTGGTGCTTTAAATGATTATTGCTATAGCTAATAATTTCTGTTAAAGAGCTGAAATATTTTCTTCAAGCATCTATTGAAAATAGAGTTTTTGGAATTCTCACTATGTGGTCCTTGAAAGCCGAACTGCTTTGCAGGTTTTTCTTTTATTAAACACTGAGTCAGATTTCCAAATATTAAAAACTTGTCAACTGTGCCAAATTAATTAACTTTTAACATTTTCCTAAGTTTTTCTTGCAACATATTAGATATGCGTGTATTTCAAGTAATAAAAGAATTTGTATTATTTTGCTGGAAGTTGCTGTTTTCATGCAGGTGTATTTAAGTTTTAAAGAATTGTTTCCGTAGTTGGGCAAGATCTTGTGAAACAACAGAAAGAAATAAGATGGTCAGTTTTTCTTTCCTGTAGCAGACAACAGCCATCTTTCCTCTTATCTGACATGTGAACTAAATTTTGCTTTCTTTTTCCCCTCATCAGTACTTTGATCCAGAGTTTGGATCAAATTTGGCTTATCCTGATTTGTGAAAGGAAAGTAATATTTTGGGTTCTTCTAAAGGAGAGCAGTGATATACTTGCTACATGGTTGTAAAGATAAAATTATGTCTGCTAGATTAGCTGATTCCCTTCAGATATAATGAAATGGATTTCTGTGCCTAAACAGACTGATGAAGAGCAGGGTCAGTTGTCCAGAGTGGTGATTTCCATACTGTGTTTGCAAGGACAGTGAGAAGTCCACAGCACCCTTCAGCAGGTTTCATGTCTAGAAGCAACATGTGTCCAGTCCCTTGCAAGATGTAGTGCCTTTTTTGGTGTTTGAAGTTGTAGGATTTTTCTCTGAAGCAGATTTGGGACTTGGGCCTTACTGCATCTTAATAATTCATTATAAAACACTGAAACAAAGCAAATCAAAATTCTTATATTGTAAAAAAAAACCAAAAAACCAAAAACCCCACAAGTTTTTGTGTTTGCTTTTTTCCTTGATGAACTCTGTTCTTATAAACTGGGCGTGTATTTCATTTCACATGGGCATACTTCTTTGGAAAAATATGAAGTGAATGCATGAAAGTGGTAGAATAGTGTTCTACATTGAAAGCTGTAGAACACTATTCTAAGCAATAACATTCCTTCTGTTCCTCAGGAATATGAAACATGCAGCTGCATGATTTTGAAAATAACTATGTGAGAAGCTAATTTAGGGGGCATTCCTTTAGATATTACATGATACCAGAAGAAACAACAAAAAATTAACTGATACTGCACAAAATTAAAACAGAGGGGAAAGCAGGCCAAGAAGGAAATGTACTTGGCTCCTGTTTGCTGCTGCAAAATGCAAATGCCCCTGTCTGCATTAAATTATATTTTGCAAAAAAACATACAATGATTTGTCTCTTGCTTATATGATTCCACTGATAATATGAAGTAAAGTAATAGGAACTGCATGGAGCAGTCACTAAGTTCATGAATCACTTGCTACAGGCACTTAAATTAATCCAAAGATTCTTATATCCAACCCAGTTCTTAAACTTGAGTGTATGTAACTTTAGGGCTTAAGACACTATCAGGTTGAACATCCTGAGTTATTTTAGCAGCAAATTAGAGGGGAAGGTATGTGACAAAAGTGAGCCTAAACCAGGATGCTTCTGTGGAGCACATGTAAGATTCCTGTTTAGTTTTGGTTTAAATTCATTGTATATTTATACAGTAAGAGCTGACCAGAGATCTCTAAATTCTGCTAATGTGGACTGCTGAGCCAATGTGGGATGCTTTCTGCTGTAAGAAACTAGTTTACAGCCTCAACATATGTGTGCATGTGTTATTTCTTCACATAAATGCAACCCTGCATTTATCCTCAGACATAATCCTGTCAGATAGTAGAATTATTGTAACTGAAGTCTGTGCTGCAATTGAAATGAGAATTATGTCCCAGTAACTACGTGATGTATTAGACATACTGGGCTGGTATAGTACTGGGGGAGATGAAAACTCTGCCATGCAGCAGATGAAGGTAGGAAGGGGTTGAAAATTACATCTTTTGAATAACCACATAATCAGTTAAAATATAAGCACAATCCTAGCCAAGTTTTTATCCTACCCAAGGATACAGGGTAATGAAATATATATCCATTTATTTACCTCTCAGCTTTCTGTTCAAAACACGAAGTTGCTATATAAATAGAAGCATATTACATTTGGAAGGAGAGCAAGAAAAGCATTTCACAGCCTGCAAAGTCACCTGTTTCTTCCTTCTGAGGTGTGTAGATACCTACTGCAATCTTTGTGCCTCAAGGCAATGTTAGCAACAGTGTGTTTTCCTTCCCAGTAGTGATTGTTTCAATAGCTCAGAGGTCACTCATGAACTTTATGCTGACTCTCAAAACTTCAACTTTCATCTTAATCTCTCAGCTGTTGGCCTCTCCCCCACAGTAGCTGCTTTTTCAGATTCTGGGGTCCATGCACAGTAGAACACTCCCTCTCTGTGGCTTTGAGGCTTGGTAGCCTGGTTTGTGCTGGGGTTGTGCCTCCCCAGCCCCTAACAGAGGTCCTGGAGTCTAAGAAAGAAAGATCTGGTCAACCATATCCCTGCCCAGCCAGTAGTTCCTGCAACAGCTGTTATCCCTTAAACAGCCCCAGCTAATGAGCCATGAGGACTAGCTGGGACCATGACAGACCTCAGGGATTTATGTCCTGAGTATGTTCATCTGCAGCCAATTATCTTGGAGATCAGAAAGTTTGGATTTTGGTCTGTGCTAGCAGTTTTTAACCACAGAACAACATTCTGCTTGCCAGCTCTTGTATTTAGTATTGATTATTAATTTTATATATCAAAATCACATTCACTTTTAAGCTACCTATGGGAGATTTTTGTAATTGAAGTTATATGGAATATAATTCGATTTCCAGCATCACAAGAAATTGTATTGTATTTCTTTAATGTGTTTTTCCTCTAATAAAGCCTTCTCCCTCTTCCTTCCTCCCTTCTTTCTTTGTTTTGTTTTCTTACAATTTTAGTTTACCCTCCCCTCTTTTTTTTTCTTCTTTTCCCTTTTTTTTTTAAGCTAATTTGTGATTTTTCCACAGGAGAGAAGAATATCTGCTGTTACAGAAAAAAAACTGAGCCATGAACTAAACATCAAATGATCTTTGTATAACTTGCTTGTTACAACCCCCACAAATTACTGTGAAATAACATTTCTGTTTGAAAAAGAATTTGCCTTGACAATAATTCAGTGGGGAAAATTACTGTGAGTAAAAAAGCTGTTGTTATGAGTATATTTTCAAGGAGCTCAAAGCCTCCTCTGTATATTATGTCTTGAAGAAAAATCAGGCCAAAAGAAAGAGCACTGATATTCAGCAGTGTGCTGATTTTGACTTCATTTTGAGCACTTTTCCTGCTTAATTATAAAAGTACATATGTGCAAATTTAATTTGAAAATCATGGAAACAGTGTTTGCGTGACTTAAGGAACATCTAATTTTATAGGCATGAGTGGGTAATCAGACACTGTTGTGAATGAAGACAACATACCTTAAATTGCTTTGGAACCTGGAGGATACCATCTTGTTTAAGTACTGCTGAAGTGGAAGAACTGCTGGTTCACCAGTGGACATGATGTCCCACACGTTTTGGGAGACAGAGGGGAATGGTATACAGCACTATCCCCTCATGCTGTTTCTGAATTTGTTCTGGAAAAGAATCTAGTACTTAGACCGTTACCAATAGATAGAAATATGTGGTTTCAGGTCAGCTGATCAGTGAGTAATGTTGAGGTTGCTAACAGCTTTCCCCGTAAACAAAGACATGGGCAACCTTAAAAAAAAGTATGGATAGGAGTTTTTAAAATGTTAAGCTAATGCCCTGAAAGCAAGACACCACAAACTCAGTTAAGGTTACATTTTTTCTCTAGATTTTCTATGCTGCTGCTAAAAATTGTTAACTTTCTGTATCCGTTCTTTCTCTAATAATTTCTCTGTCCTTCCAAAACTACCCTAAGTAGCTCAGGCAAGATAGGAGTCTCAGGTCTTCAAGAAGAAAGACACAAAGATCACCTTCTCCCATACAATCACCTTTTTCATGTTCGTTGTGGTTTGATGTTTTACAGGTGAGTGCAGGAAAAGACAGCACAGAGTAAGTGCTTCCAGGCTGCCTGTGGGAACAGGATGCAAAATTGCATTACTGTGTGCACCATTAGTTTCACCATCGTGGCTCAGAAAATTATTTCCTCATCTCTCATGTGTGTAAGCTATCCTAAGCTGAGAGGACATAACATTTGTTTCTGTCAGGAAGTGGTGGGTAGATTTTCACGTTGCCATGTGCATGGGGATATCAGGATACTTTATCCCTCTGTCCAGGTGTGTTCCACTGCTGCAAGGAAAACAACCTGCTTCTGATCCTCCTGACCATGAAAGCAGGTTTGACACTTGTCAGGAAACCCAACAGTTTCTGTCTCAGAACAGCTGAAATATGCAGAAAGAACTAAGAAACATGAGACTGTTTCTACACCATACTTCGGCTTCGTACCAGAGAAACACCAGTATTGGTAAAGAAATTAAGAAATACTATGAGTCAGTTATGGCACTCTGGATTTAGAGAGACTTAGTGTTAATAACGACCTTGTTATTTTGAAAACCATGCCAGGGAAGGAGTAGAAATAGTGAGGTGAAATGAGAACAAAGTAATATACCCCCCTGCAGTGACTTATAATGAAGCATTTGCATGTAGAAGGAAATGGAATTCTCTGGCCAAGAGCCTCCTGCTCTACAGTTCTCACAGAAATTTTGGAAGTTCAGAAAAGATTTTGTCAGAGGCAGTAAAGAAATGTCTGGAGGCTGTGTTCCATTTAGAGATTGTTCCCAGATGAAGAAATTTGTAAGGAAAAATGGGTGAGCTGCCAAACTCATAATAAATGTTTGGGTTAGGGCCATAGGCCTGTGTTTTTGGGGAAAGATTCAGAGCAAGGATGGGGCCAGAGAGTAGAGGGACAGGTCTTGGATCCACTGCCTGTCCCAGAGCTGGGAAGAGGTGGTGTCACCTGCAGAACCAAGTGCAGCATGTATGTTTGCTAGGAAAGGGGTATTGAGCAGTTTCTTATGTTTACTTCAGAAACTAGGTATGATTATATCTGAAATGTACCATACCACACTTGGTCCATCTTTGAATTAAAATGAAAAAGCCCAAAAGGAGTGGAAGCTAACTTGCTCAAAAATGTCTCACTAGAGACAAAAAGGGCTTGGCATAACTGCTCTTCTTCATTATTCTTTGCAGCAATCACAATCATGAAAAGTGTTTCCCAAAGCATTTTACACTTGATATGTTTATGAATGAATTAGAAATTTGGCCATTCTTTACTTGTCTAATTTTATGACAAGAAGATTAAACCTTCTTGATGACCTAGGATCTTTTGGAATTATCTGAGAACAGTGTCAAACACAATCTTTCTGGCTGGATATTTAGCTAGGGAAAACCAGAATTCTGGACTTCAATAAAAAATATTTGACATCCAGGAAGTTCATACATTATTTAACAAGTTTTGCAGGAATTTTGCAGAGATTTATAAGTAAAGAAGTTGTAAAAAGAAGATGGGCAAGTAATATTGAGGGCTTGAGGGAAAATGAAATAATAAAATGGTAGAGAAAGAGGGGACATTTAGGAAGCGGTTGTAAAATATGCTAATAGAGAAAATACTTTTCTCCCCCTTTTATTTAATTTTGAGTGAAGACTTGTTCTGTTACTCAGAGATAAAATCTAAAAATAAACCTGGTGTTACTGCTGGCAGTATCACAGGACGTGTAATTTTTGTATATGCATTAGTGGGGAGTGAGCTAAGAAACACAAAATATTAAAATTACCATTAAAGACTGCTCAGGCAATAATTATTCTATGATCTCATTTTTTCTTAACTCTTTTGGCTTGAATTTCCATACCCTATAACAAACATCTTCATGGAACTAATATTTACTTGTTATAAATTACTTTTTCAATGTTTAAACTTTGTAATAATGTTTACCAAACTGAGCTAACCTCCTTTTGCTTTGCGTACAACAATAGCCTTCTTTAACATTTATCCATTTTCATCTATTAGGATAAAGACCTACATAACTAAATAGGTAATATCTAGATTAAGAAAAAGAAAAATGTCTTAAGGAGTCATGAAGATGTAGGACAAAACTAGAAAATAACTAACTCGTCTTTAAAGTGGCAGTTTTTCCAAGACAGCCAACTTGCAAAAACTTTTGAAACATCATCTAAAACTTGTGTCCTTTGAATGTGTTCAGTTTAAATATCCCCAGATGGAAATGTTTAAGGAAACGAAACAGTGCTGGGCACATTCATGAGCATTGGAACTCCACCATTATTGTTGCTGTTATATGGCTGGAGCTCTGGGTCATCTGGCCCACAGTGACCAGCAATCACAATGTGTGGTTCAGAAGGTAGAGAGAATAATCCCTACAGAGGTTGTTCCCAGGAGGCCTCTTGCATATAGCCACTCTGAGCAGGATGGTGAGCTTAACACTGGGGATGAAGGCAGTTGGCCTCTGAGTTTATTTAGCTGGTACCTTAGACTGCTCTCTGGCACTGAGACCAGTGGTACAACGTAGTCTGCTTCTGTGCTGGGGAGTACCCTGAGCTCACAGACCAGTTCCATCCACAAAGGATGGATTCCTGGCTCATGCTGCTTCTCATATCATGCCTGAGGACTGTTTGAGAAAATGTGAATTGTGCTCAGACAACAGTAGTGGGAACTGTGCTAATGATGTAACAGCCTAGAAGAGTCAATTTGAATGCCCAAGAAAGCTCCTTAGTGCTACTTTAGTTGTATTAAGGGAATGAAGCATTAGTGAAAAATTAGTTGAGAGGATAGAAAAACACTCTCAGACACAGACCCTGGGTGGGTGAGCAAAATCAAACCAGTGTGAGCTTTGTCAAAGCCAAAACAGCCTGAGCATAATTTGTTTTGAGAAAGTAATAGAAGGAAACCTGCAGTCATCAGATAAAATGATTTAACAGAATTTTCAGCTTTAGAGGAAATGAAGATGCTCAATATTATTTTAAGCTTTTTTTTTAATGTATCTCTCAGTAATTGGATCCCAGCTTTATTCCCAGTAGAACTGAAATTTCCTTGCATTGTTAGTTTTCCAAAGGTGGCATCACTATAACTGTTATTTACAAAGTGGATATTGAGTAGGGAAGGAAAACACATTTACTACTGACTTGATCTTTCCTTCTGTCTTTGTCTTGCCTCTCCTGGCTTCCTCTTTGGATAAGACAACCCACACTGAGGGTTTTTTTAAAATTTTTGTGTTGGCAATACAAGACCTGTGCTGACTTAGAAGTAGGTTTATGGATGAGTAGCTCTTTTCAATGAGTATGTCAATTTTCATAAGAGTGAAAGGGAATTACTTTTGTTTATGAAGATGTTTGCCAAAGTTGTGAGAAAGTTCAAAATGAGAGCTGGTCAGAGGAAGAGATTATAGTTTATGGGACAAATGGAGCAGCATGTAACTGCTAAAAAGCTATCAATGAAAATTTATCTGAGGGGATGAGTGTTTAGATCTGTTAGTCATTACTACTGATTGTCACTCCTCAAAATACCACCGAGCTGGACTTTTTGTCTGTAGAACAGTTATGTTTTATTTTTCACTGAGCCCAAGTTAAATCAACTTGAATAATTACAGAGTTAAAAAAAAAAAAAAATCATACAAAATCCGAAGACAAAGATTTTAAATACATCTTAATTTGGAAACGTTTGGTATTTCTATAGATACAACTTTGCTGGTCAGAGTAGTTTTGAAATACACTGTGTTTCATTCAGATGAGTAGGTTTTTCTGAAGTAATTCAGCACAATGTGTTGAATGTATTTCTGGTAGTACTACTCCCCAACTCTCTCCAAGCTTTTTCCCACCAAGATTCATTCCAGACTTCAGAATAGACAAATGAGTCTTCAGACTGGGATACAAATCTTTATATTCCAATTAAAAGGATTCAGCATAAAGGCTGTAGTTTTGACTTGTTTTCACAGAATTACAGAACAGGAGAGGTTGGAAGGAAGCACAGTGGGTCATCTGGTCCAGCCTCCCTGCTCAAGCAGGGCCATCCCAGAGCACAGGGCACAGGATTGTGTCCAGATGGTTCTTGAATATTTCCAGTGAGGGAGACACTGCACCCTCTCTGGGCAGCCTGTTCCAGTGAACCTGCACAGTAAAGAAGTTTTTCCTCATGTTCAGATAGAACTTCCTGTATATCATTCTCTGCCCATTGCCTCTTGTTCTATTTCTTGGCACCACAGACAAGAGCCTGGCTCCATCCTCTTGACACCCTCCCTTCAGAGACGGATAGACATTGGTGAGGTCCCCTCTCAGGTGCCTCTTCTCAAGAGACACAGCTCCCTCAGCCTTTCCTCATAAGAGACATACTGCAGTCCCCTCATCATCTTTATAGCCCTCCTCTGGACCCACTCCAGCAGCTCCATGCCTCTCTTGTACTGTGGAGCCCAGAACTGGACAGAGCACTCCAGATGTGGCCTCATCAGGGCTGAGCAGAGGGGCAGGACAAGTCACCTCCCTGGACCTGCTGGCAGTGCTCTTCCTAATGCACCCCAGGATACCTTTGTCTTTCTTGACCATAAGGACACAGTGCTGGCTCATGGACAGTTTCTTGTCCTCCAGGATCCCCAGGTCCTTCTCTGCAGAGCTGCTTCCAGCAGGTCAGCGCCCATCCTGTGCTGGTGCCTGGGGTTGTTCCTCCCCAGGTGCAAGACCCTGTATTCACCTTTGTTGAATTTCAGATGGTTCTTCTCTGCCCCTCTCTCCAGCCTGTCAGGGTCCTTCTGAAGGGCTGCACAGCTCTCTGAGGTATCAGCCACTCCTCCCAGCCTTGTGTTGTTGGGAACTTGCTGAGGAGGCCTCTGCCCCTTCACCCAAGCTATGGAGGAAAAGTTAAACAATACTGGGACCAGTATTGAACCTTGGTAGATGCCACTAGTGATTGGCCTCCAACTGTGCCACTAATTAGAACTCTGGGATCTGCTGTTCAGCCAATCAATCCACCACACCCAGTCTGCACTTCCTGAGTTTGCCTGTGAGGATGTTGTGAGAGTGTTGAAAGCCTTGCTGAAGTCAAGGTAGACAATATCCCTTGCTCTTCCCTCATCCATCCAGGCAGTTGTTTCATCATAGAAAGCAATCAGACTGGTCAAGCGTGATTTACGTTTAGTTAATCCATGCTGAAGTTTTTTAAGGGAAAGAAAATAGCAGCCATTTTACCCTTCTCCCTTATCTGTCCTTCCCCTCTCATATTCTTAGCCTTTTATTTGGTAATTATCATCCTTTCCTATTGCTCTGCTCCCACAAATCATAACTTAGTGTTATCTTTGTATTGCTGGAATCCTTCATGTTATATTAGTAAAGATAATTTGTATTTTTTATATATATGTAATGATAATTATAATTAAGATAATAAAGTGGAAAACAGTTACGTCAGGATATCTGTATCCCATTAGAACTGGAATTTTGTTTCTGCTCAGCTTGGCTTATATTCAACCTGCTCTGATTTTGAAAGAATAAGCAACCCAAGCATATTCCTATGCTTATGAATAAAGCCATACTGTAGACTGCACACAAATAAATCCAGGCAGTCATTTTTATTGTCATTAAACAGCATTTTTATTCTATGCCAGAAAATGTTCTTGGTAATCTATGAAAGAAGCTTCTGAGTTAACGAGTGAAAACAGGCATCTTTCTCACCCCCTGCCTTGGCAGAAGTGCATGATGAGTGTTGGTCAGCAGAACTTGTTTAAAGGACAGGCTGCAGACAGACTTTTTTCCAACTGAGTCCTTGATTGGCCCACTTGTACCAGTGCAGTAGGACATGACCTTTGATTATACAGTCAAACACTACTTTTCCACCAAACATTTGCCTCACTCACTGCTCAAGATGGATGACAGTGCACTGGGAATTGAATCGGGTTTGGCAAAAAGGGAAACTACTGATTTGTGGTGTCTCATCTTAGAAAAATGAGGATGCCACTGCAGTCTGATGGGCATTCTTGCTATCTTTAATCTTTCAAGCCAGGCGTACAAACACAACTAACAACCTCACAGGTTTATTCATAGCCACAGAAATTTAAGATGAGCAGACACAATGATTGAAGCCATAGGTCTGTCTAACCCTACGTTCTGTCTCTGACAGAGGTCAAAAGTAGATGGATGTGGAATAGTTTAAGCACAAGAAAATGCCACTTGCAGTTATTCCCAGGACTGCAGTGCTTTTGTGACTCAGGGATTTCCTAATTTGGAGGAGTCTTTAGTATACACATTAAACCTCTGTTGATTTCTTTCCATCAGCATGCCATCAAAGTCCTTTTAATCTTTTTCCATATGCTGTCTTCTTCTGTGGCTTCTCTGATAGCTCACCTCACAGGCTTGCCTCAAGCCTGTCATGCGCTGGCTTCCTGTGGATGGTCAGTCCTTATCCATTCTCATCATGCAACTCATGCATGTGTCTCGTATGTCTCATATTCTTTCAGAAAAGCATGCTGAGCCAGAGGACGTACCCAGGGTCCCAGAAAGCTTGTAGGATGCCTAGAAGGCAGCCAGCCTTCACTTCTGCTGCTATCCATGATAGCTTGGCCTCCCATCTGTGCCATTGTCAGATATAGACATACTCGGTAATATTTCTGCTTCAGTGACTCTTGCAAAAAAAGACTTCTGATGTCTGACATAGATTTCAGGAGGTGTTCAGTGTGAGTGGTTTTTTGGCCAAGTGGAGTGCCACTGTAGACAACAGGATTTTCTCTCTGATGCAACCATAGAATTTCTCTGTGATGCTGAGCTGGTCCAACACATGAAACTTTGTCTCGATGGGCATTAATTACATGTTTGAAATAATGACATTTATAGAACTGCTGAGCACTCACAGCTGCAGTTGAGGTCATTCAGAACAGTACTTTGTACATGCAAAGTCTTGCTTACTGCCAACTTCCTTGAAAAATCAGTCCCTTCGCATCTCTTATCCACCAGTGTAATTAACAGATGCTTTTGACCTTTCTTTGTGTTCTGTTTTCCCTGTTTCTAATGAAACACTTATATCCCCCTGACTTGTCATGGTATTAGATCTCTAAATTCTCAGGCCTTGCCACACCAAGCATCACAGTGCAACCCACTTAACTACTTAACTCATTCAGAGAGGATTTCCACCCTGCATGGGGAATGAGGTCAAAATCTCAACAATGACACAACAGGGAAATGAACAAGTACCTGAAGAATGACATTTGACAAGGGCATGTAGTGGTAGGACAAGAAGTAATGAACCAATAATAAACTAAAAGAGGCCAGGTTTTGATTAGATACAGGGAGGAAATTCTTTATTCGAACAGGTTGCCCAGAGAAGTTGTGGATGTCCCATCCCTGGCAGTGTTTAATGCCAGGTTGGATGGGGCTTTGAGCAACCTGGTCTAGTGGAAGGTGTCCCTGCTCATGGCAGGGGGGTTGAACTATGTCAGGGGCTTTCCCGGAGATTCAGGTGGTTTTAGAGTCTTTTGCCCTCTGCAAAGCTCTGAGCCAAACGCAAAAAAAGACACAGAGTCTTCAGGTCCTGATTTTTCAAGGTTGCATGCTTTGTTTATTTTTTCTTATCTTACAGTTTTCTCAGTGCCCCATAAAGGACTGTGCAGCTGCTCGGGCATCTGGTGACTCCTCGACTCCTCCCGCGCAGGGCTGTCTCTATCTTTTATACTAATTGCTACGTATTCTTTATTTATCATTACTTGCCAATACCTATCACTTATACTAAACAGGTCATTTCTACTTTGACCCAATCTCTTTAAACTACTTTGTGCCACCGTCACTGCTGAAAATGGAGTGAGGGAAGAAGAAAGAAGAAGCAGGAGACAACGCCCCAAATCCTCCATCTTGCCTCCATTCACTTCAATGCTAAAAACTGAAATCTACTGTTTTATCACCCTGTGATGAGCTAGACTACAATCTTTCACACTTTTGTGGCTTTCAATCCTTCCCGCAGTGCAGAAAGCCTTTCCCATGGACTGAGATCAAAGCCAGTGTCCTTCTGGGCTCTGGGCCGGGGTCCCAGACCCCCTGGTCCAGGTCTCTGACTCTCCAGGGCAGCCAAAGGAATGCCCTGGGCTCCAACAGAATTACATGATCTTTAATATCCTTTCCCTCTCAAGCTACTATCTGATTGTGTGATTCTGTCCTGCCGTTCTACTGCCATTAACCATTCTGGGCACTTACCTCACACACACACACACACACACACAAATACATATAATGATCAAGTATCAGGCAGTTTTTGTTATTTACTGGAGAACAAATTTATATTGCCCAAGTAGTCTTAATTGTGGTATCTCCTATTTTTCCTGAATTTTCACAGCACTTGCCAGAGTGTTTGTTTAGACAGTAAACCTGAACTTATTTCCCTTTTGAAATGGTAAAGTATTTTTGTTTGCATTTTCCTTTTAGAGATCACTTGCAACAACAAACGTCTGGACCTTGTTTTCATCATTGACAGCTCTCGCAGTGTGCGCCATTACGACTTTGAGAAAGTGAAGGAGTTCATTTTGACCATCTTGCAGTTTCTGGACATCAGCCCTGATGCCACGCGCGTGGGTCTGATTCAGTACGGCAGCACCGTCAAGCAGGAGTTCTCACTGAAGACCTTCAGGCGGAAGCAGGATATCGAAAGAGCAGTGAGGAGGATGATGCACCTGGCCACCGGCACCATGACCGGACTGGCTCTGCAGTATGCGGTGAACATCGCGTTTTCAGAGACAGAGGGGGCTCGGCCTCTGAGGCAGAATGTGCCTCGAATTATCATGATAGTGACGGATGGGAGACCTCAGGATCCTGTGGCAGAGATTGCTGCTAAAGCACGGAACTCAGGAATCCTAATTTTTGCTATTGGAGTGGGAAGAGTGGATATGAACACTCTGAAGTC
Organism: Hirundo rustica; assembly: GCF_015227805.2. Taxonomy (NCBI): domain Eukaryota; kingdom Metazoa; phylum Chordata; class Aves; order Passeriformes; family Hirundinidae; genus Hirundo; species Hirundo rustica. The sequence continues at coordinate 22,480,029 of NC_053450.1, read as the reverse complement.
CATTGGGAGTGAACCACATGAGGAACATGTGTTTCTGGTTGCTAATTTCAGTCAGATGGAAACACTGACCTCTGCCTTCCAGACTAAACTTTGTGGTAAGATTGTTATCTGTAGATTTGAATACATAGATGAAAGTGAAACAGAAAAAAATATGCATTATAATTAGGCATTTTTCTTTACATGAAACGTTTTCTGTTAGTACATATGTATTTAAGGGAGATTAGCTAAACAACATCCAGAACAGCAGTCACACATATGGAGAAAACTCATGCTCCTGTTAAGTGCCATGAAATGTGATTTATTTGTTCATGGTCATAAGCAGTTAGGCAAACACATATATTATGATTTTCCTATTTATTGCATAATAGCAATAAATTTATGATCTCTGCTATTTGATTATTATAATGAAAAGCTTTTTCATCTTCATTTTCATTTTAAGTGTGGTCTCTCTTAGTAGTGAAACTTTAAACTGCTCAACAGTCTTTCAGTTATTTAAATAGTCTTGAGAGTCCATGGATTCCTCTTCCAAAGCTTACATATTAATTGTATGAAAAGAATCATTTCTGTAAATGCCTCATGACTGGAAGTGAAACACAGACATAGCAGTTTTTGTATTCCATATATTTTAAATATGGAAAGTTAGGAAAAGCCATTACAGTGATATTATTCATTCATACAATAAAGTAAATATTTTAATAACAGAGATATCACTTCCATCTGTAATTCCCTGATAAGGAATTTCGTTTCGCAAATATCATGGCATTTGTAATTAATTTTATTTTAATCTGTGTACTTAGTAGAGTTTTTTATTTATTTCTGAGATAAATATGGAAGTATTTCGTGCAAATTTGGCATTAAGCTGATGTATTTTCATTAGAATCCAGAAAAGGAATGCATGGTGAGATTAAATGGTCACTCATGTCTAGGGATGCTATTGCCAGAAAAGAACTGCAGCGTATTGTAAGGATGGTCTGGAGAATTTTCCTTACTTGATCTTTTCCAAAATTGTTTCAAAGAGCAGCTGAACTGCCTCAGCACAAAACACCAACACAGACATTCATCAGATAATAGATTTTTTCGCATTTCTTCTGTGCTGTATTATTAACTGGCATAGTAGGATTTACTTAAAAACCAAGAGTAAACTAATAATAGATTCAGAGTTTAAATGGAATGCACAGCAAATGCTGATTTTTTAGTTTGTGTTTTAGAAACAAATCCAGTACAAATACCATTTACTTGGTGGGGTTTTTTTTGTTGTTGTGTGGTTTTTTTGGTGGTGTGGTTTTTTTTTTTTTTTTTTCCCTCACTGGGCAGTGTCCAAAATATATTTATTAGAGTTTTTTAGATCACTTTTAATCAAAAACATGTGTTCCTCAGTAAAGCCACCCCCCACTGCTGATGGAGGACTACAGGGGTGACAAGGATAGCCTCCTGTTCCCAGGAGATGTCTCCACAGGATTTGTTGTGCTGAGAATTCAAAGTGAGATCCTAAGACATGTTTAAAAACTCAGACTCAGTTTCAACAGAGAGTTTAAGCTGTTAGATTCATATGGATTTCAACATAAGGTACTAAATTGCAGATAGGATGCATAACATTTTATTTACTCTTGATTGTGAGGCAGCATTCAGCTTGCTGAATTTCAAGAGGGTTATCAGCCTCTGCTTCCTAAAGCCCCTACATTCCTTCAGGAAATGTGGGTAGTTTAAGTCCTCCCAGCTATGGACCCAGAAGCAATATCGTTGTAGCTGAGTGGAGCATCTGGACACCTTCTTTCTTTGCTAAAGCAATTGAAGGCACCCCTCTGGTCAAGTTTTCTGGAATGCTGTCTACTGGGCTTCATGCTGTGGGAAAAGACCTTGGCCCCTGAGCTGTCCTTGTGTCTGAATCACCCTTATGTCTGTTGGAATGTGTCTTCATGGTTCCTGTGATGACAAGAGAAAACCATGGCCCAATGGTGAGGCTCTGTGGGGAAGGCAAAAAGTAAGCCAAATTAACCACGACTTACTACTGGATGTGGGAGACTACTAAGTACCCAGGACCTATATTCTCAGAAGAATCCCTGTAAACTGGATGTGCTCCATTCTGTAAAGTCAGAGGTTCCCTACAGTGGCTGCCCCTGACTGCTAAAGGTTTGGGGGTGTCAGAAACACCAGCTGAAGCCAGGACCCCTTTTTGTTACTAGTCAGCAAGGTAAAACAGAAGCAAAGAGTATCCTCAGGGATCAGAAGCATGAAAAATAAGAGTTGAAAACTCAGAAAAATGTCAACGGAAATGGAAACAGAATCCAGGAAAGGAGACGGAGATTAGATGAAGTATGAGAAAGGCAGAACTTGGAATGGAGCAGTCAGGGGCAAATGAAGTCTTTATTATATTCCTGTAAAGTAGATAGTGGTGTCATCCCCATTTTAGATTGGAGGAATGATGGCACAGAAACAGGGTTAAGTTTGTCAAAACCACTCACTAACTTTAAATTTTTGACTCAGTGCAACCCCTGGTGTGATTTTCAGGCATTTAAGATTTTTGGACTAATACAACATTATTTACTGCTCTGCAGCCATCACTTGCATTCTTGTAAATCCAGATTCAGGTGTCTCTATCTGAACAGTTACAGTGTGAAGGCTGATGTTTCCTTGAAGATACTGGTATTATTGGCTTGTCCAAAATCAGATAAGGACCCTGTGATATAGAGATAAAATTTAATTCGCTACAGGGCTCATGTTCAGATTCCTTAACTATGAGATCGCCCTTTCTGTTACTTCAGTCCCTTCCTGTGATCACCAAACACCTCCTGCCACAGATGAGGTTGCAGATATCGTTCAGAGAGCAGATTCCACCACAGAAATGGGACCAGAGTATTGCTGCTTTGAAATGGGTGCAACAGAAACACTTCAGAATATGTGCGCTATGCTAGTGTGGTAGACTGGAAGATTGTAACAGACAGTAACAATGTACTCTCAGAAGGAACTTGAGTTATTGGGACTCCTGTCATTGAGTGCTTTCATTTGCAGAATGACAGAAAGATGACAAGAAGCCAATGTAGGTCTGTGTTCACATGAATAAAAGTACTTGAGAAGTTTTATTATGGGAGAAATTTGTGAGATCCAAGAAGCTGATTAAGAGATTAGGGAATTGTGGTGGTTTGTGTGTCAGCAATAAATACCTGAGTCTTGTAACCATTCCAAAGAGCAGATACATAGTATATATCTTAAAATCACACGGTTTTTTTCTGCAAGCACCACACCTACCATGGTGAGATATTTAGCCGGCTTCTCTTGTGGCTTCTAGAAGATTACTGTTAGTATCTATTCCATAAATTTTGAGCTATGTCGACCTAGCACATTAAGGAACGCATCAATCCATAATTGCTGTTGAGCAAAATATATAATTTTCCACACAATGTTCTCTGAGAAGTAATTAACCTATATGTTATAGAGATTACATATAAGCAATGCTGCCCTGGAAAGAAAACAACGAGATTTCTTAATCCCCAAATACTGCTCTGGATAAAAATAGTTCAACTATGAATTTGACTGAATGGACCTCCATTCTTTTTCTCTTTTATTGTCTATCTGCTGTATTTTAATGCTTGCTATTAGAGACATAAAATACAACCAGAGCAAAAATAGACTCAGAAAGACTTACAGTCTGGAGGGTAGCTCAACTCAGCTCCTGCTTAATAAATCTTATATACATATCTTATACATATCTTCAGTGTCATTGTGTATTATTTGCACGTTCCTCAACATTAATAACTAAACAAGCAAAATAATCTCTTCATTAAGTTGGTTTTTTAGTCATTCTTCTTTATTATTGGGTGCTGTGTGGTGATTTTCTTCATGCAAGAAATTGAATGTCCTCTAAATCAGCTTACACTTAAATTCCACTTATTTTCTAAAGTTGATTATAATAGGTTTGTTTCATTGTCTTTGTAGGGCCACCAAATAAATATTTTTCCAGATATTCCTTTCTGTATTTTTATTTTATTAAGCTCTCATTTTTGTCTTTACTAGCAACAACTAGCAATTAATTTGAAATTTCTAGGTTACTTCACTAAAATTTTCTACACCAGGTTTTTTTTTCAATTGTGACCACAAATAATTAAGACCAGCAGCTAATAATGTTTTCCTTTTTTCTTTCAGTGCCTCATATGTGCAGTATAGTTGAGCATCACTGTGATCACTTTTGCATAAACACCCCTGGCTCCTACCTCTGCAGATGTAAACAAGGATACATTCTGAATGCTGACCAGAAGACTTGCAGCAGTATGTTATCTTTCTTTTCTCTTTCATAGTCCCAAAAAGTACTTAACATTACCTACCCTTTCTGTTAGGCTCATGAAGAACTGAGGTCAGTACAAAATTAATTGATAATCATTAGAACGTGTCTAGAAAGGTGAAGTCATCATTCTTTTTCTTGCTTTGTGTGAGTGAAGTTCTTACAAATCTTTCTGAAGTACATCAAACTAAACTTTATACACAGCTCTGCAGAGGTACACTTGTAACTATGTGAAATTGCATTCAAATGTTATTGGTATACTAAGTTCAACAATGAAACATCAACCAAATAAATAACTTTATCATCTCAAATGAAGTGAATTTAGATACTTTACTAACTTGTCCAGCTAGCAACAATACTGCATGATACAGAAAGGTGCAATAAACCCCATACCAGAAAACTCTGAAATAACCTGACATTCTGAAAAGGTCTTTCTAACTGCTGGTGGAAATATAAGGGTTTGCAACCTTTCTAAGAATGGTTTCAGAAGTCTTGCTTATGCTCTCTTTAAAAGTGTTAACTCTCTTTAAAAGTGTTAACTTTTTTCAGTTTGGAGTAATTTGCTGTATAGTTTATAATAACAAACTTTATTTTACTTTAATTTTGATCTTAGTGATCAGTATTTCATTTATGTTAGAGGAATGTGCCAAATTTATTTCTGTATCTGCCTTATCTTAAAGAAATTATGTAACATTATCTTTAATTACTTGAGGAAAAGGTACTTGCTAAAAATTCAAGCTTTTGTCACACAGCAGTATATGGATTCAAATGAATGTGCATGGATTCAAATTAAAGCTGCTAAACTGATTTTAGCCAGAAGAAAAATTTTGGAAAACATCTTTTCAAGAGGCCGTGGGAGCCAGTCATCATGAGAGCATAGGATGTATCTCTTACAATCAATACTTTAGAATCAAGGTGAAGCCTGCAAGCTCAAATCCTATTGTTGTGTTTGATGTTCTGTATCTCAGGAGATTGCCATAAAACTACCAGGTATCTTGAGATTAGTGGATTCTTAGTCTCTCTTGCTTAGAGCTGTGTTTAATATCAAATACTAAGCATCAATGAAACTGTGACGATATGTGAGCATCAATGAAACTGTGACAATATGTGAATCAATTAGAAATTTTTAATTACATGTATGAAAAGTTCTTTCTTTATTGCCTCTCCTTTCTGCTCTGTTACTTTTCCACAGTTTTTCTCAGCCAGTAATTCAGCATTTGGGCACTGCACTGCTTCAAATACAGGGTAATTTCCAAGAGATTTGTAATTATGTATAATTTTCATGCTGGTGACCCATGCACAGTAGCCCTCAATATGCTCCCTCTCTACATTTTTCAAAGCCCTTTGCTGCATTGCTTTACCTTCTTTTATAGCTATGATTTCTATTAGTTTTCCCCACTTACCTCTCACATGATTTCTTTGTGTAACTGCTTTGAACATCAGCCAGATGATACCAGATTGCAGTTTGATCAATATGAATGGGAAATTAGTCCTTCCGTGTGTTTGTAGCCTTTGTGTTTTCACATCATCAAATTATACACTAGTTTTAGCAATTAGCACTGGAAATCTGAGAGTCATCAAACTCTCCTTAAGTGTGCTAGGTTGGTGTAAATCATTGGTGAAGGAGAGAGATGATGCACTATCAGTCTAGAGAAGGTCAAACCATTATGTCAAAAACCCCAGATTTCATGAGGATAGGGAGCCAAGCCTGGACAAAAAGGACAGCTTCGTTCTGGAGGTAGGGGAGACACAGTGAAAGAAAAAATGCACAGTCTGTGAGTATTTTAGTTACCTTCACTACCTGTTAATTGCCCAGAAGTTCACAGAGCCAATGGATTCCTCACTTGACATCTAAATAAAATAAATCATCATGTTTATGTTAAGTACAATGCTTGATCAACATAAACCAGATGTGTTTATCTAAGGTTTGGATATATTCAGCAGCTCTTCCATGAACAAATGTTTTCCTTATATACATAATTTAACACTTTCTGAATTAAACAATGCAGAAGAGATGAGTGGTATGTACCTAATGTTATACTCTCTTTTCATTCTTTTGTACCTAAACTTAGGCTTTGTTTTAATTCTTCTGTTGACTTCTTTTTTCCCAATGTGAGATTAAATACTATCAGTACTCAGTTCTTTAAAGCCCTTAACCAAATGGCATCAATCAGCAATGAACTGATCACTTCACTTCAGGCTAGGAAATGGTTTGTTTGTTCAACTTAAAATATTCTTACATTTGTTTAATTATGATGGTTTTGCATCCCTGAAAGGATGCTCCTTTTGTGTACTGTGGTCTAACTTTTCTAGAGAAGAGTATTTGTGTCAGATAATGGATGTTCTGTACTTATTACACTGTATTTGTTTATTTAACTAATCTCTCCTATTCTTCTCCAGAGATGCTCAAATCTTACACTAATAAACAAAATAATACAAAAGAGGAATGTAGCTGAAACAAGCTGGAAAATTATCTATTTGTGGGTGTTTACACTGGAACAAAAGAGTTAAGCGACTGTTTATGCTGTTCATCATGCCGCTTGATATGAAGCAGACAGCTATAAAAGAAAATTTGGTTTTGCTTGGCTGATTTCTTCAAACATCTTCCAAAAGCCTGTTTGTAGCTGTAAATGACCATTATGTGTTGAGCAGTCTTTGAGCAACACAAAGTACCCTGCTTTCCAGAGCTTTCACTGGGGAAACTTGGGGTTCTCATAAAGCTTTAGTCTGTTGAAAAGAAAGCCCAGTGTGCTTTATTTGGCTAGGTGCTGAACTGACCTCATTTGTCATGGTAATTTTTTTTTTTTTAAATCTTTTTCATGGGAGGGGTAACTTGCTATGGTATTTTGCATAAAGCTGAAAAATTCTAAAACTCAGAAATTAAATATCCCAAGTTTTTTGCTGTTGTGTTTTCTTTTTCTTTCCCTTTCCAACCTCATGATCATTTATCTGGTTATGCAAAAACCAAACCAAACCAAAATAAACAAACCTCCAAAATACACAAATAAACACAATTAAATTTCTTTATTAAAAAAAAATGCCTGAAGAATGCCCTTTGAACTTTTTAGGGAAACATACATCAAGCAACTCTACTAGGCACCATTGGTCCGTTAACAGTCTTTGCTTTCAGCTGAAGGAATGAGTGTCTCAGTTTTGAGTGACTGATCCTATTGGCTTTCACTGTTTGACAGAACATTGGCATGATCTGTGTTAAAATGAGCTCATCTCTAAAGAGCTGTCCATAGCCTCCTGAAATTTATTTTGATCTATAGTCTTCCTGTGCATTGTAGAAGGTCAAAGGATTTCATGCTCCTGCAATTATGTGTTGTAGCTCAGGACCTCTGTGCTGTGGAGAAACATGCCTGTGAGCAGATTTGTGTGAACACACCTGGCTCCTATGTCTGTCAGTGTTATGAAGGGTATGAGCTTCATGCAGATGGAAAGAGTTGTGTTGGTGAGTATGAATTCAGCAATTCACATTTATCTCTTGACACAAACCAAAGCAAAATTCAATGTAAATGAGCATCCACTTTAGCCATAAACAGTGATGTTCTCCTGTATGAATGGTAAATGAGAAAGAACACATAATTAACATGTTTGTAGGCCCTTACTGATAATGAATGCTGCCTTAGGAAAATTGTTCCAACCAATTTCCCACAGAAAGTAATTTTCCATTTCAAAACAGCATACCCGATGTTGTATTCGAGATCCATGTAGGTGGCCAGCAATGTACTGGCATGACATATGTGGCCTTTAAAAAAATAAAACTGGACAAACTCAGTAGCTCCTCTTCAGACAGAAGTTATGCACAGAAAAACTTGAAAGGGGAAAATTTCTTGATGTTTTTTCACTTGATTTTGTGGCAATGTGAGGAGAGATTTCAACCCCTTTTTGGAAAAGATGATTTAAAGAAAGTTTAGCTGCTTTAGGAACCCATCCACTATGTTCCTTTAATTTTCACTGTGGAAGTAAATTGTGGCAGTGCGAGAACTGTTTTATTAGGCTTTTATAAGAAGTTTTCTGCTATAGTTCATTTCACTGTATCCCCAGTTCTGTAACCTTTTTGTGTTTTCTGTCTAACAAGGTGTTTTGTGTCAGTCCTCCCACCCCTCACCTGACCTGGACCATCCCCTCTGCCCCCGCCCCCGCTCTGGGGCAGCCTGTCTGTCACTTTGGGACCCCCTCCCAGATTGCGAAATCTCAGGGAGAGGGCTTCAGGTGATAGGCCCCCTGGGGCCGAATTCCTTTGTCCTTGATGTCTATGGTCAGAGGCTTGGGGGCGGGCACACCTTGTTACCCCCTGAATCCCCTGATTTGTTGTCTTGTTGTAACCTCCCTTGAACCCCTCCCCCGCTTATAAGGTGGAAGAGGGAAATTCAAACGCTCTCTGCTCTGCTCTCTGCTCTTGGTCTCTGGGCTCTCTGGCCTGAGGCTTGGACCAGCTGTGGACTTACTGCAGCCCGGCCTGAATAAACATCTCTTACCTGCTAAGCTGAGAGCCAGCATTTTCTTACTGCTGCTGCTGTCACGACACTATTGGGTCCAGCTGCTGCTGAGATGCCGAGCCAGCAGGTAAAGATTGCCTGCGTGCCCATCCGAACTGGGAACATCTTGTAGCTGTGCAGACCCGAGCTAGCCGGAGGCCGGCGTCCGCCCGGTGCGGAGACGGAAACAGCAACAGTAAATATCAGCTCCAAGAATTACAGCTCAAAAGAGAGAGCGTGGAAATACGGTACAATAATTTTTTAGCACAAAGCATACTTCCCTCTCTAATACTCTGTAAGTATCCCACTCTTATTCCCTGTTTATGGGTGGTAAATACTTATAGAGTGATCTCTTTTACAAGCCTGTCTACCTGTTCTTGCCAGCTTTTCATCCCATGCTACGTTGTGAGAAAATACTGTCTTCTGGTTTCCACTGCAAAAAGCCCTAGTGAGATCTGGATAAAAAAATTACATTATTAGTTAGGTATTCTCTTCAGGCAAGCACTTAGATACATGCTTAATTTCAAACACAGATTGAAGTCCCATGGAAATGAATCCAAGTGAATCCTTGGCCTCAAATCTGCCACAGGCTTCCACAGTGCTTTTCTCCAACACCCTACTCTTTCTTGTCATTTTAAGACAGCTCTAGCGTATCTTACTCTTATTACTTCAAAGAGCTATTGGCTTGCAGGATAACCCTGTTTGGAGATGCAAAATAGGTGACAATTTATGGAACTTTCTGCATGTAGGACACACAAACGAGGTTTTGAGGTTTTTAGGCCTGGGATAACATGAGGTTTTGAAGAATATTCATGCTACGCTTACTTTTCAGAAATGTTTCCTTCATTTGTAGCCTCTTGATTTCAATATAGGAGTATTTAAAGGTCTCAGCATAATTTGTCTCTAGAATAATTTGGCCACTCATATACCCTTTTAAGGACCTGCTTTTTGAACCCAAATTGTTTTGTAAATGCAGATAATACTGTTTATTTAGGCAAGTTTTTATTATTTCTCTATGTAATGTTCATCTAATATCTTAGCTGACCCTCTTGACTTTTACTTGTATTAGTATAAAGAATATACTTCTTTGCTGTTTATTTGACTATATCTTGAGACAGAAAGTCTGTGACTTCTGTTGGTAACTTCTTCCATCCCCAGTTCTTTCCTGCCATATATTCTAATCCAAAATATTCATGCTTAGTGTCATCAGCTGTTGTTACCATTTTCTATTAAGTTGAAGTTCCTTGACTGCCCAAGATATTCTTACCGGGAAGGTAGCTACCAGAGCATCATTCTGGTGAAATTCTTTGTATGTCATGTCTAATGTTATCTTTTATAATAAATACAAAGTTATTTTTGTTATTTAAAGCTTCAAAATATTTCTATGCTACTTATTAAATTTCTTGCATTGGTATTTGGGGGTTTTTTGCCTGTTAATAACTTAACTCTAAATTCTGGGGAGAGTGCTGTTTGGAGGTGTAATACATATTTGACTTTTTTTTTTCCTACCTCTTCACTGACTCTTTGGCTTGAAGAGATACGCATTTATTATAAGCTCTCTTGTTGACATTTAAAGATTTCATATTCGCTCTTCAGTTATTTTCAAAATGCAGCATGCGTGGGTTCACTATCTTGCATTTTATAGCAGTTTTCCTTCTCCACTTGATTTCTATTCATTTGTATGTTTTAGCAACAAAATATGAATACATGCTATTCATACCACTGCAATAATTAGCAGTGTTAATTGGAATTTTAAAGCACATTATTAACTTTTCTATTTTCTAGTTTTCTTTTGCAGTAGCATATTTGGCCACTTAACTTTTAAATTTCTTACTGATGTACAAGAATGGTTCAATATATATTAATTATATTTGACCTATGCAGAACTTAGTTTCTCTACATTTCCTGAACAGGAAAAGCTTGTCTGGGTATATGAACTTGGTACTAATTTGTCTGCAAATCCTAGTGTCAGCCTCCAGAATTTGACTTTTCAGGTTTGAACAATTTGAGCTTTTTGAGGAATATGCCAGTACTAAGAATGTACAGCTTCTGCAGATGTGATCACCAATGAATAATCATCCTTGCTGGAAAAATTTTAAGGGAGATTATGTGTAGTACTGAATCAGTAGCGATAACTCTCAGTTTTCATCACGCCTAAACTAGTTAACCCTTCCTTTCTGTGAAGTATTTGTTACCAAATGAGCAGGATCAGAAGAAAGATCTTGATGTACCCATATACTAGAGATCACTGAGAACAATAACAATTTTGCAAGGAGCAGTGACTTCATTAAGGTTAGTCACTCCTCCCCTTCCAGAGAATGAAAAGAGCATTTCAGCAGGAAATACACATTGTGATATTCTTGGAAAGAGTCAAAGGTTTCCATGTAAGATATCAAAGACTTCTAAAGTTTTAACTCCAGCAAAAGCAAATGAGAAAGTGCCGAAACTTCATTTCATGGGCATGTTTATTAAATTTTTCTGATGGGCTAACTTAAGGATCAGTGGTGATACTAATTGCTTTATTGACATGTGCCAGCCAGTTACCTGAATGGCAATAATTATATGGAATCTCACAGCCAGGACTCACAATGTATCCATTCAAGCTGACCACTGAACAACCAACCACTCTGTTTGCCATGGCTGGCAGGGCACTATCACTTTGCCTTTTTGAACTGTTTTCCACATGAACAAAGTCCTGTCATTTGAAGTTTGGTGGTAGTGAGCTACCCTTTCTCCATCATGCTGCCGGACACACAGTCTCTCCACCTTGGTGTTGCTGGCCATGCTGTCCTCTCTTTCCTGGCATTAACGCTAGACTGTCTCCATCTTGCTGCAGCTGCTGGGCTTGGATCCTCTTTTCCTGGCAGTGGTTTGGCTTCTGGCACCTCTCTGCAGTCCTGGCACTGCTGGATTTTTTTGGCTGCTTCTTAGGTTCTTATGAGTCTTCTATGAGTTTGCTCTGTTCTTCCCTCACATTCTTTTTCATCCTCCTTATGCCTTTACTTACTTTACACCTTTTTCTCTGACACTTCTCCTTAACTTCCTCCATCGTCCCAAGCCTGAATAACCTCTATAAACATCATAGGGCTAAAACAACCCCTTATGAGAAAGGTGACCCATGCAGTCCATGGTTCAGAGAGGGCAGTGTAAGCACCCAGAGTGCAGAACTGGGTTAGGAAGTAACCAGTGAAAGGTTAAAGTAAAAGTTAAATGGAAGTAAAAGATGGTTCTCATCACTTACTAACTAATATCAAGTGAGAAAAACTAGGTGGAATATGCTGAGATGACAACTGAATTAATAACTTGCTCACTAAAAACGACACTAATAAATTATTTTAAAAAAATCCTCTCAAAACAGACATGAGATAAAAATTCAAAATAGTGAAATCTCAAGTTTTCACATTCTCATGTATATCTCATGACTCAGCATAGAAATATGCTCTTCTCCCAGGGATAGGATATGTGGGAAGGGTTCAAAGCTGTGCCAGGGCAGGTTTAGACTGGACATCAGGAAGTATTTCTTTACCACGAGGATGGTCAAACACTGGAACAAGCTACCTACAGGAGGTGGATGCTCCAAGCCTGTCAGTGTGTGAGAGGCATTTGCACAAAGCCAACTCTGAACTGGTCAGGCAGTTGGGCTAAATGGTCATTGTATGTCTCTTCCAACTGAATATTCTGTTCTCACTGTTATAATCCTTAGCTGGGCAGTTGTAGGTATTGCAGTAGGCATTAATTTTGTTAAGGTTTAAATGCAGAGAAGGAGGTGACTTTACAGAGACATCCATATGGGCTGTTTCCCAGGCATGATGCTAAATAGCATATATTCTTTGGCCTACCTATTTCTTAATGTGTCTTTTAAACACTTGAAATTGTGCATGTGGTTAGAATTAATATAAGAGGAAAGCTAATTGTATGACACAATATATCCTTGAAATATGTATTCAATAAATAGGTCTTAATATGAATTGATTCAATCTGGAAACATGAAGGCTCCTGCCAGGAAAATGGCATCACATGGTAGCCAGTAAGTAGTTTAATTTGACTTGATTCAACAGAAATATTCTGAAGGGTTAAAAGAAACTCTTTCAAAGTAACTGAATAGATGATCTGCTTTCCTGACTAGATGAACTTGACTAAATATAGTAGCGCACCTGAGCAGGCATGATTTACATAGGTGGGTTATTGAAGAAAGAATTGATTTAATTAAAACAAATTACTGCCTCTTAAAGAAATTTGTGGGGTTCAGCAGTATAAAGTAGTGAAAAAATTTACTCAGTTGGCACAGAGCAACCTGTTTTGGTATGAAGCTAAGCACATTACTGTCCTCTGCAGAAAGAATTAGGTATACTTTCCTAATGCAGGCCTGGCAGCTCTTCGCGTTCAGAGCACCAGCTTTGTGACTTATCTTTCATTTCTTCTAAGGCTTTGGTTGTGAAGATGAAGCTTAATCTTCAAAGAAATTTTAAAAATCCGTTAATTTCTTTAGCAACTTTGAATGGGCTTGAGAGAGTAAACTCTGAAGTATTACTTCATTACCCTTTGGCAATCTAACCTTTAAATATGGATTCGTGTAATAAATGACCAGACTTATGAAATAAGTGACTGGGCTGCCTGTGATATTTTATTTTTTTCCTTGCAAAAGGCATTATATAATAAAAATATCCATGGTGAATATCAGCCTGAAGCTCTCAGGCTTTGCAGTTGTAGCTGCTTTGTACAGAACAAATCTGGAGCACATTAGAGGGAATGAATGTACTGTGACAGTCTTCAGTGTAGAAGATAATGCCAAAATTCTCCTATATACTCAGGCTGCAGGAACAGCTCTTGAGAATTAATACAGCTGGGAGGGAACTACGGAAAAGTAGAGCAATTCCAGAACTGGGACTTTAGAGACAGAAGACAGAACTAAATCAAACAAACTTTGCTATGCCCTGGCCTACAGTGTGAACATCTGGACAGAGTTACTCACTGAGGCATGGTTTCCAGATCTGAGAAAACATGTTGAGAAGGCTCCTGACAATCTGAGAGCTGATTAATGTTCAAAGTTGAGAAATGATTCAGGACTCATTTAAAATCTTATTTACCAACTGGTGTTGAAAGTGCACTACATTTTGCAGACAGGATTTTCAGGACAGAAATTACATCAGCTTTCCCCTTTTTTATAGCTACTGCGTGTCACTAGAACCATAATATCTATGCATATAAGTTCTGATTTTTTTTCCTAATTGCACATGATGGTCTTGTTCTTTTTCAGTTGTAGACTACTGTGCTTTGGATAACCATGGTTGCCAACATGAATGTGTTAACACTGAGGACTCCTATTACTGTAGATGCCACCCAGGGTTCATTTTAAATCCAGACAAGAGAACTTGTGGAAGTAAGTTGTGATAAAGTTTAATTATGAACAGTTTGTACTTCTGTCTTCCAGCTGTCAGCCGTAATACCCCCACTGGTCCTGCGAATGCTGACTAATGCATCAGGTATAGAAAATGTTGGAGTGCCCTGGAAGCCAAAGGTCTTGACAGCAAAGCAAGTTGCTTTGAGGGGAGGCCCTAAGAATGAAGTTCCCTCCTATGAACAGGAAGCTTTTAACATGAAACCCAGCTCCTTTTCAACAGCAAAAAGCTAAAGCATTGCCTTGGATTTTTCTTTGATTATTCTTTTTTTTTCAGTTAGAATATAATCTCCCTAGCTGGGTAAACAAACAAGTCTGTGCAAGACAATTTATAATCAGTTTGCTTTGTAAGTTGATCTAAAATAATGAGTAGTTTCCCGATCAGAAGAAACATTGCAGTCTGTTTTTCTGTGGATTTCTCTCCAGAGTGAGTTTTCTGATAGTGTGACAAAGCTCTGGCAGTGTCAGTATCTTTTACCAGGCTTCCATGTTACCACCAGCTTATAATAACTTCATGGCTTTGTTTGTTTGTTGTTTCTCAAATTTGATGCCAGGCTCAGAAGATCAAAAATTACTGGAGTTAGGAATGGACATGAAGTGGAGGGGATCTGACAGACCAGAAAATATTCATGCCAAGGCCTCCCATAATTGTGAAAACAAGCTAAAACCTCCACAGTGTTTAATGTCATAGCTCTCTTTCAGGAAATGTCAAGGGGAAACCTTAATGTACCTTCCGAGTTACCTTTCTTCATAAATGTGGGCTTTGATAAAGAAATATTATTATTGTGCCTGTAAGCAGGCAAGCTCCATTAGTTTTAGATGATTGCTGCTGCCAGTGGTGAATTTAGCCCATATCATTGAATAATACGTTCAAACATTATTTCTGAAAAATGCATCCATATAGTACTGCATTTCTGTGTTTCCCCAGACTGAGGGGCATTTCAGTCCTTCTGGTGAGAGACTTGGTTAGCCTATAGACTGTATCTATATTGTGTATTATGCTTGATATCTATTCCACTTAATTAACATTTAGGAAGAAAACGTAATCCAGGCTCTACATGTGTTCTTACCATCAAGGGAAAGAGACATACACCTCTCAAAGGTGATTGCTCCCAGTTCTGGCAGAAATTTATGGAAGTGCCTGTATTTTCCTTGAATATACAGGGGGTCTGGATGACTTGCCAGACTGGACACATAATTTTTAGATGGTCAGAGTTAGGAGAGATGAAATTTCTGCTTCCCGAGGGCCAGAGTATTTGTAGTGATTAATATAATTTTTAGATTGTATTAACATTCCCATTTGTCGAATATCTGTCAGCTAAGGGCTAGCTAATTATACTTCCTCATATACTTCCACATCCTTATATATTTGAAATCGTATTTTAGAGTGCTTTCCACTGCCCAAGCACATGTTTTTGTTAATTTCTTTGATTTAAGAATGTGGATTTTAAGCAGAGTTTTCTCCTCCAGTTTGAACCAAAGAAAGTCCTTAAAACTGCATAAACATTTCATATGCCTTGACTGATTTTTAGTTTATGGCCTAACTGTATGCATTATTTTAACATGTTTAAATTGATGATTCACAGAATGTTGACATCTGAGGGAATAGCTGGGAAAGTAGTATTTCAGGCTCGACCTGTCTCTCTCCTCTATCTATTGCTTGAGGCAGTATATTGTGCACAAATAAGCACAAATAAGACTTACTAAGCCACTGTTCCTTATACTTGATATCCTCTGAGCCTTGCTGATAAATTAAAGTATGAATGAAGGAAGAAGCTGTGTAGATCTTAATGCTACAAAAGTCAAGATAGCATGGGAGCCCTTCAGAGAAAGTGTCCCCTAGTTTCCATATGGTATGAATCACACTGTGTTTGAATCTGCATAAACAATGTGAACAAACAAACTACGGATCACTGGATTTAAAATGTTTGTGGCTTTAAAACTTCTAACATAAATTTCTGCATATTTGGCTTATGTGCTGGGTCTCAGGGATGATGGCCAACTAGTCAAGACTCACACCCATGCCAGACCATTTCTCTGCATCAGCAAGCAGGCTTGAGGCGCCCACTCCTGAGATCTTGTGATTGTCTCAGAATCCTGACTTCCCTTTCAAAAATAGAAAGTAAGCCTTTATGCTCATGGCTACAAAGAAATGCTTGGAAATATAAGTGTTGTCAGCGTGGTCATGCATAAATAACAAATGTTTTCTCTGGGAACTATACCTAAGTTCTCAGAATGAAACACAAGGAGCAGTGCTCATGAAGGCAACCTTGCCAACACCATCAGAGTACTCTATGGCTGGAGGAGCACAACAAATTTGGTTTATCAGTGAGGCAGGTGAAGGACATTCGAGCTGCTATTCTGGAGACTCCTGCCACTCTTGCTGCTCCCCTCAAGAGGACAAGATGGCAACTTCTGCTTGTACTGGGTGCTGCTGAGTCTCACCTGTTGTTCTTTACAAAAGGCCTGTTTGAGTTCTGCTTTCACATAATTTGTAGCTGGGCAAAGCTCTGTTAACATCCTTAATCTGGGCTGTGTTAATGAAGCCCTGTGAAGTGTATTTTTAGCGTCCCAAACAGAATATCCTCAAGGTTTCAACAAAGATAATACATCTTTTTCAATCCTTGTGGTCATCTTCAGAATCAGTTATCCAGGAAAAGTCTCTCCTGCACACTTGAGCAAGCATTTGAGCACCACAGGACTGAGTAGCTCCAGAAGGCATACAGCTGTATTCATCTGGTGCACACATGTGGCTTCATGGGTTCTGTCTCTTCAGTTCCCTCTTGAACAAAATATATTTTCTAGTTTTGATTTTAATAAACAGATATCTCCATGTTACCTATGCTGTCAAAAAAAGGTTTGGTGAAGGAAATGTCAGTTAATGTGATCAATGTCAATTAACATACAGAGTGGTGTTCATAAGTTATAACATAGTCCGTCCAAATTTTCTTAGAAAGTCACATTCCACTTCATTTATTCTGAAAATATAGGTGGTTTATTATCACAAAGGGCTTTCATCATATATAAAGACTCAATTCCATTAACCTGCCACAAATCCAAAGAAAACTGTCCATGCCTCTGAAACCAAATCACCTCTGGGAATAATAATTAATTAACTTCTGGGAATAATAAACCCCCCCAAGTTTTCAGGTTGTATAATGAAGTGTTCAAAAGTGCCTGGATATTTTTTGAAGTGTGCTTTATGTAATTTGTGACTTGTTTATTTTTAGCAGTGCTGAGAGGTTCAATAATATAAATTAACTATACTGACACAAAACCAAGTGATGGGCAGACACTGCTTCTAAGGGAATATCAGGTTCATTGACTTCATCAGTAAGGGTAAAATCTATATGAGAAATATCTTAGTGCTCAGTGTACAATTGTTTTCCTTTCTAAGGTACTTTATCCACAAGTGGTAGCTGTTTGTAGACCGCTCATCTTCTCTTCCATGGGCATTTCAAATGGAAGAATTGTGAGACAGGCACTCAGAGCTGTTAAAAACGTCCACACTCCAGATGACCTGTTTGTCCTGCTGAGATCTAATGAACAGTATTCAAAAGTGTGTTTGTGTGTTTATTACACTTCATGTCTAACATGCTCTGAGTGAATAGAGGCAATTTTGATGAGGCGATGCATAAGGCTTAGCTGCAAAATGTTAAGAAATATTTAAGATTCTAACTTCTCTACTGCATGAACTATTTCTGTTCTCTAATAATTCTTTGTCAGGTGTACATCAGTATAGCAGATATTTGGAAAAAAAATTATTTTCATGGTTTGAAACAATATAGTAGAACACCAAAATGATGTCTAAGGAAATAAAAAGGTGAAAGAAAACAAAATAACTCATTTTTACCTGGGTTTTTTTTTTTTTTTTTTCCTGAGAAATATTACTCACTGACACAAGCGTTTTTGTATTTTAGAACCAGACTATTGTTCTCTTCAGGACCATGGTTGTGAACAGGAATGTGTTAATACAGATGATTCCTATTTTTGTCGGTGCCAAGAAGGGTTTAGACTTAATCCAGATAAGAAAACATGCAAAAGTGAGTAATCCTTTGGACATTGAATAAAGTTTATTTCTTGAACCTGCAGTGAATTGTTTCCCTTCTGAAAGGGTGGAAGTTTTCTCTGTAATTAAGGTTGAAACAAATGTTTCTTTATAAACTTGAATTTTGACTGAATGAATCATGCTGGGGAAATATACATTTTGCCATTTTGTAGATCACTTTGTGTATTAGACATTTTTGAAGACTTTTATGAAAAGGAGGATTAATGTAGAAACCAAAATTACTTAAAATAAGTTAATTACTTATTTGAAGCTTTATGGCCTTGACTTGTAAAGACACAGGCAGCTTTGAAATAAAAAAAAAATAACCTTGTTTTATCTAGTTGGTTTAGCCAAGGACAGATATTTATATACAAGACATTTCCATCAGCTTGGAAATATAATGAACAGACAACACAGCTATCAAAATCAACTTAGACACGGAACTTCACAGTTTCCTAAAGAAATTGTCAAAACAGCATGAACAATGTCAGTGTTATAAACTAGCCACATATGCAATTTACTTTAGAAAGACTTAGTGTTACAGTTCTTCTTGAGTGGAGACCTGGATTCACAGCAGATTTTTACTGTAATGTGTTAAAGTTTAGAGAGAATATTTTCAGCAAAATGAAATAGCTGATCTCATTACTCAGTTGTTGGGGGGAGAAAATCATACTACTGATATTTTATGAATAATAAACTTGTTTGGAGCAATCTAATTCTATTTCTAGACACTCATAAAATGTATCTGGTTTTGAAACTATTTTTGTTCAGTCTTAAAGATACGTTCTCACAAAGCATTTTTGTCTGCACAGTGCTGCTTTTGCAATAATCCGTGCTATTTTGCTTTTTATTATCTATATGGTATTTTAATACATTCAGATTTTGTAGATTCAATAGCCTTGGTTAGCAAAAGAACATCATCGTATAAAATATTTATTGCCAAGGATGTTATTGCAAATTAAAGGCAAATTGTAATTCCCATTTGGGGTATTTTCCTTATGGGGCTTTGGATTTGGCTGCAAATCTGGTGATGTTTCCAGGATTAGGCTCCTATTCCAAATCCTGTTGTAACAAGGGTCATGTTAGCTAAGCTTGTAAAATAAAGCAGAATGTTTGCATATATGCCCTTTTCAGAAATCAGGGACCATAGATGAGTGGTGACAAGCACCAGGCATTCCTCCTTCACCACGTGTGACTTCTGATGACTTCAGGAGATCTGTGAGGGTCGAAATGAAGCCTTACATAGCTGAGTTTTTGCAGTCTGCTTTCAGATCCTCATCTCACTGTCAGCTTTAGTAGGTATCCCAAGCACAGAATCCAGTATTGTGTAAGAAAAGGGAGTTTTTCTAAGCTGTTTTACTTCAAAAACCCTTATGGCTGGCTTCAATTTTTTTCTCCACAGAAGTAAACTCTGTGCTGTAGGTCAGAAGTGAATGTGTTAACGTGGAAGAGTCATTTGTGTGCAAATGTCATCCCAGATACACCCAACAACACGGTGGTGATACATACGTGCAGCAAGGGGTGTCTCATGAACTGCAGTGACTAGCTTGCTGCAAGGGAGAGGTGTGAACAGAGTGAGAAAACACCCCTGGGTCCCTTTGGAGATATTTCTGAGTCATGCAAACCTATGTTACTGCAAAGTCCACCACAAGCCAGGCCTAGTGAAGTAATGCTATAGTGAGATCCCTGATCCAGTAGAGAACTAAAGCACTGTTTTCTCCAATCCAAGTAACTGGGGAAATGTGTTCAGCCATTTCACTCCAAGGCACTGTCTAACAAGAAGGCAGTGCTTGCTGCCTAGCATCCACACCATTGCTACGGGCTGTGTAACCTGCACACCTGATACTGCTGCATGCTGATACGTGGGGATATGAAGGGACCCATCTCTTCTGTATGTTACACCTTCAGTGATCCTGCAATGAAGTGTCCTTTTTAAGAAGAATGTTGTTAAACGAAGGATTGGTGTTGCCCCAGAGAAACCCAAGAGTGCTGCCCACTTGGCATCACCCAGTTTTAGAAGGTGGTTTTATTGCAGAGAACCATTTTGCATACCACCTAAAATATTGGCAGCATTTTTCCCCGATGTACTTAACGACATATTTTTCCAGAGGAATACTCAGTCACTGACATTTTAAAAAAAATTTGGTAGGACAGGGAATAATCATTTTTAAATAAACTGTGATAAAGCCGTATTTAAGGTAACCAGGGTGAGCGGCAACTTTTTGACAATTATAGTTTTAGACTATCTCAAGTTGAATTTCTAAAAATTAATATATCCTAAGACATTCCTTGTTTGTAGAAACAGTGAGCCTTCCCCAGTCCTCTCCCCTGTTTGCATTTTTTTTGCACATGTAATAAACCACTTATGATTACAAAATTTACAGTTATAATGATTTCCAAAGCCTGGTAATTAGCACCTTTGTGATTACTGCACTCTTTGAAAGAGTGTGTTAAAAATTCTGCATGAGAGCCCCAAATATTTAAACATTAAAAATTCACGTTGGTGTGGGTGTTTGTATTGAAAAGATGGAGCCAAACAGATGTAGTTTTTCACAGAGAATATGGGTATTTTCTTTTTTTTGTTTCCACATTTTTTTGTGTGCTCTGAGAAGTTACACAAGCCTCTTCATGATGATGTGAACTCTTGGAAAAAGGAGGAGGTTCCAGCTGGAACTTGCTTTAGCTAGTAAAAACTGACACCTCAGCTTCATTTGTTCAAGCCTACGTTGTCTCCCTGTGTACAATGGTAAATCTGGACCGATTACTGCAAACTCGTTGCTTAGTTAAATAAACCAATAAACAGAAATATTTAGAATAAGTGATTTAACATTAAGTACAGATTTTTTTAATGTAAACAAATTGCTGCAGACGTGTCTGTTAACATCTGTAAGTGATTTGCAAAGGAGACATGAAAGACGATGTTTGTGTCTGAGGGAACTCCACTACTTTTGATAAGGTTAAGCTAAAGTGATTTGGGCCTATATAACTGAAACTAGCCATTAACAAACCAGCAGTAAAACACTATGAGAAAGTTCAAAGCTTTTTTCCCTAAAATGTCCTTTTTCTGTACTCTCAGAGTCAGCATAGTACATGTGCAAGTGCATGTATCTCACCCTACAGCTTTGCTGTCCACTGTGAGGAAATGTATTTTTTAAACCCAGTTCACACCTCTCTCCCATCCCCCACCTTTTGTCTTTCACACTAGTTGCATACAAGTTTTAAAAGACATATTCCATTTAATCTTACTCGGAACAGGAATAGGAAAATCAAAGAAATGGAACATGATAAGACACTTTCAGACTCGTAATTTCTATCTGTACCTCATGAGGCTTTAACTACTTGAACCTGTTGGCAGGTTAAAGTTTTAAATTGGTGATTTCTTGTCCTGTTGAAAAAAGAATTTAATCTTTATTAAACAATCTGAAAACCATAATTTATATTTCAAAAATTACTAATACTCATATTTGCTGTGAAAATTTAATGGTGAACAGAAGAGAGAGTCCTGCTTTTTAAAGAAGGAAAGCATGATTATGTGGGTGAGACCAGACTGGGCTTCAGGTTTCTCCCTTCTCCCCACTCTGTGTTAGTTCAATCACACTGTGATTTTTGGCACAGGAAATCTGCACTTCACCAAATTTGCTATGTGCCAAATGGGGTTGTTGAGTTAATTTCACTTAGGCCTTGTTAATTAACTCTGTTTACTCAAGTAGGTGGGGATACTTGTGTAAGTAAGAGGCTGTACTGATCTTTCTCCCTTGCTCTGCAAAGGCATTGTGCACTAACTTCAGTGTTATAGTTTATGTATCTAAGACACCAATATGATTTCTTCAATCATTAATCACAAACCAATAGGAGTGGACCACTGTGTTGAAAGCAATCATGGCTGCGAGCAACTGTGCCTAAATACAGGTGACTCCTATGTCTGTCAGTGCTCTGAAGGATTTATCATCAATGAGGACCTAAAAACCTGCACACGTGAGTCTTGCAAGAGCATCCCTGTTTTCACTCCCTTGGGAAGGGTTTCTATTTTCATACAAGGAAAAGGACTCACTTTCAGTTTATTCTTACAGTCTGCGTTTCAGTAGTGCTTTAATAATTATTTGAAAGCAGAAACAGAAAAACTATTTAGGAGAGAATACTTGTCAAGGTAACTGTTAGTCCTTGCATATTCAGAAAAGTTTTGGGAGACTTACCCATCCCCAGGTGTTGAGGACAGTTTTTCAGTCACATGACAAATGTGTCTGACAGGTTATCTCAACTGTTTGTTCCCCAGGACAAAGTGCCTTTCCTTACCTTGGGGCAGGAGGAGAACTGAGAGCCCCACACAGAGCTTTACATTTAGCGTGGGAGCCATTAATAAGTGAGCAGAAGTTGTCCTGGCAGCTCTCTGGTCTTTTTAAATCTAATGATCATTGAGAATTGATACAATTTCACAAACAGTTGAATTGCCACCTTCACTGGAAAAATAATGTATAGAAAGGGCCAGAAAAAGAATATGAGTGCATTTTACCAGTTTACTTTTTACAGACCTCTTTGGTGAGAGTGTTCTCCGCAGTTTTTCCAGATTTTGGAGGTACATTACTTTTCAAGCTTGTAGAGCATTGGAACAGCTCCAGAGTTCACACTTTTTCTTGCTCTCAGGCACAAAGTTTTAAGAGAAGTCGAATTGCAAGCGTTCAGTCACAAAAATTATCTAGATGGAAGTGAGGCAAATCAGCAAAGGCAATTTGCCTTTGTATTTATCCTGGTGTTTGCCTCCATACTAACCTTTTTAGCCCCATCCAATACTTTGACAGACTTTGCTTCTGTCTGCCACTGTAGGTCTCTAGAAAGGGGCAGACAGCAGCACAAAAGTATAATTAGTGTTCATGTAACAATAGGGTCTGCCATAAACAATTTTTAGATACTTATCTGTAGTGCCTCTGAAAATTTAATAGCAGCCAAATAATGGAGTTTTATCAATTCACGAATGGAAGATCCCTTTTCCTTTGTAGTAACAAGAGATGATTTTTCATTCCCAAGTTATTTTCCTCCAGGCTGTACTTAAAAACTTATCAGCAGCAGAGTTCAAGAAGCATTTGGATAACAGTCTTAGGCAGATGGTGTGAGTTTTGGGATTGTCCTGTGCAAGACCAGTAGTAGGACGTTGGTCCTAGTGAGTCCCTTCCAGATCAGGATATTCTATGATTCTATGATAACCCTGTCCTCAAATATATTTAGGAAAGATTTGTCCTATTCCTGAGTTCTAGATGAGATGTTCAAACCTTGTGAACATTTTTAGACTAACATGAAGAGAGTGTTGGCACTTTGGCACTTTGCAATTTCCTGAATGGTATGTTGAATGGAAGGGATTAGCATTTATCAGTCCTAGTGAGAAAATGTGGGACTTTCTAGTATTATATACACTCATTGAAGGATCTTAAGAAAGCTTGGGATCACCTGAATGGTAACCAAATCTGTACTCTGACAACTCTCTACAAAAAAAAAAAGTGTAGCCAATAGACAGTAACGAGTCCTGCTTACAAAGTCTCAGGAGCCCTGTGTCTTTATATGACAGAGAAGAAGCATTTGGGAAATTTGAGATGAAAAGTCGACCATATTTGACAGTACTTGTCACTTGCAATTCTCTATAAAATCTTGATAGTCCAAGCCAAATCCCACTGACATCTGAGAGATTTTCTTCTTGCTGCCACAGGAACTGGGTCAGGTCCACAAGTGAGTTCTGGGGACTGCCACCTTCACTTCAGGCTATTAAGAGACTATTTAAAGAATGTTCACGAGGTAGCTTTTGTGCCTTTGCCAGTGCCTTATATAAAATCATTACCGAAGTATTTTGTTTTGTTTTAATCCACTTTAATCCAATCCAGACATGGGCTCTGTTTAGCTACGTTAAGCACAGAAATGTATGATTTCTCAACTCTGCTTAGAGCAGAAAATGAAAAGCAGGACCTCTAGGACCTCACTAGGACTTCTTACATTTTATTGAAGCTTTATAATCAGATGAGAAACTGAATTATTGTTTAAGCGGTTCAATGTATTTATATTTACTTGCTTATATGGAATGCAAATACTAGAGATTAAAAATAATTGAGTCAGTATTGGCTATATTTTTAAATAATTTTGATTGTTCCTACAGGAGTTGACCATTGTGCTCTAAGTGATCATGGCTGTGAACATTTGTGTGTAAATGGTGAAAGATCTTACACCTGTCAGTGTTTTGAAGGATACAGGCTTCGTAACGATGGGAAAACATGTAAACGTAAGTTATTATTCAGCAACTCAGAGTCTAATATTGCACACATCGAGAAAATCTTTAAGGTAGAATTGGATTGCCCAAATGTTCAAGGATTTCAAGAGGTTGTATTTCCACTTTGGTGTCCTATTTGCCAGCAGTACACTATATCTTGGATGTACTAGGGCATCTAAAATGGTACTGAATGCCTACTTCTAGGCACCTGACTCAAACCCTAAGCATCTGTGCCATTTAAAAAGTAGCCGTGAAATTGGACAGTTGTGGATCCAAAACTGTCCAGAGCTGGGACGACTGATTTTCTTCTAAACTTTCAAGGCAAAAATGTATAATGTTTATAAAGTCTTACCCAGCATGAAGCTTGCAACATTATTAATGTAAAGTTCATTTTGTCCAACATAGGATAAGGATGATTGCAACAGAAATATAATTGTGTTACAAATTTGACTACATTACACAGTTGAGTGGCAGATACCAAGAAAAAAACCTAATAGCAAGTTTTTCTCAACTTTTATAGCATCACCAAGTGATCAAAGAAGAATCATGGATAAGTCTCTGAAAACTCACAGGCATTCAGTATTTTGTAACTGCAATCCCCATAGTAGCTAATACCAACATCTGCTGTTAAAACGTGTTTACAGAAAAAAAATTAAAGGCATCCCAATATTATCATGATGAATGGAATGCTCCTTATTCTTAGCTGGTGTTTCACAACATCACCCTCTTTTATTACTCTGTGCAAACAGAGACAAATTCTGCCTGTCTCAAAAAGTTAGTATAGACTAAAAGCAAGTTAACTTCGAATATACTGCCCTTAACTAACAGAATTTTTTATATGTTAAATTATTCCCAGGTAAAAATGTCTGCAAATCAGTCAACCATGGCTGTGAGCATGTTTGTGTTAATGCTGACAGTTCCTACATCTGCAAGTGTCGTGAGGGATTTGTGCTGAGAGAAGATGGCAAGACCTGCAGGAGTGAGTGGCTGGTATCTATTGGACACTTTTGCATGTACATCAGGCAGGGAAGGAAAGGGATATCTTTTCCTTCTTACTGGAAAAGAAGCAACAAACCTCCTTTTGATATCTACATTTCTCTAATATGTTTTCATTCAAAATCTACATTTATATTAATCATTCACAGGACAGGACATCTGCAAATCAGTCAGCCATGGCTGTGAGCATATTTGTGTTAACAAAAATGACTCCTATGTTTGCAAGTGTCATGAGGGTTTTCTGCTGAGAGAAGATGGGAAAACATGCAGAAGTAAGTACTCTGAGAATTAGTCATAGAATTTTATTTACAGAATGTAGACCTGAGAGTCATTCAAAACAATACAATAATTTACAGCTGTAATAAAGGAGTAGTCTTCATATGTAGTAGTAGTTATATATGTATATATTTAGATCTTCCAAATGCTTGTAAGAGATTCTGTGGACAAAAATAGTGTCTTTTAATAGATCAGCTGACAGACTGGAAACAGAAAATACACAAAAATATTCAGGTACCAAGAGTTAAAAGTGTTTGCTGCCTGAAATTTAATCTGTTTATTCCAGTGGCATCAGTAGACCTAATGAAAGCTGTTACTTCTCCCTGCATGATACATTTGCTGTAGATGTGCTTTAACCAAATATCATCAACTGTTCTCAGATAAAGATATTTGCAGTTCTGTTCACCATGGCTGTGAACATGTTTGTGTTAATGCTGATGAGTCCTACATCTGCCAGTGTTATGAGGGATTTGCACTAAGGGAAGATGGAAGAACATGTAGAAGTAAGTGTCCTTCTCTTTAGTAGATTTTCTTTATAATCTGCATATTTGTAGATATATTTTAAATACGATAATATTATTTTTTTAACAGATAAAGATGTTTGCAATTCTGTTGACCATGGCTGTGAGCATATTTGTGTGAATACTGATAGTTCATACCTTTGCCAGTGCTATGAGGGTTTTGTATTGAGGGACGATAAGAAAACATGTAAAAGTAAGTTATTTTAATGTTAACTATATTTTTATATTCGGACATCTACAGAAGAAACATATTATTTAGAGGCAGTTCTTCTTATAGGAGATTTTTCCTTGTAAAAAGGAGAATAAATTCTTTAAATAAAGTTTTGGAAATGCTCTTATTCATCAAACTGTAGTAAATAAAATCTAAATTATTCCTAGATAAAGACATCTGCAAATCAGTCAGTCATGGCTGCGAACATCTTTGTGTTAATAATGATGATTCATACACTTGCCAGTGCCATGATGGATTTGTACTAAGGCAAGATGGGAAAACATGCCAAAGTAAGTAGTTTTAATTTTTGTCTTGTTAGAATATTAGTCACTGGTTCATGGTAGCCAGAATGGAATAGTTTTCTCTATGGGTCATAAGGCTTGTGTGAGTTAAGTGTTGTTTAAACTAAAGCTACATTTCAGAAAAATCAGCCAGTTTTAAGGTTTGAGTGTAGGTTTTAAAATGTGAACTTCATTTCCAAATTAAGTATATTGAATTTTAATATTGAACCTAGGATGTTGCTGCATTTTACTGTACTGAGTTGAAGTTCTAATTACCACTCTCTTCTGCTCTCTATATTCTTGCAGATCATGGCTTAACTTGTTCTGTAACCTATTAGCATGTTCTTTTGTAAATTTAAGCAAATGAAACTCCTTCAGGCTTTTTATGTTTTCTAATCTTTTTATAACTCTAAAACCCCTGCTGTTTTTCAGCATCCTTGTGGATGCACCACAGTGAAAGAAAGTCTTCTAACAGGAGATACAGCAGGGTCCAGGGCAGAGGAACAATAACCCATCTAATTTTTATTTGAATCTACCAATCACGTTTTTTATAATTTATCTTTTGCTTAATCTTTTTTTCTTTTTTTTTTTTAACAAAAGATAATGTTAGTCTCTGACCAAAATATTCTGCTAGTACTCGTGGTCAATTAGCTATCTACCATGATCAAAAGTTATTTAAGATTCTCAGTATTACGGGTGTCTCGTGTCCTCTAAATTCTTTGTTTCTAAATGTATATCCTTATTTCTGGCTATTTTTAAATACATATGATATGCTGTTATCCAAAAAGATTCATGTTACTGTATATCAGCAGCTGCTTTATATTTATTTGCTATTCTCTCAGAAGTGGAGTAATCTACAAACTTTGTTAGTGATTATTTTGTGTTTTATTCTGGGCTGTCCATAAAAATATTAAGTAGTAGAGGAGCAAGGCAAATTCTTAGAAAGAAAACTGCTTGATAGTCTCCCATTTACAATTGGTTCTGAAGCCCTTTCTAGCCAGTGTTAATCCATATAATGTTGATTCTGTAGTCTGTTTCCTTAATCAAAACAATACCAAGACTGCTGCCTTTTTGAATGCTCCATTGTATGAACAGCATAAGCTTTAAGAACCAGCCTCATTATCAATTTAAAAAAAAAAATTATTTAGTTTTTCCATAACACCAGGTTGATTGCTATTAGTCTTCTTTCTTTGATTTTACTCTGACTCAAGTTCCCCATTATCTGTTGCATTATTTTAATTCAGATCAGTATCAAGCTGACAGGCTCACAGTGAACACCTTTTTAAACACTGGAACCGTAGTACTTTTTTCAGTGTGTGTGCATACACTGGGAATGGAGACAGCTCAGTGTTTTGGGACTTCCTCAGAGTTCTAGGAGTTACTGAAAAATAACACTGAGCATCCAAGGTATTCTTCAGAAACCTCGTTTGCATCCCTCTGCCGCAAGTCATCTGGAGTTACTGATTCAAAAATGTGTGTGTGTATTTTTGTGTTCAGTAGATGTTGTGTGGCCTACTTCACATGAGTAATCTATTTCATCATAGGTTCAGATCTGAACACACTAAAATGTTTTATATTTCTGCATTAAGGTTGGCAGTTCTACCTTTGGTCTATTAATGAATAATACACTGTTAGAATGCCTTTTGTTCCTAATAGTATTTAAAAATAATGTACTCATGCTACCCTTTATTTGGTTGGCCGTGCACCCCCTTGTCCTTTTTCTTATTATTTCGGTGTTTTCAAATTCCTAATATTTTCACATTCAGTAAATACTGTGGATGTTCCTTTTGGTTATTTTTCAAATCTTATAGCTGTTTTCAACTTCAGTTTCTAGATTTTTTTAACTACCCTGGCATTCTTTTTAGATTATGAGACTACATTTTTGGGGGGTGTCTAGTAAAATAACCTGAAATAGTGCAATCAATGATGGTTTTTATTGCTATTATTATTTCCCACCTGCATCCCAAAACAGTCTGGCTCATACTTGCTTTCAGCCATGTAAAATTCATCCTTCTGAAGTAATAGCCATATCTGCTGCTGGTTTGTATTTTATTCTGTTTATAAGCAAATATTTCTGAGTTGTGCACAGCTGTGTATAAGCAGACACTAATTTTTACTTACGACTATTACAGGATCTAATTTAAATTGTCATGTCTTAAATACAACTATTTTTGAGTTAGAATATTGTCTTATGTAGTAGTTTTTGGAATTTTTGTTCTGGTAGCAGGAGACCCCCATGAAATTTGGCTCAGGTTGAAGTTCTTCTAAAATTATAAACCTCAGGAGTCAAGTTAAACTTGGCTCTCAGGAGGCCACTTTTTGTGTAAAGGTAGTTCTCCATTAGAAACTGATGTTTTCTTTTGTGTTGCATGAAGAAGAAAAAGGGAATGCTGATAGATGGCTCCACTTGCTTCTGCACTTTCTCCCCATCTATCCTTTTTGAAGAGGTTTTAACCAGCCGATTTAACATTGCAGACATACAAGTCCTCACATCCATTTTCAGCAATTCCGTTAGATTTTGTTTATCATCTTACATAAGTAGTACCTATTCTTTCAGGTTTTGTTTATGCAGGCTCTTGGCACTGATATAAGGATGTTAAGAATTATGGTTGAATCATGTCCTGTGGTGTTTTTCTTAGTTTTGTTTTTACCAGCATGATTTTGTGCTAAGTGACTGAACTAAGTTATTCCCTCCTTTCACTCTTAGTGCTCTTAATGTAAAATTCTCCTTTGCCTCAATCTAGTCAGATTAATCCTAAAATGGTTTATTTTCAGTTGGAGATCATCCAAACCATGAAGTTCTGGCCAGATGATAAAGAATAGATATTCAATTTAAGCTAAGATGTCCATCATTTAACTAGCAAGTGATTTGCTTTCCGTTTGCAAGCTGCCATCTTTTTTTGCTCATGGGATTAACCCCCTAGTCTTTGTATTTATAAAAAAGTTTAACTAACAAAACACTTAAATTTTATCTAACTATTCCCAGGCAAGGATATTTGCAAATCAGTCAACCATGGCTGTGAACATGTGTGTGCTAGTGCTGGTGATTCATTTGTTTGTAAGTGCCAGGAGGGATTCCTGCTAAGAGAAGATGGAAAAACTTGCAGAAGTAAGTAGTCTGATATTTATCAACATACTTTTTATCTGTAGCTTGTGCTTGTGTAGAAATGCGCTAACCAGCAAAAGCTGTCATCTGTTTTCAGATAAAGATCTTTGCAAATCAGTCAACCATAGCTGTGAACATGTTTGTGTTAATTCTGGTGATTCATATACCTGCAAATGCCATGATGGGTTCCTACTGAGAGAAGATGGGAAAACCTGCAGAAGTAAGCAGCACAAGAACTTAATTGGATGAATTGCACATACAATAATGAAGGCCTCTGCTGATGTGTGCTGACTCCCAACTCTCCTGTTTGCAGACAAGGACATTTGCAACTCAGTTGACCATGGCTGTGAACAAGTTTGTGTGAATACTGAAGACTCCTACATCTGCCAGTGTCACGAAAAATTCATACTGAAGGAAGATGGAAAGACATGTAGATGTGAGTAGCCTGAGCTATAAAAGTATGTTTTTATTTGAGGCTTTCAAGCGTTGTGGGTGTGAGTGCACATGTGTGTGTTTGTGATTTCCAACTCTTTGGGCTGGGTAAAAAAAGGTACCGTCTCTCCCTAACAAGCCTCACCTCACAAACCCCATCCACTTTTCTCAGATAAAGATGTTTGCAACTCGGTCGACCACCGCTGTGAACATATTTGTGTTAATACTGATGATTCCTATGTCTGCAAGTGTCATGAAGACTTCATACTGAGAGAAGATGGAAAAACTTGCAGGAGTAAGTTATTTAATCTTTGCCTTCTACTTCCTGATCTGTTAATGAAACACAATATGCAACAGTAGTGTGTTTTTTGTGGCTTTATTATAGAATCAGCTTCATGTAAGTGAGATCCTTCATGGAAAATCATAACCAAATTTTTTATATTTTATAAAATTTATTTACTTAGCTAACTGTGCTAAATACGATTTTCATTATTCCAAGGTAAAAATGTCTGCAAAACAGTCACCCATGGTTGTGAACATGTCTGTGTTCCAACTGGCGATTCATACATGTGTCAGTGTCACAAGGGATTTATATTGAGGCAAGACAGGAAAACATGCAGGAGTGAGTAGCTGAAACTTTTATGGGGAATATGTTTTTCAGTCATAAAAGAAATAACAGACTTAATTTCACTCAAAGCTTGTTCATGACAGTTTTGTATTTGAAAAATGTTCTAATACGGGGATTCTCTTACCAATTCTCAGATCAAGACCTGTGTAAATCCATTGATCATGGCTGTGAACATGTGTGCATTAATAATAACAACTCATACAGCTGTCAGTGCCATGAGGGCTTTGTCCTGCGACGAGATGGGAAAACATGTCGAAGTAAGTCACTCATTGTGTCTGTCAGCCCCTCTTCTCTGGCACTGCCGCATAAACGAGCAAAGATGTTATACTCCTTTGTCATATGTTCTTCAGATACCATGTTTGCAGTCTTTGGATTTATAAAATGTTAAATAGAATACAGATAAATACTTCCATTTTTCCTAGGTAAAGATATCTGTAAATCAGTTGACCATGGTTGTGAATATGCTTGTGTTAATAATGATGATTCCTATATCTGCAAATGCCAGGAGGGATACGTACTAAAAGAGGATCAGAAAACATGCAGAAGTAAGTATATTTTATTTAGAAAGCATTTGTTTCTTTTATATTTAAAATTAATTGACCTCACTTCAAAAAAATTGTAGAATCATAGAATGGTCTGGGTTAGAAGGAGCCTTATTAAAGAGCACTTAGTTCCATTTCCCTGCTGATGGCAAGGACACCTTCTACCAGACCAGGTGTCTCCAAGCCCAATCCAGCTTGGCTTTGAACACTGCCACAACCTCTAATTTCAAAGATGATATAATATTTGAAAGCCCAGGGCATATGTGTGTGGCGCATGTCTCAAACAATTAACTTGATACTCTCCTAAGTAAAAATCTATGAAATTGGAAAAGTTGTTTTAGTATAGCATCAAGTACAATAATAATTCTTTTGAAACATTAGGAAAAAGACAAAGGGGAATCTTATTATCAAGGAACGTGCATTTTAATGAGGTTCATATACTGTGGGTCTTTTATCTTTATATACTATATTTTAAAATACCGTTAATTCTGTTTGCTTATCTTCCAACATGACATGTATCTCATCATCTCTTAATACTCGGAGGAGAAATTCTACTGCTACTCAGTAAAAATATTTATTGTGCCAAAAATGGATGCCTCAGTTGAGGAGACTCTGATTACCAAAAGAACAGTAACAAGTTCTGGCTGTCTCAGTCCTAATGTCCAGCATGCACCATGAACTGCTGCCCTTTCTTGACTTATGCAGTAATATTGAGGTGGTTCTGATACATATATTCACTGCTTTTTCATCACCTTAGTACGTGTGAGGTGTCTTTTTCTCAGATGACTGCAGAAAGGAATTCTTGAGCTGTTTTTAAATGGATATTTTCTAAGAAGAAAAGTCCAGGCTTTAAAGCTGAAAATCCCTTATTCATACATTGACTTGATAACAAGCATCTCCAGTAATTTCTGCAGAGTAATTTCTGCTGCACAATTCTCTTTTCTGTAGTGCTTACAGCATTCTCCCTGTATAAAGATCAGAGGTGAGTGGAGGTCTAGGTTGATTTGGTCCAGACTAAGCAGCAAATCTTAGTTTACGTTCCTTAGTATGGCATATTTTCCCTGGAAGCGACATTGATCCAATAGGAACTGAGCACCTCTGAGCTAGCCTTTGCACAAAGCACACTGATCTTTGCTGGCTGAAGGCAATTATTTTCCAGAATCAAAAAATACATACCAAAACAACCCACCTGGCAGAAGCAGTCTGCAGCTTGGAAGACATTCTCCAATCTCTGAATTCTCTAACTTTGTTATTGATGCCCAGTGCCTACAAACTACTTTGATTTTTGCATGTGCCTTTGCCAAAAATATGGGAAATACAAATTTGTGTGTCTTCTGACAAACACTCTGCTCTAATGGGTTAACCAGAAAAGATTAATTGCAGCAATATATAAGTTCTCTAATTACAAAATTGGTAGACACAAACAAAAAACCCCTTATCTAGCTAATTCTGCTTCTCTCAATAATTAAATAGTTTTTAAACTATTTCATAACTTCTGCAACACAAATGCAGCTTCAATGATTCTCTTCCATGTCTCAGTGCTGACAAATCTGACAAATGTAAAGTTAGCATATGGGCTTATCTCTGGAAGAAAATTATAGCAGCTCTGTCTGTGTGCTAGCTATGTTCTTCAGCTCTCTCTACTTAAGAGTAATTCTTACAATTTGCTGACTGTTGCTGCATTTTGAAGAGTTGTAGTATTCTGCAAAGCAGAATATGTCTCAGTAAATATTCACTGTGGTTATAATTGTGTTAAATTCTCAGTCATAGGCCCACTCTTAGCTCTTGAGACCGACTACACAACATCTTCAGACACCTTGGCACAGTAGGATGAGCCGGGAACAGGATACCTTAGATGATCCCTGAGTTTTTGCCAGGGTATCTGGATCCCTTTCCCAGCCTCGTGGAGATTTTTCTTGATCCATACGCTCTGCTGCTCATTTCACAGGATGCACTGAAGGCCCAATTGACCTGGTGTTTGTGATTGATGGATCAAAAAGTCTTGGAGAGGATAATTTTGAAATTGTAAAACAATTTGTCTCAGGAATCTTGGATACACTTGAGATCTCACCCAAAGCTGCTCGAGTTGGTTTGCTTCAGTATTCCACTGAGGTTCGTACAGAGTTTACACTAAAGCAGTTCAGCTCAGCCAAAGACATGAAGAAAGCTGTGTCACAAATGAAATACATGGGTCGAGGTTCCATGACAGGGCTTGCGCTGAGGCAGATGTCTGAGAGAAGCTTCAGAGAGACAGAAGGAGCAAGACCATTGTCAGCAAATGTCCCTCGAATCTCCATTGTGTTTACGGATGGACGAGCCCAGGATGAAGTCTCTGAGTGGGCTACCCGAGCAAAGCAACGTGGTAAGTCGAGCTTTCTTTGGTGTCTCATTCTAAAAAGCAAATATTGTTAGAAATAAGATGCAGTAACAGTTTGGGTGTGCTAATCTGGGGAGCGTTTGCCAAAGCAGTCTGGCCAGTACATTGACCACTGTCCTGCACATCAGATCTTTGTGTTCACAACGTCAGATCTTTGTGTTTACAAGGCCCTTTGCTGCCAGGCATGTGCATCATCTCCAGAGCAGAACCCATGGGGAACCCATGAGCACAGGTAGTGGTGCCATCCACCTGGCATGCCCTGAGTGCCCTGAATGTATCCACTAAGGGTAGACATTTAATACAGAGATCTGGGAACACTGGGAACTTCATCAAAAATTCTAGGAAAACAATAAAAGAAACCCCCAGCTGTCTCCAAAATACTATGGTAATAATTGGCTATATTTTTGTTTACAGGGTATATTCTTAATTTTTAACCTTTAATTTTAAGCTTTGTAGTGCTAATGGTGTTCTGGAAGGAAAATTACTTTTTTTTGAAAGAATATAGCTGTAGTGCTGTCTATCTTACTGTTTCTACATGCCTATATACTGAAATGTGACTAAAACTGTGATTTTTAATTTCTAGTATGTTTGGGCAGATATCCATCCTTTAGGATGCCTATATCACAAATGAGAAGCTTTTCATCTGTTTACCACCATCAAATGAAAATTTTTAAAACTTGTCAAGAAAATTTAAAAAACCCTCTTTTCTTTGCAAAACTTTTTTTTTTTTACTGTATGAGAAACTTCTTTAGAACCATGGCTGATGGGCCACAACACAGAGAATATAGTCAGACTTTAAAAGATTTTGCAGATCTTTTTTTTCTGTGTTTGTTTTATTGATTTGACATCTTAATCAGAATTTGATACATGATTAGTAGAGCACTGGTCAGGGTCAATACCTCCCTCTAAAGAGAAAAGGGAAAAACATCCAAGGATATGAGAAGGGCAGGTGCTAACAAGAGTGCCATTAGAATGAAAGATAAAGTGATTTAAAAATTTTTTAAAACCCCAAGCATTTACAGGCTTACTAGTGAGATGAAACTCCATGGAGGATTTACAGCAGAAGGAAAGAAGTACAAACCAACTTTCTTACTTGCTGAATGAAACTTCAGCTCTGGATTGCTTACCATGACTCTGCAATGCTACAAGCCAAACCCATCCTTGTGTAATTGCAGCATAACCAATAGAGTAATGCTCAATATGAAATGGACCTTGAATACTTTATCACTTATATCCCCAAGTCTTTAAATAGCAATAACTTCAGCATGACTGGTGCACTCATTAAATTAAATCAGCTTCTGGTGAACACTTTCCTTTCCTGGCTAAAGTGCAATGGTTAAGTAGATTTATGAAGAAAAGTAAGGAGATACTTATATTAAAAGTTCAGAACTTGGAAAATGCATATTTTATGGTATTATCAGGCCAGTGATGCTTCAGCAAAAGGGTTAAAAGTTGTAATTCAGTGAGTGTGCAGCACTTCTTACCATGTTAAATAAAGATATCAAACCTCCTCATCCCAAGTTTTATCTGAAACCAACCAGAGAAGGCAGCTTCTTCTCTTGAATCATCTAAGAGTTGTGAAGCTCACAGCTGTACTATGAATCACAAAATCAGTACTCCTTGTGGACACTTTCTAAAGCAGAGCTGATACAAAGAGAAATGTTATATCAGATCATATGCTCATGAGCATAAAAACATAACTGCTGGAAAAGAGATTATTGAAGATCTCTATGTTTTGTAGTTATTGCTTGTTTAAAATCTATCTGTGAGAGGGCTTTCAACCACTTCCTCCTTCCCTGTTTCCCGAGTTAAGAAACCTACACATCCTCACTTACCTTCTTCCTAGCATCCCTGCTGTGGAAATGCTTATCCTGAGCATCCTTGTTGTAAGGCTTTTTCTTTCCTGGCCCCATAAATTTCTTGTTTTCCCATTCCTACCCTCCTAACTGGGCCTTCCAGCCTGTTAGTGCCCCTTAGCAAGAATTAAGTCTCAACATGCTCTGAGGATTTTAATGAAACACTTAGGTATTTTTCTGAAAAGCTACTGCCATCTTTCAGGATCCTGCCTCATTTGCTAATTATGTAACAGGTTTTCCCATAAACCCAATAATCAGCTGCATTGGGTATATCCTACAGACACACACAAAGCAGGGACTTGCAGTGCAACTGTGAGACTGAACTGTGCAATTCTCTTGGATTGTTTATAATTCTCTTTCTGGGACTATTTACTATCAGTAGTGGCCAGACAAGTGTCATTTCTTTAACACAAAAACTGTATGTCAAATTACAGCAAACGAGAGCTTCTGCAAATCTCCCAGTAATTAAAGCATATGAAGTCCCTTCACTGATTTTGAAGTTATGTAGAATATACATTTCCTGAGCTCTCCCTTTCTCTCATTATTCATGGACAAACAAGTGCTTAGAATTAGAACTGCTGAAATGGTAAGTATGCA
This sequence comes from Hirundo rustica, assembly GCF_015227805.2. Lineage (NCBI taxonomy): Eukaryota > Metazoa > Chordata > Aves > Passeriformes > Hirundinidae > Hirundo > Hirundo rustica. The sequence goes on along the minus strand of NC_053450.1, from coordinate 22,443,753 downwards.
AAATTTGTTTTGAATCCAGGTATAATCATCTATGCAATTGGAATAGGAAAAGCAATTGAGGAAGAACTGCTGGAAATTGCTTCTGAGCCATCATATAAACATCTTTTCTATGCTGAGGATTTCACAGCTCTGGAGGACATAAGTGAAGAGCTAAGAGCCCAAATCTGTGAAGGTAACAAAATTCCATTTTTCTTTAGATAGAAGAGAAATTAATGTTTACAGGTGTTTTGCTTTTTGGATTTTTCTGCCCTTTAATACATGAAGACTATATACTGTTAATCCATCACTGGCGAAATGTATTATCTTCCCTTTATTTTCATGAAGGTTACATAAGATGTACAATTCTATGAGTAGAAGGATTAATCACTTCTTTTTTCTATTTCTATAGTTAAGTCAGCTGTGCAGTGAACCCCATTCCACCAAATAAACATGATCTATTTCATTAGGAATGTGGGAAAATAATCAGGGATTTGTAATACCTAAATGAGAATTTAAAAAATCTAAGATCAGCAGCAAAAACCTAAACCACGGCAAAATAAATCATCAAGAGCTGTTGTGAGTATTTATAGAAGACTAAAAATAGTTCATTGAGCATACATTCACAGCTACAAAGAGTGGATTTCAGTCATGTGTCAGCTCTAAGTTTTGCTACACAAATGTGGAAGGTTTGTTTCAGAAAGCACCTTCTTCACTCTGGAACAAACAGCTTGTATATAAACATTCCCAGATGAAGCTTTGCCTGGGGAAGGGAGAATCTGAGCTGAGATGAAAGCTATAGAGCCAGAGAGAGGACAGCATGTCTCTCCCACTCACACATTCCAAAGACTCAGTATTTTTTTGTACATTCAAACTGGTACCTGAACCAAAATTCGGAAACAACACATGGAACGATATTAGTCGTAGGACTAGAATTGTGCATGATTTAATTTTCACTAGCTTTTATCTGGTTGTTTTTCTTGGAGTTAAATGCAAACAGGTTTTGCCCTTTTTCTTTAACATTGTTGTATAAAATCAGCTCCGGGACGTTTCTTTGTACAGATGTCAAGGAAGAAATCTGTAAAAAAAACTTTGAGGATGTTTCTTAGCTTGCATACTCTTTGTTCTTCAGTCCTAAGAAGTCCTAGTTTCATCTTTCTGAAATATTGAATACTATGATAATATAAAACCAAGTCAGTTCAATTAACTTTATTAGGCAGATAATCTTCCAATGACAGCACATCATCTTAAAAGCTTTTGGAGATACCAAAGCCAAAACTATCTGGCAGCCAGAACAATAATTCTCACTCATTAGCAAACCCCAGTATGATAACTCTCACTGAGCAGCAAACTCCAGAGCTCAGTGATGGAAATGCATCCTTCAGGTACCCACAACAGTGGTTAGTAACCACCTTTTTACTTTTAACTACATTATTTACAATATGAAAAAATAAGTAAATCCTGCCCCTTTGTGGCAGTTTCTTGTCTACACCTCTGGTAACTGGACAGCACTGGTGCTTCAGTTAATGTCCTCCCCCTCTCTCAACAGGTAATGAATGCCTCACACCTGTGAACTGAGGACTGATCCAGCCTTGTTTTTCTGGACACTCCAGGACTAGCTATTACTCATCAGCTCACTCCACCAGAAATTCTGCTTCCAAACCTGTTATACCATCTAAAGTTCTTCTTTTTATTCCTTTTGTTATATACAGTGCAGTTTTCCTCCTCCTTTGCAATAGCAATGACTTTTATCTTTACTCTAGCTTTGGTCTTTAGCTGAGGTCTTCTGAGACTTCAGCTCTGAGCTCAGTAGGAGATCCTGTCGTCATGGGCTCCACTGACAGAACCTCTCATCCCTAGTCCCAGCTGTGGATGCACTGCATGTTTCCAACTCAAGTAGAAGCCATCCAAATGTTTAGTTGGGTTTTTTTTTTAGAGATTAGGCTTTTTTCTTTTATTCTGCAAGAAGGCATCTGCCTTGTAAAATAGCTGCTGATTACTATTAATTATTCTTGATGAGTAGTAGTAAAGGCAAAAAAAAGGAGGGTTTTTTTTTCTCTTGCCTCTTATTAAGAGGAATTCAGTTGGAAGGTTCCCATTCATTGCCTTGGTTAATGTTAATTTCTCATCTGACTGGAAGCACTAACGAGGCTCCGGCAATGTTGTACATAATACGCACTCAATATGATTGCAGCTTCAGCCCTGTTCTGAGCATGTGCATTATGGGAGCTTTTAATTACATGATCATACACTATTTTTGGCACAAGACCCCAGCCCTGATCAGATGACAGTACTCAGCAGCCAGCTGGTTAACATTCTGTTCTCCTTCCAAATTGTGGATCGTTATCAGTTCAGTAAATATTCAGACACTGCTTTTGATGACATTTTCTCACAGGCACCTCCTAAAAAATTCATTGTTTTGTTACAGAACAGAACACTAAAAATGAACATCCAACTTCAGCATTGTTCCCCAACAAATTTATTCATTGCACTGACTTCACCAAGGGATTCAGGGTGATCAGCCTCTGTCACTACTTGTGTGTTTACTCAGCTTCTGAGGCAATGAGATCAGAAATCTTAGAGCCCCAACTAGTTTCTGAAGCCTGAAGAGGAGTTTCTGAAATGCTCAATTCCTATTCCAAACTGGAGACCTCTTCCCCCACCTCTACCAGTGCATCTGTATTTTTTCTGTCCCTAATGATGTGTCCATACCAGCCCTGTGTCCAAAGCTCAAGCATTTCAGGTCAGTTCCTCTGCCCTTCCTAAACAACCCCCTCATTAGCTTGCAGCTCCTGAACAACTTCTAGAGCAAGTCATTATCCAGGGTCAAACACTCATTCATCTTACCTGCTCCACCTCTCCAGCAGAAATCTTCACCATCCTTGTTCCCATGTGATCATTCTTCAGCTGGATTCTGCTTTGTGTTTGTTTCATTCCTTTGTGATCTCATCCCACACCTCGCTGCCCTGACCTCTTCAAAATCTGAGTTCCATCCAGCAGCTGGTTCCGAGGCAGACTAAGATATCTATATATCTAAATATTGTAGTTCTGCTGCCTGATCTCTGGTCTTCTTATTCAACCACTCATCTGTTCTTCCCTGATATTTGTGCTCTGTAATTCCTACCTCCATTCAAGAGGGCCTCATCTCCTTCCCTGTGCGACTTAGCACAGCTGTATATTATACTGCATCTCTCAAAACTGACTAAACCAGCAGGGACCCCAATAGTTATAGCAAACCTGGATGTCACAGAAGCATCTTCCACCTCCCTACTGCACCTTCATGGCGTATCAGGCGAGTTTGCACTGTCACCTTTTACCCCCATGCATTCACTTTCAGGGAAGGAGCTCTGGTTTCCAGAGGAGGGAGCGTGTCCCGGGTGTCCATGCACACTGGCATCATCGGTCACGCCGTGCAGTTGTTGAATACCCGCTCTTTAGCTCCTCTGGGCCATGAAGGGCTCCGGAGTCAGCCGAAGGTGAAGGGCTCATTTCCCAGGGAAGGACCCATGCCCAAGGCACCGCAGCTGCCTCCACACTGCCCTCTGGCGGCACGAAAGAGGCAGGGCACGCAATGGCTGAGGTCAACCTCAAAACAGGTTTGTGTCCTCCCGGTCTCTTGACTAAAAAGATTGAGGTGTGGACTCCGAAATAAATCTACATTTTAAAGGCTGTGCTTCATGAATTAGAAACGTGTACTTCTGCTTATAACTGTAGTGTATCAGATAGACTCTGCTGCACTCTTTGTACCTAAAAACTCCCAACTTACTCCCTGATCAATGTTTCCCGTTATAAAGAAAAAAACTGAAGGACAGGAAGAAACTTTCTTTCTCCAAGCAGTATCTTATCCGATTCACCCCAAAGGATGATGGATGATAATGAAACATGAAAGAATTTTCACTGTAGGACACAAAGTAGATTGCTGTCATTTCAGATTGCTTCACTGTTATTAATCACTTCTGGTTTTGGAGGAGTTCCTTTGATAGTCTGAGTTAAAAGGACAAGTCCTGGAGTTTCCAGCAACACTGGGCCTCTTCTAAATTGCACAGGTATGAGGCATTCTCCATGTGTTAAGGACGAACACCAAGTTACTGGCAAGAAACAGCCCAAATTCTAGGGAATGTGAACATTTTTATTGCTCCTTTTGTGATATTGTTTCCTTTGGCAATTTCTATCTACCAGCCTTGAAAGAGTCACCTCACCAGCAGGATGCATCATCTGACAGGCTTCGTAAGACTGGTCCACAGCCTTCAGGTTGGCTGGTTTAACTCAAGTGTCTTCTCCTGCTGCCTTTTCATGCTGCCTTCTATAGAGAACTCTCACAATTCAGCTAAAATGGTTCATCCCATGTCCATGCCTCCTCACCCCTCCAAGTCACCCTTTCTGCAATGCAAAAGACCGAGATTCACTGTAATAAAAGCATGACTGCATGCTTCTTACATCATCCAAATGAAATACTTCATGGGGAAGCTTGTATTTCAACACTGTGCTTAACACTTTAAGCATGTTCAGCTTTCAATCACTTCTGTTTCTCACAGAAACCTTCACAATTCCCTTTCAGTTCTGCAACCCACAACTTAAATCATGTATACAGTAAATACAACCTAACAGCTTGGTTCCTTCACGTCTTTGTATTCCTAGTCCTTTCCTTGAATGATCCTCACTGCAATTAGTGAGATTACTTAGTAATTAAGAACTCAGTGCATGCGAGTAGAGAAAAAAAAATTATAATTTAGTGGGTCTGATTTTCAGACTTTTGGGGGGGGGGTTTCCTGCAGGACCTGAATCAACCACAATAGCCATCACAGATGTCATTGACTGTCCACATCTTGCAGTACACCACAAGTATCTTTTTGAAGACAGTCACATTCACTCAACAACAGGTAATGGGGTTACCTTTGTTTAGAATAACCCAAACTGTTCTTTGAATATAGAGGACTACACGTTGTATACTGTTCTCCAGTACCGACAGAATCTGCCTAAAGGTGTTCCTTTGGATGTTGACCTGTTTTGAGAACAGGAAGCTGTATGAAACCCGCTCTGCATTTATAATTCCTTGTCATTTCCTCGCAATCCAATTTAATTTATTCAGCATTTAGCCTATGCCTAAGTGTTTCTGTTTTTCAGCAAAAGCCTCAAAAGATAACGACCAGTGCAAATGTGAAAACCTTGTGACATTCCAGAAGTATGCAACCAATGAAGTAAGAAAACTCACCCAGCGATATATCCTTTGAGTAACTATTTCTTACGGGTAAGATAAGAAAGGCAGGTTAAAATAAACTAAATGTTTTTTGCATCAAGTCTAAACTGCCTCCATAGCTAAAATCAGTTTCTTGTAATGAAAATCTAAACTATGTAATAGTTAGTTTCCAAGAAGCAACTTAAACTTTTCATCTGCTTCTCCTTCATAGAAGGGACCAAAATATTAATATGGATCTTGAACTTTAATAACCCCTTATAGCAAACACCTTCAGGAACAGCAAAGAAACAACTGGTGAAATTCAAGACTTAACACTTTGCTTTGGGTTACTTCTTCAGATGCTCCTGAAATAGCATTTACTGGCTACAGGTGTCAGAGTACAGGAGATGTTTCCCTGCTGAACTGCTTGGTGAGGCACCATATGCAGTGAGTAATTCAATACCACACTCCAGATGAAATCAAAGGACTCAAGTTTGGTTAATGCTGCATTAAAACAAATGCAGGTAAAACTTAGCAAGTTGCAGATCAGTAGCTTCTGCCACAGTTTAAAGTGAGCTGCTAGTGCAGCAGCCTTTACAATGCCTGTAACATCCACACCTCAGGAAACAGCAGCAAACTGGCAATACAACTTATCTATTATTTATCCAGCAAATTCCTGTTTTCTTCATGAAAGCTGCTTGTGATCAAATAAACACTAAGACATCACACCTACTTCAGTAATGTAACTGTGTCTAAGAGCAGTAAGCACTTACTCTCTGCACAGAGGAGTGCAGTGATGCCAACAGCTCATCACTGTGTGCATCCTACAGGAACAGCCTCAGACTGTGAACAGTCTGCCCAGAGGGAGGCAAGCAAGTTAGTGGCTGCTAACCTGATGCAGAACATTGCCTACCAGTTCAGACCCTCCCTGCAGGAGCCAGCCTTTCTCTTGCCTTCCCAAGTCTTTAGTCTTTGGCAGACACTTCAAGGAATTATGTTCTAATCACCTGGTTTAATTACTCCATGCAAAGATTTCATAAAGGAGGAGAAAGCCATCGTGAAAGGTTATTGCTAGGTATTTCAAATTCTCAACATACATACTGCTGTGACTTCTCCAAACAACTCTGGAGAAAAACTTCTAGGTCATTTCCCATATCCTTAAGTGTTTTATGACATGCAGCATTCCAACTGTGTGCTGACAAGAAGAGACTGATTCTCCTTCAGAAGCTCTTTACCACAATCTCCAGGGCTATGAGGGACTCTGAGCTTACTCGAAGAACTTAGTTGCTAAGCTTAGCTTCGCAAGATGTGCTTTTTTGCTTTACCATTTGAGCAGGCAACCTTGTGATTTTTACTCCAATGGCTCAAGGTGATGAAAAACCTGTCAACACTGAGCCAGAGACTAGAAATTTTGATAAGACAGTGCTAAGCACTTCCTCAAGAGCACTATACAGCCACTGCTTTGAAGAGTACAAACCATCCAGTTTCCTGCTTACTACAAGCCTTGTTTCTCTACCTTATCTCAAGAGCAGCTCCGGTATGAGGTGATACACTAGTTCTTGGTAACTGCAGACTGCTGGCTAGTCCTCAGAGATCTGGGGGTGGTGGAGGGAGAACTGGCTACAAAAGTAGCTCCAGTTACATAACACAAATTTAGAGGGACCAGTCCAAACTGTTTTGTGTCCAGCTACGTTAACTTCTATCAGTAGCTGGGCGTAGTTTTACTGCTTCAGCTTTGCCTCTGTGAACACTTGAGAAATATGGCTGTTGAAGAAAATGCAGTTCACATGGTGCTCATATGCAGAGTAGTGACCTTAATGCAGCAGACAGATGAGAAATTACCAAATCCAAAGTCCAGGCAGACTGGACACCCACTCTTGCTCCTTACTAGCAAGAGGAGATTCTCCTGCTGTCAACAGGGGGACACAGTACATGTCTGGCCAAACTCAATTTGCCTGTCTGCCCTAAAAAATTCCTAACAGTAACATGTCAAAGATCACAAGTTATATGCCCAGTTCTCAATCTTCCCTTGTGTAAGACCTTAAAATGTTGAAATCAAGACCTTAGTCAAACAAGCAAGGAGTGGGGTGCAGCAAATTCATCCTTGTGAGGTAGATCTCAGTGCCTTCAGATCTCCCTTGATGTTAGGCCTCCTCTTCCTCTCAGCTTTCCCTGGCTGCAGCCTTTCCATGGCACTCAGAGAGAGGTGCTGAAGTCAAAACTCCTGGTCCAACCTCTTCCTGCAGGAGACAGCATCGCTGCCAACTGGAAGTGCTTATCAGGAAAGGGATGCTGTACACAATTTTGCATTGCTACAGCTTCTCACTGTAAAAGGAACCCACCCTAGATCCTATGGATTTTGTTGTGCTCTATTCCACATTTGTCTGGAAACCAGTCACAGCTGTGGACATGACCAGATCATGAGGAGCAGACATTCCTACTGAGGTCTCAGAGCCCCATTGTTTTATAATCCACTGCTAGTTATGTGCAGTTTTCCATATAATTAAGTGAAATATTTTTTTAATAAACAGCAAGAACTAAATAAATATTTACCCTTCCTTTAAAGTAGAGAAGACCAATCAATTTTTAGAACCAGCCTTTTTAATAAGCTGCAGTCTGAACTCCATGTCAAGGTAGGCCTGTTAAGGAATAGGGTTTCACACAGCTTTCCCAACTCAGCTGATCCAATCACAACAAGAAAATACAGGGGAATATTGCATGAGAAACTACTGGGAGTCAAAGAGGAGAAACAAGAGAATGTTAATGGACCATAGCAATCAGGTAGCTGACTTTCCATTAATGCATCCTATCAGTAGCTCTCTTTCCTTAACTTTTATCTACTGGAAGAAATGACGAAGAGAATGGAAGACTTGGAAAACAGGCTAAAATATTGATCAGAATTTTAAGTGTACACTACATTGTATATTTATACATACAAATTTGTCAGAGCTATTTTCTTAAACTGGTTCAAAGTAAAATAACATCTTTGTGTCTGAAGTTGAAAAGAATATTTTGGATCCTTGTATTGATATGCCATGTGTTGTCTTGCATTCATTGCAGATAATGTTGAAAATTTTATATAAACAATTTAGTAACTAGCGAAAGTTCTAATTAAGCAGAACAACTGAAATAAGCTATGCAAAATAATAAAATGCTGTTATTTTTTGAAATGAAACCTCCATGTATTGAAGTATTTTTAGGCTATGAAATTATTTGGCTTGCTTTTCTCTATTTCTTTCATCCACTCTTAGTATTTTAAGCACAGTCTCTATGTGTATATATAGTTCTACGTGTACAAACACACAGAGAACAAGTAGGACAGCAATTCGCAGCCATTAGGCTTGACTTGGATTCATCAAACAAGAGTTAACTAATGTAATCAGTAGGAAGAAAGAATATAAATTTACACATTTGTGTTTAAACTGTGATGGAATTAAATGCTTGAAATGGGAAGTCTGCTGGATTATCAGGGCACCACAACCTGAAGGCTCAAGGACTTTTTCCTTATCATGTCCAAACTATCCAACTTCTCCCTGCTGTCCCTTTGGTCAGTATTCACTTTCCTGAATGCCAGTATATTAATTCTTAAAAGTATTATTTGGTCAATTCAGGTAGCTGCAAACCTGTTAAATATTAAAACACAAACACAACCAGCAAATTGCTTCTATTCTGGCCACCTGAAGTATCTTTTAAGTCTCACTCCCTTTCCACTGACAGCAACTCATCCAGATTTGTGGTTTAATAGCTAAATATACCACCACTTCCTCTTCTGCTCTGACACACCTGGGAGTTTGCCTCTTGACTATCTCCAAACAGAAACACAAAACTTCATCCATTTAATAACAGAAGTAGTTGCAGCAGAACTTAAGTGATCTCAGACAAGCTGATGAGTAGATACACAACAGCAAGCTTTGAAAGGTACGCTGTGTTTTGGCATACTTTGAAATTCTGCAGGGTTACAGGTACATTCTGATTTTCATTAGGTGCTTGTTTTTGCCATGTCAGAAAATCACTGGCACCTCAGTTAACAATCCCTAGTAATAAGGAGTATCTTGCAGTCATGGTCTCACACAAAACACGCACAAATCTCTAAGATACTGAAGTTCTCAGCAATTTTGACTGCTCATCTGTCTCCAGTATCTTCAGAGAACTAAAATAAACGCTACTGATTTAAAAACAGCTTTGTGAAGTTAACCAGTATCTTATTGAAAGTGTATGTTACACATCTAGAAGCTATATCCTGTTTGCCCTTTTACAGATGGGTACTCTTGGAAGGAAAAGACAAAAGGACTAAAGCACATTAGTACTGATGCACTTGGTAAAAACAGTGAATTATTTTAATGTAAGTAAACCTTTAGGGCTCCCCACTAACATCCCAAATTTGCTACTGTCCCTCACGTAATGCCTCGTGTTTGCATTAGCCCTCCAAAAGCAAACGGTAAGGAAGCCCTTGGACCCTTGGGATTTGGCACCATACTTGCCATGATCAAGCCTTCCTTCACTTACCTCTCAAGATCCGTATCGCCTACGGAAAGAAAAGGCAAATTCTGCCACGTGTAGGCTATTTCTAACAGAACAGGAAGCACAGCAGTGGTAATGAATCTTCATTTATACAGTTTGTTCCCTAAAACCAACAAAGGTATAATACAAATTTTTCTTAAAAGGGATCTGTAGCCAATTTTATTGTAGAAATAACACCTTTATAGCATTTACTTCTCGCTGGTTTGTTCTGGCATGCTTCTAATGATGTCAGAGTCACCTGCAAAACAAATACGTATTGTTACAAGGGGACCCACAGAAAGATGTTTTTACGAATAAAAATAAGGGGAAAAAAAAAAAACCCAACCCAAAAAATCACCACAGTGATTCTAGAAAAAGAAAACCACCTAAAAGCAACAGTTAGTCTACTTAGGGAAAAAAGCAAATAATTTTGATAAAATTTATAAAAATACGTGTCTATGTGTTTTTCTATTCCAAATACAGTATCTTCCAGTAATTATGCACCTGTCACCAGCATTTACAAAGCCAGGACTAAAACAACAATCTAGTCCTGGAGGACACAATGCATAGTTTTACTATAGCGAATGTCTAGCCTCCCCTGATCACAGAAATATCAGGACAGCGAGAATATTCGCATTATCAGCTACACAGCATTAGGATTTTACTTGCAGCTCCCACCCCACCCAAAACCAAACCTGAAAGTGACATTTTGAAAATTAAATTTACAGCTACTATTAAAATACAAGCAAGCTAAGTTTTCTAAGAACTAGGAAATTCAAACCATTGTGACTTGGGGAAGAGCTGGTTAAAGTTATTACAGAAATCATTAAACCTATGTGTATGTATTCTGATCAATAAACAGAACACGGGATTGAGTCTTCTCTTAAAACACTCTGGAAAGAGGATAGGAAGTCACCTACTTTAACACTCTATATAAGGAATCTGAACTCTCTGGGACAAAGACTGTTACCGAACTAAAGAAATTGTATACAAACTTACAGTTTTAAAATAGTGTTTAACATAATTTTCATTCCCTTGATGAATATCCACCTGCCTATTGGTTATTTTTCTATATATTATTCTGGGAAGCAGGACAAGTCACAGTTCTTTGTCTCAGATTAAGAACAGTCAAACAGGGCTGTTGTAAACAGTATGTTGTGCAAGCTCATGTCCCACCTGATAGGTTCACAAAGAGGGCCCATACAGTTTCTTTCCAGACACTGAAACCTCCCTACAGACAGACAAGTAGACAAAATGCTCACAGGGCTCAGCAGTAAAAGCTAAGTGCAAGAGAAGCAGCAGCCCTTCCAGGTTCTAAGAACCTAGGACTCACAAAAGAACAGGATCTTGGTCAGAGGAAATTTTAAGTGTTAAAGCTGATGGAAAAAGGCAGTGAAGTGTGTCATCACTCCCGCTCATTCCTTGCTCAGTGCTGCTACTCACAGGAGAAAAGAGGATCCACAGACACCTCGTTTGGTCCCTACACTGCAGGAGGGAATTACCTGGGTCAATGATGGCCAGTGTGCACACTCTGTAGTATTTTCCACATGCTGTGCCCAACTCGATGTTGTTCCCACTATAATGATGGACACCAGTCTTGGCAAGCATAGCATAGTACTCAATCTCTGATTTTCTGAAATCCAAAAACCAGGTGTTAACAGGATCCACAAACAATGCAAAGAGAGCAGCTTTAACTCCTTCCACACTTAAACCATTAAGACACTTTTCCTTCCCACCCAGAGCAAAACAGCTGTTTCTTGTGAGGCAAAATCACTCCAGGGTTGTGTCTGAGGAACCTTAGATGTCTCCTGAAGGTTTGTAACAACAAACCCTTCAGGCTGTTCCTACACAGGCTCAATTTCTACATGGTAGAAGGACTCAGCAGTTGCAGACCTCTGAAAAGCCACAGGAACTGTGCCAAAGTGCATAAACTAAGAGAGTTAATGCGGATGGCCAGTGGTGGCCAGATGCTGAATGGAGACACAGTTTTGCAGCTGAAAAAGGAACCATGTATTTTAATTTAAAACAAGTCCACCTATACTGCCCTCTCTTCTGACTTTCACTAGGAGAGTCTAGCAGTCAGTACTGCTTTCCCAAGCATTTTGGGATCCCCATTAATACTGGGGATTGCTGCCCACTGCAACAGTCCTGCTATTCCTCAAGTATCTGATTTCCGGGTTTCACATTTACGTTTTCTTGAGCCTGCCAATATCCCTTGACAACAAAAAGGGCCCAGATATTCAACGAGGAAAATGTCATGACATTAGCACAGATTACATTCTCAAAAAAGCAGTTTCACTGGCCAGGACCCTGAATTTATAACTACCTTTGATAAATTTTGTGTGGTTCAAATATTTTAAATCAGCTATCAGTTTTCCCAATTGTAAAATTATTTTCCAACACGCTACTTGGGAAAAAAATGGGCATTTAGCCCCATTACACCCTTAGTGAATGCTATCAAGTGTAAAAAGCTTCCAATACTTTCTCTAGTGCAAACTCCTTGAATCAGAAAGCTAGAAACACACCAGGAAACATTCTAGACTTGAAATCGTTGCACAGCAAACTACCTGTCACTTTTATTTCAGAGTACTCTAGAGCATGCCAGCAAAGCCCACTGTATTAAGTCTCTGGAGCAATTAGCACAAAGCATGCATGGCACTTGTACAAAGAACCCATCTCAGAACTGTTTCCTCACCCATCTGCTTACCTCAAAGCAGGGCAGTTGTTTGCAAGGATGACCAACTTGGCTTTGCCCTGACGAATCATTTTCAGGGTCTGTTTGTACCCAAGCACATATTTGCCACTTTTCATAACCAGCTGAAGCCTGGAGTTGATGGACTCCAGGGACTTTTTCTGAAGATGTAAAAAAGCATTATTGTGTTACTTCACACTTTTCAAAACAATGGACAACGTAATAGAGGAATTTCAAATAGATGCATTTTTCATAATCTCTCTATGAACAATCTCCCTCTGAAACATAGAATAAGAAAGGCCAGTCAATTATTTGAGTATAAGAAAATGGATAGGGGCGTTGCTGATACTATGTTTTCAAGAGCTCAGAAAGTTCTTTCTTACCCCCATATCTCTCAATGGGCAAATATATTTCAAAGCAGTGTTGTTGCTATCTACATAAATCAGTGACATCTGCGTGTATCTGTCAAGCTCAGCTAGTCAAGGCCCAGTAAATACCACTTCTGCCTTGCAAAAATCTAAGCCGGGTTTAGTCTGTCTCTCCCCAGGGCGCACACTGACCCTACATGGGGCAGCAGAAAGAAGTACTTCTATGCAATATCAAGCTGATATTACAACAGGGGAGCGTGATGCTCATGACAACAGGTTAGGAGTATTTGACGGACAAAATCACCACCTTTGACTAAGAAATGCAGATATGTCAGAGCCACTCCAAGAGAAAGACCAGAATATGGCAAGAAAGGTAAAATCTTAACTCCACCCGCTCTGGGATCTCGGCACTCCCTCTTCCTTGCTGCAGCTATCTCAGGAGCTCTGCAAGCACCCCGGGGCATCGCACGGGAGGGACCCGAGGACACCGAGCCCGGCGGCAGGCGGCCGAGGGGCGCGGCCAGTGTCAGAAGAGCTCGGTCCGAGCTCTGAGGGCTGTGCGATGGGCTGTGCCCAGGGCCCCCTCAGCACCCCCGGCCGCCAACCCAGGCCATGCCAGGGACCCCCCGGCGCACCACGGCGCCGCCCGGCCGCCCCGCCACCACGTGCGCCCGGCGCGGCCCCGCTCTCACTCACCGTCTTCTTCGCGGCCACCATGTTGCTGCCTCGCGCGGGGTCGGGCGGTACCTGGAACACAGGGGGAAGGAGGGGAGCGGTCAGAACCCGGCAGCAGCGCCAGCAGCGGCCCCCGCGCCCCCGGCCCGACCCCGCTCACCGCAGACGCGCAGCCAAGATGGCCGGGCCGCCAGAAAGGGGCGAGCTCCCACCAAGCACCGCGCGAAGCCCGCGGCAAGTCTCGCGAGAGCCGCGCACACCGCGCCCCGCCCCACGGCTGCCAGCGCGCCCGAACCACGGCGGGGGCCAGGGGCGGGGCGGAGCCTCGTCCGGTGTGGGCGTGGTCAAACTAGCCGGGGCGGCCCATGGGTTAATGTGGGTGGGGCCTGCCTGAACGAGGGACGAGGCCTGGCGTGTGTGGGCGGGGCTGGAGTGAGGGGCGGGGCTGGAGTGAGGGGCGGGCTCGGCCGCGGGGCGGGCGCGGTCGAGGGGCGGGCTCGGTTGAGGGGCGAGCGCGGTCGAGGGGCGGGCTCGGCCGAGGGGCGGGCTCGGTTGAGGGGCGGGCTCGGCCGAGGGGCGGGCTCGGTTGAGGGGCGGGCTCGGCCGAGGGGCGGGCTCGGCCGAGGGGCGGGCTCGGCCGCGGGGCGGGCTCGGCCGCGGGGGCGGGCTCGGTCGCGGGGCGGGCTCGGCCGAGGGGCGGGCTCGGTTGAGGGGCGGGCTCGGCCGAGGGGCGGGCTCGGCCGAGGGGCGGGCTCGGCCGAGGGGCGGGCTCGGCCGAAGGGCGGGCTCGGTTGAGGGGCGGGCTCGGCTGAGGGGCGGGCTCGGTTGAGGGGCGGGCTCGGCCGAGGGGCGGGGCTGGAGTGAGGGGCGGGCTCGGCCGCAGGGCGGGCTCGGCCGAGGGGCGGGCTCGGCCGCGGGGCGGGCTCGGCCGAGGGGCGGGCTCGGCCGAGGGGCGGGCTCGGTTGAGGGGCGGGCTCGGCCGAGGGGCGGGCTCGGCCGAGGGGCGGGCTCGGTTGAGGGGCGGACGCGGTCGAGGGGCGGGCTCGGTTGAGGGGCGGGGCTGGAGTGAGGGGCGGGCTCGGCCGAGGGGCGGGCGCGGTCGAGGGGCGGGCTCGGCCGCGGGGCGGGCTCCGAGAGTGTCCCCGTCTGGCTGCTGGCTCCCGCCCTTTCCCATTTCCGCCGCTTCCCTCGTTCCGCGCCGGTTGTCTGAATGCATAGTGCACATCGCAGCCTCACGGAAGGCTTCAGGAGCTGATGCGGGAAGAGCCGTAGTGGCCTGAGCCTCTCATCATGGAATCCCAGAATGGTCCGGATTCCTAGGGGCCTTGAAGCTCGTTTGGTTCCAGCCCTGCTGCCGTGCCATCTTCTGCTAGACCTGGTTGCTCAGAGCCCCATCCCCCCTGGCCTTGAATACCTCACAGGGATTGGGGAGGATCCATAGCACCTGTACCAGTGTCTTCACTGGTGCTTCACCCCTCTAATCACCTTGGTGGCTTCCTCTGGACTCAGTCCAACAGGTCGATGTCCTTCCTGTGCTGGGGACTCCAGAGCTGAACACAGCAGTTCAGGTGGGGTATCACCAGAACCGTGTCCCTGGGGACTGTCACTTCTGACACGAGGCTGATGGGGAAAATTATGGGATGGAGAAAATAAATCTCTTGGGCACTGCAAGTCACCAGCACAGGGGGCACGTGGTGGTCAGGCCCTGCTGTGTGCACTGTGCACACTGCCTCGCTAAAGCAGCAGCACTTGCCTTCTGCCCTGAACGACAGCCCCTGGCAGGCCCCCAATTCTGCATGAATGGCCTGTCCCGATGGGGTACAGCCCCAGGCCGAGCCTGAGCAGACACACGAGTTTCTTGCAAGAAACCAGCCACTGAGCTTGGGAGTAGACTGGAGCCCGACGCTGCCTGTGTTGGCATGTTCAGCTTTGGGTGCCCTCAGTGCAGCTCCCTGGTTTGCCGGGGCAATGGCTCTGTGTCAGAGTCCAGGGCATCCCTTTGGTCACCTTGGAGGGACAGGGACCCTGGCAGAGAAGTCTGAGACCTGGACAGGGGGTCTGAGACCCTAGCACAGAGCCCAGGAAGACACTGGCTTTGATCCCAGTCCATGGGAAAGCCTTCCAACACTGAGAGATGAATTACAGGCCACAAGAGTGTGAAAGATAGTAGTTTAGCTTATCACAGAGTGAAAAATCGTAGTTTTGGGTTCTTTAGTATGGAAGTGGATGGGAGCAAGATGGAGGACTTTGGGCATTGTCCCATGCTGCTCTTTCTTCTTCATTCACTCCATTTTTTGCAGTGACAGTGGCACAAATAATTTAAGGAGATTGGGTCAGAGTAGAGATGACCTGTTTAGTACAGGTAGTAGGTATTGGCAAGTAACTATAAATAAAGAACACGTAATAATTGGTATAAGAGGCAGTGACCTCCCAGCGTGGGGGGAGTCGTCAGATGCCCAAGCAGCTGCACAGATCTTAGCTGGGCACAGAAAGAATTGTAAGATAAATAATAAACGAAGCGCACAACCTTGAGAAATCAGAACTTGAAGACTCAAGTTTCATTCTTGCATCTGGCTCAGGGCTTTTCAGAAGGCAAAGGACTTTAAAACCACCTGAATCTCGGGAGAAACACCTGAGAGCTCTGCACTCCCACCAGCTGTGCAGTGTCCTTAGCTCATCCCCAAGCAGCTCAGTCCATGGCTGTGCCAGAGTGACAGTGCAGGGAAACTTCCTCCTGCCCCCCCCATGCACTCTGGAAACCACCAACTTGAACACTATCTCGCTGAGCACACACCCATCGCATTGTTTGGGACCAGGGCCGCGACATGAGGCTCCCACTTTCAGGCCGAGGACGTTTGTTCTTGGTGCTGTCCACCCTAGAACAAGCATCCCAGGTTGGCGCAGGAGGAGCAGAGAGCAGCAGCAGCTCAGCTGGCACCTGCAGGGATGTGCAGTGTGGTTGCTCTTAGCGTGAGTTGCGGATATCCTCCTAGAGGATGCTCAGGGATCCAGCCACAGGACAACAGGTTTGCTGCTAGTGTGACTTTATGCTCTTAAGACACTGCACCAGAAAGGCACCCCAGCATGTACAGTTATTATGAAATTACAAAACTAGTATAGGGGCTTTGCTAGACTCACTCAGGTTAGCACAAGCATGGGAAAGTGTTGTGCTTGTTGGCCTTAGGAAATGTGATGCCTTTATCAATATGGAAGATGGAGAAACAAACTAAAAAGCCAAGAAAAAGCATGTTGGACTCAGTTATTCTAGTATGCTTGTATTGATAGATATTATTTCAAATAAGAGATATAATTTATTGCAATATAATGCTGTGCTCGTCTCCTGGTATGGCTACCTCCATGGTAACTTTTTCTGATGTATGATCACAGACCTAACCAAAAGATTTCCAACAGGATAACCTTCCCAGTGACAGGCAGCCTCTGGGCAAAATGCAAACCATCGTCCCAATAATTTTTTTCTGGGTAACAACATTGGGTTTTGACAGATCAGTTTAAGCATCTAAATTAACATCTAACACTGAGACAAAGGTATGTTGGAAAAAAAATGTTACCAAACTTAAGTGGAGCTGAAATATCACAAGTGAAACTCTGACATTGGTCTGTCTCTAAAGACAGAGTTCTCCAGGGATATTGTCTCTGTTAAGCACATAAATTATACATGTAATATATAAATAACAATATAAAAATGTAACATTTTTATGTGTCTCTATAGTCCAATTTCTTTTATTGAAAAAAAAAATCCATCCCTTTACAGAGTATGATTAAATCAATTTTGAAATATACTTCAAAATTTTCTTTGGTGACTGAAAAGTAAACTCCACTCTATGTCTCTTTCTTTTCCTGTTCTTCTTTTTCCCCTTGTCCCAGCCCTCAGGTGCATTGCTGTTATTCTCCATCAAACTGTGACTTTGCTTTTAAGTCTTTGTACTTTTACTTGGTTGGTTCTGGTCTGGTGAAACATTCATCTTTCGTTCTTGTTGAAATTACTGTCAAAGGAGTATAAAACTCATTGGGCCCTGTGAACTCTTCGGTGCCATTCCTTTTGACTATTCCAGGTTTTATGTCACCTTGCAAGATGCAGGAGTCATGTATGGCTCCGGGAGAGGCAGCTGTTTCCAAGGGTACTCTTGCAGCCTCCACTCACGTGAGGTGAGAACAACTTTCCTTAGCCGTTTATAAAACTAGTTCTTTCCAGTAATGTGCTTTTAAAAATTATCTGCATTTCTGAAAGAACTTTCTGACAGACGCTTTTGGCATTGGATGCCACATTCTGTCCCTAAATCTAGATGGAATAAGGATTGGGTTGGGGGTGATGGGAATACATGCAGAAACGGGCACTACTGTCTCTCACCCTCCCAATCTCTTCTGTGAAGGCCTCTCCTGGCCGTCTGTGGTCCATAAAATGTCCTTTATAAAGACAAAGGACCCGTCCAAATCAGATGAAAATTATAGTAGAAGAAAAGGCTTTGACCCCACTAAAATTCCTTAAACAATTTTATACAGCCACTGTTTTGTTAAAAACAGCAGCTGGGAGTGGATGGGCCTTGACAGCCACTGTTTGAGAATGAAGGAATGGAGGAAGGCACCCAGGCACCCTCAACACCCTCAGGGATCTTGAGCTCCCCTCCACAACGAGGCCGTGATACAGCAGAAATAGAAGAAAGGCAGGGAAGCAGCAGACAATGTCTCCATCTCCAACAAACAAGTCTCAAGATGGAGCAACCCAGGGAGCAGCTGGCTACCCCAGGAAAAAGTGTTCCTTCTCCCGGCACTAACAGCAGGCACTGTGGTCCCATCCAGCCTCCCTGCCCGCCCCAGCACGCTCAGCCAGGGAGACGAAGCCCTTCTGGGGCTGAGTCAGGTATTACTCTGCCTCTGGGGCTCTGCAGGCTGTGCTCAGTTCGGCAGTGAAGATGAGCACGCAGGGAATGCAGAGTACTTGGGGAAAGCAGGACCACTCCTTACCCTGGCCTAACTCTTTGCTTGCTTGGTGAGAGGGCAGGAGCAGGGTTTCCAACAGAGAGGGAGAACTTAATCCAGAGGGCAGTGGTCTTGAAGTTCTTCCACCGCTCTTGTCCACTAAAATGCTGACAAGGTTGTGTAAAAAAGCACCAGTTAGGAGCATGAAGAGGTAGGAGAGTGAGAGCACTACGAGAAAAGTCACTGGTAGAACATTGATCTATCCCAAAAATTAGAAAGCAACTTCATCATTTTGGGTGAATGAAACCAACTCAGCGTATCTAAAAAAGGGAAGTCAAGGTGATGCCTTGTTGGGATTAATTAAAAACAGAGGCCAGACAAAATTAAAGGAATAAAAAGTGGTTATATTTATTTATTGAAGGGCCTTTGGGTACACTTTGGGCAGACAAAGCCCACCCAGGGGCTACACCAAAAAAATGGACAATGTGTCACAGGTTTTCATACTTTTATAAGTTTGGTCCACTTGCCTATTGGGAATTAATCTTCCAATTACCAGTTCAGGCAATGAAGTCATTTACCCCAAGTTTGCTCCCCCCAACTCACTTTTGTTTTACATTTCTTGGGCCTGAGACAGAAAGGTTCTTTGATTCCCAGGCCTAGAGAGGAATTGTTTTGTCTGACCAAAATGGGAAGACAGTAGCTAACAGTATAGAGCTTAGAGTTATACCCTAAAGAATTTAAGGATTGCAAATATCTGAAAAATATACAAGCTAAAATCCTGAAGCATCAAGGGAATCTCGTGCAGCAGCACTGATACCAATGCCAGTGTACCAGCAAACAAACTATGGTGGCAGGGTTACACATACCTGGGGACAGACAAGCGAGTTCATGGAGCTGGTCAGGATCAACCGTGGGGTCTCTTGCAGCAGTTTGGCTGCAAGGAATCAGTGCTGGACATAGTGCATATGTGGGCTCACCCAAGCAGCATGCCTTTCTGCAGAGAAATCCCAAAGCAACTTGTCTCTGTTACAGGACCCCAAGCACTGCCCCCACAAATGCAGTAGTAATAGTATCATCAGCTTTTCTCATTGCTCATCAGAAAATGAAAAGTAAAATGAGGTGCTAAGAAAACAGGCTTGTGTGCTAATTATGTGTGTTGTTGTAGACAGTGTATAGTTAGAGAGAACAGAAAAAAGAAAGAGAAGAATGATGAAAAATCATTCTGAAGTCTGAAAAAGGAGCAGTATGTGGGCACCCTATGGTACAGTCTGGGATGGATCATTCTGTTAAAATCTCTGAACTTCTGAAGTCTTTATAAAGCTGAAGTGGTAGTGCTGATAATCCTGAGAGAAAGTGGGGACCACTCTGGCAGCCAGGGAACATCTGAAGCTGGGCCCCTGTTTAGCCCCTTCCCCTGAGCGTCAGCAGGCAATGTGTAGAACTCAGGACTTGCTCCTTGTCAGAGCCGCCAGGTGCCTGGGACAGTAACAGGTTACCAGGAAAGCTCCAGTAAATGTGTGGTGTGACTGGGGGTATTTCAAATTGTAACCTCTGCTAAAGCTGCTGCAAGAGGGACAGTATGTCTATGGCCATCCTTCAGGTGCCCCAGGTCATATACTAACCCTGAATGATGAGATTCAATTCAAAAAAGAAGACTGATCTTCTGACAAACTAGGCCTATATCTTTATTTTACCAGTATGAACAGAACATCCTTTTTTTAAAAGGATGAAAATATGCAAAAAATACAATCCTGCTTTGATTTATAGTCTAGTCAAGTCTCTGCACAATTACACAACAATGTTGTGTGAACACCTGCAGCCATTATTCTCTAGTTTTGTGTATCAGGGCTATTAAAAGTGACAGACTGTGTTCCCTGATAATCATTGCATTTACAGCAAATGCAAACATGTTCATCTGATTTTCACAGGGTTGTGCACTGATCCATCCCCTGTATTGTCAAGCAGACAAATGCAGCTCTTTGTTTCAGATCACTGGGAATTCAGAATCCCAGCAAGGTACAGGTCCAGTAGATCAGAATTAAAACCTTTCCTCAGCCACCCTTGAAGCAGTTTTACTATGAGAAAAGAAGGAAAGAAAGAGAGGAGTTGTGGATGAAAATGGGTCAGGTGCAGAAAGGTTATCTCGTTAGGGAAAGCCTTAAGGTTAAATACTGTCTGTTGTGAACACCTGGATATCTGCAGACCTGGATATATTTTCAGCCAGTAAAAGCATGCTAAGAAGCATGTGTGTATGCACATACATAAATATATACATGTATAAATACATACACTTGTATACCTATATGTGTAACCAGCTTAAATCCAGTGCCAGTACAATGAGAAACTGCATTTTCTAAGGGCCAAATTGTGCAGAAATCCACAGGTGCAGATTTCTAAAGATAGTAATTAGTTTCATGAGAAAATCTTCAGATTGCCTCCTTTCCAGGAAATTACTATGCATGTACTAGGAGCTGAGTTTTGAGGTCATTGCTATGCCAGGCAAAACAAAAATAGTTGTTTCCGAAGGCAGCTCTCTGAAGTTCATAAATCAGCATCACAGAACAGCCTTCAATGGACCTACAAATATTTGGATCAGTGGAACATTTGGCCTGAATTACTTGACACAGTAAACAATTTAGGATATTTTATTACTTGTTTAGGTACTCGTCGTTCTGTACAGAATAGCCAAAGAGCTGAGAAGTCACAAGAAAGAAAACTCTTGATTAACATAATGTTTCGAAAAGTCACTGTGATTTGGAAAGTCCCAGGATTTGGGACTATTAGAATGTAGATATAAATTTAATAGCTGCAGTAGGAATAATAGCTAAAATACTCAAAAATCTTAACAGTGAGCTCCGGAATGAGTGCAACAAGTTTGCTCATACAGTACTGGCCTGGAGAGCTTAAAAATTATCAGAGTCTTAGAGAAATCTTTCCTAAGTTTGTTTTTGGAAGTGCATTGCTGATTGTATATAAGAAGTCATAGGTATTTGTTCCTTTACCTCTGGATATACAGCTATCCATGAGTATTCATAGTTTACATTAAATTTTAATTCCCCAATTTGTATTCATGAATAAAATAAGTAGTTCAATATAATTGTTTTGTTTATTTTCTCCTAAAGGTTTGGTGGTTTTTTTAGCTACTTTGGCTCTGCCTTCATTTGGGGGCAGCACCAGGGTGATTTGGATTAGAGAAGGCATAGAATATATGGAGAGGTGCCCTGCCCAAAGGAAGGGATGGGATGGAAATCCAGCCAAGGATTTTCATCTGCCAGCATCATGCTACAGTCACTGTATCACTTGCATGAATTTCTTTACAACTCTGTACAAGCTCTGTACCATCCTGTGCTCCCAGAAGGTAGGAGAGTGGCAGACAGGCAGCTTGTAGTTACCCCGGGGAAATGTGTTTGTGCTGAATGCTCTGCAGAGGGCACACCTTGTCCAAGCCCGGCCTGGTCCGTGGCAATCCAGCTGAAACGCTGAGGTGCAGCCCCGTTCTGGCATGGCCCTGCCTGTGTCCAGCTCCAGCACTGGCTCTGTCATGTCCAGTTTTCCTGCTGAAAAGATGCAACTTCTACTTCATGCAGGAGGAGGCACAACCGTGACATTGTTATTTAGTGATCGTGGGAGTCACCTGCCGAATGGCCCTTGGGTTCTCATTTCTGTTCCTGTATCCTGTCCAAGGCCGGTCTAAAGAACGTGAAGTACAGAGCAGCCCGCGGTGAGCCTTGCTGCCAATAGGCGCTGACGTGAGAGCTCCCTCTCATATTCCCTCTCTCTGGCCTTGTAAACCTTGAATTCCTTTCTTTGCTGTTTAAGAAGACTGGATGGTAGGTGCACTCTGCAGAACTCATCATTTGGTTAGGACAGGGAGGGAAGCAGGTACAAAGCTCTGCAGGCAAGAGAATGAACTGAATGTAGCTTTCCTTTCTTTATTTTCCTCAGTGCCCAGTGTTTGACGAGTCTGACCTGGTGGTCCATCTTCTTTACTTTGTTCTCTGAAGGATCACAGAAGAAAGGTGGGATATCAAGTTTGTTTCCTGGCATGTCAGGCTTCCTCAGCTGTCAGTACTCCTTCACAGTCACAGTCACTTCTATTTCCTACCTTTGGCAGCAGAACAGTGTGATGCCTGAGTGTCTTCATTTGTGCTGTTCAGGGAAATCCCCACGTGCTGTGCGTGGAACTGACCTTATTCCCACCACAGCAGTCAGGATTTCACACCAGCAGCATGGATGTTAAATATTTCTGAAATTAATTTTTATGTTGCAACGCCCTTTGTTGCACTTCTGTTTTCGTTGTCACACAGCAACATTTTGCTAATCCAAAAGTTACCAGCATTTCAGTGTCTAGTGTCTCACGGCAATCTTATATATAGCCACGGAAATCTATAGAGCCTACAGTGGATCTTTTTCTGTTATTTTTAAAAAGCATTCTGAAAATTAACTCGAACTGAGGAAGCAGAAACTATTGAAGGAATTATTTGCGTTATTGCTACTGCTCTGCCTTGGTTGTGGAACATCACAAACCCTGGACAAATGTCCAAATACAATATGATTTGTCTGAATAAATTTCTGGGTGGATAAAAATTGTTCATTTAGAAGAACGTGTGATTAGTGTAAATCTGACATAATCAAATATGTCTTGGGTGCAATAAATACATTATCTGCTTATGCAAGCAAATGCATGGCAAAGATTCTTCATTCTTACTCTGGGAAGTTTTTAGGCCACCTCAACTTTCCTGGACATCTGTTGATTTGCCTATATGCAAATATAAAATATTATCTTTATTTTACCTTTACCAGGCTGATGGTAAGGATATTACAGGCGGTCACTGAACCCAGAGGACTCTGTAAACCCGGGATTCCTTTTTGCTCCGCGTTGCTGAGGCCCCGGGGCTCTGTCCCTCCCCGTCCCACGGATGCATCCTGCAGCTGTTGCTGTGTGCAGGGAGGGCTGCGGGGGGCCGCGGCTGCTGCGTGCGTACGGGCGCACGCCCGGGATGCCCATACCACAGACGGTCAGCGCAGATAACCCAGCCCTGCTGCTCCTCTCGCCGGGTCCGCTCTGGGGTTCCCTACAGAAACCCCACACCCTGTCTCAGGTTCACAAGCTCAGCCACATTCACGCCAAACGTCGGCGTGGCCTCCAAGTCCGTATAATATCCCTGTCCAGACCTGGACTCTCTTACCCGGCCTATGGGTCTCCTCTAGTCGAAGCTATCGTGGCTCAGAGCTTGCTGGCGAGGTTTACGAGCGCACTCCCAGGGCTAAAGCCTGGGGCGCACGGACCTGCAGTCCCTTCCCGCCTGCTGCCGCTCGCTCACACCTTGCGGCACTCTCACGCAGCGTAGAAATCCGCCCCGGGGCAGGGACGGCCGCGGCCGTGGCCCGAGCTGGGCGCTGGGGGAGTGTTTAGGGCTCCATCGCCGGGGCCGCCCCCCCGGCTCCGTGGGTCGGTGCTGCCCGGCGGCCGTGCCACTCGCGCCTCGCCTCGCCTCGCCTCGCCTCGCCGCGCTCCGACCCGACCCGACCCGACCCGACCCGACCCGACCCGACCGTCGGGAGCAGCTGCAGAGCCCGCCGGCCCCGCCATGGGCTGCTCCAGCAGCGCCCGCAGCCGCCCCCAGGAGCCGCCGCCGCTGCCGGGTGAGCGGGGCGGGGGGAGCCGGGCGGGGGCTGCCCGCAGAGCTCTGTGGGGATGCGGGGCGCGCTGCTCGCACAGTGGTCCCGTCCCTTCCCTTCCCTTCCCTTCCCTTCCCTTCCCTTCCCTTCCCTTCCCTTCCCTTCCCTTCCCTTCCCTTCCCTTCCCTTCCCTTCCCTTCCCTTCCCTTCCCGTCCCCGTCCCGTCCCGGGGAAGGCGCCGCGGGTGCCCGTCCCGCAGAAACCCCGCGGGGGCAGAAGGCCGTCGGGCTTGCCTCGGCTTTTAGTTCTGCCCGCGCAGTGGAGGGAACTGCGCCCCGTAAGCGATGGCTTCGAAACTGGTATTTCTTGTGAATGAATGCCTAAGTCCCTTCCGCTCGCCTCCGCAGGCTTTTTTTTCTGTTTGTTTAATTTCCAGACAGGTCCTGCTGTTGCTCCTTTTGTGTAGTACCTCGCCAGTCTAGTGTCCTTTCTTTCCCTCTATAAAACAATAGTGAACTAGCAATATTTGACCCCACTATCCTTCCCTTTTCTTATAAAATCCACCCCGACATAGTGTGCAGCTTTGGCAATGTTCTTGTGGCTTTAATTGGCTCAAGTGGCTGGCTTCAATTGGCTCAGCTGACTAATTTTGTGAACAATGTATATTTGTAGGTGTTCCATAAGAACATCCTTGCTATTCAGTCGACGTAAAACAAAACCTTGTTTCCGTATTCATCATTTTTAGCTCTTTGCTCCAAGGAAGGTTTGGAAACACTTCTGTAAGAACGTGAATGCTGCAGTTACAGGAATTGTCCTCTCCAGAGAGATATATTTTGAAGGCAGATGCAGAAAAGTTGTTTGCATTTCATTTACTGCGTTTCTTTCCTATATTCTTCAGTTATGATCTGTTGTTACTCTGCCTGCAGCATCCATGGTTTTTAAATGGGTTCATATTCTGTGTGTTGTCTTGTGGTGCTGTGGCTTGTGACTGCAGAGAGGAGAGAAGGTTGTGGGGGCTGAGCATTGCCTGTGCCACTACAGAGCCAGCACACATCTGCATACAGAGGAGCCCTGCTCAAAGTATCGGGAGAAACCTCTTTATGCTGCACCTGCTGTCTTGTTCAGCTGGTCAATGTACCAATGTACCAATTCCTCTGCCTTTCCACCCTCCACTGAAAGATACCTGCACAGGAACACTGAAGGGCTCAAGGAAACAGCAGAAGTAATTTATTCAGAGTATTTTAATTATTCTGTATAAAAGCATGTTCATGGCAGGATAGGTCACGAAAAGTACTAAATACATACACTAATGTAATGGTAAGGATGAAATGCAGTTTGTAATTCCAGTGGAAAGATCAGCATTAATGTGGCATTTACTAACCAGATATGTTGACAATTTTCTAATTTACTTTAATAAGAAAAGATAATTTGAAAGAAACCTTCTCTAAATAAGTTAATAGAGGAAAATGTATTTAATTTTCTTCCACTGATGTGTAACTCACAGAACTCTGAGGCTTTTCCAAAAGGAAAGAAGTCAAAGAGAAATTACTGTAGCCACGGCCCACTTACATCCACTGTTTTTCTTTGTTTCTCCAGCTGAAATAGTTTACAGCAGGAAAAAAATTAATTTAAAAATAAAACAAAAAAGGAATGCTAGGAATGCTGACTGCCACATGATGTTCATTTTCTTGGGGATAAAGGTATTGAATAGATTACTGAGAGGATTTATTTTTTCCATATTAGGGAACACTTTGCATTTCAGATGAGAGCAGAGGAATGCTTCCAGGGTATCCAGTAGTGCAGATCTTGCACTGTATAGCAGTATTTTATTATCTAATTTATATAGAACATTTTGATGTAGAGAGGGCTAGCTGGAAGTTACAGGGCTGATGTTTATAGGACCTGCATGAGATTCTTAATAATAATACATTTGAATTGTTTCTTTTACTGCTAACATGAATTAAAATTCTATATAACAGGCTAATTTTCATGGCTCAATTTTTCTGTCTGCAGGATTTAAATACTCTCTGTCCATCTGAACAAAGTGAAGGCATGAAAAGTGTCTAAAGGGACAAAAAATAAAAATGTGAAAAGATCAAATGTCTGGTCTCTGAGAATACATTGCTTTTTTAAATCACTGCTTAGAATACCTTAAGTTTAAGATTTATTCATTATTATTCTGACTGGGTTTCTGTTTCACCTTGAGCTTCATTTTAGGAAAAGGAGTGCTTGGAAGAGAAGGTGTGATAGAGATCTAGAGAAAGTAATCAGGGAAATATATTTGCTGTTTCTCGTAATGCAAGAACTGTCACTTGATGAAATAACCAGCAGCAGGCTTTAAACCAGCGAAGATGTGTCTTACAGGGGATGTAAGTGGGCTGCAGCCCTCGTTACCATTGGATATAGTGGAGACTGAATTTGAACAGATTGAAAAGGGACTTGAACAGGTTGACAGGGGAATTCTACTGACAGATGGACACTCAGCCCCATGGGCTGGGGCCCTTCCTTTCCCCTGCCCCTCAGCCGCAGTCAGAGGCAGGGTCCTGCCCAGGGGGATCTGTTGTCTAAGACCCATAGCTGAATTTGCCTCCTCTTGTTTCAGTTGCATTATAAATTGCCATACCACTGTGGATTTGGAGGGGTTGGTTGGAACTTGGATGGTTTGACAGTTCCTGGGAAAATGAGGTTTTGTCTCGTAGTCCAAATTGCCTTCTGTCTGTCTCAACAGTCTAGATTTTTAGTTCTTGCTCTTCTTCTGGCTTAGCCATCCTCCCCTGGGTCTGTAGGCACATGCTGACTAGGTGACACTTGCTGGGGGGGTAGTTTTGTTTGAATGCCTCAAAAGAACGGTAAACTTACTTTAAGGGCAGCAGTATTCAAGCACATGTTTTAAGAGCAGGGTTTACTACTTTTTTCTCCTGTTCATCTATGTGTGTATGAACATATATAGGTGTGTTCATCTGTGAACAGTATCATATGGTTCTGCTTACTGGCTTTGACACTGCAATCATCATTTTCTCAGAAAATACAGTTTTTCCAGTTTTGTAATTATTATATAAACAGATTTCATACTTGAATTATCAGGGGTTTAATCCTGACATTCTTTAGGAAAAGGTTAAGTACAAGATCCTGTCAAACTGAATTTCATTAGAATGTTAGTAAGTCAGTCTGATAGGTAGGTATAGCTCATTTCGAGTCTTCAGCTTTTATCCTTAAATACCTGTCAAAGTAATTCTGTCAGTTCTTTATTCATAAATTCTTTTCTGCCAAAACTCATTGCTTTACTAGCCAATAAGTTGATGAAAGATGAAAGAAGCAGATGTTTTGTTTAGGCGCCCGGTTTAATTTTTTATTAGACAAATCACAGTATGAATGGTAGTTTAGTACTGAACAAGACAGACTAAGTGGATTTTGTTTTAAAAAGTGGGAACTGCTTGTCCTCTGGGTTCTCAGGGTTTTTATTCAGTCCACCTGAAGGTACCACCAGAGCTCACATGCAGCCCAGGACAGCAGCTCCCTCACATTGCGCACACTGATCCTGTGCTTGGTTTGGGGCAGAAAAAGGTGCTTCCTTGTAGTGTCCCATCACCAGCAAACCACTTGCACACTTCAGATTCATAAGCGAAAATGTAATAGAACATTGACTTGCAAACAAGTCTGCTCTCTTCATATAAAAATGTATTACATGCATCAAACAAAACCCTATTTTTATATAAGAGCAGCATTATCCTCTACTGGATATGTGTAGATATGTGCAGGAGACCTGGGGAGGGAGTATTATCTGTAGCCAGGAAGGAGCTCTTTCACAGGTAGCGCTTGTGTAGTTCACTGTGGGTTTAGTTGTCATCCAGCTTATGTGCCCATTCACCAATTATCTGTACTTCTCTTTTCCCTTTCCTTACCCTACTGTAACTAAAAGCATCATCAGGTGCAAACACCCTGACTGCAGATGACCATGGCACTGCAGCTGACCAAACACAGTTGGACCCAGCAGAGCGTGTGAGCCTTGCCTTTGAGGAGACCAGCCCAGGCAGGCAGCTGCCGGGAGAGGAGGCCTCAGCCACGATCCTGGACATGGAGGGGAAGACAGAGCCGGTCAGTAAAAGGGAGGAGCCAGAGGGCACCGAGCCCATGCCTGCAGGAGACGAGGAGAGCTCTGAGCTGCCCTCTGTGTGGCGAGAGGAGAGCGGGGGGCCTTCGCCGCCAGCGCCAGAAGATGCTGGGGCACCATCGCCAGGACCAGCAGAGGACAGTGGGCTGGTAGAGGGCACTGACAACTCTGCAGTGGAAGTAGTCGAGAGAGTACATACTACTGAAGAGGACCACCTCATTGAGGGTAATATTTGTGCTTTCATAAATTCAAGAGACCAAAATTTGCCTCCAGAGACTCCTGTATGGGTTCTTCTGGCTTTACTAAGAGCCTCAAATGAGCTTCTGGAGTCAGAATTTGGTCCAGGGAGTCTGTACAATGTGAGACATAGGAGAATGGGGCTGAGGAAGCCTCGAATTTACAAGTCCAAGCTGTAATAAATTAAATCAGCATTTCCACCTCTGCTATTTCATTTCATGTCCTTTTTGCTCTTAGCAGGTAAAATGTCCCACCATACCCCTCATTTAAAACGCTGCGTCTCTGGGTAGCTCAGACACATTCCTTGATATTTGCACTGCCCAAAGTCTCGATTACTTAGTCACAGGTACTAATTATAAACTAACTGTCCTTGCACACATAAAGCCGGAGGGTGCATGCTTGGATGTAGAAGAAGAAACATCTCTTTGATGCACACTTGGCATGTCCAGTCTGTCCTAGAAGCTTGCCTACAAGACAAGCAGAATAGAAGTGGTAGTGGAGAGGCATAGGGCTGTCTTGGCACAAATGCTTGGAGGTGACTGGGTGGGGAGAGAGGCTGTGTGAGGAAGCAGTGCTGTCTGAGGTGACAGGTATTTCCATGTGCTGTGGAGGGCCCTTTGGCGGGAGGTGTGCTCCTTCCTGGAAATTACAGGCCATGCTCATCTTTGGGTTGGCACCCAGAGGACATGGACTGCGCCTGCAGAAGATGAGCACCTAGCAGGAGGAATGAAGTTTCTCCTAAATGGTACAAAGTAGCTTGGTAAGGAATCAGATACATCCTGGGGTAGCTCTTCTTCAGGGAATAAGCAGGCGAAGCACCTGAAGAGTATTACTCTGCAGGGAGACATCCTCACTCCACTTTTACCTTGAAGAAGTGTGAGGTGCAGAAGGACTGATCCGTGTGAAGTCCACAGCCAGTTACACACACTGCCACTAATTCTGTGGCTTTGTGCTGCATGTCTCTGAACTGGCTATATGAATCTCATTCTTTGCATTCCAGTAGCTGAGCATGGTCGTTGGATTGCTTTGTCCTCTCCTGTGTCTCTCCACAAAAGAATTTTGTCCTCTACATAAAATGGGCATCTATCCTTTGGAATAAAACCTTGTTTTATGTGAGCAGTGAATGACAGGTTGCTCACCTGTTAAACACACATCCTGCCCAGCTGCAAACTCCAATTTCATTATTCACCAGTTCTAAGCCTCAGGGCAGTGCTGGAGACAAAGCAGCATGCCCTGGACCTTGAGCTGTCACCTCTCATCACTGGAAACATGTTTACAGTTGTCTGGCTGGCTGAAGATGAGTTGTGGGGCTTTTAGCACCAAGCGTGCAGGGCAAGTGAGTGAAGCTTTTGGGGAAAAGAGTTTTGCTCCTATTACTTCCAAGGTAGAAGTAATACCTTAACTTGTGTGCATTCTCTTTCCAGAGGCATCTAATGAAGAAGGGATTTTCTATTTTTATGCTACGGTACATATGATACTTAGCATTTGTTTTACTTTCCTTTATGCTTCTGTAGCTATGGGAGGAAATGAGTTAGGCAGCAGCTTCCCCGGGAAAGCAGGGTTTCAGCCAGACTTGCATGTTACCATGTTTTCTGTTTCTGTTTTGTTCCAATTGCAAATAAAACTGCACATCTATGAAATAAAATCCAGGAAAAATTATTTGAACGGAAATAGTACTAATGATTTGCTTTGGATACAACATCAAGGGTTTTTTGTGAAAGCATTAGGAGAACAACATGGGTATGAGGCCAGCGTACAGCTGGATGATGAAAAGTGTTTGGGATCATCCTGTTTGCTCTCTATGGGTTCATTCAGGGCATACCTTGATAAGGGACATTGGAGAGCTGACAAAGAAAAATCAGGTTTACAGAAAGGAGCTGGGGCACTTGGTGCTTTTTCTTAGTGGATCCTAATTTGATCTCCATGGTTACCATTCCCAGGTGAGACGGGAGAACAGGTGGAAACTGAGCTGCTCAGTGAGACAGTAAGTGAAGGGCCTGAAACAAAAGAAGAAGAAACAGGAGAAGCTGTGGATAGTGCAGCAGCGACAGAGATAGGTATGTTGACAGAGGAGGGAAGGACCACATGGGTTATTGTTTAACAGACAGCAAAGACTGTGGTGTCCTTAATGAGCATACCTTGTTATTACCCTGTTGGCATACAGCTGCTTTCTGCTTTTTTTACACAAGAGAGTCAAAAGTACTTTACATTAAAAGACATTTTTGGAAGCAATCCATTGGAAGTCATGCTTTTTACATGGGTCATCTTTATATAATACATGAGCCTTACCAGTGACAACTTTTCCCATTGGGAAGAATGATAGACTGTAACATGCAGTCCTGGAAAATAAAAACCTTTGTTAAAACCATGACTCTGCTCATTATTATTTGCAGGCTTGTTTTTGTAAAATGAGCCTTAATGCTGCTTTGTGATTTCCATTCTATGCCAGCCATTTTAGATCCCCTTGTTCTCCTCATCAGCTGAAATCAGCAGTGGAGTGCTGTAATGAAAGCACATTGCATGGCACGTTTGTCACATGGTGGGAAGGAAAAGTCACAGGCCAAATGAGTTCTTCTGGAAAACTGTCACACCAGTGAAAAGAAAAATTCAAGGGGATAAGGTTATCCTTCTGGCAGACTTTGATATTATGGTCAAAATTCTGTCACCACAGTCTTACTACAAAAGTTATTTCTTCTCTTTCTTCCTCCACATTCACTAAGAACCTCACACTTGACTCTATCGTGTAAGGCGTTCACATGCCCCAGAAGGCAGAATTAGAATCATAGAATCATTTAGGTTGGAAAAGACCTCTAAGATCATTGAGTCCAACTGCTAACTCAGTGCTGCCAGGTCCATCACTAAATCCTGTCCCTAAGTGCTGCATCCACACGCTTTTTGAGCGTCTCCAGGGATGGTGTTTCCACCACCACAGGTTACCCTATGGTATTACTGGAATGTGAAAAAGGATGAGCAGGCAATGCAGACAACTCCTCCTTTCCCCCAGCAAACATAATTGCAATAGCTAGAATCATCTCCTCCCTCTCCCCTCCCTCCTAATCACTGGTGTACTTAGTCATGCTCAGAATCTCTCTGGGCTAGTGAGTATTTTTGTAATTCAGAAGAGAACAGCTTCAGCAGAAAGGGTGGTAGCTACCTTGACCAGTGTCTTTCATGACTTCCAAAGGAACCTCTTGCACCTGGGGTGAGCAGTCTTTGCTTCCTTCCCAATGCTAGTATATGTCACAACCTCAGGGCAAGCCAGCATGTTGCACTGCTGCTTATGCTTCTGCCAGAGGGCTGAGGGAAATGGTTTCAGCATAAGCACTGCAGTCTGTAAGACAAGTAGGGTGGTGGTCAAGTAGTTTGGTCAAGGCTTATGTGACCTTGTGATTACCCAAGTAAAGTTAGATCAGCTGTGATTAAAAAAAATGCTCACCTCCCTTTAATTTTCATGTTTGACATTTGCTCATCTTTATAGGTTGTTACTTTTTAAGCTAGCCTATCAAGACAAGCAGTTGTTGGCCATTGACAACTGTTCTTTTGCAGGATCTTTAAATTTATGCCAGATAGCTTTGCCTATGAAGTTAAAACAAGTTTAATCAATCAGCTTGTTTTTAATATCTTAAAATTGTCTTTTTTAAAAGCTCCTATGCTTTTACAAAGAATCATCTCTCTGTGCTGTGAATTCAGCAAAGCACTTGATTCTAGAAAACCTCAAAAAACATCTTCCTGCTCCTGAAGAGTAAGAGAATCATATAAAAAGGCTTGGGTTGGAATGGACCCTAAAGATCACCTACAACCCTTCTGCCGTGGACAGGGATGCCACCCATTAGATCAGGTTGGTCAGGGCTCCATCCAGCTTGGCCTTGAACATTTCCAGAAATTTCACCCAGTGATGATTACAGCTTTATTGAAATTCTTCCTGCATTTACCTGCTTTGACAGTATTCTCCTCAACAATTTTGTAAGGGAGCAGAAAGAGCAGCCTTGCTTCTATGTCTGTAATGTATTTCAGATGATGGGAGTGCACTGACATAGCTCAGAGAACAGCTGTGGGCAAGAGGAGCAAGCAATGCTAAGAATGGAATAGTGACCATTTAAACCTGGGATTCTGTTGTGTAAGGGAACAATTCTTCCATCTTGAAAGGATATTGAAGAAATGAAGCAAGATTCTGGGCAGGAAAGCAAAACTGCTTAAGGGAATGGAAAAATTCTTATTTTGAGAGACATCAAAAGCATTCACAGCTTTGTCTCTAGGAGGGTATGACTAAGAGGATACAAGCTGATCCTAGTTAAAAAAAAAAAAAAAAAATAGGGCTCTAAAGGTGGCTGATGTCCACCTAAGAACAAGGAAATGCTCAGTGACATGCTAAATGTGTTGAATTTGAAACCATTGAAGGGAGTTGGCTTTTTTCATGTTATATTCATGATCTTCTTAGTCACAGAGAATCACTGCAGTTGGATGTCTTTGACTGGTCACCTTCATTCCCACCCAAGTTTCGCACCTTTCCTGTGTTCCCTACACACCCTCATGGAACACCACAATTCAATGAGGAAGTCCCACATTCTCATGTTCCCTACCCTTGTAGTCTTCTAGCTGGAAAAGAAGTACTTTGAGCTGGGATGGCCAGATGCTGTGGTTTCAGCCAATCAGCCCCTTGGGCACTACCTTTTTGCTATCAAGTGAGCCCCAGAGCTTCTCAGCTGCTGATGACCAACAGTAGCTTCAGGGGCTGGACACAGTTCCTCAGCCATACTTAGTCATGGAATAGCTGAGGTGGAAAAATACCTCCGGAGCT
Source organism: Hirundo rustica (assembly GCF_015227805.2). Classification (NCBI taxonomy): domain Eukaryota; kingdom Metazoa; phylum Chordata; class Aves; order Passeriformes; family Hirundinidae; genus Hirundo; species Hirundo rustica. The sequence continues at coordinate 22,410,660 of NC_053450.1, read as the reverse complement.
TGCCTAGTCCTGCTCAAAGCAGGAACAGGTTGTTCTGTTGGGTTTTGAATCCCCAGGAGTGGAGACTCCATCAATTTTGGGTAGCATATTCCCATAACTTAACTGTCCTTACAGGAAAAAAAAAAAAAAAAAAAAAAAAAAATCTGGTATTTAAAGGTAATACCCTGTACTTCACTTTGTCTCTTGTCCTTATTTAGGGTTTACTGTCCATGAAATGCTTGCCTCTATGTCAAATCTGACTGGAATGATGTAGTGATTTCAAAAGTTAAGAGAGAAGGCAGCAGGGTGAGAAGGAGCTCAAGATTGTAGCAGCGACACGCAGAGGTGATGTCAATGTCTATAGCAGGAAGACAATATATGAACGGGATGGGGGAAGAGCAAGCAGAACCAGTAGTTGTTTTAGGTCCACATGGAACATTCTTACAGATGTGGGAGAAGAGCAGATATCCCCTTCATCCTGTGGTACTTCCAGGGAACTTTCACTTTGAGTTCCTGTCAGATTTAGTGAATATCAAGTTATACCTTCAATTAATTGCTAAATTAATTTTTTCCATGTGTTTCAGAGACAACTAATAACAAGGAATAGAAGTTATGTCTCAGTGAACATCCTCTTCTTGGGCCTGCTCTTCTGTTCATATGAATATTTTAAAATTTTATTGGGTTGGGAAAATAGAAAGGCTTTTATGGATTGAACCACAAGCTACAGACATGTGAATAGGAGGCATCGGAAAAAGTTTTATATAATACAGACCTTTTGAAGTCAAGTTGCCAAGACTTCAAGAGTTTGAAATACCCAAATTTTCATCTCCCTGCCACAGAGTGCCTTCTATACACAGCAGGATAATTTTTCAACAGCAGTGTGATCAGTCCTTTTTCAATTAGGAGTTTTCCCCAGGTTCAGGTAACTTACTTCAAATTGTTGAAACCTTAAACTAACATTATATAGGATAAAGAATAGATTGTAGCTTTTTTCTCTTAACATGATTGTATGTGGGTAGTTCCTCTGAGTGCCTGGACTACCAATGTAGACAGATGCTGAAGCATACAGCACGTAGGAGACTGGGAAAGTGCCCAGTTACCAAGCTCTAATTAAATGCAGAGGTGAGTTTTCCAGAAAATAGAAGATAACAGAGTGCAGTGTCCAGGACCCAGCTGTGTGTTGCTCACTCCCCATTTTTAAACTCAAATTTATTCAAGGGATTGTAGTGGCTTCCGCAGAAGCAGGGAGAAGAGGGCATTTTTAACTGAGTGGGATGTTTTAGTTGTATAAATCCTAGAAGATACCTTCACAGCTGTTAACATTCATGGTCCATAATAACCTGTCTTTAGCTGGGTAGCTCTCCTCATATGTATTTGTAGCTTCTAAAATGGATTTTTAAGAGAGAAAATGCAAACCTGTCTAAGAGACAAAGACTGTTCCCAAAGAAAAGGTTATCTATTATATTTCCTGGAGTGCTGTCCTCCTGGAGAAATACACTATCAGGGACTGTCTAGGTTATTTTCCAAAATGTTAAATGATAATTTTGGAGATTAAGCTGAATGGCAATACTTTCAAACAAATTTCCTGTGAAAACAGGCCCTAGATATGATTTGTGTTTTGGGTCAGATAAAGAATAGAAGATTGTTCTGATGGTGAATGTTGCAGGATCACTGAATCAATTAGATTGGAAAACACCTCTAAGTTACTTGAGTCCAAATGTTGACTGAAGACCACCTTGTCAATTAGACTATGGCAGTAAATGTCACATCCAGTCATTTCTCATCCAGGGATGGGGAAACCACCACATGCCTGGGCAGTCAATTCCAATGTTTAACAATCCTTTCTGTGAAGAAATTCCTCCTGATGTTCAACCAGAACCTCTGCTGGCACAGCTTGAGGCTATGTCCTGTGCAGAGGGACTCTGTATAATACATTGGCGGGGACTGTGTTTACAAGATTCTCTGTCATAAGGATGTAGACATGGAGAAAAGTCAGTTACCTAAAAATGGCAAGCACAATATTGCTCTTTTATTAGCTTTATTGTACAAAAGGACTTAACAAAAATCCCGTCACCAGCAAATTATACAAATTCCCTCTAAGAGATAATTTCATACTGCATGTACATGCCTGACTCCAGCTGATTCTGGTTTGTATTAAATAATCTAATTGATATCCTTGGCCTATTAACCTTTTGTATAAGCTGATAGTTCTTGGCTGTATCACTAAATCGAAGGTTTTCTGCTTAGCAGCATTCTCATGAGCTTGTCAGCTTCATTTAATGTTAGCTTCTTGTCGGCACCACCATAAACTTTTAGAACCCAAACGTGCACTTTTTTTTTTAGGGAATTTTTGCTAAGTGGATGTCACTTTTAATTTATTTTTTAGTTTTTCCCACTTTCTGTAATAGAGAAGCTAAAAAATGAGCTGCTAGTTCTATTAAAAAAATCTATTGACATTAAAGTGAGCATCGAAAACTCAGTCTGAAATAGTCAGAGTTTTTATCCACATATTCAAACCATTCTGTGACAAGAAGCCATGAAAAACAACACCATGTACTTTGAAGAGCTGAGGAGTGGGGGAACAGGCACTGAGCAGAATGAGAACAGCACAAATGACATAGGACTGGGCTGGGTGTACAGCCATATTCCAGGATGCCCCTTCCATCTTCAGCTGCATCTCATGGCTGATTTCCTCCTGTGAGCTGGGAATACAGTTCAGCCATCAGCACATGTGCCAGCACAGCCCCACTCCAAAACACAGGAGATTAAATCGGCAGAGACAGGCTGACTGCTGGCAAGGTCATGAATTGCAGTCTGGCAAGCATGAAACTATTTTTAAGCATAAACCAACAAGAGCTCTATGACAGAGATCAGTAGTATTCATAACAACAGAGGAGACTGCACTTGGAATTAAAATGTGAAGATACAAGAGAGTCAAAATGACCTGCTCATCTCCGTCACCCTACCACTGTTGTAACAAGGAAGACAGGTGACTATGTTTGTTCTTCCTCACTGTTCATCTTCCTCAGGCCATTAAGCAATGCAGATGAAAACAAGAGGAATATAAACCAGTGACTCAACAGTAGCAGTCTTTCTCAATCATCTTCATCCTTACATATTCTGTAATCACAACAGGTGATTGTCTTTTTTCTTCTCCTAAAGAGAAAATATGCTTGATACTATGTTAAACATGAAAAGTTAAATCACCTAAATTATCAAAAATGTGCCTGCTAGAAATATGCTGAACAATCCTGCTCTGAGAAATAAGACGTCCCTACCATGCAAATTTCATTGAGATCTAGCATTCATGGTCTGGGAGCTACCAAATCATGTGCTATCGATAAAGTGCCAGTGCCTGCAGTTATTTGCCTCTGCAAACCTGAGACTACACAAAAGTTGTTGCAAGGAGCAGAAATTGGTCTGTCAAAGAACTTTCTCATGCTGAAGGCTGGGAAAAGGATATGTTCCAATATTTGTTTTTACAAGATACACCTTCAGATCTTAAGCAACATGATTTTTTTTTCTTTTTTCTTTTTTAAAAATATAGTCAGGCATTTTTGATGATTTTTTTTTTTGTATTTTATCAAAAATGAAACAATTTTCAGCCCTTGATTTCATCCAAGGTAGAAGTAACCATTCCTCACTGCAGGGAGTGCTGGGCAGTACACTTGAAAGAACAAGACTAATTTCCAATCTAACCAGAAAGTTTTGGTAGAAGTTTTTTTCTAATTACCAATAAACACAACCCTAGAAGAGGTTAAATTTGCACCTTGTCAGCTCTGTGCAGACACAAATGCACGCTGTAGGATCTCAGAAGATCCCTGCCTTTCTGGCTGGCTGAGGCTGCCTCTTTCCTCTTTCACTCAACGAGGAATTGCTTTTAGGCAAACACTGCCACAAGAGCAAGTGCTGGTGGAAGAAGATTGGGGCAGTTTATGTGGTTTAAGAGAACATAGTTTTATTAAAACTAGATACTGACTAACATTTATTTTTTGCATTGTTTAATCTGTAGGGAATATAATCATTTAAAGAAAGAGTCTTACTAAAAGAAACACCTGGTTGAACATACACAGTTTAGTACTTTATACATTACTTTACTTTCACAGGAAGAGAAGACCTGTTTTTCTGTGGATTTTAGTTACATGTGATAGAAACAAATTTTAAATGCTGAAATAAGAATGCCACAAGCGAATTGCAACTCTGTATTTTGCATGCAGCTCAGTCTAGCAAAGGAAAAAGAATGTTTTTAACATACCTCTATATAAAACTGGATTTATTAAATGTCTATTTAATGTACTAAGCAGTTTGCAAATTAAGACCTAAGAGCTAGGCTTTTCATATTGGAGACTCATGGGTGTTGGCCTTTTTGTTTTAAAGAACAGAATCAAATAATATAACTCTGCTTAAATAAAATAACTGTTTTACACTCCTCTGTGGAAAGCTTATTTTTTATTTTGAAAACTACTATCTTAGAGCTGTAAAGAAGAGGATTTATTTCAGTCATTCTAGATTTCCTGTACCAGAGGTATACATATCAAGAAAATGTCTTGAATGGCTTTGATATATAGTCTAAAAAGTACAGCTGTCTTCACCTGAAGAATCATAAAGCTGAAAGGGAATTGCAGTTCCTGAGTTTTTGCAGAATGGCACCTACTTATTGATAAGCACACTTAATGGAAGCAATGTGTTTCTGCCTTGTCAGCTGCAGCCAGCGTGGAACTTTTTCCAGGTGTTTCACTTACATTTCAGTCTGAGACCGTCCCTTCCTGTGGAAACCGATGGTGTGTTCATTCTTCTACCACCAAAGTCTCCCAAGCAGTGCTACAATGGACTTAAGACTGGCCAGTGCACAGGTCAGCACGCCAAAAAAATATCGCAGCTGCCATCTGGTGTTGGGTTGGAGGGGGCACAAAGGCTGCAGGACAGAGCTTAGCAAGGCAGCGGGCAAGAACGTGAGCAGTAGGAAGGGATAACCACTGTGGGTATAAAAGGCTGAACTTAACTCATGTTCAAGACTCTTGAAATCAGCTGATTTACAGTGAACTTGAACTAGATCTCCTACAAATCAGTGGAATAAATCCCAACCAAGTAATTACACTTAAACAACAGAGAAACCTAAATATAAATTAGGAATTGAACTCCATTTAAAAGTTTAAATGTAACTCCATTCAATTGCATTATTTTTAATTATTAGTATTAATTGACAAAATGAAGGAACATCTGCTTTGTGTTTCCTAGAAAGCCATAGCCATATTAGTACTAACGCTTTCCTAACAAGTCTGACCATGTTTTTTCTTAGGTGGGATTGCTTATGGAGTCAGCTATAGAGCATTATTTAGTACAGCCAAGGAGACAGAACAAGAACAGAAGCCAAAACTAATCAAAGTTTATGTATAGGAAGTTTATTTAGAGAAAAGTCAGGCATTTTTCAAAGGCTGTTTGGAAGTTTGCTGTTTGAGATAACAAAGGCTGTATCTCGCTTCTAATAAAAATAATTATTTCCCAAAGAAAGCAAGATAATACTATTAAAAAATCCTTATATCTGCACATATTTTCTGTGGCATCTCATTATGATTCTTTTTTCTATAATGGTACAATTTATAAGCTCAGTGAAAAGAAGGAATGGCTGTTTCACATCAAATCTAGGACTGGTAAGTAGGGCTGACTGTTCTCACAGTATCCATTTCTACTTGATAGAAGATCAACACAGAAGGATGGGTTAAGTTACTGGCATCACCAGTTGGACTTCTCAATATTCCTTAATCACCCAGTCAAACCAATGCTTCTGACCTTAATGGCACAGGAAAAAATTACAAGAACTGTAATGACATGGTAGCTGAAAGCTTCCTGTCGTGGAGAATTTAATCCTTAGCTATTGGGATGTAGATAATAAACCTATTCTTTTGGTTCAAATTATTTGTTATTGAATAAGCAAGCTGGAGTCTTTTTTGGTAATAGAGTATCAAACCACAATTAGGAAAAGAAAAATTTGTTCCCATAACAGACAAGCACATTTTTGCAGTTGCAATTATATTTTATTCTCATTAAACATTTTTTAATTTTTGTTGTTTTTTTTTTTTTTTAATCAAAACATAGTCAAAGTTGAATTGCTATGAAAAAATTACAGGTAGATATTAATTGTCATCTGATTTATAAAGATATCACTTTACTTCAGAAGAGCATAATTTTCTTATTTCTGAAATTAATATTAACTTTCTTAAGCAATTGCTTACATATGAAAAAATCTGAGTCCCAACAGTAACCTATTATGTAAAGAAAGAGGTTAAGGAAATTCAGAAGCATATACAGTATAATTCCTCAGCAGTGAAAATGTATGCTAAGCAATTCAAGTGTTCTGTTTTCTCATTTCTGTCATTTTCTGATTTAAAATTGTTACTAAAACCCTACTATTACAAATCAGGATAGTTTTCCATGTCCAGATAATATAACTCTAATACATTCACCCAGGTATGTACCTTAATACCTGAATATCCAGTCACCTCCAAAAAGGGCAGGTTCTCTCCTGCAATCTGGCTCAGGTGATTTTAGCAGGACTTAGGCACTTTTCAGGGTTTGCCAGCAGAGTACTCACTCTATAGTCCTGAAGAAAGCATCTTTCCTCATTAAGTTTACTGATTTCAGCTGTGTGTAACTGCTGTTAGTCAGCTGTAGGAACTGGACATAAGGGAGAAGTATTAACTAAATCTAAAACTGTCACTGTAAGATATCCAGTCTCTACTTATAGTCATGCTGAAGCATCTTGGAGAGGTCCCTGAATGGCAATAGCTTCAATCTCAACTCTGGCCCCCTGTGACAAAACAATGAAGAAACATATTAGGAATTTAATGTATCTATTTTATACAGCAATTGGATGAACAACACAACTTTGTAAGAACAGAGTGACATTTGAGAGAGATTATATTTCTGACAGTTGTATTCCTGATTTAGCAATGTTCAGTAATATTGTAAATTCAATTTATGCTTACTCAAGTATCATAAGCACTTATTTCTTATGTTTTATCTATCTTCCACCATAAAGAAATATGTATCTCATATTCAGATCTCTGATAATGTGTGGGAATAACAATACTATACTTACAAAAGAAACTAATTAATAGTCTTCATTAAAATAATTGCAATCAAAGCTATTTCAGAATAAGAAACGCTGTCAGAATGCTTCAGGAGTAAGGTATTCCAGAAAATTTCGGCATTTTTTTTGTAGACAGAAAAGTGACACTTACTCTGGGCAAAGCAGCAACTTGATAGGCTGCTCTGGCTGGGAAGTTTGCCTTGAAAACTGTAATTTAAACAGAAACATCCAGCAATCACTAAACTTGGCTAGATAAAACACAGTTATAAGTAATCTGTATAAAATGCAATCATTGGAACAGTTTCAGGTGCAAGGCTACAAGACTTCTATGCCAGCTGTCATTTCTCCCTTGTTCTGGTGACTGACTGCTCTCAATCTCAGCAAACCACCACTCATCCCCAAGCACTCAGCTGCAGTTGTGACCTGGTGGCCAGTGATAAATTGCATTCTGCTGACACTGCAGGGCCTTAACACCAACTTGGCTGAAAAAGGAAGATTAAATCAGAATGGTGTTCATCCCGTTTCAAACACCACGGAGTGGGAGATAGCTCTTTCACAGAAAGAGCAGGAGAGAGAAACAGGCCTCTTGCCAAAGGAGTCATAAGCAGAGATCCCAGATTCACATAAAGTCACCAGGAGTCCAACCTTACTCATATCAAAGGAAAACAGAGGGAAAATAGGCCCTTGATTTATTCTTCCATGCCCATTTAGACCTGAAAATCACAGATATTACAACAGGGATAAGGCATGGGGAAGGGTACTGGTAAAGATATAAGGGCTGAATTTATAGAATATTAGAATAGTTCAGGTTGGAAGGAACCTTCAAAGATCACATAGTCCAATTCAGCAGCATGCCACGGCCAAGAACATCTTTCACTATAAAGTTGCTCCAAGTCCTGTCCAACCTGACGGAACACTTCCAAGAAATTTGCATAGATGTGAAAGTTTTACTAGTGACAGTTACCACAAAACTGTTAATAATGGCAATTTCAGGGTCCTGCATTGAGATAACTCACAATCAAACAACAGCAGCAACTGTCTCCTCAAACTCCACGTTAGAGGCAACAAGTAACTAAGCACGCAGCTGGTCTGGTTTTACCCTGCTTAGGCACACACACCCCCCAGCACATTCTGACAAGCAGGAGACTGTGTTACTTGCTCATCAATGAGACTTCATTCGAGACCAGATGTTGCTATCTAATTAAAAGCCAAAGCTATATTATGATGCTTAAGGCATCAATATAAATAAGGAGCTCATGCAAATTGTCCCAAATAATTCTGCACAACACGACTTGTTGGAATCACCTATTTCAGTCTACATTCAGTGCTGTTGACCAAGCACTGTTCTCCTTTTTCTTCAAGGGGAACAGCATGGCTCATCCTTTTATAAAGGATGAGCCCTGTCCCATAACAATGACCCTCAAATTGTTCAAAGATAGAGATTTTAAAGAAATGGAAATAGAAAATCTGAAATTCAGCATTTGAAGGCTGCCTACAGTAAAATTATAGTCAGGACAGCAGAGCATCGAGCAAGATAAAGAGGCAAAGATCAGTCTGTAGGGATAGCAGGAGCTGATCTTCACAGGATAGTGAGTTAGTTAGTGGGATAGTAGAACACAAATCCACATGAAATTAGGCTCTGCTTGATTTGATACTTGAAAAGGATTTTTTTTTTTTTTTTTTAATTTCTACAGGAATTTAAAAGAATATGGAACTACATCATCTGACTCATTAAAACACTTTGGCTACCATGAACAAAATCTGTTCCACAAGCCATAATGGTAAAACACAAGCAAAATATCTACTTACATTGTTTGTAAACATCATTAATATCATTGTAGTCCTTCATGTCCGCCATCAAAACTGTAGTCTTCACAACTAGAAATCATGTAAGTGGAGTTATTTTAGACCTCTGACTTGCACACAAAAATTGAAAAACTTTAGTGCATTTCTTGCTTTTATTTCATACATTTCTCGCAAATATTATAAACATTTTGAAAAGTTTTGCAGATATTGACCATTAGAGCTACAACCTAGGGAACCACCTAAATAATCTGAGCACTTAGTCTGTAATAAAACTTTAAGGAATTAAACCATTCCTGACTAGCTCTGAAAAAGCCAAATTCTTCCAAGAGGCACTAAACTAAGAAGCAGATCAATCAAAACAGCTGCTGTAAACCAGCTGCTGGCAATAACTTATATATAATATCTGCTGCCAGAAAAAAAAGCTCATTGAAGGTCTGAAAATGTAGTCTATGCTAGATTTTTTTCCCAGGATTGCCTAACCCAGCATTAATCCTGGTGAGGCTCCACCAGTAGAGTCCTGCACCCAAAGAGTATTGAGTGTCTAGAATATTAACATCACAAACCTGGTTTTACCTGGAGCAAAGCCTAGGATGTCTAAAATGTCTGCACTCACTGCAACATTGTCTGTACCTGAGCTTCTCCAGTTGGAAGTAAAATATTAGTACCATTGCCAGATTTTTTTTGTGAAAGACAGTGTTTCATTGATACCCATTGCAAAGACTTGCATGTAGATTTATTTCTTTTATTTTTTAAACTAAATTCACAATTTCTTTTGTTTCTTCCAGCTATTGGTAACCATTGAATGCTCAGCAGATAGCTCTTTTTTGTTTTTTATAAAGGTCACTTGATTTTTTTTATATTCTAATTCAGGTAAAAACCACTTGTTTGCCACAGTCACAGCAGCACTTACCATTGCCATAGTCACAGCCTGCAGCTTTCAGGATTTCTCCCATGTTTTTTAGAGCCTAAAGAAAAATGAAACAAAAATCTTTTAGCTATCAGCTGGGTTATATTTACGTAAGTATGTAAATATGACTTGTGACTTGGCTGAACCCATGTTTCACTGTAAGTTCAACCAGCAAAACCCCAACTGTCAAAAAAAGACTGACCTAAATAAAAAATAATAAAAGGGAGCATCTAATAAGTATTAAACCATCCGTTAATTAGATGTAAATGCATTATGCAGCTCCATCTCATCCTATTACCTCACTCTACCTCTTCACTGCTGGGGGAGTAAAACTTTCCCTGCCTCAAGCCAGGGTTTTATTGGGGTGTGAACCTTTGCTTCAAATACTGATTCTTTCTTACCTTCCTACATGAAACAAATTTCTACCCTGATCTCCAAGTTTTCCAAGTAGTTGGAAAAATGACAGCATTAGTTAAGATGGAATGACTTCCTCCTGCTTTTCCCTCATCTGGAGGATGTGATGTGCTTTCCAGTCTCCACAATTTCTCAATTCCACATTTAATTACAAGTTCATTGCTGGAAGACTTCTTACCTGCTTGGCTTCCTCCTTTGCCCCTCCAGAGACAAGCTGCCCAGTGGAAGGTTCCAGCCCTATCTGCCCTGCAATGTACATTGTCCGGTCCACCAGCACAGCTTGGCTGAAAACAAAAGGGACATTTTAAGTCTAATGTTTCCCCATGAAAACATTTCAAATTTCAAATCTGAAAGCACATTTCAAATTTTCTACAGTACTCTATAATGTATCAGAAAGAAGACTGAGGTTATGCACATGCAAGTCTGTACATGCAGTCATATATCAAATCTGCTTATGCTTTTGAAGAGCTGGGATTACACCATCTATGGAAGTGCATAGCTCAGCCCTTGAGGAGATAAACCCCGTTTCTTGCAAAGGCACAAGGTTTGAATGCAGCAACACAACTCTAAATTGAGCTACAGGTTCCACACAGCAGAGAGCACAGAGGGAAGGTGGAGTAAATAAAAACATTTTTTGCACCTGCCCAGATAAACATTCCATCCCAATTTGAGAAGCAGACAATACCTTTCAACTACATTTCAGCAGCACAGCAACAAAGGAAAAAAAAAAAAGTCAAAAGAGATTTAACATTTCTCTTCTTAAACAGGCACTATGATAATGAGTTACAGCTGTAAGGTGACACTCTGCACCCTGGTTCTCTGGCTGTATTCCTCCAGAGTAATGAATCTGGCCAGTCTGCAAAACACCTTGATCACTATTCCCAGAACACTCACTCTCACCAAATAACCTGAGTGACTTCTTGGCTGGGTTAATTCAGAAGAATGCAAAATTCAACCTATTTGCAAAACGCTTTTATAAAAATGTCAAGTGTGCTTTTGCTGAAGTGGAATGGACAATTATTAATGTCTGTACTACAAAGAGGTTAAAAGTTGAAAACAAAGTTTTCAATGCAAACATTATGCAAGAGACAGAATTTAATTCTCTTCAACCAATAATTAAAAATATTCTGCAAAGAAGTTATAGGAAGATTCTTTTGGAAGTGTTTATGGCATGTCAACACTGTTTTTCATATCTCTTCTCATTCCACAAGAAAATGCATCGTTTGACCATTCAACAACTCCCTCAAGCAACACAGAGTTAGGTACCTCCCTGAAGTATCTGAAGTAGGAGGTCTGCTTCCTTTTAATGTTGATGGAAAAAGAGGGACACATTCAGAGAAGATCTTTAGTACATCTCTCAGCTGAGATTCACTCAGTTGGATTGTCTCAATCCATTCACCTCACAGGGGACCAACCTAATCTAGGGACTCAGTCAAACGATCAGGGTCAGGCAGCTTGGACAATGCCATCATTCCCATCTTTCCTTTTACACCTGTCCTATATTCTCCTGAAATTTCATAAGGGGGAAAAAATAGCCAGTAACTTGTCAGATATGGTAAACTATCTTAGATAGGGATTATCTTTTCTGTCATCAACTAACAAAACTAGACTAATCACAAAACTACACCATTCAAAGAAGAGAAACCAGTGAATAAAGTAGTTTTCTAGCTGACACACTTTTGCTGAGATGTGCACATAGGAGTGTACCACGCCTGCGGTGGAAGGCCCGCAGAGCACAAACTTCTGTTTGTTTGAAGCACAGAGAACTGGTATGGGCTCTCCGGTAAAAGACACTGTCTTGTACTGCTTATCACAAAGCAAATGACACTGAAATGTTTATCTCAATAGAGACTTTTGGAGAGGCCTAAATCATGAATAACTTGGGAAGCAATGAGCTGAAGCCTTCTGATACCACGGTCAGATCAACATCTGCAGCAGCTTTATTGAGTCCCCTGCTCTGCTCAACTTCCTCTTCTTGGTGTGCTCACCAATGGAATCCTCCATTCACTGAGACTAGGAACAGTTTACCAGCCAAGGAGTACACTCCTACTGCACTCAAATGCACGAGTGAAGGTAAAGAGAAACTTCAACTCCACAAACCCCAATCGTTCTTTAACTGCAGATGCACTCCTAACTAGGGTCAATTGTAGGTACTCATTAATCAGCAGGGATGTGAATGTGTGTCTAAAGTCATTCAGATTTCAGTGTACCTAAATGCATAACTGGCCAGACACTGTGACCTTAGAACAATATTGTCTGTCAGAGAGATGATGTTAGGAACCATTCTCTTTGTTAATCAGATCTTCTTTACACAAATGATCGTGGATTAATACAAGAGCAGTATCTCTGCAGCATCTTTTAAAAGGTTAATAACATTAATGAGATAGATAGACTCATACACAGATATGTCTTTTTATATCTATCTAGCTACCTACCTATCTCAAGGCACTGGCAAATGGATGCAGTAAAGGAAACAGAAAAATACAGTAAAAATAGGTCACCAAAAAGCATAATGAAGGGCTGTGGCAGAAGCAGGAATGCAGCCCATACATCCCAAATCTTCCTTCCACGTTAAGCCCTCATTCCTATGCAACCAAGCTCAAATTTCACAGCAGAGATGTGGCAGTCATTTCTTGTGCAACTTCTGCTCTCTGGACTTTGACAAGTTAACTAAAATCTGATAAACTAAGTTAGTGATAAACTTATTGATGTTAGACTCATAAACGATTTAACAGGCTGCATAATAAGGAGTATTTAATAAAAAACTACCAATAAGCACAACATTTTGGAGTGGAAAGCTATGCTGAAGGCTGGGATAGTGGGGTGTGTGCAGACAAAGAATTGTTGCCTTCCCATGTCTTGGATATTCTCCTGATGCCAAGCAATGCCAGGCCCCTGGCTGCAATCCACCAACAGTTTATTGTTTACAGAAGTTAACCTTCATGTTGTGTTTCTCTGCTTTTACATTTTGTATTTTTCCATCTTTATAATGCCTGTAAGAAACACACAGTTTGAAGTTTAGAAAGCTCAGGACACAAAGTAATGGAGACAAAAAATGCACCTGGAAGGCATGAAGATGATATTGCAAACATAAAGTCCTAATACAGAATTAAAAATTCTTAGAAAACATCCTGGTAAAACCCTCTCAGTACTTTAGATATACAAATCTACTATACTGACTGAACATTTTTTAATATCCAAATTGCAAAGAGAAACTTCCTCCAGTTAAAAACTGGGATTTTTCTTTAATTATATGCAGAACTGCTACAACAACATGCTTGTGAAAACATTGAACATCTTACACACTTTCACAGCAGTTAAGTTTAGACTGAAAAACATTTATAACTATTCAAAATAAAAAAAAGAATTTTCGATTCTCAGGCATTGATTAACCAAGCTTACCCTGGATTTGGCTCAGGCTTCACTCTCCATCACTTGCATAGTCAGCATCTCTAGCTTCCCTACACAACATGCTTGTCTCTAGCTAAGCATATTTTTCTGGTGAACAATCATTCTTCTGATTTTTTTTTTTCATTCACTGCTTACTAATAATTCCAGAATCACTGTCCCAAAGTATCTTTTTGAAGTATATCCCCTCCCTTTATCGGGCTGCAGTTAGCTGTGGCACCATGGCCCCACTCGTGCTTTGGGACTCCAGGTGTCTCTGGGGGTTACAGGGGGAGGGGGTACCAGGACCGGCCCCTGCTCAGGGGTCCTGCTCTCACCTCAGCCCCAGGCCTGCCTGACAGACCCCCGGGGACCTGCCAAAACCCCTCCAGCAAAATCTGCTCCTGTGTCTCTCGAGAGACCTCCTGCTCCCAAAGTCACAGAATTGTTTAGGGTTGGAAGGGTCCACTGGAGATCATTCAGTCCAACCCTCCTGCCAAGGCAGGGTCACCTGGAGCAGGTTACACAGGAACACATGCAGCTCTGTTTAGAATGTCTCCAGAGACGGACACTCTACAACCTCCCTGGGCAGCCTGTTTCAATGCTCTGCCACTCTCAATATAAATTACTTCCTCATGTTGAGCTGAAACTTGTGTTGTAGTTTATGGCCACTGCTTCTTGTCCTGTCACTGGGCACCACTGAAAAGAGTCTGGCACCATCCTCTTGGCACCTGCCTCCAAGGTATTTATAGGTGTTGATGAGATCCCCTCTCAGTCTTCTCTAAAAAGGCCCAGCTCCCCCAGTCTCTCCTCATAAAAGATGCTCCAGACCCCTCATCATCTTTGTGCTCCTCTGCTCACCATCTCCAGTACCTCCTTGTCTTTCGTATATTGAAGTGCCTAGAACTGGACTCAGCACTCTAGATGTGTTCTCAGACGCGGCCTCACTAGGGCCGAGCAGAGGAACAGGATCACATCCCTCAACCTGCCCACTTTTCCCGATGCACCCCAGGAAAGCATGGTCTGCAAGGGCGCTGCCGGCTCATTGTCAACTTGTTATCCACCAAGACTCTCAGATCTTTCTTAGCTAAGGCATTACCTGTAGGGACCCAGTGCAGGGGCCTTAGTAGTGCTGATTATTTTCTTCACGAGCGAGGCCATGGCTGGAGCTGGTGCAGAAGCTGCAGTAAGTGCTGGGGCCTCCCCTCCGGCCCTCCCTCCCCTTAGAGTCCAGTCAGGGCACGCTCCACCCACCACCGCCCGCGGGGGCTTCTGGGAAATGTAGTTCTCCATGCACGTATGGGGGGGTTGCGCATGCGCTCTGCCTGGCCGTGGGTGTCCACGTGTGCCGGTGAAGGCCGCGCCGCGAGTGAGCGTTGGGTTGGGGCTGGTGTCGTGGGCTGCGGCTGTACCGACCGCAGGCCTCTCCCCATCCCTGCTCGCTACGGAGAGGCTCCGCAACCCCGCCGGAGATGTCTGGGGCGCGGGAGAAGAAGCGAGCCAAGAAGATGAGGAACCAGCCGGCTAGCGTCACGCTGCCCGCAGAGCCGGGGCCCTTCGCCGGCGGCGGGAGCAGAGCCTGCCCGCCCCCAGGTACGGCTGTGGGAGCCCCTCCCGACGTTGGCAGGGTCGTCCCCTTCTCCCCAGCCCGCAACGTGTATCCAGGGCTTCCAGCCCTGCCGCAGACTCCTTTAGTCCTGGTGCTCTCCTTAAGTCCCATTAATATGGGATTCTCTTTAACATGAGAGACTTGTGGAGTCTCCTTGTCTGAAGTCGTTCCAAACCCACCCGGACGCGTTCCTGTGTAACCTGCTCTATCATTGTGGCCCTGCCTTGGCGGGGGGGTTGGACTGGATGGTCTCCAGAGGTCCTTTCCAACCCAAACTATTCTGCACCCTGTGAACATGCGCTTCTCTCTCTCATCCCCTCGATTGCATAATGAATCCCTACAGTTTCTAGTCATAAAATGAATTTGGATGTTATACCAAATCCAGTTTATCCCCTGCTTTTCTGCCAGACCTGGGAGCTGCAGGAGGGGCTGGTTTAGCCTTCTGGTGCTGTGATAGATGCACTGGTTTCCCTCACGTCTGCATGCCCAACCAGTTTGCCTCCTGGGGCTCCTGTATCTGTGAAGGGGATTGGCAGGAGGCAGCAGGGTACGGCCCCAGAATGGCAGTGTCCTGGCTCATTGCTGGAACATTTTGTGCACAGATAACCTTTGCAGCTGAAGACTGAAGGATCTTGTCAGCTTGTATGCTAGATGCTTTTTTTCCGAGTTTTTGGGTTGACCTGCATGCTCTATGCTTCAATCGGATCTCAATTTCCACCACCGCCTTCACATTTAGATATTTTGTTACCGACATTATTTCTGGGGAAAGCTCCACTCGCTAAAGGGCTTGTTACTGTGAGGTCTTCAGAAGCTGACAAATTGCATCTTTGTCAGTGAATGAAAAAAACCCTGAAGTGTCACGGTGTATTTAGGTGACTGAAGAGTTCCTAAGCAGACAGAATGCAAATAGTGCATATGCAAATAGCAAATTATGCTCAGCCATGTTTGAAGATTTTGTAATGTCATTACAGGAGTACTGCCAGATTAAACACATTTTTCTAACTTTATTTGTAACAGGGAACTTCTAAGATTATGTGGTTATATTTCTTATTCTGTAAAAGGTGTGGATTTTCATATTTTCATTTCATTCTTCTTCAGTGTCAGTATCGCAGTTTTACAGATCTGTTTTGTAGAAACAGGAAAGAAAAATTCCAAATAGAAGTTACAAAACTACGGATCTTTGTAGTAGCTGAAATAATTTAAGGGGATTTTAGTTATTAAGTTAGTGACTGTTTTGCCAAACAGTATTCTGTCTTCTGATTACAGTTTTTACCTCCTTCATTAGAAGGGTGTGTTTATGATATGAGTTAATTTTGGGCTGTAGGCCTACACAGATTTGCTGACTGAGACAGCTATCCCTCTTTCCCAGCTATTTCCTTCTCACCTTCATCTCAGGGTCTGAATAGTGCTGCTCTCAGGCATGTGGAAAACCAGGTCAGGGAGTTGTTCCACATAAAAGCTCATTTCTGTTTCTACACAGAATTATTTTTTCTGCAGTATTACTTCAGTTCTGCATCATGTGTGGTTGCAGCAGGCTACAACAGTACTGCTGCTGAACAGAGAACTTCCATTTCTTGCTTATTTGAGATGGAAAAAGGGGATTCTTTGCCTTTTTAAGTTCTCATAAATTGAGATGCTGCTGAACGTGAATCTGCTCCTGGCTGTTCTTCATGCCAATGGTAGCATTTTTGGGACAAATGGACAGGCTTGTTTAAGAAGCTGTTCAACCTGAAAACTTTTTTTTTTCAGTCTCTCACTCCATTTCTGTGGTCATGCAGGTTGATTTTCATTAGAGAGGCTTCCTGAATGCTAGGACCCCTTGTTCTCTCAAGCACTTGTCTTGCTGTAGTGGATGGGCTGCTAGAAATGGCTGTCTGGACCTTTTTTAGTCAGATTGTTTGGCATGAACTGCCTGAGAACAATATCTCAAGTTGTACTAGAAATCTAACTAAGGTGATCTGAACTAATATATAATATTACTTAGGCTGAATATACACTGATCTTTGAATAAGGACTTCAAGGCCCTCTGAAATTTCAGGTACTTTCTAGGGGCTTAGCACTCCTAAGGTATGTCTGTTCCTTAGGAAGCTTTACTGTAGGCTTTAGTTATTTAATTTCAGTCTTGGTTTAAGTGCTTGTACCGGAGAAGTAACTTAGTGCACCAACATACAAGTATCATGCTTACCTTATATACTGCTGTAAAAGAAATATGTGTCAGGCAAGAATACATTTGCTTATAGGAAAAAGATCAAGGGGCAAGCGGAAAAAAACAACTTTTGTTTTGTTACTAAATCTCTGACAAGACAAGGAAAAAAATCACTATGATGTTGCATGGACTGATTTTGCTCTGGCTCTTGGAGGCAAAGTCTGAATTGCGTACCATTTTCAGGGCATGCAAAAGTTACTTAATCTACCACAAGTTTGCTGCAGGGCAGTGTAACATTCCTGTAAGAAAGAATTTAATTCTTCTGATTTCTGGTGGCTTTTTCAGTTACATGTATTAAATATAATAGGAGGAGTCTGCAATGCAGTTTTATAAGAAAAGACAAATAGAGTTATTGGTTACTTAGACTATTTTGTGTTTCTCTAACATCTTTTCATCTCTAAACCTTCCAGGAGATGTTCATTCTGAGCAGCAGCAGAAATTTTCAAATCAGTCATCTGGGTCTTCTTACAGGAAAGACCAATATTTTTCAAAGGGGCAAAATAGAGGAGAGAGAGGCAGAGCAAGAGGGGGATGGCAAGGAGGACACCAGAGTGTACCTGAGGAAATGCCAAAATACATAACAGGTTTGTATATGTGAAAAGGTCATAATTTATCTGTCCAGGGCAATTTGCTGGTGATTAAGTTTGCTGTCTTTATTTTTGTGCAAGAGCAAAAATTAGAACTGATGCTATGTTCTTCTGGTTTTCCTGATTTTTCTCCAAAACACAGAAGTAGTTGTGAACTGGAATGAATGACTAGCTGTTGTTCAATGGATCCTTTCAGACTACTGAGTGGAAAAGTTACACCTGCTTGTAGTGAGGGATATTTATTTTGGTTTCTGTTTGCCAGCAAAATGAGTACTGACAGTCATCTGCTTTTAATGTAGCCAGTGAAACTGATTTTATTCATGATGTAAGTTAAAGGCAGCTTTTCATCTAACAGAACGCTTATTTAGGAGAGCAAATCAGCTTTGCAAAATGTGGCAGTGTTCTGATAGTAGATATACTTCCATAAACATGAAATGAGACCACGTTCTGGATTTTTATTTGGTTAAATAAAAACAAATAAATAAATAAATTACTGGTTTAAAACAATCTGTAATACGTTACTGCTTCCATTTTTTTCCATGATAAAGATTTTTTCGTCTCCATGAATACCACCTGAAAAATTGCTATTCTAATTTAACAAAGAAGTATTTAATGCAAATAGGAATTGTTGGTTAAACAGCTTTCAGATGTAAATATTTGCTTGACCATATCTGTAAATTTCAGGATATGTAAAGAACTGAAATTTCTTCATTGACAGTGTACAGTATTTACTTTTACGTTAAGAAGATATCGATCTGCTGTACTGGGAGTAATTCCTTAATTTACGTACAGTATCCTCCTCTGTTTTTTTTGCTGTTTGTCATTCTCTGATGCAGTTCTTTTCATTCCAGTGTCTACCTTTGCTCAAGCTCGTGCTGCTGAGATCAATGCCATGCTGAAAGCGGTTTCGCAGAAGTCTTCCAACTCTCTGGTTTTCCAGACGCTGCCTAGGCACATGCGAAGGCGAGCAATGAGTCACAATGTTAAACGCCTCCCCAGGCGGCTCCAAGAGATGGCCAGGAAAGAGGTATGAGTGTGTTCTACAGCATTTCATGTAGTGGGCACAGCCAAAGCACAGTGTTCAGCTCTATAGTTATTAGTGTTCTGCCAGACTTTCCTGAGTACCCTAAACTTTGACTGACATTTGGATTCAAAATGTAGGATCAGTTTCAGGTGGTAGCTCAAGCAGGTCTCACTAACCACCTGGCTTTATGATTACTGGACATTTTGAAAGGTTATTAGAGTAGTGATAGAAGAGTCCATTGCAGGAGAGGTTGTTCAGGTGATGCATTTGTCCCAGATAGTCCAAGAGTCGTCAGTAAGAGCTGTCTGCCTTGCAGCCCACCATAGCTTTAGGATGTGACCTCAGTCTAGCACAGCTGATGTGATGGTTGCGGTGTTACAGCTCAAATGTGGGAGGTACACTGGGGTTATTGGTAGGCTGCATGCAGCTTAAGACTTTTTGACTAGTCCTAACAGCCCATGAAACTCATTTTGTGGCAATATCTCAGCATTTAGTCAGACTATGCCTATGGGGGTTACTTGCTTCTTACTCACTCTGGCTTTCCTGTATGTTTAAAAAGGAACATTAAAAATTGGTTCAGCAGGATGTAATTTGGAAATTATCTTCTCAGTGTTTAGCATTGATCACTTTATCATCACTGAAAATTGTGATCAATTGAGCTTGCTTGGTAAATTTTCTATCCATTAATGTTGACTGGTAAATTTATTTAATGCCTTTTTTTTTTTTTTCTCCCCACTTTGCATTGTCTTTGACACCTTGCCCCCTCCACCCTGAGTTCCTGAAGATGATTGCTTATGGTTCAGAAATTGTTTTGCAGACTTCCCTGTGAAATGTGATTGGTGTGTGCACCAATCACATGTTTCTTAGGGTGTTTTATTGGATCTTCACAACCTGTATCTCATTTTACTGTTTTGGTTCACTTTCTTTTTGCTTTGTCAGGCATGACAAGACATGCAGTTTGGGCCTGTTTTCTGGGAACTGCAGGAGGAAGGCATAGGTTGTCTTGCATTGTTAGTTATGTGTTATCCTTGTTAAATCTAGATTTCTCTAATGTTTATGTTTGGTTCTTTTATGTCCTGCTTTTTTAACTCCTTTCATATGACAGCCTTTCTAATTTCTGTGTACACACTCACACGTGCTCTCCCATCCCTGTTTCTCCACATCCCTTTTTCTCTATCTGCCTTTCTGAACCAGTCACCTATCACTGATCCAGTGGCTTGTATTTCCTTCTCTGTTATGCATGGTGTGTCTGATGGAAAGATACTTTCTCTTTTTTTTCAGTTCTATTTTGATTTCATGGGTTGCTTAATTGTTTTTAGTGTTCTTGGCACTGATTTTCTGTCATTTTCTTTCCTTTGCTAGTCTTATAACCAGTGGTCTGTTGCCAAGTGTTTCTTGGTGAGCTTGCAAAGAATATTCTAAGAATCATTTTGTATGTCTTATAGTCCTATTTTTTTGTGCCACTTTTTTTCACAAAAAGAAAAACATTGATTGAGGTTTCCTCTCTAGTTTTGCATCTACGTGTTATAGTACAGACATTGACTAGTTATGGTTGTCAAGATATTGCCACAGTCCTCTCTCATCTGCTTCTACGTGTTGTAGAACTGATAGGGTCCTTACTGTCCATCTGAGGGTCTGAACTGCTTCTGTATGAGCTCAAATCTCCAGGCATTTTCCATGTCACATTGATTTGTTCATGTGAATATGCTGATGTGTGGCAAAAACTTCACACAGGAAGTAGCAGTACTTACTGTTCACTGTTAAGTTTCTGAATTTGTGGGGATTTTGTTTTATATATGGTTTCAGTCAAACTTTGATGCACTTCTGTGCATGTGATTTGCATAGAAAATTTCAAAGTTAGTTACCCTCAAGAATGATCCAGCATGGTATAACTTAATGTTAGTGCTTCCTGTATTCTTATATTTTAGCCATTTTCTTTTCAGTTTTTTTTTTTCTCCTGAGATTTACTTCAATATCCTCTCTTCTGAAAAACAGGCAGAGAAAGCTGTGCATCAGAAAAAAGAACAGTCAAAGACTAAATGCCGCAAAGCTAGAAGACGCCACATAAATTTGGTAGCCGAGTTTAATCACAGGCAAAGAAAGAATATTTGGCTGGAAACCCATATTTGGCATGCAAAGAGATTTCATATGGTAAAGAAATGGGGATACTGTTTAGGAAACAGCCCTACAGAGAAGAGCTACAGGGCTTGTTACCGAGCCATGACAAAGCACTGTCTTCTTCAGGTACCACATCTACATGTTTTAGTTCATATTTTGCCAAGGTGAGGTAATCAACTGCTTGGGTATAATGAATATTTCTGTGTCTCTGAAGTACTGTTATGTCAGCTGTCAATAAGACTGCTAAATATGAAATAGATCATTTTATAATTAAATAATTCAGTGTGGCAAGTTTCAGAGAGAATAAGATGGACTTTAAAGGAGTCTTATGGTAACTATGACCGAAATACTACATTTTAAGTTTTCTCAAGACCTAAGAGATTAAGTGAATCCTTATATCATCTACCTGAGCAGCAACTGAGGAGAGAGAATTTGTTTTATGTCCTTTTTGTTGATTTGAGAGGCAGGTTGACCCTTATATAAGACATGCCTCACCACTCTTCTACAGCTGTTAATTTTAAGTTAAAAAGAAACTTATTTAACTTCAGCAAGTTTTAGAGAATGAAAAAATTCTTAAGTGTAAATTGTGAAGCCCTGTCTGGTTCTTTCTTGCCAGGCTCACTTTAAAGAGTTTTTCTCACTTGGATATTATCATACTGTTTCAGGACTTATCGTATTATTGTTGCCTGGAGTTGAAGGGCAAAGAGAATGAGCTTCTGAAGCAACTTGCTCGAATATGTAGCATTGACACAGGTAAAATTTCCATTGTTCAAAATAAAGGTTTGAGATAGACTAAAGGATTACCCATCCTTTTCTTTTTTTTTAAATAATGTATTAGTCTTGATAGTAGTGACAGAGTTGATTCTGAGTTGTGAATCTGAGTGAAAAGTAATTAAGATGTCATAGGAGGACTAGACGTTTCAGTGACTTATTAATAAGCTAATTATGGTACAACATTAGCCGCTCAGCAGTCAGACTGAATTTCCATTTTACTTTGTTTATTAAACAACGTATTATTTTGTTCTTCAATATGTATCTTCTTTTTAAGGATTAACATTTCAAGAGGGTTGTTGTCTGTCTGGAAGATTCGAGGGCTCCCTGCATCTTTACAGAGCAGATCGCTATCCTGAGGATATGCTTGGTCCTGTTACATTTATTTGGAAACCCAGGGATGGGTCTGAAAACAGACAGTTGTGGATCTGGGTGCATCCAGCTCTCAAGCAGGTGCTTTTTTCTATATAGTTGAACTCTTATCTCTTTATGTATTGTGCATTATTAATGCTGAAGAGATCATCTGAAAAGTTTGGAAGAACTGGGTATAACGCAGGACTTCAGGAATTAAAAGTTGGAAGACTATTTCCACTCTATCAATATTCATGTTCTACCGCTTGTTTTCGCTTGTTTTTTTAAAGCTTGTACTGAAAGTGTGTGCTGCTGAGGTGTTTAGTGTTTAAGCTTCTGTAAAAGTTTTGTAAAAGTCAGTTGCTTCAGGATATGTGTCCAGTATGATGTTCCTTGATTCATATTGTTTTCACTGGCACCCCCAGCAGGCTAAGTTCAGTATCATCACAGATAATCATAATCTGATACTTAGCTATCAGCTTTGAAAAAACAAAAATGAGAAAAGTAAAATGTTGTGCACAGGCAATTCTTCCTATATTAATTTGCAAGAGAACAAATTCTTAGCAACTTTCAATATTACTTTCAGCTTTTCTTAGCAAGTCCTTGACTTCAGCAGAATTAAAATGTATTCCTTGAAATCTATATAGGAAAATTAAATAATGGAGTATCATTTTTAAAAGTATACTTGAGGTTTGAAGTGCACTGCATATCATCCTGATCCAAACTTCATTCTTCTTAAGGACATACTGAGGGAGTTAAAAGCAATTTTTCAGTGTTCAGAGCCTGAAGAAATGTGTATTGCTGAGCCTGTTACAACATCAATTCAAGAGGAAAAACAAGCGGAAGTCGTTAGGAGTCTTGGCAATAAAAGAAAGAAAGAGGATAAAGAAGGAGAAAAAGCTGTGCCAGTGAAAAAAATAATTGGTGACGGCACTAGAGATCCATTCCAGGCCTACTCTTGGATTGCACGGACTACTGGCATTGTAATCAGGTTTGTTCACAGTAAAGTCAGACACTGTGGCCCATAACCACACAACATAGCTGCACTTCTGTTTTAACAGTACTGGGGAAAATAATGAGTGTTGTACAACTGTACATTCACCTGAAGCTTTCCTGTTTCAGTGACAGAAGCATGGAGATTCTCAGATACCGCCTGATCGGCCCATTATCACACTCCGTCCTTACAGAGACCCTGAAAGCAGCTTCTGTCCAAACAGTAAGGAAATTGACTTTGGATGTTAGTCTTAATTTTGGTAATGTTCTTAGAATGTGCAAGCTTGTTTTTTGCTAGAAAGACCCATAAATTATCTAGCCTTGCCTTTCATAAAGGCTAACCTTTTGTTAGCCTTTATGAAAACCACCCTTGTGGCTTCTCTCTGTTGAGCCTCTTGACTAATGCTGATCTCAGGAAGAACTCCCACCTGGAGTTTAAGTGGTAGTAGGAAGAAAATAAAAACAGTGGTGCTGTTGAGCAGGCTGTGTAGTTTCTTCTGAGAGGTCCAGAATAATTCATATTCTCTTTGACAAACCATACATCCTGTTTCTCAAGCAATGAGCTGGAGCACCTAGAACTAGGAGGCAAGACATGTAAGGTACTTAACACTTACGTGTTTTCAGTTAGCTAGGAATTTCTCCAAGATTTAGGTTTATCATCCACTTCTTGGCATATAGCATCACTGTGGTTTGGGGTTTATTTTGTCTCTTGAAGCAAACATGATGACACCATGAAATCTCTGGCTTTCTGTAAGAAATAATTAATGACAGAATTAGGAAGTGTTGTAGATTGCTTTATTTATTTTTGGAACACAGGTTAAACTGTACAGCATATTAGAGATTATTGTAAAGTATAGGACTACACTTCATCAGGAAAAAGATACTTTGGTTTAAAACTTGAAGAGGAAGAAAGTGACTGTAGTTTTTAAGTGGTTGAAGCAAACTGTGAGTGAGTTCATACTGATAGAAAATAATGAATAACCATGTGAGTTTAATTAGATACATTGTTTTCCAGGAGATGGCAGATTCAGAGACAGAACTGAATAACTGGTGGGTAGAAAACTGCAAGGACTCTGAAAAAGTATCTCTTCATCAATGTCAAAGTTCTATCTTTGAGCTATTGGAAGGTATTTGGGCATGTGGGTACTCTTGGTGGAAGGGGGGGAAGCTTAAAATATAATGGTCAAAACTGGCATGCTAATAAAGTTGACTTCAGTTTGGGCATGCTTATTTTTTGCATGATCAAGAGAGTGATCCCTTTGAGAATGTGCTTAGGTACTTGCCAGGACATGGCAAAGAATTGAAAAATGTTACATTGGGGAAATTTAAGGGAATTTAAATCATCTGTGTAGTTCAAACTCTTAACAGAGAAACTGAATCTTGTTTGGTATCTTCATGAACTTAGATTTGGGATTTCTGATGGGATATGCGGTCTGATGTATTCTCTCACTCTCTCTCATCATACACTTCAAATTAAGACAGCAGGTTGTACAATACATCCACAGATAAAATGGTAGCCTCCAATCCAAAGTGAAAGTATTATACTTTGTTCATATGTGCTCATTTCTAAATTAACAGTTGTGTATTGGGCTGAATTGTAAAGTATCATAAAGTTAACAATATCTCCTCAATTTCTAGCACTGAAGTAGGTAAGGAACTGGCTTTGGTAGATCTCTCACTGTACTCAAGGTGTCTATCCAGTATGGGGCAGTTAAGCAGAGATGAAGTAAAACTTTTACAAAACACTTCTAAATTTCCTTTCTCTTGAAGACACAAGAGTGGTTGTTTAAACAAAGGTTGGTTGTTCTTTGAAATTTGTCAAATGCAAAGGTTGAAGTGAGTCTGTGACAGTGATCTTACTTCTATGCTGAATGTAAATGTTATTGCAAACCAAGTCTTGCTCTGCTCTTGTTGACTTTTTTGTTACTGAACACTTAACAAGCATTGGTGAGTTTTCAAAATACGTTAAACAGAGTATTCTGGATTGTGTCACTGGCTTACAGTGGTGTCACATTCCTGCAGGCAAAAATGCCTAAAATACTAGAGCAGAAAAAGTTCACAACTTAATGGATGGTTTCATTTCAGTATTCATCTGTGTGTTTTTAAAGGGATGAGCTCACCATCAGATATGCCGCCAGGTACAATACTTGGCCTCACTGTTGGAGATCCTCGAGTCAATTTGCCAAAAAAGAAGACAAAAGCCATGCCAGACTTTGAAAAATACCAAGGTAAAATCCCTTGTCTATATTATATGAAGAGATTTAGTTTCTCTCTATGCTTCTGTTTTCATTTACTGTCCTTCTGTGGATTGTCTCTTGCTGTTTTCCTCTAGGTTTTGGTTCAAAATATATCCCATTTCCAGAGCCCCTGGCAGAGTAGAAACAGCTTGAAAGTTACATAAGTTTTAGAACAGCAGTTGTGAGGGAGGGACATGCACCAAAGCTGGTCTTGTGCTCAGTGGAAGCCTCTGTCTGACCATACAGATGATCCAGGTTCGAATCCTGGCAAGGCCAACCAGGTGCTAAAAGCTCCATAGTAAGTTTCTGTTTGGTGTTTAGTCTTCCTGATGCTGTTTCTCTCTCCAAGAAGATATCCGCTATTTCTGGTTTATAGGCCCACAATGTTGAAATATTTCAGATGGCCAAGATGCTGGTTATGATAGAAAATGAAAGATGCAGGCATAACTTCTGAAACTTTCATTTCAGTGCTGACTTATTTATGCAGTGTTTCAGTGCAAAATTCAAATTCAGATGGATTTGAATGTCCTCTAAAAATGTGCAAAAGTATGCACAGGATGCAGTGGGGTTTTAGTACAGTGTAGGCATTCCCAATTTGGTTGACTGAACACAGGCTGCCTCACCTAATAGGAGAAACATGATAGCTAGCTAGCAAGAAGTAGCAAATAGGACAAGTTGAAAGTTCCAGAGACTTCAAAGTACTGAATTTGCTTGGTGTCTGTTTGCAAGACACTAGAATAATCTAGTCTTAACATATCACTTGTCAGGTTGAACACGTACTTCAGTTACTGTCTTTAAGCTCTTTGCACAATTCTGCTATATTCATTTTCCTACATCTTCCTGTTCTACCCTCTGTATCTAGAAGAGCCTTTCTTTTAATTAGTTCTGCTCAGCTAACTTTCTCATCATTAGTGTTCCTGTTGGAAATGCTGCAGCATACATGACCTCTACTTTGGTTCCTTCCTGCTGAGAAGTAAGGTGAGATATGGAGCACCTGTTTACAGATAATGGTTTGAGCTGCTAGAAGAGTTAGCAACTGCAGAAAGTAATTGTCTTTCATTCTGCTTGTCAAGTCTCTGAGGATGTGTTTAAGAAGGCAAGATCAACAGAAAGCATTTGGGTATTTTAAATATCTCAGTAGTTTCTCTCCTGCTGCTGGAACTGGTTTTCCCTCAGGAAGGATGGCCATGGTAAAGAGGTAATGGTGTAAGATAGGGAGTCAGGAGCACCTCTGTGCTTTTTTCCTTTGTCTGGGTAGAAATTTCCATCTTCAACATCTTTCTGCCTGGGGTTGTCTTTCACTTGCAAAGTATCTTCCATGCCAGAAATACTAAGAAAAGCTGGTGTTGCTTTTTTTGTTTCTTTCTGAGCCTTTTTCCTTTTTCATCATGAACTTAAAACTGCTTCTGTCCTCTCTGACTTTTATTTAGGAGAAGGAGGAGGTCCTTGTTCAGCTAGCAAGGAAAGGTAAATGGCATAGTACTTTCTATTTTAGGTTCTGCTGAAACTTACTGTTACACACAACTGAAAAGGTTGAGTAGGCAGAAGGATGAGAGAATACAGACAATACCACTGTCTTCCAGTAGAACTTGCCCAAAAAAAGACTTAAGATCTATAGTTCCATTTCAGTGCTATTAATTTCCCCCTTCTGGAAAAAAAAGGCTCATTATATGAGCCTTAGAATAACATAAACTTGCTGAGCCTTGATTGTGTTGTGACCTTACTCAGATATAGTAATATTGTGAACTGACCTCTATTAAAAATGTTAATAGTAATTTATTTGTCTTAATCACATCTTGTTTATTGAGCAATAAAAGGGAACCATTGGTGTTTTCCAGCTTTTCTCCGTTTTTTTGCTTCTTGGACATTCAAGAACTATTAGGATTAGTATTAGTAAGATCAAAATAGCATAGTATATGTTAGCATATACATTTTGTATGTATTTTAGCCTCTCTTGTTCTTCAGTGTTGCATAAAAGCCAGCTGATTTTTCTTAGATAAACTTTACTAACTCAAAGATGCATTGTTTGTCAAATGAGTGAAAAGTTTAGCTATGGGCATCACCTTTGCTGGTGGTTGTCATACATGCAGTCTGTGGAATGATACATATCTGTTCATATGGCTTTTTTTTTTCCAAAATGCTGTTCTGAGATATGCCTGTGTAGTTTTTCCCTGTGAGTAGCACACTAACAAATCAAATGTAATTTTAGTCTTTCCCAATTACTTTCTCTCTTCAGTGCGTATGCATGTGTGCAAGCTGTGTGTTATGAACATGGGCTGATCAGATTAAATCAAATCAACTGTCATCATTTCTTCAGACTGGAGTCAAGACTCCCAGTAAGCAGTCAGTTCTCACATGACTGCACATTAATACTGTTCTTTTTTCCAGTTTAGTGTACACTTCTGACATTCTGTTATGTTGTCACTGTCTTTTCTGGAGAAAACAAATTCCACTGCCTTAAAAACACTCAACATATAGTATGGTGAAACTTCTACATAATCAGTGAATGAGATGCATAGAAATACACCATCAAAGTTATGTCCACTAAAGTTCCTTCTGCAGACACAGAGCCTGGGTCCATGCCTGTAAATGCACCTCTTGCAGAGGTGTAGGTATCTGTCCCCATCTGTCCTGATACCCACCCTCCCTGCATACATAGGGCTCTCAGACTGCTCCCAGGCAGTGTTTCTGGTTTTTGCTTTTTTTGTGGAAGGGAGGAAGGAAAGTTTTCAGAGAGAACCCTTTGGCCTGTCTTCTAAGATAAGATAATCAGCTATGCAAATCAGATCAGTAGCTTGAAATGGAACAAAGCCTTCTTCTATCTGCCTCTATTGTCTAAGGACCAACCATTGGCACCAGCAGAAGTAGCTTGTTGATGAGCTTCATGTGCTTAGTAGTGTAACTTCCTATTTCCTATACTAGCCCTAACATCTTACTTTGACTATTACCAGCAACTTATTCATCAGTAAGGTTATTTCCCCAGAAGTCTTTAAATATGGACTGAAGAAAACAGGAGAGAGGTAAGAACTGGTGTGAGGAATTGGGATTGTGATTTGAATTATAGTTGACTTAGGAGAAAGATAAGGTTCAGTGAGGATCAAAGACAAGGAATGTATCAAGTTAGAGAAGAATATTTTAGGCTAATAAGGAGGATATGGGATGAGTGGTGGTGGTGAAAAGAGACTGACTTAAAAAGGTCTTTCTATAGTGAGGAGACAAATATTCATGCCATTATAGAATATAGGAATTGCAGAGAACTCTGAGAATATGACAAGGATAGGCTGCCTGAACTGTAGTAATAGAAATAAATGTTAAAAAAGCAGAGAAATTTTCAGTGAATAATTTGCAGTTGAAGGAACTAGAACATGTTTAAATAATTTAACATAAAGAGATTCTGGTGTTCACAAATGCTTTCTGTACAGAAGATGGAAAAGGTATTCACCTTATACTTGTAATTATGTGCCCTTCCCCCTTAGTTATCCATAAGAGTCAGGAAGGCATTCCCTACCACCACCACACAGTTTTGTTGCTCTTTTTCTCCTTCTTTTGAGGCATTAATACTTGATTTATCTCCAGACAGAATGTGATTTGCCTGTGGGAGTGTTGAGCTCTCTTAGGTTCCTGCTCAGTTTCCTGTTCTTAATTTTTGGTCAGAGAAGGGATTCTTCTGCTTAATTGGCAATGATTCCCTTTTTGGTTTTATTGTTCTTACTTTGAAGGAATGCCACTGTAATCTGATAATGCCTTTTGCATTTCTTCTCACATAAATCTAATTCATTACCAAGAATGCATGGCAAGTATCAGTAACATCATCAAACTGTCACAAGTGCTGCAGTAGTTAATATTTCTCACAAAGGATTTTGCAACTTTTAGTAATGGGTGCATCTTAAAGACTATGGATTTTAAATAAATAATTATTGTAGTTCTTTTTGGCAGTACCTATTGCTAGATACTATTAGTACCACTGAATAATCCAAATCTTCTGTCTTTGAGTCTTTGTCTACATTATCTGGAAAAATTAGCAGAACCTTTTTAAAAAAGATTTAAATAATTAAAAAAAAAACCAAAACAAACCCTGACATGTTATGTTCCTTTAATATGTAAGACCTTGTGGATGATGAAATGAGAAGCAGTCACTCTAACTTTTTAATCACAGACCTATTAATAGGTTCATTGTATTGTTTCTTGATAAGAATTATTTTACTTAAATGGATCAGCATTCACTACATACTGTACTGTACATTGAAGGCTGTTAATACTTAGATTACTAAAGGTAGGTACACATATTTTTTTGCTTTCCTTAGATTGTAGAACTGAAGATGAGATAAGATTATTTAATACTTCAGCAATCCATTTAAAGCTGTAATTGTTTTTATCTGAAGTAATGTACACAGCTGTTGATTTGTGCAGATGTAAGCAAGAATAGTCCCTTCTTTGAAGCACACAGACTGAAAAGATCCAGAGCAGGAAACTAGTACTAAATAAGTGTTGCATGCTAGTCACAGCCATACAAATGTTTCCTGTATGTACATTTCATAAAGGTAACTCTTGCTTCTCTTACAAGTTTACTTAGGCAGACTTATTTCAGGTGTTGTAATGTCGCTCTTTCTGATTTTCACCAAATCTGTTGAGCTTCACACACTGCCAGAAAGGCCAGATTCCAGAATATTAAAGGTGGTATCTAAAGATCTAATTTACATTGCCAACAGTCGTGTCTTTTGCAAGAAGGAAGACTGGTGAGAAAATACCAGGTTAGTCTTTCTAACACTAACAGTTTATTTCATATTTTGTATTTGGAAAAACATATGCTAGTAAGATATGCCAGAAGCAGTGATGCTTATTGAGCTTTTAATACACTTTTTTGGTTGTCTGCTCAATATGATACGGAAGTGGCTTTGGTAATTTGGTACTTAAAGCACAAAAATTGTTTGCATTTTTTTAAAGGTTCTTTTCTTTCATAGATAATGATAAAATTAGGCAGCTGTATCTGAAGGGTGTACCTGCAGACTGTGCTCACAGCTTTATCTGGGACCACGACATCTGTAAGAACGTCACCGAAAATAAAATCTCAGAGCAGGTAATTTAAGTTGGTTGATTGCCATGGAGGAAATGGCTAATGGTTCATAGAGTCCTTAGAAAGAGACTCTTGAAATTTGTATAAATCTAAGATTAATCAGTAGCTTCCTTAATGTCATAGTATCCAGCTGCTGACATGAAGTGGGTTTTTTTGTAGCCTTTGCATAATGTTCTTGCACAGCCATTGACCATGGATTCCATTAAAAGAAAGCTTTATTGGATTGCCTATTGGACTATAGTTGTAGCTTTATATAACAGAAAGGTTTGGAACTGGATTTTCATACATCGCCTCAACTTTTGCAGTAGAAAAAAGTGATGCAGGAAGGTTCTGACCTTTAGCTGTAGCCAGGACGATTCTTCTGATGAAAGAACTGTGGAAGTTAAAAGGAAAGAAATCCTGTGTTTCTGAACTGCAGCACACTGTGCTGTGGATGTGCTGGGCAATAACTTGCGATTTGTAGAGAACTTCAAGTTTACTGTTGCAGGTTTGAAATCTCCTATCTTCACATTTTCATTGGCAATGGAGGGCAGCCCATAAAGTGCATGGATAAAAAGGTGATTTAATCCCAAGAGGTGATAAACTTTTGGCACCATTGTAATCATAAAGAGAAAACATTAGTATGGCAAAAACATCTTTCTAAATATTCTTTCTGAAAATTAATTTTGTGCTCTTTCAAACTGTCTGACATAGTGTGAAAAGGCAAAAGTATTTAGAAAATATTATGCTATCACATGACAGTTTATCAGCACCATCTTTTTATATATGACAGTATTCTTTATGCTGTCATGAAATTTAATGTTTACCTGATAAAACACAGGGAGTCTGATGGTGTATTTCTTCATAAATGTATTCTTAATGTGGTACAATGGAATATAACAACTGGTGATTTACAAAACCTCAGTGCCAGCATGCTTTATGTGAAACTGTTTGATGACCAGATCTTCTTCCCACCTCCTTGGACATAGTTCAGATTTGCTCCATGTATTGACAGACTGAAAGCACCTGTTCAATTTAGTCTTGTGTGCAAGTCTATAAATAAAAAGTTGCAAAACTTGTTTTTCCTCCTTTATCTGTATTGTACCTTGTACCTGTTCTTTATCAAGGGCTATGGAAGTAAGAAAGGGAGAAAAAGGTTGCTTAATATTATTTTCTAAAATTATTTTTCATGCTTTGATGAAATTCTGTTCAAATGTATAATATATTGCTTCTATATTTTTCCTAGCTGCAAACTCACCTTTCCTCTGTATCTTGGAAGGGTATCTGGAAGAGGGAAGAAGGGTGGTTATTAACTTATGGGAAATGTCTCCTCCTTCTCAGGATTTAAACCATATGAGAGCTCAGTTACTCGTACCTGGATCACACCTTGATTTGGGTCCTTGTGAATCCAAGATTCCCATACTGTTGGTGCAGCAGCCAGGGAAAGTGGCTGGAGAAGATCGACCAGGATGGGGGAGTGGCTGGGATATCTATCTTCCAAAGGGCTGGGGCATGGCTTTCTGGATTCCTTTTGTAAGTGACTTTGATGGCAAATTGCAAGTAAATTTGATAATTTATATAATTTAGTTTAAATTAATCGATTTTAGAGAGTGTACCTTACATTGTATAACCAATCCCTGTTACAGGATCAAAATTTCACTTTAAAAATGGTGTATGAACTGATTCATGACAGAAGATTGGCCTTGAAACTTAAACAAATAGCTGTCCACGTCTTCTGTTGGGTACAACTATGCCCATGTGGCAGTCTAGAAGTAGTAAATCAGTGGGGAGTCAGGAGAGAAAGCTGAAGCTATACCTATCTGTGTGTTTCTACAACCATATGTCTCTAAAGAGAAATAATTTGGTTCCTGCTGCTTACCATTTTCCAGCTTGGCTGTCTACACCTCTGTCAACAAAATGGTTGCCTCTGATTTGGGGGAGAGCTTAAAAAAAGTTTGAATTAAGCTTAAATACTCCTTTGGTGCTGTTTGAAGCACCCTGCATTGAGTGTTTAGGTGTCAGTTTTAATACCTTTCTGCCATTAAAATTATGCTTTTGAATGTGCAGTGATACCTATTGTGTGGTTAAAATACATTGGGCAGTGGCTGTCGATGTAACACAACATTCCTGGCAATGTACAAGATCAAAACCTGTGAAATTCTCTTCAGTTTTGTTGATAGTTTTGCAGAATTAAATTTAAAGAGCATGACTAACGCTTTTGGTTGAAATTAGCATTTAGAACTGTAGAAACCATGCTTAAGTTTATTTTTTAAAATTTGGATGCTAGATTTTCAATTTTCTAAGGAAGTACCCTCTGGGCATTAATGTTTTGTTTCAGGTAGGAACCTGGAATCTGTTCAAACATTGCTTTTTGGGTGTTTGGTTTTTATAACAGGTATATCGAGGTGTACGAGTCGGTGGCTTGCAAGAGGCATTAAAGCATTCTGAATACCAGAGAACACCCCACACTCCAAATGATTTTCCAGACTGCCAGGCAGGAATGCAGTTTGCCAAAGAACTGGAAACCAGTCTTCTTGAAAAATTCAAACGGTAACATTAATTTAAAAATTGATGGTAAGAATGATGAAAATGATTACTGCTTAAAATATTCCTTAATTTATTTTTTTTTTTTTTGGTGTTCATTTGGACTTGGGGTTTTTCGAGATCTTTCACTAGTGTTTTAAATCTTAGTATTATAAAAAAGAAAGGACTCCTAGATATATTTAATTCTGCTAAACAGGGCATATAAATTAAACCTTTCTATTCCCAGAGACATGCTCAGTTATAGAGCTGCAACAAGGCTGCATAGCAATAAAATAAACAAAACAATTTTGAGATTCTTAGGCAGCAAATGCGGGAGGAGGTAAGAGAATGCAAAGGAGTATGTCAAAGCATGTACCAAGTGTTAAAGAATAAAGTAAATTAAGAATTACATTTTGGGATCTAATTTTAAATATCAGGTATTCTGAAGTTTGCCTTCATTTTTACTGCAACAGTGAGAACTCTTAACCATGAATTTGGGAGTAGCTGGAGGTGTCCTCTGCACCAGGTGTTGCTTCCCCTTCCAGGTAGGAGGGGAAAGTAGGAGAAGTTCAGAGGAAAAGGTGGTGTTGTCAGTCACAGCAGGTAGATGTTTCCAGCATGGCTGAAGGGATATGGCTGGCAGAAATACAACATCATTTTCTAGATTGCAATTTTAAAATTCTTGTTCAGGTTAGAAAGTGAATTGTGCGTTCCCTTTGTGTTTTAAATACTTGATTTTGAAAATATTCTTACCTACTTGGCTTGATTTATCATTTAGACGTCCACCTGCAAAAAGGGCAAATTATGTCAAGCTGGGCACTCTGTCTCCTTTCATCTGTCCTTGGGGGCAGCTGACCAAGAACTGGGAAGGAAGAATGAAAGCTTCAGGAGGATTTTTATGTCCTTCTTCCCCACACCCTGACTACTGCACAACTGAAGGACAGACCCTTTGTGACCCCAAAGCAGAAGCGGTCAGAGGAGCTTCCCCTAAGACTGGTGAGGCAGAGGAGACCATGGAAATAACAAGTCCTGAAGGTGCCCTAAAGGCAGAGGATGTTAAAAGCACCCAAGATTTTGGTGAGGGAGATGAAGCTAAGACAAGTGACTTTGTTGTTCTCAGGTATGTCAACATGATACACACGTTTTATTTCCTTATTGGTATTTATTGAATTGGGGAAAGGGTGAGCTCAGCCTTGATTTTTAAGATGGGAGAATTATTTGATCCAAATACAGTGAGATTAAATAGTTTTGTCACAAATCAGAATCTGCTGTTGAGTGGAAATCCTGGTTTTCTTCAGCAAACTTGATGACTACACAAAGAAAACTCCTTAAATTATCTTGAATTTAACACTGGCGTTTACTGTGTTCTTAGAGTTGGTATATTCTGTCTGCTGCCAGGTTGATGGAGCTTTTAGAGGCTCATATTTGTGACTTTAGGACTATTGTGTGAAAATCATCTTGCATTCTCTTCCCTAATACATCACCACAGGTAGTTCTTGCACTCCTTAACAAGATCTCTAGAAAATGGAGTCCCCTGCATTCCAATGCAACGCATGAGGGCAGCAACAGTATTGCAATGTGCCTGAACACAGGTCTTTCATTTTTGTGTGGTTACCAGGGGAGGAAAACATTGAAAGTTCTGGACTGCATTAGTATCACTGGAGATTTTAGAGTGTTTGTGATTTTAACAAGCTTTGGGGGGGGGTTAACAAGTAATGTCTCCTTCCTTCTGAAGACAACTCATGAATTCCACTCACCAATGTTCTTTTTAGGCTAAGAGGGATACAAGTACCAGCTTGGAAGGTTACAGAAATCCTCAAGGCTTCTTTTAATTGTGCTCTTGCAAATATGTGGGATGCTGGATTTCTGTTGAACTGCTTGTTAAAAACTAATTGTGATGCTTATTTTTGAAAATTTTTAATAGGAGTGAGAAACTACTAATGCAGTTATCAGCCTGGTGTTACCCCACTGCTGGGAAAGATCGGCGAATCCGCCTCATCTCTCGGCTGGGACAGAAGGAAATGACTGAAGATGTTTTTTTGCCAATCTTGATGAGCTACCCAAGGGCTCTCGTCTGGGTCAACTTGTCGCTCTTGAGAAAGGGGAACCCTGAATTGCATGCCATGATTTGCATCCCAACAGAAGATGACTTGCTGCATCTAAGCAAAGACAAACTCTTCTGTGGTCCGCAAGAACCCAAACATCGTGATATATTCAAGGACAAGGTACAGAAGCAAAAAGAGAAGAAGAAGAAGAAAAAGGATAATGTGAAGTCTCTAGAGAGTGACCCTGCAGGCATTCCAGTTGAAGAAGCAACTGAGGACCATGAAGACCTCATTCTTGGTCTTTGGTCAGATGTTCTCCCAGATGTTACTTCCCACTGCTCCAGGACTGTCTTGGGGTATGTCACTCGAGGGGATTTTTCATTGGCTACAGGCTGTGGAGAAGCACTAGGTTTTGTTAGCTTGACTGGGTTAATTTATATGTTACACAACCAGCCAGCAGATAAAAAAGGGCTTGTTTTGTTAAGGACTCCAGCATCTTTACAGTACAGATTTGCAAGACTTAATATTGAGGTTTAAGCATCATTGCAGTGCAGTAGAATGCCAAAAATACCAAAGAATTCTGGTTTCTATTCTGTGACCTTTCTGATTTGTCTCAAATTTGAAGTTATTCTGAGCCCAAACATCTCTAAAATTATGAAATAATAAAAAAGCTTTCTAGCATTATTCAAGAAAATAATGCATGAAGAACCTAGAATTACTTTTGATGCCTGCATTGCTAAGGATTTCTAACAAATCATTATCTTCTTTATCTCTAAAGAAGTGTGTTCTTCATTTTTTTCTCCTCAGAGCAGTGGATGCTATAACAATGTACAAGAAATCATCATCTTAATTTTAGAAGTCTTTGCTCAGATGGACTGTAAATTTACAGTGCACTTTCATATGTAACTGCATGCAGTCTGATCCAGTGTATATAACAAGTGGCTTTCCTGACTCCTCGTATCTGAATACATGTGGCTGCAGTGGAACAGAGCTGTGTAGAGAAAGCTGAATGATTAAATGAAAGGCAAATAAAATAAAGAACCAGCTATGTCATTTTGAATTACAGCAACTGGAGATTTTAGACTGGAAAGCATATCAGTCTGTCTCCCCAGTCTGAAAGGTAATAAGCCTTTCAGATGCAAATTGCTAGTGGTGGGTCAGCACACATTTTCTGTTAATAATAGGCAATATTTTTGTTCCTCAAAACATGAATTTGATTTTGTGTGGAATCTGCTAGGATTGACGTTTTCTTCATGTTACAATATGGTTCATGAATATTGTTCAAACAATCATAAAACTTGTAGAATATGCTGGGGGATAAAGGGAGAAAGATGTTTGCTTTGCCTGGGGTGGTTTGGGTTGGTTTTTTGTGTTGGGTTTTTTTTTTTTTTTTTTTTTTTTTTTAATGATAGCCTTAAGCATCTAGCCGTTCCTGAGTTAAGGAACTTGAAAAGGAATTTACAATGATATGCTGTAGTTTAGAGGCAGCATGATACAAATATATGCCAGTTGGTAAAATTATCCTGAAATGATCATGTACAAATAAAAACATAATGTATTCTAGAGCTAGTAGTTTATTGACTAAGTTTGATTCTTAGAGACATTAAGCATGGATAGGTTCATGACTTTTTCTTTCTAAATGTCAGTGTTCAACTTAATTTCCTCTTTCACAGTTTTGTTTGAAAGTCTTAGGCAAATTTATTAATGTTGGCTGGAGTTGTTGGAGGAAAGATTTAGTGTGCCTTACCCTGGAAATTATTAAAATATAGGGCCATTTAAATATGGCATACGCACGGGGAAGGAGGAAGAACATCTGATTGCAAGGGAAGTATTGGAAGTGGGGCTGGATTTTTTTTTTTTAAGTCTTCAGAAGATGGATTGTAGAATGTGCACCAACAATGGGAGTTGTGGTGACATGTGGGAAAGAAAGATGCAGTTTCCAGCACAGCTTGGATTGCAGCTTCCTGAGAAATCATCCTGAAGGGCTCCTTACTGTTCACCTTTGATGCACCTGATAAAGCAATCGTGGTCCCAGAAAGGTCCTGGGAAGCATCTGCAGGAAAGCCAGCAGATGGCCCCAGAGGAAAGAGCTTGGTGCTGGCAGGGCTGGGATTCACACGCTCCTGGCGTGTGACTGTGAGTGCTGCAGCCTGTAGGTATGTGTGAATAAGGAGCCCCTTCAACTTTACAGCCTGGCTGCTCTGATCAAGTTCTCTCATGGTATTAATCCTGGATTTGATGAACCTTTTGAATTGTAAGCCTGATTGAAATATTTCTAGGATCACAGTTTCCAGAGCTGTGCTTCATGGGAAGAAAGGGGAGATGATGTTTATGTGGTTTTTTCCCTCGTCACCTCCCTCATCTTCTTAATACGTTACGTATTTTCTTAACTCAATAGACGTGGCTTGTATGTGTGAAAGAAAGAGAAGCCCCCACCCAAGCTATCGTTTTTTCTTTTCTGCTTGTAGATCTTTTGTTCACTGAGTCTTTCCCAGGTTTTTATTTTTTAATAAAACATCTGGAGTCTTTCCTTTTTTTTTTTCTTTCTATTGGTAATTTCTGCCAGGTTTTCATTTTGACGCTTCCTGTTACTTTTCTTTGATTTCCACTCTCTATTTTTGATTTATGATCCTTGTCTCTGGTGAGCCAGTGAACAGAAACTGGAACCCAAGTGCATCCTGTTCTCTATATCTTGTAATATTGTTACACAGTTGTTTTCCTGTAAGCCAATGATTTATGCCTTAAGACTTCACTCCTTGTAAAATACACTGCAAACCAGATAAGTTAAAAATGCTCAAAACTCTCAGCCAAAATTTGTCAGAAAAGTACTGTGACTTTATGTAGCTGCAAGGAAATTTTTATCTGTGGCTGTGATTTCCAGATTCCGGGTGTCTCAAGGGTGATTTAGTCATAAAAACCATGTCAACACCGGATAATCAAACTGTGGATAATTAAACCTGTGTTATCTGTGCATCAGCTGTACACTATGTCTGTGCTCATCATGTTGAATCAGGTGTAGTTTACAGCACACATCTGCTCTTATTGCAGTTGCTACACGTTGGTTAACTACCCCAGAGCATCTGGAACAGCTCCTGTGGGCTGTAATACATGAGCATTTTTGGGAACCTAGGAAGCTGGCCTAGTGAAAGCAGCTCTCACAAACTCTCCAGCTCCCATGCTATCCTCCTGATAACTTTCTCAAAATGGATGCCAGCGCAAGCCCTTAGCTCTCGTTCTCTGCTCGGCAAGAGCTTTTGGAAGCTAAAATGAAGCACAGAAGGCAGTTTTTGGCATTCTCTGTAGCGCAGCGAGGAGGCTGAATGGTAACACACTGCTCCTGTAGCTCTTTCTGTGGCTCCCTCAGAGCAGCTGTGTAAATGCTGCGTTTGACTCACCTGGTGAGGGGTCTTCTCCCAGGCTGAACCATGACTTCCATGGCAGGTGCCTGCTCTGCTGACAGGCGCGGTGACTGATGGACCTACCAAGCTGAGAGGCTCCAAATCCAGAAGATGGGGTTGCAGACGAGGGTGGTGATTACTCTGTGGGGAGGAAGTGAGGTGGGACTGGGGCCAGATTGTTGTGTGTTCGTTAAAGATGTTCAGGGCAAGCTGTTTAGCAGCCTGTAGGTAATGGAAGAAGTTACCTGGCAGAGAGGCAGCAGGGGTTGTTGAAACAAATCTGGGAAGATAATTGACAGGGTGTCAGACTGCTCGGTGGAGATGGAAGCCTTAGGGGATCATGGCATATGCAGACAAAGAGTTGTCAAATTCAGCATGACAGTTTTCTTTCTCTGCTCTAAATCTGGAAGAGCCAGATATGTCAAACCTGATCCATCCTCATGTCCATGTGAGCTAGGTAGTAGGAACAGAGCCCAGGGGAGTAAACCACCAAAGGCAGATTTCTGAAGCACTAAGGCTAAGAAAAGCAGAAAAGCAATAGCGTTGTTCTGTTTCCCAAGAATACCCCAACCCAAAATTCTGTGCTTCTGAATGATATTCCCAGAGGTCTGCAATGTAAACAGTGCCCACAATTTGCCTCTTGCAAATTCAACTCAGCTGTACTACAGTTCTTTGCAAACACTGGTCTCATCAAATCCCTGCAAGAGCAAGTAAAATTGTGTGGAATAATGAGAACTCAGAAAGGATAAGGGCATATGTACAGGCTTGGTGCCTTGGGAAAGCTGACCTGGAACAGAGACTGGACACGGCTAGAGAAGAAAATAGATATTTATTGAAAGTATTTTGTGGCAGGTTTGAAAGTCAGAGCCAGCTTGACACAGTCAGAATAATGAGTTAAAGGTAGTTTGCAAGTTAGGTGGAGTGGCAAATGACAAAACACAGCTTTTATTTATTATATTGGGTCTCTTCTTAAATTCATTTTCTTCTACAGTAGCAATATGCCTGCACAAAATATTTGTTGGGGTTTTTTTGTTTGGTTGGTTTTTTTACATTTTTTAGACACCCCAAGATGTGTGTAACATCTACTAGTATCAGCTTGCTTGGTGCGTTCTAGTTGTCTTCTCATCATGGCCTTACAGCAGTGCTGCTATTCTGACAGCTAAGTCCAATTCTTAAGACATAAAATCAGAAAGACATTCAGGACACTGCAAGAGTAAAGCAGAGAATGAAAAAGCAGTCTGAAGGAAGAGAGTGACTCAAAGTTCATGATCCAAATATGTGAGGATTTTCTGCAACTTTCCGGAAAGGATGGTGCAATTCAGTATTTCATTTCATTTCATCTCAAGATCAAATAAATAGCCAGGATGAGAAAGCTGTTTCAGCTCAGTCCTTCTCTCAGCATCCTCTTTTTTTTAAAAAAGACCAAAATGGTTGTGGTGGATGGCAGAGCTCAAGGACCTGCAAACCCATGTGTCAATCAAAGCTCCCTCTCACACCACTTCTTTTCTGGGTTTTTTCTGGGTTTTCTCGCTTTTTTTCATACTAGGTAATATGAAAGGGGTTTTTTTGGTTTTTTTTTTTTTTTTTTTGTCTTTAACAAAAGGATGAAATAAATGTGGACAGGCAAAACCTGAGTTATCTAGGGTTTTATTACTCAGAAATTACTTTAAATGCCACCTCAGGAGTGAGCCCCTTCCTTCTACCCACTGGTTTTAACTGTGGCTCTAGTGATGAATCCTGTGTGTCTACAGTTGTAATTATTTATAAATACCCTACATCTACTTCTAAAAATCTTACCTGGGTTGTATCAGATGTCATCCAAGAAGACTTCAACCCAGAGGCAAAGCCAGTTGCTCAGGATGAGTTGGGTTGGGTGGGAAAGAAGGATCATACACATCAAAGTCTGTCACTGGTCCTCAGCACTGAAAAAAATCCAGAGTGCACGCACAGAAAAACCATAAATCTGCAATTAAAAATACACTTTTCAGATGGGCAGCTGCTTAATGCAGTGATTTTTGAGGGATTTTTAAAAGATACATGTGGAAGTAGTTTTGGTACAGATCAGCAGGGATTAAAGGGTTAAAAATAGATAATTTATTTTCCTGTAGAACAGTGTGTCTTGCAGGAATCAATTGCATCCAGGTTTTCTGAATATTTTTGCAATGCAATAATTCTTTTAAATTAGTTGGCAAATACATGAAGGGGGTTCCAAATGAAGGCATAAAAATTTATGGAATTGGTTGAGAACTGTAACCAGTTTTTGTTTTTTCAAAGAGAAGCAGATGAAAATGAGCATTAGTACATAGTAGGCTGAGGAATGTCTTTAAAAAGGATTAATTGTAGTTTCCCTTAGTCTTTTCAGGGCTTTCACTGAGCTACTGTA
This sequence comes from Hirundo rustica, assembly GCF_015227805.2. Taxonomy (NCBI): domain Eukaryota; kingdom Metazoa; phylum Chordata; class Aves; order Passeriformes; family Hirundinidae; genus Hirundo; species Hirundo rustica. The sequence goes on along the minus strand of NC_053450.1, from coordinate 22,369,779 downwards.
TTTTGAGGCATTAATTATTTGTATTCATTAGAGTTGTTTAAAAAAAAATGGGTGTAGTTTCTGTTGGTATCTTAAAGAACTTACTTTTATGCCAATTGGCAGCACACAATGGCCCAGCTTCTAAAATGGCAACCCCAAATCTACAGATTTCTGTATCCCTTGAAGTCTGCCCACACCTGATGCTGGGACAGAGGAAGTTTATGGGGTTTTGGAGGTGTCCAGCAGCAGCCAGTGGGACACACACTGGAGCCTGAGAAAACAACCTCAGTAGAAGTTGCTCTTGGAGCAGCACCCTCTGTCAAAAGCTCTGGAAGCCAGTCCTTCCCATACAAAGCTTCGATGTTGGAGAAGGAAGGGTAAGTCTAATAAATAGCTCAGAGATCCTGATCCTGCCATTCTGTGTTAATTTGGGGGGGAACTTACAAAGCTTTCCTTTTTTAGGTTAGTAGACATGTAGAAGGTCAGTTTTACTTCTTTTTGGTTTATCCAACGAACGCAGAAATATCCAGAAAATAGCATTTCCTTCTTTGCCTGAAGGTCTGTTTGTAGTGTCATAGGCAACCAACCCCTTTTTGTGGAACAGCACACTGGTGTGAAGCCAGAGCTCACCAATGTTACAAGATGTTGTGCAAGTGTTTGCACATGGGCAAATACAGGACACACAAGGTAAGAGGCTTCCTAATGAACAGGCTTTTAAATCTCTGCTTCCCTTGGAGCAAATAATTTTTTTTGATTGCCTGAGAAGCAGAAGAGGCTTCACACATCTTTGAAATCATAGAAACATAGAGTGGTTTGGGTTGGAAGGGACCTTAAAGATTGCCTAGTTCCAAGCCCCCTGCCATGGGCAAGGACACCTCCCACTAGACCACGTTGCTCAAAGCCCCATCCAACCTGGCTCCCTCCATGAGTTCGTGCTCTGTGTCCTCACCGTTTGGTGTGGAATGGTTCATTGTTTGACAGTTTTCCTGTAGAAGTGTAAAGACTGCGGAAAAGGGAACAGCTACGTCTATCCTGTGTCTGTCTTTTAAATTCTGCTTTGATCCTATTCTGAATAAATCTTGGCCTTTATTTTGAAAGACTTATTTTTTATTGAGATTTCCTTCTGTAAAAGATCATCAAAAGCTGAAAGATTATTGTCCCATGGTGCAAGAGGGGGGATGCTGTTAGTTTGGCCAAACAGCTATCAAAAATAGGCAGGAAATACGATGTAAATTCATTTTTCTTCAAATGTTTTCTGCAGTCAGGATCCCAGGCTATTAGATTTACTCCAGGGACTAGAAAGACAATAACTTGAACTACAAGTCCCAGGACAGTAGCCAGGTTTCATGTGGTCTTCAGGGATGGGAACAAAAAACCCCACCAAAAATAATAACTTCCTTTTCACCACTGAAAATAGTGAACTCCACATGTCAGCTGAATTTCAGAGTCTATTAAGCAGTAAGAAAGGTCACATCTTCTATCTGCAAGGCCATGAAATTAATGACCATTAAAACTTGATTCTTATCCAAATCCATTTGTAAAATTAATTTGCATATTTTCAAGGACATAAATTACTCTAGAGGGACCTAAACTTGGAGAAAAACATACGCTTCCTCCTTTTCAGTCCTCAGAATACTAAGACCACTGGGTATTGAAACATATTAAAAGCTTCAGCCAATCTCCTGACTGAAGCTTGAGTCTCCTTCTCAAACAGGAGCTAAACAGGGTTTCTGACCTCAGAGACAGGCTATACCCTTACTCCATAACATCAAATTGTAAAACACCCTTAAAAGACTGTCCTTTGAACTTTGATTTCTGTCATTAAAATTTCCTTTGTTATAACATCTGTCTTCTTTCACAGATTGCTGTTGGCATCCTGCTATTAACTGAGCTTTCTGCTGTATGTACCTTGATTTTTTGTCACGATAAAATTTTTTCAAGTGGAAAACACTATGGAAAAGAATGAAAAGCAGATACTTTTTTCTAAACTTTTAGACATCAGGAATTTTTTTCCCAAATATGAAGCAATATATCTTACAGGAGACTCCATAAAGTATGGGTTTCCCAATAAATTAAAATATTAATTAAAATAAAATATTTTAATGAGTTTTCTGTTTCCACTTTCAATCCCTGAAAAACAGTTGGATAAGCTGGCAGAGCATTTCTCTTCCACAAGTCTCTTTTGTGCTCCAGCATGCACTCAAAATTAATTCCTTTCCTCTAAAGAATAAAACCATCAATCTCTATATCCTGCCACTTCAAATTCAAGCTGAATGCTGAAGAGAAAAAAAATAGTGATTGGCACAGCTTGGAGAGGGAGCCAGGAGTGCCAGCTCATCCAGCAAAAATTTTCATGCGAAACAATTCCTAGTCGAAGGAAACCAGACCAAAACTCTCACTTTAACATCCATCATTGATGGAAACAAAAGCTGTCGTGTTTCTGAATATGTTCCAGCTTAATGAAGGGACAAGGAAAAACAGAGGAACCCCCAGCTGTGACAGCACATATGAACACCATCTCTTCATGAGGGAAATAAAGCATAGAATTAAAATTTATGGCTTCCCAGTAGCATTACATACCCTGGGAACAGTGAATGTTTTGTCCCTTCCCAAAATGACAAGTGTTAAGATCATAAAATCAAACTCAACTGGAGTAGCAAATTGATTCTAGACTATCTAGTTCTTGCAGGCTATGTCATGCCGAGTGGAGCTGATGGTTGGTTGCCTAGGGTAGCAAAATATTAGGAATAACAGTATTTAGTGGCTGTTCCTTATGAGCGTGCCTCCAAGAGGGGAGGAGGTGTGTTCATGTGTTAGTTACTGTGCTTAGCACAGCAGAAACCCTAGAACTGAGTCAGTCCTGAGTGTTGCCTTTCTAGCCAACTTTCCAACAGCAATGAACTAATAGCATTTCCAAAGGTTAACATTTCTGTAACTTTGCCAAATGGCAGGGTCATGCCCTGTTTTTCTGCTTAATGTAACTTACTTCCCTCATTTTTTTTCTCATGACCTTTTCCCCACTATTTGCCACCATCCATTTTGGCCCTGTCCCATAATGCTAGAGACCTCTAACATACTTCAATGTTTGTGTTTTGCTCTGTCTGCAAGGAAGGGCTGCAGAGCTGCTGTAGCAGTGACGACGCTGCATAAGCTGTAGCTGCTAACCATGCAACAAACAAGGCAGGTCTGGAACTTCTTAACAATATTTTTCACAAGTGTGATGTTTTAATCTTTTCCCCTTGGATGTTATATGCTATTCCTGATACAGCTGATGTGATGTCTCAGAGGCCCTAAAGAGATTTTGTCTTCTGTGCCTCTGTGCCATCTCCTGTCTCAATAAAGCTGTTCAGTGGCACAAAATGCACTGAGAGGGATCAGGTATTTACTAAGCAGACATGCCACTCAACCAAAAAAGTCAGAGACAGAAGTAAGCGATGACCCCTGTGCAAAGATGTCACTCTTCTGTGAAGGACTCTGAAGAGATGGCCAATATTCACTGTACCCTTGTGTGGTTTATTGGGCTCTATTATTTCCTAGTTCTCAAAACGATCTTCAGAACTAAATCCACTTGTGACCATGTTCTCTAGTTAGATGTCCAGCTTGTCTGCTTTTTTGGAGCAAGGTGCATTTTTTGTAGCCCAACAGCCTCTGCAGGTGGCACGGCAGAAGAACTCACGCAGTGAGCAGGGGACGGCCCACAAGCTTTGTCCAGACTCTCACCTGCAGCCAGCAAACAGCTAAACATGCAGCGCTAAGGCTTATAGAGACCTCTGCTAATGATTTTGTCACAGCAAGAGCTCAGCCAGGGCACGGGGTTTGTCCTCCTCTCCAGACCCTTGGCTACCTCAGCCTGTTTATTTCGTGAGATGATGGTCCTGCATGTGGCGCATGCTGCACAGAAATGTACCAGGTGCAGGTTTAATGACTGAGACAGTAACACCCAATCTCACAGGCTCCTAAGGTGATATCCAAATTCCTGTAACTATCCAATTAACAACAAAAGTTTCCTCCAGACCTGGCTCTGTGTTGCATTCCATGGACATACTTCCATAGCACATGTCACTGCCTGAAACTGCCTTCTGCTTAAAGTCCTGCTTGGACTGCTGGGGTAGGCAGGGAAAGGTCTGAGTATTTTTTTTTTTAATGAAGAGATGTTTTTGGGGTTTTTTTTTCCAATTCTTGCTCATTCAGTAGTGGCTGAACTTTGTTTCCTTTCTTCTTGTGAATGAAGTGTTTCAAAATATAGAAAAGCACTGAGCTGCAGGCAACTGAAATGCTCGGAAATCTGGAATCAGGAGGTGGCAGTTTCCTCAGGTTAGGGACTGAAAGTGAGGTTTCAACCAAAGCTTTTTCACCATGTAGGCCTCTGTTCTCACCCTAGGTTTTAATGTAAATCATTGCCTAAATAAGTTGCATGAAGCCAACATGAAGCAATAGGAGAAGGATTTGTTGATAAAGAAAAGGGTATTTTGGATATCCTAACAGTAGGGTGGTCCACAGAAAATGCAGGAGAAACGAAAGAGTTGTACAGCATGATCATCCACAGGTGCTAATGGATGGAGGGATCAAAAGGGAGAAACAGAGAGGCTAAAGGGGCTGGGTGCGGGTGTGAGGAGGGACTGTGACAGAGCTGGCACAGGACGTGCCTCTGAGACCAGGGGCTGTGTCAGAGGAAGGAGGTCCCTGCCCAGCTCCTGGTGGGGCCATCCCAGCTGACCTGCTGGCCCCAGTCCCACCTGGTGATGCTCCAGGCTGGCCCTCCTACCCCCACTGCGTATCAGCTCCTCACCAAAGACAACAATTTCTCAGTTGCTTTTCAAACTCAGACTTGGGACTTGTATTTTAGCTTGAAGATAAACATTTTGAAAGCTGTCTTCTTTCCCACAGTGCCGGCACAAGTTGTTTTTAATTATCTTAGGAAAGCTTTCCTTGCCCAGGCCAATTTGTTCACTGTTTGTCTTGTGGAGCTGGCCTATAAACCCGCTTTTAGAGATTTATTGTATAACATTATCAAGAAAGCAATCTTTGAAAAAAGCTGAAATCTCTTACAACAACACTTTTTTTTTTTTTCTTTGCAAGTTGCTTCATAGAAGCCAAATTATCAAAGCTGACCACCCAAACTTGCTGGACAATGCTTACTCCAAATGAAAATATTTAAGTTTAGTCATGTTTTAATCCTAAAATGTTTTAAGTGATGATTTAGGCAAGAAAAAGAAAGTTCCTTCTGTAGGGGAGAAACAAGAGTTTGTTTTTCAGAATGACTTATTTTGTAGTCAGCAAAGCATGGCAAGTGCAGGGCCATATATGTCCTGCTCTTTGATAGATTTGGGTTGTTTTACACACACACGTGTACTCTTATTTAAAGAAAGAAAGCAATGGGCAGAGAGAAGAGCAGTGATAATTCAAACTCGAAGTTTTATTACTGCCTTTTTTTGTACAGACTCTGAACCATGTGAGTGTGGATTGTTGACTTTTTAAGAGATTACCTTTGAAAATGTTGACATTCACAATAATGTGCTACTCATTTAGAGGAATTCAGTTATCTTAGTCTGTAACAAATATTTAATTTTCTTTTTTTTCCCTGACATATTTCTGCATAATTATTTTTTGACGTTAATACCTGTATTTTTCAAATTACTCTAATTTTATTGCTTTCCTACAGATGAAAGAAAAAATACGTCTTTCTTAAGTGCTCCTTAAAAAGAACAGAAAAGCAGGACTGTTTTAAGTAGAGGAGACCTCAATATTTACATTTTATTACTATTTGAAAGGAAATTTGATGGAGGAGAGAGTTCTGCTTTTGTCAGAACATCCTTATATGTCTCATTTCTGAAGCACCTCTTCTGCACTAAGAAAAGGTTGCCAGACTCTTGAAAGACTACTCCTCGATCTAGAAAATTAAAGAAACCCATCAGAATTCTGCCTCTTTTCAGGGATCTGTACATTTACTGTTCTAATCATCTAGAGCCCCCCCCACCTTTTTTCCTTGGGATGGTCTTACATTTGTGACTGCTGATGCAACTGCCCTTAAAATCTACACTCCCTATCAGCTTTTGCGTGTTTTGATCATCACTGACACCATTCAGAAAGTATAAGGTATTGACTCTATCAGCTCTGATTTTATACTCCATGGGAATACCTAGGATATCCTTGATCTTTGACTTTCCATGAATGCTTACAGCAGACCAGCATGGGTTGTATTTGCAGAGTTTAAACATTTCCTTCCCTATGAGAACAATTAGAGTGCTATTTTCTACTCTGCTGTAAGTTAAATCTGTGAATAACAATGGAGAGGTCTAACCATGCCCTGCTGTCCAAGCAATCCTTGACCAACCTGGCAGTTTTAGGGAACAATGCAGTTCTGCTCTCAGATGTTATTGAGTCTCTGCCCTGGAAGAGCATTTCTCCACCTGTGTTCTGGGAACCAGTCCTGTAAGAGAGTGTGGGGACAGCAATGAGAGATCTCTGGAGTCCAAGGCAGCTCTTGAAACATGGTTTATTGCATAATTCGTTGGTGCAAGAGCTTTTCTTAAGCTGCCAGCCACAGCCAAAAGTGAGCCCGAACAAAGAGGGCTAAGTTCTTGTTACAATACATTATATCTCCTTCTGTGAGAAGGAGAACTAGATATTCTAGTTTACACTAACCAACCAACAAGACAGAAATCTTACAGAATTTACATACAGCCTATAGGAACTACTACATTACCATACCACGCCACATTCCAAACCCTAAAAGCTCGTTTCTAGACTCCTTTTCCCTGCCACTTTGGCAGGACCCCTCCCCCTTGGACCCTTGGCATCCCTTTGTCTGCTAGGGGTATTGCTCAATCAACAGGGATTTTGCCTTTAGCTAACTCAGTCACTGTCTTCCAGCTTGGCACCCTACATCTCAAAGTTTGCTTTCATTTCACTCATAGGTTTCATACTCCATGACCCTTTTGCCAAGCAATCATATTTGTAAGGCTTTCCTGTTTCATCCTCTCTAACACAATCCTTTCTGCAAGACTTCAGAGAATGATTCTGAGATAGCTCTAAAACAAAGCAACTCTCCCCACTATCTCCCCCATCCCAAAGCTGCCCAAACTCTCACACACATCCTGTCACAACTTTCAAAGGACAGCCTAATCTTCAGCTGATTATTCATGAAAACTGCTACATTAAGACTGCTCAAGCTTAATCCTCAAAAAAGTTAGTGGAACTTTGGGTTAAGGAGCATGGAGAAGCACTGCTTTGGAGAAGTCTGTCCACTCTTTCATTTATTTGTGAAGACACAAAATACCTGCGTAATATGTTGTGAGTACTCTTTAGAGTCAATGACAGATTGTTGTACCAGGCTTCCATCTTCCACCGGGTGCTTAATACTCATGTATGAAGCATATTAGAAACAACAGTACTACTAATAAAACCAACAGGTTAATATTAATTTATTGCACTCTTTTTGTCTTTTCTTGGACACCACCTCAGATGTCGCTGAAGCTCTTACTAGCACTGTTCCAGTAGGCCAGGCTGGCCTTTCCAATGTAAATATCACTCCTGGAATATCTCAGTTACTGTGTAGTCTGGTGAAATGCAAGTATTTTTCTTTCCTCACAGCTCCACTATGAAGAGAAGAGGTGGCTGTTGCTATGGACAGTTCACATAACAGCTTTGTGGCTGCAGAAAGCCAGGACTGAATCTAACAGCTCCATCAGCCTGCAGAGCATAGGCCAGGGAGTGACCCCCTCGTCAGGGGCTCCTGTGCTGTTGCCTATAAACATATCATCCATTTTGCAGGCTCCATCCTATGACTAGTTAGGTATCTTGCTCCTGGTGTTTCAACTGTGAAACTTGTTGGAGCCTTCTTCCATTGTTTCCTTCTGCCAGAACTTGTTAGAAACTTTGTAATTCCAGACACATTATTATGGCATATGTAAGCCAATTTATTCTTTGCATGCTGCTGCAGTGTCCCACTTTCAGGGAAAAGCAGCACTCAAGATTCCTAGATGCCTCTGTTTGAAAAGGAACAACAAAAGTCAGAGAGTCCACAAAAACTTATGAAGTTTTATTAGTAAACTATATACCTGTCACAGAAATTGCTGTGTTGCTCCCAGTTAGTCTAATATGAGCACACTGTGGTGGATTTTGAATAAGGGGGAGGGTGAAAGAGAAGAGGGAGAGAAAGAGATTAAAGTGAGAGAAAGAGAGAAAGAAAGAGGGAAAGGAAGGAAGAAAGGATCACCAGTCCTGGCTCCAGTGTTGGTCCAAGATGATGGGTAGTCCGGGGTCCTGGGGTTGCCTTTTTATAGACAATTTTTTCCTGCTCTGAACCTAAATTTATTGCATTTTATGCAAATTAGTTATTGTGAGCAGTCTGTTCTTTCTGACATTTCTGGAAATGAGCCAGAGTGTTTTGAGGGGCATACGTGGTGTTGATCCACTTCTACTGGATTGACCTTTGGTTGACAGTCACACCCATTTCTCAACCTCATTCCTGTGCTTGCACCCTACTGTGCTTTCCAAGAACCAGAACAAGAAGATTTGTCCCAGAAGAGTGCTGCCCTTACACTGTATGCCACCCTTGTCCAGACACATCCTGTTCTTTCTCACAGGCTGTCTTGGTTTTGAAAGACAGTTGTCTGCCAGGGAAAGCTAGAGCCTCCCTTGGAATGCAGAATGAAAACCCCCTTCCCTCCAAATTATTATCATTTTGCAATTAGGGGCTTTCAAGCAAAGATATGGGAATAGGAGTAACAGTTCTTTACTAGGAATATTAAAAAAAAAAAAAGGAAAATAGAAATGTAGTAGTACAAAAAAACAAGCAAGGAAACAAACAAAAATCCTGGAAAACCCTGACAGAGTCAGGGATACAACCTAGCACCCTGGTGGTCAGGGTGTTGGAAGCAGTCCAAATAAATCCTCCTGGAGTAACAGATGTGGTTCTGTGGGGTAGAGATAGTCCTGTAGAAAGTCCAGTGGTGACAAGATGGGTCCAGTCTTCCTCCAGGAAACCAGTGGAAAAACCAGGATACTTTATGTCCTTCAGTCCCAGTTTTTATCTAGCTAGGAACAGCTGGCTCCTCCCCCACTGGGTGGAGCATCTCGCTGTGGGATGATGGAATGTGTCATGTCATTGGTGGGCCCTAATGGCCCATTATCAGAAGATGTCCCCTGGAGGATGGAGGGGTGGTGAAAGAGATAAGAAACACTGCCCCACCTGGATTTAATGGCTGGGCCATTATCAGAAGGTATCTGCCCCCTCCCCTCTGGAGTAAGAAGGATAAAACATCTCCCAAAGAACAGCCTTCAACAGATGAAATAGAATACACATTTTTAGGTTACATAATCCAAGACACAGGCATGGTTATTACCAACGATCCCTGGATAGCTCCATAACTCTCTGGCTATCAGTGTTTGAGACATACAGATTAGCTCCTTATCTTCTGGCTTCTACAGCTGCTTTTTATCTAAGTGAATTCTTTGTACTGCAGACACACCCATGGGCCCTACCCAGATGCCTCTGAGCACTCAAAAACACTGCATATGAGGCTGACCCAGAAGGATTCAGGGCAACACTGTAAGTGGAAGATGTCAAACACAAATGTGTGCAGAGGACTCAAACTGGTGCCCTGACTGCTGGCAGTTCTGGTGCCTCTTTCATCACCAGAGACACAGCAATACCCCAAAGTCCTGCTGTGAAAGGCAAATGAAGGGCATGGGGAAGAGCCAACAGCAGTAGCTGCTCCAGAAAGGAGGAGGCCAGATTTTAGAGCTATACTTACTTAATCTGATTTCAATTTTTTGGAAAAGGGAACTATAAGATTGCCTTATCCACAAGCAGCCAGAATTCAAGAGTCTCTTACCCATACTGGGACACAATATTTTATAACTGCAGGCTCAAGGCAAGAGTCTGAATGCTTCCCACCAGCTCCCCAGCTAACCCCAGCAGTTTGGTTATTAGCTATTAGACAGATGAAGTAAAGCACAGGGACGCTGGTATCTGCTGTGGCTTCTGCAGTCTGTGAGTACCAACATTTGCTGAGGCAGAGTTAGGACCGTTCTTGTAATTTTTTTGGACTCTATTCTTGTAGTTTGATGTTGAGATAACCTTAACCAATGCTTTAGTGAAGTGCATGTTGCACATTTTACCGTTTCATGCAGGCCAGCTGCCACCTCCCTCTTCCAATGGCTTGGTGTGTTTAAAACCACCATTTAGCATTACAAAATGAATTAATATAGCCTTGAGTTTTGGCCAGATAAACATGATACATTTTTAAGGTATGATTTTGTTTTAGCCAACAGCTAATGACATTTTTAAAGATGTGGTATTATTTTGCATTAGAAAACTTATTTCTGCATCACAAATAACTAATTTTACTGAGTTTTAATGATATTTACTGTATGTTGCACAACTTCAGTTCCAAGAAAGAAATAATAAAAAGGTGCACTCTGAGCACTGAGAGGCATGGAACATGGCACTCTAACAAACACACAATGGGGTGGGTAAAATGAAATATTGATCGGTGCCACATAAGTGTGCAGTTAACCACACATACCCACAAACATTTTTTCTCCAATAACACACATTTCAAGAAGAAAAATGTCCTGGGCACAGCTGGCAGCACTGCTTTGTTCTCTGCTGTAAGATCACATTTTGAGTAGATCATAAAAGTGACAAATTTTTCCCATGGAGAGGAAATTTTTCATATGAGGACTTTACCTCAGAGTGCCACTGATGGTTGTTTATAGTCAGTGAACTTAAAAGTCTGGCTTAACTTCAGTGAAGAAGGTAGTGAAAACTGGTTATTTCTTAGCAAAACAACAGCACTGGATTTATTTTTAACACAGAAGGAAAGAAACATCTTGTCCTGATGGCAATATGAAGTGCTGCCACAGCACCCTCCAGACTGCTGCAGCAGAGTCAAGGCTGAGCAGAAGTCCTCTCTTCCCAATAGTCTGGTTCTTGCAGTTCATGAAGACACCACTAATAATCTCCAATTCAGACTGGGAAAGGATTTCAACTTGTACTTTTAAACATCACATTAATGTTTTGACCACTAAGAGGTACCTGGAGCAGTGTGTACCCTCACCTCACTTAGCCCATAGAAAGCCATTTGTTTTGTTAAGTGCTGAATCCTTTGAAGCCATGCCTACCAGTTGGGCCCAGGGCTGCAGGGCACCCTCCCCATGTAGCTGGTGGATGGGTGATGCATCCCTCATCTGCTTTGAGCAGTGATGGAGATGAGCAAAGGTTTCCCTTTGTGGACAGTGATGGCCATGAGAGGATGCTGCATGTGCAGTCTGATGGTGCTGCCAGAGCTCTGCAGCGTGATGGCAAACAGCTTGGGAGAAATGCCATTTTTCACTCAGCACATTCTTTTGCAAAATTACAGTTTGTCTGTGCTATAAGTGTTTAGGAAATGCGTCTAGGAAGTACATGTCAGGGATGCTTCTGGAATTAAAGTGAGTACTTGTTTGACATAAGTGGGAAACATGAAAGGCTCAGCTCAGTTAAGCATGTGCAGCATCAGACCCTGAATCAGGGAGGAGAGGCTCGATGTTCAGATTGCTCCTTGGCAAAATTACCCCAAGACATCTCTCCTTTCCCTGCCCTTTCATGGGTGCCTTTCTGGCACCCAGATGAAGACTTTGCTGACTATAGCTGGAGATTAAGGGAGCGCAATAGACAGGAAAGTAAGAGTCTATTTATCCCTGGCAAAGCCTGCCTTTTTCTAGTTTGGATGGAAAAGAAGACGAAAGTGCACGGAGCACTTGAGTGAACAACAAATGGCATAAGAGCAAATGCAGCGAAAGGGAATGCCAAGGTTGTCATCCCCCATCAGCAGTTTGGATGAGTTTCCCCCTCGGAGAAGCACGGGGGAGGCTGTGGGACCTCGTGCAGGAAGCAGGTGGTTTGCTTTACCCAGAGCCATGCGTAATGGCCAGGGAGCTGCACCGCACGCCGGCCAAGCTACAGCAGATGGGCTGCAGTTTGCTCCACTCAAGGATATTTTTCATGTTATGTGTGGAAAAGAGCAGTAACCCTTGTTTGTTATATGAGGCCTTGTAGGATTTTATTTGGAAAAAAGCCATTTTTGAGATTAAAAAAAAAGCCATTAAAAATGTGAGTCACTGTAATCACTTTTAAAGTGCTCTGACAGGGCTTTTTACTTGCAAAGACTTCACTTTTAAAAGAAACTTTTTTTAAAATGAAAAACTCTACCACAAATTATCTCGGGCTAATTGAGGTGACATTAGGAATCTGTTCATTTGAAATTACCAAGAAAAACCACCCCAAACACCTCAGAGCAGTGGATCCAAACTATTCACTGTGTAAAACTGCCAGCAAAATAGCTGTGTCTGTTCTGTGGCTTAACATAGCACCTTGGGCTGTAAAAGCACCACAATATTCCCTCCGCTGCAAATGTATTTCAAATCTCATATCCCCAAAAGGGTTGGGGAACACTCATTCCTTGTTCAGGGAGAGGAAGGACCTGAAGCACAGGGTCCACCCAGGAGCTGGACCCTGTGAGGTGCCTTGGGAACCACAGAGTGGGGAGATCCACAGCCTGAGTAAATAAATGGCTGATCATTGGAATGATGATCCAAAGATGCCAGGGCTGGTATGCACATGATGCTACTCTTTGGGGTTTGGATGTCCCAGTCAGCATTGCCAGATGCTTGTGTCCTTTTGGAGAGAAGATGCCCAAAGTGCTGCTTTCAGAACATAGGCTCAATGTGGGGCTGTGAGCAGCGGGGGACAGAGAGAGCAGAAACTTTTCTGTCATATGTTAGCATCAAATATCAGCATCTTTTCTCTCTGGTGCACCATCGCCAGAGAAGAGACCAACTGACCTGGGCAGGGTCTTCCCACATCCATGCACTCCTCCCAGAGCCTATTTACTTACCACACCTCAAACAATCTCTGAATTAGTCACCCTCCTCCCAAATCCAGGCTGAGCTCTCAAATCTCTCAGGTGCTGAAGAAAGGGAAGCTCTGTGATGTTGCTTGTTACCACTGCCAGGTAGCACCATACCTGCGTCAGACCCTGGGCCAGAGGTTTTCAAAGTCTCCTGCTGTGCTGGTCTTCCTGGAGACCTCTGGGCAGGGGCATCTACTCTTTTGGACCACCACCAAATTCAGCAATGACTCAGAAATCAAATCACTGAAAATAACTGAGGCTGCTGCATCTCTGGGCGTGCAGAACAGCCGACGATAAATTACAGTGTCAAAACAAAGCGTAGGCACCTCCCTGGAGAGGTGGCAGGGCTGCAGCTGTGGGAAGTGTGGAAAGCAGGCATCCAACCACAGCACACTGGGTCTCGTCCTGTTCTGTGCTACTTCTTCGGTGCTGTTACAATCTGATTTTTACTTTGTGCCTGGCCAAATTCAGACACTGGAAAAATGGAGAGAAAGCAGAAAACCACAGAAGACAATCTGAGGACTGACAGAAGTATTTGATGGTGGGAGATTTAGGAGCTTTATCTCTAGCTTAGTGAAAAATCCATCATACCGTATTTTGCTAGAGGGACTTACCAAGTGCTTTAAACCACTGGCAAAAGGCAAATAGCTGCAAGCTAAACAAGTTAAAATAGACATAAGGCAGAGTTTAAAAGCAAACAATGACTCACTGCTAGTAAAAATTTCTAATGGCTTTGGTGGTTCCTCTACTTTGACTAGTAGGAGAGGATGGGTTGTCTTCTTCTGTAGATGGGTCAAAGGGTTCACACAAGCGCTTGGAGGAGGTTGCCTGACTTGAACTGTAAAGGAGCCCAGGCCAGATGACATAAAGCTGCCTCCTTAAATCAACAACCTTCGTTATTCACAGCGCTGAATCAAGTCCTGCAACACATCCACGCACCCAGAATCCAGTCAGTATTGTCGGGACGTGTTGTTAGTTAACTGTTAAATATTGTCAGGAAAAATAAACACACGGATAACTGTGATGCTTAGTCACAGTAAATTATATTCCTCAGCTCTTTTGCATTGTAAAGCACAGAACAGCAGTTCATGAAAAACCAATAGAAGGCCCAATAGTTTGTTGTTGTGTTCTATTGCTGTACAATGTGTTACCAGCCATAACCTTCAGTGACAGGTAAGAGCTGCTTAATTGGCAGCCTCTGTGCCATGCAAGCATTCTCTCCTACTCTTGGCTGAGGGCATTGGAGAGCATTAGACAGCACGAAGCTCTGCACCTGGTACACATGCTATTGAAACTCAAGAAAAACTTCTAAATTTTTTTTCACATGGAGAAAAAACTCCTGATCTTTTGCTCATGCTGCTCTGGATTTATGCCCACAAGCTATCAAATGGAAGACAAATGACAGTGCTGTTATTTCAAGCAGTTTAATGATTCTGGCAAAAGACCTGGCAGCAGACTGCAAAGATTTCATCTAGGCAAGGCAATGCCTATTCCAAGAGTGGAAATCTTCAACTGGAGAGCTGGAAAGTGCATGTTTGTGCTAGAGGCTTAAATCAATCATTTCTATTTTTCCCAAAGTGATTTAGGAAAGTACAGAAATTGGCTCCTTCATCAATGGCCACAGGCCACTTTTCATGTTTAAGGTATTAGTGCCATGGACTAGAGTGATATATTGACTTCATGTAAAGCAGCCACTGTTAGCAGCACCTGTTTAATCATTCCTTTACAGTAGCTGTAGTTTGAAAGCTGTCAACAAGTGCCTTGTTGACACTGTCAAAAAGGAGCTCAGGAGACCACTGTACATTACAGGTCCCCCGGAGTGATTTCTCTGTGTTCATGCAAAACTTTCCTGCCACCAAAATACATTTCTGAGTCTGCTGCTCAACAGCATCCCTCTCACTGCTACCTTGTGATCTGACAGAGATTCCCCTGGGACTGATGCCTGAGTTCACTAGCAACCAAAATACTGATGGAGATCTGTACTATGAAATGCACTTTGAAAGACTTGGACAAGTTTTAGGGGCCTAACTGCAAAACTGGGATTTGGACTAAGTAAAAAAAACCTACTCAGCAGCCACCTAATCCTTTACTTAGGCTTGGAGATTCTTGAGGTGCTAATAATTCTGCTTCTGTGGATACCAAAATTGTCCATGCCTACTCTAGTGGCAATCAGAAAGTAAAGGGAATGTAATCCAAGACTGCAGGTTTACACAACTTCCTTGTTGGGCACTCTCTATAAACACTTCCCAGGTGATGGGAATATTCTGGCAGTACTGTATCTTCTTTATCAGAGCAATCCTGTGGTGTATAGATATCACACAGTCTAATTTCCCTATAGGGAAGACCCAGCAAGAGCACTGCATGAAAGAGCACGTGCCCAAGAGGCTCAAGGAATCCCATTCAGCATATCTCAAAAATACATTTCTGTGCAGCCTCAGGGGTCAGATTGGCTACGTGTGCTCTGAACAGATTTAACACATGGCAAGAGGACAAGGATCCTTCCTACACGGTCAGGAGTGCTTAATATGTAGCGATGTATTTGCCAGTGCTGCCTCCTTTTATGTTATAGCTAAAGGGTTACATCAGCCAGGTGCTTGGGAGGTGCCTCTACAAATTTCCCAGCTTCAAAAGGTTGAAACGTCTCCCATCTGCCAAGGGAATGTCGCATTTCCTCTCCAGGCAGAGAATAGTCATCCTTCACTCCCAGACTTGTGGGAAAGAAAGAAATAAAAACCAAAACCCAAACTAAAACCACAACAAAATTATATGAAATCACTCTTTTTTCACTGATGTCCCTGACTCTATCTCAGAACCCCAAAACATTGCAAACTCAGGATTTCTCAAACTCCTGAGAATTGAGAGCACTAAACATTTCCCTATCTTTTGCTCCTGAAGTGGCCTCGGTCTGCAAATCTTTCAGCTTGGCTCTCCAGTAATAATTATGGTACTTAGCCTCTATCTCCTTTCAGCTAGTTGCTAACACAGTCCAGCTGATTTCTGCAGAAGGAATGAACAAACAAATTTGAACAAGGAAAATGTCAAGCCTCAGAGGACAGTAACAAAAGGGCATACAGACAGCTCAGTCTAATCATTTGCACCCCAGTGTTAAAAAAGGAAGCATTTTTCTCTGCAAGCAACCATCAATCCTGCATGAAGAGGGCTGGAAGGAGACATTGCACGGGTGAGAAGGAGTTTGAGTATAGGAGATTTTCAGTCCATTCTCCCAGCAATGTTTATACACCTTATTGCAAAGAATCATTGAAAATGAAATAATAGCCCTTGGAATCATTTATAGTCAGACATGTGTCCAGGGTTTTAGCTGACCTTGGGACACTGCTGGTTGCCACAAGCTGCCCATCCCAGTCCCTCTCAGGGCCACTCATCACTCAGTACACACAAGCCAGTGATTCTGGCGCTTAAAAGACCTTCAGAAGCTCTCAGCTGCATTTGGGGCATGGTGGTACAAGAAGAACGATCTTAGCAGAATGCTTGCTGTATAGAGAATCTCCTCAGAAGGAGAGAAATATTATTACAGTTCCCCTGAAGCAAGAGAGGTCTCACCCCCTCTCCCCCTGTTCACATCAGTCTCATCATATGTTCCTGTCAGTCTGGCTGGGTCAGTTCAGAGAGCCACCCCAGCAAGGAGAAGGATGCAGATGCTTTCTGCAGGATGGGTGAACTGAACTGCCCACGGGAGGCCACAGGACCTCACAGCTGGGAAAAAGAGGATGAGCCTTTTGGCAGGGCTGATCCGTCCAAGCAGCTTGCCAGGTGCATGAAACCACAGCTTCAAAGCACAGAAACTCAAACCCTTAAAAAGTTCAGCCTCTTTCCTTTGGTGTTAGGTGACCACTGCCCTTACATGCAAAATGCGAGTCTGCCAAAAGCTGGGCTGAAGTGAGTCGCAGGCAATCAGCCTGCCAGGTGAACACCAGGCCCCTCCCAGGGGCAAACAGACAAAACCAGTCCAAACTTTGTTCATTTTTTGCCAGCTGAAACTGTTGGTAAGTGCATCCTGCTATTTTACGGCAAAAATTAAACGGTCTTGCTCTACTCCAGAGCTCCATTTCCAGGCCCATGGCCAGTTAATACTTCATCTCTTGCTACAGCGTGACCAGCAGTGGAACAAGCACTAAATGAGTCCTGCTGGTCCTGGTCTGTCAAAAATCCCAAGCTGGAGCCTGAGGGACCACGTGAGACGCTGCCTGCCTACCACACCTTCTCCTGGTTTGATTTCTGCGGATCCCATGGAGGATCTGATCAGGAAAATTCAGTCTGCAGGCACCAGTTTTGCAGCTTATTATCTGGCCCACATTTCTGATGTCAGGAAAACCACTGCAAGAAAATAACTTGTTATTAAGGAGAAGGGCTCCAGAGATGATCTTTTATTCCAGTGCAAAGGCTTTTCTTTTAGCAGGCGTCTGTCTGTGGTGTTTGCAACCTAAGTATGGCAAGCAGAATCTGAAAATAACATTGATTAGAAACTGATTCTTGAAACAAGTCATGTCCGTTTCTTAGCAGAGTAGCAATGAATTCTCATAACTGAGCTTTTCCAATCCTGTAATATATTAAATTAGTTGGAATATATTAACCTCTCAAATATCGTGTCAAATCACCACTTTTAATTGTACATAATTTCTATCAGTGTTTTGGTCCACAAATTATTCTGAAATACACTACAATTAAAATAACACATTTTAAGCCTTATAATTCTTTAATAAACCCGTAAGAAGAAAAAAACCAAACCATTGCTTAAGAAGAAATACAGTAATTTAAAATAAATAATTTTGCCACACATTTTTACATTTGATTTCTTGCTTTAAAGAGAAAACCCTAGACCTGGTAACCTTTATTACCTCCTGCAGCCCTCCTGAGCCATGGTAACAGATTTTGGAAAGATGCCCAAGGTCAATCATTTAAAAAAACAACAATACAAAATCCTTCCACCCATTTGTTTCCCAGGTCACAGAATGAAAACCTGTAGGCCTCTTATTTCCATCTTTAGCACATACTCTCTCTTGTGACTTAGAAAGCAGCTTAAATTTGACTTGAGAAAGAAAGGCATGTCCTTACTCCCTGGAGAAAGCCTGTAAAAGTCATGCACTTTTTTTTACAATTTTAATCTTTAGAAACTTGAACTCAAGATGACAGGTGGGAAAGGAAGGCCAAGCCAAGCACTTGGTACATGTAAGGTGCAAACACAGAGTCTTATCCTGTGTCAGCTGGAAAAGACCCATATTGAAAAAGAGTTTCACAAGTCCCCAAATGCCATAGTTCCTGGGACATTGTGGCACATGAAATATTGCAGCTCTATGTGAGTTTTGTGGCATTTGAAATGAAAGCGTCTTATGGATATTCATCTCTACCTTTCTTAAAATTAAATAAACGATTATTTGAGAAAAAATAAATAATCCTGAATCAAAATACACACAGTCTATGGCCCCTACCCATTACTGCAGATGAATTCAATCCTAAAACAAGACATGAACATTCTACAAGAGCACTTTGATTTGTTTATGCAGAGGATGTGACCAGCCCCTACTGTGCTGCCTGTGGTGGATCAATAACACCATGCAGGGATAAGTGCATCCATGATGAATGCCTAGAAGAAGCTTTTTTGAAGTGCATCCATGATGAATGCCTAGAAGAAGCTTTTTCGATGTGACTGAGAGACATCAAGATGTCCCAAATCTGAACAAAAAGCCTGTACTCTCATTGTTCCCACCACTTCTGGCTCTTCAAATCAGTGTGGAGACAAAACCATTTAATGAAGGGGAAATTGTAAAATTACTATGGCTCTTTGTGGTCCTGTTTTTTACAGCCTTTCATCATGCAGAATTACCAGTAGTAACAGGAGTTGCCCTACTTTTTTAGGGGTATTTTTCCAAGACGAAGACCCTGGCTACCCCACTTCCTCTGAAGAACTATGCATGTTCTTCACTGAAACCTTCTTTTGGTGAGAACAGAAGCTAAAACTCAGACTAGACTATACCAACAGATCGTAGAGCCCAGTCCAGCCCAGTGCACAGCACTCCTCTGGAAGGATGTAAAATGTCAAGTATAGCACCCTAGTCCTGCTTTGCCTGGGTACCTCAAATGTGCCCACGTGCCATTTGTTTATGGCAAATACTATCTGGCCACTCCTCACACAAGTACTGATTTCCTTGGAAGATAGGAGAATTAATCTAATGGCAGGAGATAATCAGGACTGTTCTACACACAGAACAAAATTATTTTTGTGTACTTATTTGTGTCTACTGCATAAATGCTCACGGTTTTGACTCCTGAACAGGAAGGAAAATGTTTAAAAGGGATTATGTATATAGCAGAATACGTTGAAATCACTTACAAAAACTCTAATTTCTCACCTTTGTCTCTAAGCATTTACACAGATATGAGGGGTTCCAAAGGGGATTTTTTTAAATCCTGTTCTGGGCTCATTGCATTTAAAAACAATTAAAACTCTAAAAATGTCCTCAAGAGGCATTGATACTAGGAGAATATTCCATTTCATTAATGGTTATTTGGTTTTTGTTAAGGCTTCCTTTATCTTTAGAAAACATTTGGTACAATCATGGGGTAAATTAATTAGGATTAAATAACACTATGACTCATCAACATAGAGAAGTTCAATGTATACTTGAATATGTTCAATAAAAAAGTGCTACTGGTCCTTGTTCCAGTGCTGTTCCTCCTGTTGATTGGCACATAAAGTGCTTCCTTCGTTCAGCTTTGCCTTTTCACCGAGTCATCTTCCTTATTCAGTGTGCCATAGCATGAACTGTGAGAATCTGGTTGTATTTTGCCTGTCAGCTTTTGTCCTAAGGAAATATAGTGAGAGAAGGAAAAAACAACAATTCTGTGAAGAATTTTAATAAATTCCCCCAATCCATCATTTAAACATTTTTTGCTCCAGTAATCATTGTTTTCATTTGACTGGTTGTAACAATAGCTTGCAAAAACCCTGAAAAATTCTTTGAAAAATCTGTTGGGAACAGGAATAGAAATTAAGGGAGCAGTATAGTTATTAAATATGACTAGAGCACATTTGTGACTCAATTCTCCTAGGTCATCCCATTATCTGATACCTCATTTAAACAGAGACAGAAAAAAAGCCCTACTTACCAGGAATATGTCCACAGTCAATAAAAGGAATTTGTAAATGCTCCTCTTTTTTATTTCTTGCAGTTATAATCACACCAAGGGAAGACAGGAGACACCTGCAAAATAACAGTGGCACAGTATCATCAGATGCAGTTCACTGCATCCGAGATGAGAATTTCTTTCCATGTTTCTTTTTCAAGGACTTCCAAACCCAAGTTGCTGAGTTTATAAAGAAACACTTCTTCCTGGCAGCTCTGTAAATTTATTTTGGGCTTCTTTCAGTCTAGTTTTTGCCTCCTGAAGCTTTATTATCAGTTCCAAAGGCTCCACAGCCAAAATTACACTTCCAGCAATATATACCTAATCAGATGCCTGTGAGTGTGAGACCTCAACATTTGAATCCCTGAGCAAATCTTCACAGAGCATCCAAGCTAGCATTCTAGCATGTGCAGTTTCATTAACAACTCAGTCTTGCCATGGACAATCGACATCTCTGTCGTTTTTCTCATTTGATTGTGTGTCTCAGGGGCAGGCTGTAAGCCAGGAGCAGTGAAAAACTGCCGTGGTTAGACACGTCTTCTATGGACTGTGTGTTGGACACACAGCCCCTAGTTCCTATCTGCCAAATACATGGTTGCTCATCTCCATTTTTTGTCTCTTTTCCAGCAGTCAGACAGGATAGTGGCTGTTTGCACCTACTCCAGCCCAACTGCAGAGGATGAAGATGTCTGTAGCTATCAGCCCCATTTATGTTACAGCACTGTGGCAACACACCTCCAGCAGTTCTAGGAGATCTTTTAAACATTTTGTGCCCATTATTATAATTGTCATCTCTCCCAAAAGCTGTCATGGTGCTGACAGCCAGCAGAAGGTTTCTGCTCTCACAACACCCAGGCCATTCTTCAAGAAGTTATATAGCATGCTCTGAACTTTTCCGCAGGCACGCTGTGTCTTTCTTGACACAGGAAGATGGGGGAGAGTTATTACAGTGCTACCTTGTAGGCAAGCGGCTCACACAGATGCCCATGCCTAGGGGCAGAAAAAACCAGCCAGGCACAGCAGTGGAAGGTAACATGGGAGGAGATGTCTCACAGCTGTGAAAGCACCCCCTATAATTTGATATTTGGTGGAGAACAGTGACTTCTCCTTCCTGCTGGAGGAACACATGATGTTGGTTTTTCATTCCATCATGAGATTAGTAGTTCACAAGTGTCTCACATTTTTACATATTTGGATTCAAAACCAGGCCTCCAAACTCCCAAAGCACAGACATCAATCTTTCCTTTAATGTTTTTTTTATCCTACTATAATGGCTATTCCATAATACTTTAATAACAAGGTGGGTTTCTTCTTACTGAGAAAAGAAGAGATTCCACAAGGCAATGCTGTTTCAGTACAAACCTTAGTGCAGATTTTAGGCTGATACACTTACCCGAACAGAAACATGAACACGCTCAGTAAAGCTGCACTTTGGAATTCCCGGTAAAATATGACCCCTGGAATGTGACAGAAACAAGAATTGCAGATCTTGACTGGCTTCCAAGTGATATGAATTACAGCTGGGAGGGTCAGGAGAAGTGTCATGCTTAAACTGAGCAAAAAAATCCCAAATAAGGTATTAATACACATTGTGATGTGTTCACTTTATGTTCTATATTCCATAATCTAGGCTTTCTCAAGATAGTGCATAGGACTGGAGAAGATGTAGCCAATCAGGTTGGAACATGTGCTGGGTTAGTAATTGCACAGATGCACGTATCTTTTGCATTGTCAGCAACAATTTCTGAGCGGGTCAAACTCGAGGTCTTTTTCACAAGCAGAGACATACCAATATAACTAAGAGGTTCTTCATGGACTTCGTTAAGCTACTCCAGCAGACCATGTGGACATCTTAACTCCAATTGGGAACAGATTTTCAATAACTAACTGTGTCCCTGATGTTTACACCAAGTGAAGGGCTCCAGCGGCCAAGTTTGCCAAATCTTTCTGGCTGAAGGGATCGCTAGCTCTTTCTGGTCACCCCTCTTCCAGGAATTAGCACCTCTGTAGTGGAGGTGACAGAACCAGATGTGTATCTGGATCTCAGCTGCCCCTATTAACAGCCAAGTATATTTGCTTTAAACCACTGATGAGCATAGCTCTGCTTAAGAAATGCCAGAGTGGGACCCAGTGCAGCTGAAGTGTGACTGTGTCTTCAAAGGGTGTAACTGGGAGTGGGGGAATCATGAGACAAGGTACTTTCCATGAGCACACCAGCAAGATTCAGCAGAGGCTGTTCTTCTAAGCCCCACACTGGTTTAACTAACCTGGTGCAAATGCATGTGTATCCACTCTCAAAGCTATTAAGCCATTCCTGAATAGGTACTTGATCCTCTAAGGAGGCACCAGGCCAAATTCCCCATATGGTCACGGGAACACAACCCCCTTTTGGCACAAGTTTCCTCTCGGTCACAAAGTGTAGGTCTCTCCTAACACAGGTGTTGAGGCAATCTGTGCATGAAGCTAACTCCCCTTCTCATTAATGGCAGCTCTGCATGAGAAACTCCTGCACAGCAATGACAGGAAAGCCCCCAGCGTGCGTTAAAATGAGTCATAAATGTTCTAACAACATGATCATTTTGGCTCATTGCTGATACAGCATCTTAGTCGTCCTCCCAGCTCATGTTCTTACGCTGCACACCATTTCCAAGATTTGCAGTCCCTCTTTAACAATGCTGAGTTCAAAGTTCTCACCCAGAATAAAATATTAAATGCTTAAAAAGTTTTTGTAGTCATTTTATTTCCTTCACTTAACCCAGAATTCCACCTTCTGAAATGGAATATACGCTAACTACTATGAGGCACAGCTGGTTGTCATTTGAGTAGTTTGCCAGGCTGTTAAAATTACTCTACCAGTTCGTATAGGGAGAGATGGGGGTGCACATGGTAAATGCATTTACTGGATGTCAGTATGAGGCCAGGATAAATGCAGGTACTTCTAGTAAGCCAGCAAGGTACAGTAACTCACACATATCTATTTTGGAAAGGTTAGTATTTGATTATTTTTATAGAATTATGGAATGATTTGGGTTGGGATGGACCTTAAAGATGATCTAGTTCTAACACCCTGCCATTTATTTTGTTTCAGAAGTTGTGAACTTATTTATTTTTCAGAACTTAAACACTTATGACTTAGGAAAAGTTTCTTTCTGTGAAGACAGATATGACTGGTTTGGATTCCTATTCACAGGGTTCCTGTTAGTGAAAATCTGATGTTTAGGAAATATTTCTGTAGAGAAAGAAGGTCAGAAACAAACCTGAAATTATGGCACTGGTGGTGACGAACACAAAATTAATGGGAACAACTGCTGTTGCTTCATACAGATGCATTGCTCGATTCAAGAACCTGCAAGAGAAGAGTTACTGCATCTCATGCCTACAGGAGCTTCCTTGCACTTTGAGCCAGCTTAAGCCATTTCTTGTCAGTATAACAGTAAGTGTGACCATTTCTTACCATAACAGCAAGTATGGACAGCCCTGGACAGCATACACATATTGAAATTACTTTCTTGGTTTGACTCTGCAGAGTACAAATTAATAGGTGAAAGAGAGAAGGTCGGCATGGATCCTTCTGGCCATAGGCTCTCAATGGACATGTTTTTGAAGCACTGCTGGAAAACTTTTGTCAGCCACAGATAAGGGAGGAATGCTAGGGTATTACTGCTTATGATCTGCAGCAGTTCTTGGAAGCAGTGCTGCCTGCAAGCAGCCAGGGACAAGTTGCTCTAATTCAAACAGGTTGTGCAAGGGTATACTGGCATCATGGACATGAACATGTGAGTTCTCGTAGGAACTGTTCCACTTCGCTGAAGTCCACATTGCTGCTGCTGCTGAATCCAGCTTGGCTGAAACACCTATTTGTATGTTTATCCATGCAATCACAGCCCAGAAACACTCTGTCCTGTGGGAGAAGTCCAGGAAGGTGGCTTCATGCTTGTGCTCCTTGGGTTGGAAACTCTCTGCCCTGCTCTTCCAAAAGGCAACGTGAACTCTCACCAGAATCATGAGCAAGAGCGTGCAGGACCACAGGAGCATGCATTGCACACAGACCTGCAGGACTGAGACACTGGCTGTGGAGCAGCCTGCACAATCTGCCAAAAGGCAAAGCAATTAACCCACTTGTACAGAGACCACAGCTATCAACATTCACCCATTGAGTGATGAATCACGAGCTGACACGGTGGATGCACCTGTAGATATTCTGTTATGTGAATAGTCATTTCAGAGAGAAAAATCAGGAGTCTGCAGAGTATATTCAAGCCTGTAAAAAGAACCACACTTGAATATTTCACTGGTGCAATATATGTGCACAGTAAAAATCCAAGCTTGGATCTGTTTTAGCCATTAAAATAATTGTGTGGTTATTTTAGCAACTGTTGAACAGTCTCCATGGTGCTTTAAAAATAAAGAAATCCTACATATCCACAGGATAGTCAGGATTTTGAAGTCATTGAAAACACCTCATTATTTTCTCCCATTTGCAACAAACTTGGTCACAGGGACTAAAACAGTGATAGCAAGGCCCAGCATTGGATCCAGGAGATTGTTGCAGCACAGGCTGTTCTCAGCTAATGAATGACAGTCAAATAAAATTAGAGAGAAAATAAATAAAATGAAAAATTTAGACTGACTGCACTGTCGCTGTTAGAAAATGCATCCAGAAGAATAGAGAGAAAGGAACACTGAGCCCAGGGAATGAAATGGCCACATTTCACTTCTGCTTTAATTTTGGCCAGCAAAAGAAAGAAAGAAAAAAATTACAAGATGGAGAGGTTAATTCAGCAGCTTCTTATTTAGCAAGCTCTTATTTCCTATTTTAAATGCCCGGAGCTGTTCTCCCAGCGAAGACAAGCTGGATGTAAATCACTTTATAATCTGTTACAGGGGAGTTCCTGAGTCAGCCATGGAGAGTCAGTGCATAATAATGCATGGACTTTCTGATTCCACATGGGAATGGTATGTTCTGCCATGAAAAAGCTGGGCTGGCTTTTCTGCCGGAAAATAATCATGCAAGTAACTACTCAGGCTCACACTGGAGCAGTCTAGATGAGATTACTGAAGGCTGCTATCAGCACCAGAAGCAGAGGGACAGGCAGAAAGGGAACAGACTCTGTTCGGCTGCAGGACATATTTTACCATGCTGCCACCCCCAGCAATCTGCAAAGGCAGCATAAACCAATCACTTCACAGACCAGAGGCCTGCAGGGGAAACTTGAAAGGTACAATCACAGAAGAGAGTAAAAGTGCAACATGCAGATTTAACAGAGGAAGGGAGAAAGTTGGGATAATCTCTCCTCTTCAGTCTGACCGGGGCCGTAAAGCTGGGGGACAAGCATGAATAATGAGGAAAAACATGGCCATTTGATTATTCAGCAATAAAGATTTCTAAAAGCAACCCCCAAATGACTACATAAGCATAAATTTCACTTAGTGGATTAAGACCTGTGCCAAAACCTTGCAAGTAAATTTGGGAAGACCTTGTTGAAGGTGATAACGAGAGGAGGTGTTGTCCATAATAATCAATTATAAACTAAGAAATAAAGTTTAAATAAACAATACAACCAGCTGGAGGCATTTTATGCATCTGTCAAGGCTCTGCCAGAATTTGTTGCCTTAAAATGCAACTTACATGCGGAATCATTATCAGTACCAAATAAAACTGTCAGATAAAACATGTAGGAAGGTTAGTAGGTAAGTAGAATCTCACTTACTTGATTTGGAAAGCACAAGAAGTTGCCATTAAAACACTCATGATATAGAAAACAGAGTAAGTTAGCTGCATTTTCCCCTTCACAGAGAGTGCTATCATGCTGGACACAGCCTTAACAGCAATGACAGTCAGTGATGCTGAAAGGGAAAAGAAGAGATTAGCAGGGCAGGACTCATTAGCAGGGACTTCAGCACATCAGTGAGGGAGGACAAGGACCCAGGTCAGAGCCACAGGCCTGATCGCTTAAAATAAGACTGAGGAAGGACTTGGGCACCTAAAACAAGCGTATGATTTTATAAAATCAGCAGCTAAGCTACTGTATAAGCTCAGTGGCCATAGATCCTAGTATGCTTTGTGTTTTGCCTTCAAGTCTTTTCAGCACACTGGACTCCCAGTTGAAGATGCAACAGCCTCCACATCTTCCACAAATACTTTCTTTAGCTCCAATTGCGAATTTGGAGCCCATGTTACAGTATTCAGGAGATATCTGAGAGGTCTGGTTATCTGTTCAAAGCAGTTAGAATGCGTCTTTACAGCAGCCTGCATTGTGTCACTGGCAGCCTCAAATAACTCATCATCCTCAGGATTTCTCTTCTGAAACAGGAGCTGGACAAAGTTGACTCCTGGGATCACATCCCAAAGCACCTAACTCTGCCCATGTGTTATATATATATATGAAGAGCAGACAAACAACACAGGGGTCTACATTTCATTTCAAGGGCTGGGCTCTTGCTACCATTTACTGGATTTATCCCACAGAAGGAGTATTTCAGCAGTGTGTTGTCAATCCATTTAATCGCTATCATTGCATCACCACAAACAAATTTCAGACAGCGGGCAATGGTTTTAGTACGTTGTCAATTCAGAGAGGTTTTGCAAGACAAATCTTTTAGAAAAGGAGCTGAGAACTTAGCTAAGAGTTACTTTACCTTTCCTTTTGGAGCTCTTGGTTTGTGGAAGCTAACCCAAGAACTCTGGGATTGCTGCAAATAAAATGTAACAAATTCAAAAACCCTAAAAATTCCAAGAGTCAGGCTGCAGAGACGACCTTTGGAGAAAGGTGGTTAACTGTCAGGAGCACCATTCCCCAGCTGAGATCCAGTTCCACCCTCGTGCAGAGCTGAGGAGTGTTGGATTTCAGTGGTCTGATTCATCCTCCTGTAACATTCAGATTGGCAAGGAGACCTGCACTGTGCAAAAGGTTCTGGCCAAAGGCTGGGAGAAAAGGAGGGGGAAGAAGAATGAATGCAGGTCTGCGGGTTTGATTGCAAGCATTTTTCTTATTGAAAGTCCAAAAGTTCAAGGGGAGTTTAAGAGCTGCATACATCCTGTGATGATCCTGTTCATCACCATGAAATTCACTGTTTTCATGACAACCTTTCCACCCAGCACTTTACTTCTTTCTCTGTAATGGAAACAGGTGAAGTGCTTTAACAAACACAGCTGTAAAACTGAGCAGAGGCCAAACACTGGCATGCAGTGGTGCAAATGCTATGATACAAAGTCAAAAATTCACTCAAGCCCCAACTAGACATCCATATAAAATCTAGATTTGCACTCTAACATGGGGAAGTTATTATTTTAAAAGAACACTTACAGTTAAAAATTAATATTTTGAATTGTCCTGCTAAGGGTAATGATTGCTTTTTTTTTTTTTTTTTTTTTTTTTTTAAATGGAAGGGCAGTTTCCATGCCTTATAATTTTAAGAGGACAGAAATGAAAGCACCACAGGACTGGTTGGCTGGTTTATATTCTTTGAGAAGCGAAATTATCTTTTTCATTAAAGTAACTCTGAAACAAGTTTCAAACGAGGGAGATATTTTCTCTGTCAGAATGACCTCCCCTCAAAGCCAGTGTGACAAATGTCACTTTCCAACTATTAGGGCAGAAAACTCTGAAATCCCACTATAAACTGAAGTGTTTCCCCCATACTTATGAAAACAGTAGATACATGAGGTAAGATGATTCTCACCAAATGAATTTGTAGAGCCGTGCTAAGCAAAACTTTATCAGATGTTGTGATCACCTCTGTATTTACTTGGTGGTGAAAGTAGCTTGCATATCCAGTGAAACACAAGGCTGCCCTCTCTGTAAAGAAACCTTTCTACATTTAATTTACATCTGCATGAACACTCCACCAGAACTATATCACCGTCCATGGGCACACACCCCTTTGGCAGGCAGGGCCTTGCAAGGGCTGCTCCCGTGTCACAAAGCTGGGAGCAAATTAATGGACAACTTTTCAGCCCCTCCATCACTTCACTCAGCAGAAAGGTCGGAGTCCAACCAGAGTGTTCTAAGCGCAGATTTGTGGGGACTGCCAGGCTCCAGGACAGGTGCAGGAACCAGAGGCAGATGCAGTTCTGAGTTTCATGCTCAAGGGAATTGTCAGTATTTCAGAAGGTCCCGTGAACCAGGATTTGTTTGCGTCTTCTTTAACAGAGCAAAAATAATGACACATTTTTCCTCAGGTTACATAAGCTCACAAAACCCTCAGCAGCCACCAGGCGAAAATGAATTATGGTGGATTGCGGCCAGACCACGGGACTGCAGCGGGCCCAGGTTTGCAGCCCTGCTGCCGCTCAGCAGCTCGGCGCGTCGGGGCTGGCAGGATGCAGGGCAGAGCCCGCAGGGCAGCGCAGAACCACTGCCCACGTCCCCAAGGGCTTGCTCGGGGCAGCATCGCGGTGGGCCTGCCCAGAGCTGCAGCAGGGATGTGTAGGAACACATCTGGAAGTCTTCAGGCTTCCAGCTATGCAGAAGGAGGCTGGAAGGAGCGCACAGCGCTTCACACTCCTCACGGCCGTGTCGGAAGCTGCAGAGCAGCTCAGGAGAGCTCTGCCAAAGCTCCAAGGCTCTGTGCTAGGAGCTGGGGGATAGCCACACTCACACTTCCCTCCTCCCAACCAAGAGCAGTTGGACCTAGGGCTCTGGGGGCTCTTCCATCTCTGCCTCATGCAGGGAGTGTGGAAATCCTTCAATGCTTCTGCAGAGCTACACATCCTAATGTTCCTAGGGCTGGGAAATCTCCATAGGAATACTGTCCCCAAAAAGTTGCTCTGAAAGTCTGAGTTTTTCAGCTGAGTAAGAAACCACTCGGGGATCTGAAGGAAGGGAGTTAGTAAATATGAGCTTTTTTCACATTCAGTTAAATCCAAATTTTGCACCTGGAAAACTTTAGTGAAATTCTATTTTATCAAAACACTCAGGGTCATCTCCATTAGAAATGTAAGTCTTTGCAGACTGATACATCCACACACTGAACTGAGAGAAAAAATAATCTTCGACTTCAATGGCACCTTTCACTTCAGCCAAAGACTTGTGCCATGAGGGTTTCACAGAGAAACAAAAACACAAGGACAGTAGAATTTGTCACACGGGGTGGTGAAAATTCTTGATATAATTCTGCAAGCATGGGAACTTTAGAGACAAACTCCTGACATTTCTCAAAACTGATTCAAGTTTAACTTTATTGAAAGCTGCTGATAAAATTATCTCCTATATTCCCCTGGTTATTGATTGTGGTGACAATGATAGAAAATGAAGTTCAGTGGCCCTCTGAGTTGTTCTTCTTCTTCAGGAAAGGTGGTAAAATATGAAATGTTGCACATGCAAATAGTCACAGATAATTAAAAGTGGCTGTACGCTCACAGCATATCAGTGCATTTGTTTATAGAGTGCTTACAAGGTCTTCAGCTGCCCTGCTTTAGAGAACTGATTTTCACAGCCTGCTCTCCAAAACCAAGTTTTGAATAGTCTACTTTCCCAGGATCTAAACCTAAAGTGTTATTTAAAACGAGATTCAGAATACCATTGCACATAGCATATTAATTTGAGGGTATCTGTAAAAAGAAATAGTCCCAGCAATAAGCACAGAAACTATGTTTAATAATCAGCTTTTCTCTTCAAAAAGAGACCCCAGTAAAAATCATCTTTAAATGTTTCAATGATTCTTCTTCAGCACACTGCTTTGAAATAGCTTTAATCTAAACTGTCTGGAGAGATGGAGTGACAAGGAATTATCAAATTACAGACAGGAATATTAAAGTGAATAATATGTTCTTACCCAGTAGAGCTACCATCATTAACAAAACCACGATGTGTTTCACAGCCTTTCTTTTGTAAAAATATAGGAGAATGCAGAATATTATAATTTCTAAAATCTGAAAATAAAAGAAAAGAAAGTTAGAACTCTGAAACTATGTAATAAAGCCTTCATTCAAAGTCTTTGAGATGTCACAGTCATTTTTGCTGCTCTGTTCAAAGCAAAGAATAGCTTTATAAAGTATCTTCTGCTAAAAAATAACTATTGATTACCTGACTGAGCTATCAAACAACTGTTGTCATTTATCTTTTCTGTTATAGCAAAAATTAAACTTTAAGCTTTTTTATATATCTTCACTGTGATCTCCTGCTTAAAAGCAAAAAAACCCACCAAGAAAACACGTCTGAAAGGAAACAGCCAAGCAAAATGATCAAAAGGACACAGAAGTCCCCGATGGCAGCCCTGGAAGGGGAGCACAGGTCTGTGCGTGTGGTCAGCTCTATCTCCTGGGGAAACCCCAAAAGCAGCATGGTATAGGGCCAGAGATGGCAGTCCTGTGGCCAAACCTAGGGAGATAAATGGTGTTTGCTTTTCAGGGCTGCTGTCTAAGTTTACTCAGCTCCATCAAGTCCCACATACTAAGCTGGAAATCCAAACAATTAATTCTCAGTGCTGCCCAGCAGCCTAACTATTCTTCCATGGTTCTCTGCCACTTGGTGACCCACCCACAGGTCATCTTTAATAAGAAGACAAGGGAGAGTCTGTGATGATTAAGTTTCACTGCAAGCAAAGTCCATGGCTCCAAACAGGGCCTTACACAGCTGGGGCGCCCCAGCTGCTGTCTAAAATTGTCTTCTGAGAACTACCCAAAACAGTCCTTAGTCTCATCACTGATAGCTGTGGTAGTGATAAATATGAAGTCAGGAATGGGAAGGGCATAGATTATATCAGCTTCACATACCCTGTTTAGAGAAAATGAAGGAACTTCACCTGCTTACAATCATCTTTGCTATTACAACTAATCTCTGCTGAGGTCTCCTCCAGCCCACATCTCTTCAACATGTTTTAATAATCATGTTTTCCATGTTTCTAAGCATTACCAGAAGGCACCAAAACAAAATTCCACATTGTCTGCCTCAGATGCTTTTCTGGCATATACAGCATGGTCTTGAAGGCACTTCGAAAGAAAAGCAGAAATGTTTTGAGCCTGATTTTGCAGAGATTAAATATTAACAACCCAACTCTTACTACGCTTCTGTTCAGGGAAACCTAAGAGTTTCATCTATGATTTATGTCTTCTGTAGAGACTCAAAGTGTACATAAGCAAAAGAGAAAAAAACTAGGATAGTCATCCTTGCTCAGACATAATTATGTTACTGCAGAGTCTCAGAAGGTGACTCAAAGTTGTCTTGTGGGAATTAGAGGGTACTTCTGCAGAATATACCAGTGGAGCGCCACATGGGGATGTTTACCACCCACAGAGAACACTTCGTACCACTGGAGCTTTGTGTTTCTCAGCAGATCACACTTTGGGGCTACTTTTAGAAAGATCATTGGACTGCATTATACTTCTGTACTGTCTCCTTATTGTATATTCATACTGGAAATTCTGCAGCTTCTGCTGCACTTTTTTATATCTCAACAGCCAACTTATGCTAGGCATTTTACAACCAATTTTGAAGAGCTTGTTCCCTGCCCAGGTTTACAAGAGAAGGTTTACAGCAGGGTTTGCTTGATCTTCCAGCAGCATACCAGGGAAATTAGGCTGATATCTCAGTCTCGTGAGA
The DNA here is from genome assembly GCF_015227805.2 of Hirundo rustica. Classification (NCBI taxonomy): domain Eukaryota; kingdom Metazoa; phylum Chordata; class Aves; order Passeriformes; family Hirundinidae; genus Hirundo; species Hirundo rustica. The sequence continues at coordinate 22,338,215 of NC_053450.1, read as the reverse complement.
GATACCGTCCCCTTTCTTTGATCAGAGGAAGCTCAACACAGATGAACCCATGGAACAGAAGGAACACATGAAGTTTGATATACTGTTGGCTCAAGATTTGCTGTGCATTTGCTCCACCCTGTCCTACAACCTATGCTATACATGTAGAATTAGATGCTGGCTGAGATAGGGAAAGGACAGAAGAGGAGAAACTAAGTTCAGAGGTCACCTACTACCTCCTCACAATGTCTCCTAAGAAGAATACAGCACAGTCTTCCTATGTATTCAATTGTGTTCTTGAAATTAAGTCCAAAAAGTCCTCAGGTGGGGAAAAGCCCTTTTCCAGGAACCTGTTGTTTCCAAGAAAATGTGAATGGTATAGCACACAGAAATTTCTGGTGTCACCAGGTGCAGATAGGGAGTTTTCTCTCTCCACCCATTTCTACACAAATGAGTGAATCAGCAATTTAAAATCAGTGCCTAAAATGCCAGGCTACTTTATCATCTGTAAGTGGAACTGCATGGTAGAGGGTGATATTCAGTAGAAAAGAGCATTGATATCCCTATTTTGAACTCTCTCCTCTTACTCTGCTGATGGCATGGACTTACTGAAGCTCTTTTAGATGCTGAACTACCTTTACTGAGTACCCCAAAACTCTTGGGTATTGCCTTCAAAAGCTTCTCTACTGCCTGAATGAAAGTACATGTTGTGAGTTATACAGCACGAATATTAATTTTTACCACTGAGCTGTATCACCATCTTTCAGGATCTTTTAAAGGACACACTCACAAAAAAAAAATTAAAGAGAGTTTAAAATGCACAACAAATTGAAAGAGAGGATCAAGGTTTTTTATGGTAGTATGTAATTTGTGTTTAATCAGTAGTTCATGGATAGTTAGAGGCATGTAAAGCCTGCAGGCTGGGTAAAAGATTAAACTCTCTACTCAGTGGCTTTCTAACTGAGATTCCTACTAAGAAAAGCCTGGGCACTGAGAATCTAACTTGCGTGTGTCCCTTTACTGGGAAAAGGTAACTGCTTCTGAAGCTCCTACATTACATCTTTTACATTCAGCTGGAGGAAGACGTTTTCAGCTTTCTAGAGGAAAAGAGGGACAGAAATTTATCCTACTCACTCTGGTCTTGCTCCTGATGTTAATTAAACACATCAAAGAAGATGTATGGTGTTTGAAGTTTGTATACAGATACTTTAATCAAAATGGTATTTTTGTATTTGAATTCTATTTCAGGTTCAGATTAACCTACGTGGCAGTGAAGCAGCCCCACCCTTCCCCCCTTCACATCTCAGCTCCACACAAAGCTCCTTTCAGCCAGGCTTAACAACATGGGAATAAAACAGAGTGATACAAAAGACAAAAAGCAGGACCAAGAACATACAAAGCCTGATTTTTAAAAGCACAATTCCATCACATTGCAGAAAAGCCCTGAAAGTTAGATGTATAGGCAGACAGGGTGGCATGAACACATATATAGGAAACTTAAACAGTATTTATTCAGGGTTTCCTTCAAGTTCCCCAAATATCAAAATCTTTCCACTCTTGTTAATCCTGCCCAATTATGACTTTACCCTGACATGTAGTTAAAAGTGTCTTTTGTTGCTGCATATTTTCAGTTTGGATTCAGTAGGATGATGAGGGACTTTCTCTCCTATGAAAATCACAAATTTATCTTCAGGAGCAGTTCTCCTACCATTAATTCATAATGCTATAAAAAGCCCAGTAACCCCAGTTTTTCAGATTAAGGGAGTAGTGTGAACTAGATACTCACGGAATATACCAAAAAAGGCCAGCTTACTAAGTAATTCTGCACTTGTCTTGCTGTGAGCTCTTGAGGTACATTTGGAGTGAATGCCACCAACAAGTATATCCCTGTTATTGTCAGTGCTCCTCCTTTAAAGAAAAGGACACATTACTTTGGCAATACAGTATTTGGTAATCATGGTCATACTTGACTTCTAGCTGATTCAGAAATAGTTTCTAGATGAAAATTTAAGTCCATTTAAACAGATTTATACTTAGATAATTGGATTGCCTCGCATTATCTAGTCTAATTTTTATTAAAGACTCAAAGAATTTTTGAAATGTGACAAAAAGTTGTCAGTAAAGCAATGTGAATTAGGGTTCCAACTCCACTATATATTTTCAAATGCAGTCAGTTCTAAACCCAAGTGTATGACAAAGGAGAATTAATCCTTTGAATTTCTCCCAGGCACAAAGTGCATCACACAAAACTTAGCCTAAAGTGCAAAGACAAGTTTCCTATTAGTGCAGTCAGTTAGATCATTAACCAGTGTAAATAAACATAGCTGTCCCGAAGTCAGTGTGGCCACAGAGATCTGCACCAGCAATCAACCTGCCCCAGATGCAACACATGTGCCAGTCCAGCGCTCAAGTGAAGCTGCCACAGGGCCAGCATTCTGGCCGCTCCCTGTTGTATTTGCAGATCTATGAACTGTTTTATATAAGGATGATTTGCAATAGACTGTTCAGCCACTAGGTTGCCAGGGCACCTTTTCAAAGCTGAACTTGCATTATTATGCTTTTAATAAAAACCTGCAAGTTCTGCCTTGTGGACATCTGCCTGTGACAAACACAGATGTTCACTGAAGTATCAAGATAGAAGTGAGATTATCCTAAGATCATAAACTGTATTGGATTAAGGAAGATATTAGCTAATCAATTTTTCTTCAAGTAATCTTTGAAATTCTTGGTAAACCCATAAATCTGTGCGGAATGCAAGGCTCAGGAATACAAAACGAAGCACATCCGGAGGGCTTTGTTGGCACTGCTATCTCAAACAGTTCCCTTGGAAAAGCAGAGCTGTGTTATATTTATGTGCTTGCAAAACCATCACCATATTTCCCATCATACAGCTCATTCTTATGGAATGTAGCAACATTGTTAAATCCATCTTGCAAAGTCAAACTCACAGAAATAAAATAAATCAGCTGAACACTAGTTAAAGCAAAACACAGTGTATAAGGCCATAAGGGAAACATGATCAGTGAAGGGAACGGGGGGGTTGAATTTAGCAGCTGAGCTGGCAAACTTGGATTCCAAACCTAAATAAATCGTATATAGTATTCCTGGAACGATACTGAACAGATCTCTCCAACACATTCATGAGAACAGCTGTCCTCACTACAGTTTGGACAGTCAAGCCTAGATGTTAGGAACCCACAGAAATATCAGGTGCCCTGCATCAGGTGCACTGTCCCAGTGGAGATGGCTTGGTGTAAAGCCCAAATCCTGAAATGTGCTTTCCTCTCACTATTACTGCATTCAAGTTGAGTAGTTTTGATATGCAAAAAGTCTTGGACACAGACAAAAAGTTGACAGGCTTTTACAGTGAAGACCACATTTCCCAAGTGAAGACCTGACAATACGATTATTTCTTTTTTGAAGTGATAAAACTAAAACCAAAGGGAAGTTATCACTTAAAATTGAGCTTGAATCTTTGTGCAATAGCTATGCAGCAAGAAAAAAAAAATCTTATATTCGAATAAGCAACTCAATAAATTCCCTGGTTTTCTTTATTCCGTGTTGTACTCATAAAGATAATACTAAAGACAACCTCAGAGGCAAAAATAGAAAATTAAAACAAATTTGAGCAATAAGGGCACATAAGGAATGAGTTATGGTTGTAAGAGCAGAAGATTTGGGAATACAGTCTTTTCCTCATGCATTGAAGATTCTCTCTTTTTATCACTTTTTCCCAATTTTGCAAGTATCTGCCTTGAAGCACTTGCTTGGGAAAGTGGGAGTGTGAAGGTGGGGGGCTGCGTGAGAGTTACAGCTTGCTAAGCATATGGCAGCACACATGTTTAAATTAGCAAATGCTTACTTACCCAATATATCAGCAGTCCTCATGGTCTTCTTTAGGAAAAAGACAGAAATAAATGCACTACCTAGAACAGAAATATAAAGACCTTTATATATATACATGTTTTTGTTAGAGTATCAAGTGCTATAGCAAAAGCTGCCCTGGGACAAGTTTAAATATATCTCATGGGTGTTGTTGTTGCACCATACCATGATACAAACAGCCAGCAGTCCATTCCTGCATCCCACCAACACTCGGTTTCTGTAAGATTTCAGATGTTTCCAGCAGGCCCTGACGTGGTTGAAAAGATGCAATACCCTTCTTATTTTCCACGCAGGGACACTGCTTAAACTGCTCTGATTCAGTCATATGTGGAAATGTCAGGCAAACTGGGCACTGATCAACCTTACTGTTTCACTCCCCTTTTGGCTACCAAGTCACTGTATGCACTTGCTCAAGGCAAATTGCATCATAGAACAATAAAATTCTGCTGCTTTAGTCTTAAATATATTAGAAGCTTATAAGCCAAGTAACAGCAGTACAACTGAGAAGGAGAAAGTCGCTGCAAAAACACAGTATTTAGTATGAACTAAGTGGTGATGATGTCTGCAGACAAACAGGGAGAAAACTCCACACATACATGTACCGTATGGGAGCACTGTCCATGGTCTTCCAGAGTGATTTGCTCTGAGGAAGGAGAAAATCGGAAGTGAGTCCTAGAAATGATTTCCTGTTTTCTGGGAAACGCTTTCTCTTGTTCAGCTCTTGCATCTGGCCTCTGCCAGCTCCTAGTCCTGCCTCTTCAGGATGGGCAGCAGCAGGGAAATGAGCAGCAGTAGTGGCTGGGGCAGGTTTTGTGGTTAGCAGCTCAGAGTGGACATGTGCTAGAGAGGAAAGAAGGGTTTTGAACTTAGGATAGATGAGACTGGGAGACATGGCTCTATTCACCATACAATAGCTACCTCTAACACGACGAAAAAGAGGTTGGATAGCTCCTCTGTAAAAGAGATGAGTAAAATCCTCTGGGAGAGATGCATCAGTAATGTTAGATTCACTCAGAATCCTCAAAGAAAGACTACTCACAGGAGGGACAGTGAAGGGACACATGGAAACAGAGTCATGGGATGCTGCTCCAAGAGCTCTCTACTTGTCTATAGCATGGTTTACTCTTGAAATAACAGTTCAACAGTTTTAAAACTATCTTTGCCCCTTTACTGTTCTCATGAAAAATTTAATTTGTTATTAGCTAGTAGATGTATTCTGGAAAAATCTAGAGAGGTTCATACCAAGAGGTAAACAGAGAACTGGAATTCAGCACCAGGCCTCTGTTTTCCAGTCAGTAGAAAATCAGATATAGCAGAAGTCATAAAATTAAACTGTAGCAAGAGTGATGGGGATCCATGCAAACAAGTAAGTGCAATAAAAGGATCTTCAACTGAAAATGCCTCATTGAAATTAGGTTGCCAGATATGGTTTTCTCTATTCAGTTCTTCAGTGACGACTTTGCCTGATGGTATCCAGGCAACACTGGTAATAGCACAGCTACCTAGGTTTATAAAAAATAGAAGGGACAAAACCCAGGAAAAAAGCAGCAGCATCCAAGATAGTGCAGGAATTAATTACAGCTCTGTCTCCCTGCTCTCATAGCTTTCACAAATCCCACCTCAACCCACTCACCTAGACAGTCTTTGTCACAGCAAAGAGCTGCTGCTTAAAGGACTGATACCTCAGTGATTTTTTTTTTTCCCCTGTTCTTCTTGTTTGTTTGTTTTGAGTACTCCATGTCTGAGCTCTCTGCATTCAGCAGAGGTCTAGTAAATGCAATTCCACTGCTGGCATCCAATTTGGGATAAGATGAGTTATGCCCAAGTGTCAGCTTAGGGGGATCACAATCTCTGAGGCTGGCAGAGGGCATAAGGAGGTGCTGGAATGCAGCCAGATAATGAAACTTGTCACTCTGCTTTAATAATGCATTCAAAGGCAGGAAGCTCTGTCTCCAGAGATAGCTGTTATTGCACCAGAGATCATGAGCTTAACAGAATCTATGTATAATTAATACTCTTTATGATGTAGAGTCATATGCAGAGGAATCTAAAAATAGGAGAGGTTTTAAGAACACATATTAGACCATCTGGGAGTAGAGAAAAAACTGAAGTGGGGGGGGAGGTACAACACCAAGGTGAGGAGAATGAGACCTGGGAGATACTCTGAACAAAAAAACCAACTGTCTCTGTGGGTAAGCTGCCAACGCTCCAGTTGCATTCAAGTGAAGAAGAAAAGGAAATGGGGTAAATCCAAGAAAATAAGCAGAGAACAGTTACACAGACTCGATGAGATGCTAGAAGACATACATGACTGATCAGAAGCCTCGCAAACTCTGGCTGTTACCTCCAGGACTAAATTTTAAGCAAGTTATGGTAGCATGGCCAAGAGAACATGATATTTTAACTTTACTTTTGTTAGTTTTCTGGAGTTTAAGCCCCCAGGTTTGACTTTGGGATAGTCTTCCATATTCTTCAATTTTCAAGGTAGGTTTGAATCAGATTAAAGCAAAGAAACGAAGAGCTGATTGTCTTGTTGCAGATGGGTCAGGGAGGAGGGGTACAAAAGGAGCCCTGGGAATGCAGGCTGGTGTTTCCCAGTTTTGCCTTCTGCTGGCTTTGCAGCCTTTTCTGGCTGGAGAGACAAATGACAAAGTGTTCCCCAAGAGCCCAGTGAGAAATCCATAGCCCTCCCAGCTGCTCTACTCCTCTTAGCTCCTTTGTGCTCCCACTTACAACCTCAGGTGCACTCAGTTGCTTAAGACATTAACTCCTCCCAAAAAGGCAGTTTAAGACAATAAAAGGCCAACACACACTCTCTGCTCTCCTCTCTGCTGGATGGCCTCCAAGCTGATCCTGCTTTGAGCAGGAGGTTGGATTAGGCACGTTCTGAGGTTCCTTCTAACTTGAGATATCCTAGGACACGTGAACTCTTTGCAGGAAAGTAAGTGGTCATCCAGAGGCTAATAACTAGGCCTGCCAGATATAGGAATACAAGCCTTTACTGTATCTCAAATTCAGTTCTTAAATGCAGACCTGCTGAAACTCCCCATATTCCCCTCTCCTTTCCCACCCTCCCTCAGATCACAGGTGAAGTGTCTCGCATCTTCTCACCTCTCCTCCTCTCTACCAGAGATGTTATACCCCCATACTTTCCTCCTAGCCCTCTTCCCCTTGATTTCACCCCAAAACCACAGTGTAAGCTTAATTCCCTACCACTCAGCCCCAAGTTTTCCTTTCCCATGCCAGAGTTCTCTAGTTCTCCCTCCACTGAAACTGTGCTTCCTCCTCCTCCACCATTATACTGATGTGAGAAATAAATTATTGAACATTATGTTTAAGTCTGTGAGTGAATAGACTGAGGAACTTGGGCAGTGTGCTGAAAAGCATGAATATATCTTTGCAGTGGGTTTTTTGTTTGCTTCCTTAAAAGAAACCAAACAAACATAGTTTTTTGAGATTGAGATCTGTGTCAGAGTGAGAAATAGTTTTCCTCTTGTTGTTTTGTTGTGGGATTTTTTTTTTAATTGGTTAGCAATAGAATACAACAATACAGAAATGCAGACAAAAGTCATGTCATAGAGTCAGCTGGCAGTAGCTCAGTAACAAAACAAGCAATTTGTCATTGTTCTGAAGCCTCACTGGTTTTGAACCACTGGCTTTGAGAATACAGCACATGGATAACCCTAGGCCTGGATTATCAGCCTTCAAGTCACCAAGAAAAAGACCGCATCCCCAATCATCTGAGAAGACTTGTGTTCTTTTGGGTGAATCAGAACAATTTTTAGCTTTTTCACTAAATATTAAGGTAAAACTTTCAAAAGTAGGCAGAGATCCAACTCCCATTCCCAGTGACTATGATAGCCTGCTAGATGAAGAGAAGGGCAGAAATGATTTGTTAAGGATTAAACATTACACATCCTTATGTAATCTTTGAGTTTATTTCATGCCTTGATTGCATGTTTATATTAATATCCATAATCTGAGAAGTAAATAGGTCCTTTAAAATGCTTGCATCTATACAACAGAGTCTTTCTTAATGTTCAAGAAACTCAAATGGAAAATATGATTTCTCACTACATAAAAATCATGATAAATAAAAACTGTTGGGTGGGAAATGAGGGGAAAGGGTTTGTTCAGAAGCTTAATTGTTATCTAAAAATCTTCATCTTTTCATTCATCAGTATAAACCAGGCTGGTCTACATTCATTATTGAATGAATATATTCATTATATATTGAAAGATCGTATATTCACATTATTGAATGAATGTGTATTCGTTGCAGCATGTGAATTTCAATGCAAATTGAAAAAATTATTTAAAAAATTGAGTTTTTTCATTATATGCAATTAAGTGACTCGAGAAAGGGCTGTAATGGCGCTACACATTGTTCAGTCAGCTGCTCATTCTCTTAGGAGAGTGATCATTTACAATTATCTCCATATGTAGGTTTTCTCCAGCACAAATAGAAATAAAGAACAGTGTGATGTGTGGGTTCTGCCACTAGCAGACAATGAATAGTGAGAATCCAGCTCACAAAATAACTCCTCTGCTTCCTAGACATGAAAGCTGCAGTTGGGATTGGGTTTTGCTTGTTTCTTTAAGAAATGAAACAGAAGAAGTAAAAGAGAGAAAATACATACTGATTCATAGTATGGATTCTCTGTATTTTGTCCAATCCAGCCATAAAAAACTCAAGTGAGTGTGCAAGATTTATCTTTCCCTATGCAAAACTTTTTCACTATATTTCACTATTAAGCTGTTTTCCTGATACTCAAGCTATTTATGAATATGATCTTTTTACCTCTTATTTACTGTCAAATCTTACACTACATAATTTTTGTAACAATTCTTCATAGCTTCAATTATTAGTATATCCATTTTTTTCCTCTTTTCGATTCCTAGATGAGCTTTATGTACTATCTAAAAAGATTAACGCTCTCCTCATAAATGCATAGACTGCTTCCACTACTTCTGTCTTTTCCAACAGTTTTCAAAAAAACCCCACAAAATTTCATATTTGCTCTAAATGTTCATTTTCTTAAGCTTAACAGACTCAGTCAGGTAATGGCACTCAAACTCACCCATCCAGAAGAACACTTCACTGGTGGTCTGGATGAAATACCAAGAGAGAAGAACCAGATATGATTCAAAGACTATTGTGCAACAATACTTCACTCTGAGACCAAGCGTTTACTCTGTTTTATGCAACTTAAGGGTGTGCTTCCATCAAATCAAGAAGTTTGAATTCACCCAGTTGACTTTGTTCTAAATCAGCTGAGCGATGCTCACCTTACGAGGATGCAGTTGCTGCCAGTCACATTCCAAGATGTGACCTCAAAGCACGCTTTTTACAAACAGCCTATCTTCCAAGCCGAAGTGATTCAGGACCCTCCCAGTACTGAAAAACCTGAAGATGCTTCAATCCACCCCCAAACACAAGCTATTGTAGTCTGCCATGGAGTCAGGAAAATCTGGAGAGATAATGAGTTACGTAATGCATTTAATTGCTGCAGCTCAAATGACACCTGGGAACAAATTCATTGCAACTAATTGGCTTCTAAATCCCATTCTTAGTTTAAATGATGGACAGTAATGCTCCACTGAATACAAAGAAAGACATTACAGATACCTCTTGGCAGCTGTCCTGCACACTGGACCTGTAACATTTCTAACATGATCAAAGGTTAATACTGGAAGAGCAGTGAACAAAACATGAAACATCTTTCCCCCTCTGAAAAATTGCTCAAAAGAGAGACAATTAAGGTGAGCTTAATTCTGGAACCTGGATTAGAGGACATACACACTGCAGAGTGAAGGAAAAACCTTGAAAATCCTTTTGTTGCATCTTCTAGACAAGTACAAATCAAGTATTTTAAAGAATAGTTTGGTGAATGTTTCCTAGGTATCATTAGTAACAGTCTTCAGAATTCCAAGTTCTTGGGTGACAAAGATGTTGCATAACAGTGAGTGTGAGAAATCCATTTCTCCAAGAGTATCTGAGAATCTTCCTAAAGTATATCAGGAATATAACTTTTCAAAGCCCAAAGAGCCCCACTGCTGTTTACAAGGAGCACATAAAAATGCAAAGGGATCTTAACAATGTCAGGGTAATCAAGGCAAGTGTAAAACAACTGCCCACATGATGAACACCACAGAAGAAATTATCTCCCCAATGCCACTGGCCTCTCGTCGCCTTTTCCATCCCCAAGTCATTTCTGCAGGCAAAAGCAAGATGATGAGCTAAAAACTACTGCAACCTAAAATTACCCAAGCTACATGTAAAACATGAGTTTTACTTTTTAAGTATAGAAAGTTTCTTAATGACCACATCAAACATGTATTACTCCTCCACTTTTAAATTAAAAATTTACTAATTTCTCCTCTTGAAGAAAACAATTGCTGTCTTCTCAAACTATTTAAAACCCTGAACAGATGTAGAGCTTGCATCATTGCAACCACACACAGAAATACTTCCACTGTGTAAGAAGAAAAATACATTTTTTTCTAGCTTAATTGTAAAAAAAAAATGAAATCTCTTGGTGCCATGCCAATTCATGATCTTTGGTGCTGTATTCTTTTTAAAACAAGACACTGGAACAATTCAGCTCAATAGAATGAGGCACAAATTTTTCACTATTTAATTGATACCGGGTTAAGTGCAAAATTCAGTTGGATGTAGTTAAATGTGGTAGCAGAGCATAATAGATGTTGGCTCCATCTATTTTAAGATGCTTCCCGTCTCAGAAGTCTGGAGATATATGACGGGTACAGCCCAAATCCATTCTGGGAAGAGACTCCAGTCTGCCTTGTCCTCCTCCAAACCCTGGTTTCCAAGCAAAGGAAACTTTCCCTGCAAACCCAGAGTCACAGAGACCTGCAGAGAATCCCCCAGATGACTGGACACACTGCAGAGCACATTTCTCCTCTGTACACCATATGTACTGCATTTCTAATGTCAGTCAGCCCCTACCCTATGGGACATGTTGACACTGAATTTGGCAACAAAATGCTTCCCAGAAGGTTGTGCTTAGGGTTCAGGAATGCATTTTGAGTTTGTTATCAAGCACTTAATTTGTTAATTAAAAAAAATTAATTCATGAAAGACTCACATTCAGCAATACCTAAAAAAACCTGTCAGCTGGACTCTGCAAAGGCCACCCTCCACCACTTAAAAGAGGTCACAACTTAGTGAGAAAAATATTTCTTGATCTTTTAAATTGGAAGATCTGCTGCCTAAACTGCCCTTTGCCCAGTTGTTAGTAGATGATGCACATGTGACTTGGGCAGTTCATCATTGCCTTAAATGATGAACTCTTTTAAAATTAAAAGGATGCTCTCTCTGGCTTTAATTCCTGAAGGCAGGGAAGTATCTCGTAGTAGGAAGTGTTGCTGGGAAGTTATTGCTGTAATTGGCTGTCTACACGATTTTTACTTGCTCTTCCTTAAGGGAATGGTTGCTAGACTAAATAAAATTTCAGATATTTCTATTGTTTGGGCTATGGAATGAATACTGTTAGCTGATTTATGGAAATGGAATATAAGATAATAAAGTGTTTTCTGGGATCTTCCAGAATAAGCATTCTGGGCCAGTTTAAAAAAGTTAAAGTGGATGAGAATTTTGGTAAGACATAACAGTTAGGAAATAGTTTTCTTGGTATTTGTTTTAAGTAAGGGAAGTGGAGAATGAAGGAATCATCAGATGCAATATTTCTTTGCGATTTGCAGAAGCAAAGAAGGAATCTGCTGGGATAAAAATCAACCCTAAATGTGATCCCATCTTTTTCAGTTTAATAAATATTGGGATTTTTCTTCCTAATCTCTGCTTTTTGCTTTTTCTTTCTAATTTTCTATATTTTCATTTTATTCAGTTTGGACAACAAATGAGATTGGCCAATATTCTCTGATGTTCAGAGATGTCTGGCTATGCCTACAGTTCTTACAGATAATAACTACTGCAACCAAAATCACATTGGGATATGTCATATTAATTTACATTTTTATCTCAGGTAATATGTCACACTCCTTTCTTTGATAACTCTTTCCTACTACAATGAACTAACATGGCCTTATATCTGAAATTCTGCAATAGTTTAACATTAAAGGTTACAGTAAATTGCCTGCAGTTTCCTTCCCCCTCTCTCTCTGCTAAATTGTACCCACATATTGTTAGCTGCTTCCTTCCGGTACAGCTAGGCAGTCCACTGGGAAGATATTTCATCTTTTCTACCTTGCTATGGAGAATCACTCATTGCAATGTCACTTCCGAGTGTGCAACTGGTAGCTGGAGTCCATGAAATGTTACTACTTGCCAACAGCGAGTAAATGAGCTCCAGCTCCATCTTCAGAACTGTTGAGATCTCTCAGTCCTGATGTTTCAGCTGTGGATGTGACCAGGTTAAGGGATCCAGCTGCACCCTGGATGTTCCTGTCTTTACAGCTTCCATAAAATATTGCCCTGTCTACCCTGTTTTACACTAGCACAACCCTAAGGCATATTTTCATATGTGTGTTACTTTGTCAAAGAAACAGTCATCTCATACCTGGGCACCTTAATACCAAAAAACCCCATGTGAAGTAAAGAGTGAGATCATATCACTTCAGCTAAAGTCTAATTAATCTGTACATAAAGGAACAAATGAACATGTTTAATAATGTCCATAAACGTATGAAACATTTCTGGAAATTTCTAGGGCCCTTTTGTCACACACTGAGGAGTGTGAAGCAAGTTTGCCCACATCAACATGAATCATGGTGATGGGCAGGGCGCAGGCAGCAGAAACCACCTGGTGTGACGGTAACACAGAAAATGTGCTGTAGGTACTCAGGATCTGAGCACAGCTCTGTGCATGCAGCACGATGCCAGTCCTCCTCTTTGGGGGCTTGCCGAGCTGGCAACACTGTCACAGCACCGGGCAGGAGCTGGCAGAGCACAGAGTGACGCAAAAGACAAAACCATGGAAAAAGAAATATATTAGAAGAGTCTTTGATTTAAGCAGACTGTTTTTGTCAAACTGTCAGCTCATGTAATTATACGAATAATTTATTTTCAAACCACGACATTAACATTTTCCTCTTGTGTTCCTGCTGCAGTTTCTGTGGTACTATTCCTCTAGCCAGAAGCAAGCATTTGATTAAAGCGTACACCCAAGCAAGAAATGGCAAATCATCTCACCTATGACAGAAACACATCCCAGTGGAGCGACAAGAGTAATGGGGGCGAATCCATAGGCTGTGAAATTGCCCACCTCTCCGAGCCCCAGGAGGATAATCCCACACCACCACAGCCTGCTCGTGTAGTAGGGCTTCTGCTCTGCTTGGCAAACCAGTCGGAGATGAGCGCATTTCTAGAAAATTAATTATTAGGAACAGGCATGAATAGAAAGACTTCCATCGTGTTCTTACATCTGGCAAAAGTGGAATAATTAAGGGGGCTGTCAACTTCAAGTTCCAGGTAAAGAACTTTGAGCTTGTTGCAGAGCTTTGTGTTAACTCAGCACTGCTTCAGATGAGCTTTCTTAGCCGTGGTGGAAAGGGCTGCAAAACTAGGCCTTTGAATAAACCTGAAAAATGCTGAGTGAATACCAGCTAGTGCTTCCTAGCTATCACTGCACACATCTGTTCTTGTCTCAAAGCAACACTCAGCAGTTGTGCTTTGAATCTGGAAACACTCAAAGGCAGGAGACGGGGCAGAATCAGAACTGTGGCAACAAACTGGGACAGGGGAACAGACAACAGGGCGTTCCTGTCTGTGAAACCTATCCTCACCAGAAATATACTTTCCAAATGAAAAAGGCAGCACTTAATCACATCTTCTGTAGGGAGGACTCTAAATTAATTAAATGGAATTTATGATTTGGCTACAATCTCCTGTTTGACCTTAGAAGGAGATCATAAGTAAAACATTATTTTCTAAAGAAAAAACAGTTGGCACAGGTATAACATATACTCAAGTAATACTTCATCAACACTTCCTGTTACATGAAGAAGGTATCATTGGCACAAGTTGTAATTGTTTTTTCTCTGGCTGTACAGCAAGAACATGTATATAGCAAGACAATTTGTCTTTGATCACACTGATCTTCTGAAACAGAGTCCAGGCAGTCTCCATCAAAAAACTGTCATTACTGGGAATGATGCAATTTACCAAATTAATTCTGCAGATTATCATTTCCTTTCTCAAATTACTCTCCAGCCTTTCTGCACATGGGTCAAAAAAGGTGGAAATCAAATGATACAGTTATTACAGTACAAATGGTGGTAAAAGAAATTTTTTTCTCCGTCACTCAATATTTGATTTTAGAAGTCTCCATGTAGAACCTGGGGAAGTTGAGAAGGATTTTCCTCATACTCCCGTCCTTCTCTGCAGGCTACTTGACAGAGCATGGGACAAACAGCAATGTCTGCAATAGTCTTAGTCAGTGCTCTTGTTGAGAAGACGCAGCACATATTGCAGCTTTGTGCTGTGGAATGTGTTCAGAGGATGAAATTCTAGGAAGACGTTTAGCCCAAGGAGAAAAGGAGCAAAAGGAAAGCAACCTTGAGCCATGGACCTGGATGTTCTTCAGAGTAACATCCAGGATTTTCCATTTTTATAAACAAAGACACAAAAAAAACCCACAACCAAACCACAACCAAACCAACCAACCAACCAACCAACCAACCAAAAAAGCCCAGTAAGGATACAAATTAAATTAATATTAAATAATATTCAAATTATTATTCAAGAATCCAAGTTTCTGCCAAAAATTAAATAGGAAAAATTCTAACTGAATCCTGAGATGTATTTTCACCCCAGATTCTTGTAGGATTAACTTTCAAGGCACAATGAGATTGAAAAGATGTGCAGCAAACACACAGGAAGGTGAACTCAGTAAACCCTCTACAGTCTTCTTTCTCCAGATGTCTGTCTGCACAGTAATGGTGCAAATTGTATTTAAATGGAGGCTGTTTATAACTCAGCTAAATACATTGCAAATGACGAGCTGTTCTTCAGTAGACAATCTGCTAAAGGGAAGAGAAGCAGGATAATGGACTACATGGTCGAAAAGGGACAGAACAACAACAACAAAAATCTGGCCTGTCCACTTAACAGGAGTGTGAAAATAAATATTGAGATCTAGGGAAAGTCATTACTCATATTTAGAAGACAGTGTTACTAAATGGAGAAAAACCTAATTTAAAGGATTAAAAAAAAAAAAAAAATCAGTTTAAATTTACTGTCAAATGGCAATGAGTGCCACTGGGTTTCCCTGATCATAATTTAAATAGCTGATAGTTCAAATCCAGTTAGGGTTGTTATTATTATAAGTCAATAGAAATCTGCTTGTATGCCTCAGTAGATGACTTGCAAAGCATCTACTTTGACACCCAGTACCCTCAGCAGACAAAAGATATGAAATCGGAACAACTTCATTGTTATAGCTAGACTGAATTTCCATTTCACTTTTGTTCACTTCACCTTTACCTTTCCAGTTTAACTTCTCAGGTTTTCCTAGCACTGTCACCACTTGCAGGATGGAACTCATTTTGGAGAGGGAACAGCCATCTCAACTTGCCTACTACCTCTGGCTAAACAGGTTTCTTTTTGGGATTCTCCAGCTAATGATGTTTAAATACAAGGGAACCACTGAAGAACTTTCTAGCTTTAATAAACTGGGTTACTACGGACAGAAGCTTTCATATTCCACAACTTTCTATTTCATCCTTTACAGAAAAAGCAAGAAGTAGCTTTATAGGAGACCTGTACAACTTCTAAAATGCTAGCTAGCAAAAATACTTATTCTGGACAATTTACACAACAATGTCTTCTGTGCTTTATAAACTTTTGTTAGAAGACCTAAAAATACAATGAAGTCTACAAGATACAGATTACGATGAAAAATTTAACTTTCTACTGAGTATGTATTCTAATTTTTAAAACAGAAAGGATTTTCTAATTTACATTCTACAACACTTTACCACAGTTTTAAGGGCAACACCTCCCATTACTTTCATGATTTAAATTGTGTTTTCTCAGATTTATCTTAATTGCAGAAGACAAACGAAATTGGCCAAAGTTGTTTTGGGGCCCAATATTGTAAAAACCTTTATGTCTTTATGCATTTATGGAACAGGGAGCTGACTCAGAAAGATGCCCTCCTTCATCTGCTGCTTGTCAACTCTTGTGAATGACATGGTGACTGGCGCCGTCTTGGCCACAGAGACCACAAAACGTTCCAGTTTAAAATCCTTATTGACAGGAGGAAAAGTGCAGGAAAACCTCAGCTCTGGACATGAGAGAGCAGACTTCAGGCTGCTCAGGGAACTAGTAAGAAAAGTCCTCTGGGAAATGTTTCAGTAGTGCTGGGATCTGTCAGTGTTGGTCATTTATAAAAACATCACCCCCGAAGGGCACAGGAGCAGCAATTTACCAGAGTCAGAAGTCAAGCAGAAGGCTGGCTTGGTGAACAGGGATCTTCTTTTGGGTCCAAGGCAAAAAAGGAAGGTGTGTGCCCAGTGGAAGCAAGGTCAGGTGACCTGGAAGAATACAGAGATGCAGCTTTCCACTGTAGGGAAAAAAATTAGTGTGGCCAAAGCTCAAATGGAATTGAAGATGGACAAAAATGTGGAGGACAATAAAAATAGATTTTGCAGATATATAATAGCAAAAGGCAGCATAGAATTAACATCAGCCTGTTACAGGACGAGGATGGGCACCTCACAAACAGGGACATGGACAAGGCAGAGGTGTTTAATGCAGTTTTTTCCTCTGTCCTCAACACAGATGATGGACCAAGGGAGTCTCAGTGCTCTGAGCTGGAGGGCCATGGCTGTGAGAATGATCAAATCCCACCTGACCCTCAACATGTGCAGGATCTACTCCTCCAGCTGGATCCCTACAAATCTATAGGGCCTGATGGGATTCATCCAAGAATCCTCAAAGTACTAGATGACGTAATTGCAAAGCCTCTCTCTATTGCTTTTGAGCAGGAATTGGGAATTTGGACAGGTCCCAGCTGATTGGAAGCTGGTGAACATTGTCCCAATTTTCAAGAAGGTCAAGAAGGGGAATCCTGGAAAATACAGACCTGTCAGTCTCACTTAGTACTGGTAAAATCATGTAAAAGATTATTCTGGGAAGTATTGAAAAACACCTGGAGGAAAACGCAGTCATTGGTCACAGCCAGCACAGCTTCATGAGGAGAAAGTTCTGCTTGTCAAACCTGATTTCCTTCTGTAACAGGGTAACCCACCTAGCTGATCTAGGAAAGCCAGGTCACGTAATCTTTTTGGACTTCAGCAAAGCTTTTGATACTGTCTCTTATAGTACCCTTCCTTACTCCCAGGTTCAGTGGGACCACAAGCGACCCACAGCTGGTATTTCTTTCTGGCACACTAAAAGGAGGAGGAGTTACAAACATTTCTTCTGTTCCTGTAAGACAATCACAGCACAGAACAGGTTGAGAGCTCTCAACTGCCAGCAACTACAGTAGGGCACTGCTAGATCACAGTTAATGAAAGAGAGAAGGTTTATGAAATGCAATGAAATTTGCATTTTGAACTTCGTCAAACTGCAATATAAGTACTTCCTGAATATAAACAACTCTGAATAAAGAAAAAACATATCATACCTGTATATTCAAAGAGACACTGATGAGAAAATTTGAAGCAGCAGCAAGTAAAACTCCCAAGAGCTGAGTCTACAAATCACAAAACAAAGAAATACAAAAATACTTATTAGTTTAAGAAGAGCAAGATAATGGTGGTTTCCTGATAGCATAAGCCAATCAAAACCAAATTATTTTATTTTTCAGCCACTGAGTTCCCGCTGTAGTGAGTAAAATGATAAATATCTCTGCATAGTTGACTAGGGCTTCAGTAGTAAACAAGTGAGAATGGAAAGGGCATGACACTAGTTTTGCCGTTCTTCAGTAGAACACCTTCTTAAATCTCAGGAAAGACATAACTAGGCAGGTTTCAGTTGAAAACCACAGACAGGGTTTTTTTTCCCCCAAAAAAGGACCTGGTTTTTACATTATCCAGAAGGAAAATCATCAGCAATCAAACCATTCCTTTTGGAACGCAATTATCCTATGTGTTAACATATCTACTCTTTGACAGGGCAGCCAGGAACATAGGTCTCCTGACAGTTTCTTTAATGTATTGTGTTATTTCATTAAATAATTTCCTATCAGACTGTCTAATTTTCAGTAAGATCTGCAAGCTTTCTACGAAGCCAAGAAATGAAAAACATTCAAGCAGAATTCATTATTTTGGAAAGAAGTAATTTAAAGATGCTATTTCAGCAAGGTCAAACAACAGGTACTTGATAGAACTCCCCGTTCACTTTCAAAATGTTCTAACACATTGCAAGCCATCCTAAGTGTATTAAAAACCCATTCAAGGTCACTTCTATAGTGCATTGAGGAGCCCCATTAGCTTATAGAGAAGACAAACATGCCATCGGTTTTTATAAACAAGGTCATGGTAATATAACCCAGCATAACAACTGTTTCCAGGCTGTAAAGCAGCATCCAACTCTGTGCTTACAGCCTCAGGTTTCATGATACTTATCCAAGAAGGTCCCTGGGCAACTCTGAACAGGCGATGCTTACCATCTTACAGAGACTGTTACCTCTAAACATTTATAAAGAGCGACATGTTGTCCCAAAAGCACTTGGAGAGGGGTTGTTATTGTGGCTAGATAGCTCCCAGACTAAGAAAAGGCAACCCCAAGAGTGTGAAGAAACAACAGCCTTATTACAAGTCAGATATAATATTTAAGCCAGACAGCAGAATCCAACTGCTTCCAGCCCCCATGTTTCTGTAGTGGGTTGGAGTCGGCAGGAGAGGCAGACAACAGAACAGCGCTGAGAGAAGTGCTTGGCTGCCTGCCAGGTGTCACCAGGACATGACTGATGGGTCCAAAGGGATTCAGAGACAAGAATGCAGGAAGTGAGAGGGCTCCCTCTGCTAACTATTACAGCATCAGTGCCACAGCTTGTGTGCAAGAGGCATTCAGTGAGAGGCTTTAACTCAAGATTTTAGCCCATAGCCTCTGGTACATAGCCCCTGGTACACAGCCTCCTCTCCCCGGGATCCAGTGGGTGTTCCAGCAGCGTGTCCTGGGCTCTCTCACACACTCACAGTGTTTTTCATGCTCTGGGAACACACCTTGCTGGAGCCAGTGGGAAGTGTGTGACATCTCAGCACACCTCAGCACAGACGTCGCCGCTGAGATCAGCACTCCCCGTTACAGGGACACTGCAGCCTCCTTCCTCTCTGGGGAAATGCCATCACACGGACACCATGCTGGCCTCACAGAAGCAGAGGGGACGGGTTTTCCTTCCTTGTGCCTTAATGCTGTAGCATCAAATCCTGAGCATTGATCCTGCCCAAAGTTTGACCACTTCATCCTGCACACACAGCAGCTTCAAAAAAGAGCAACTAAATCACAACTGTTTTCTTGCTCCCGAAGACTTGGACTTTTTAAATGACAACATACTCCCATGTGAGGAGGTGGAGAAGTTGTCTTGTCAGCCTTGTCATGAAGTGTTTAAGAAAAAGGAGACAGAAGGGAATAGAAAACAGAAACTGCCCCCTCATTTGCCCCATCATTTTATTGCACTTACATTAGTAATTTTAACAAATCCCCACTGCTCCCAGCAGAAAACTCAGTCTCTCTGTGGCTCTTTTTGTTCCAGAGGCTGATCCTGTCGTTATGGCTGCACATCTGGATGCAACCCCTTGCAGCTCCTTCCTCCTAGTTTTCAGTTGGAGGTCACAAACCTTGCACAGGACTCGGTAGGCAACCAGCACACCAGGGAGGGAACACCACTGATCTTAAGCCAGACCACAAGAGGGTCTCCATCCAGCTCTTGAATGCAGCTGGTGAGCAGAGGATGAGGTCATGTGTTCCACTGGTCATCTAAAATAATGTGCTAAATCAGATCCATGTGTGGGTACTGATGATGACCTGGGTGTGTGCCTCTAGAGGCTGTGAATCAAATCTCCAGCACTGGGTTTTCCAATGCCCTCCATCATGGGTGCTATCTCCAGAAAAGCAACTGGTTTTGCACCACAGCGGTTGCTTCACCAGGTACCTGTGAGCTTGGTTCAGATCTCACTGTGGGACACATAAGGTTTATGATGACCAGCCTGTGTCTGAACAGAAATAATCTTACAAAGGTCAATTCTCTTCACGGAGAATCACAGAATGGTTTGGGTTGTCATTTAATTCCAACCTTTCTGCCATGGGCAAGGACATCTTCACCCCACCATGTTGGTCAAAGCCCCATCCAACCTTGAACGTTTCCAGGAATGGGGCATCTGCAATTTCTCTGTGCAAACCATTCCAGTGCCCCACCACCCTTATTGTGAAAAGCTTCTTCCTTGTATCTAGTCTAAATCTACTGTCTTTTACCTTAAAATCATTACGCTGTGACACTCCTCTGTGCCTAACTTAAGCAACCTCCTGGTATGCACACAAGAAAAAGCAGTGCATGTGTACGATCAAGGCAAATGTGTAGCGGCAGGCTGGGCTCAAACCTTGCCCTGATGGCTCAGGTCATTTTATTGCAATGACCACGTGTTTCACCTGGGCATTGCTGTTGGCATATATACTGCACTGCCTGCTCCAGGCTGACAGGTGTTAATGAGCTCTGCTCAGCATGGTGATAGCATCCTGCTTCCAAACCCAGGGCTGGACAGACCCCTAAAGATTAAGAGCAGAGTACGATGCCCTAAGGAGGTCAAGTATCACATGGATCCATTCAGGGAGATGAGATGAAAGTATAGCAACACCATGCAGCTACAGCATGGCAAAACCGTCCCATGTGGATTCATACTCACACATGTTTATATTACATTAAAAAATGGGGGAAAATGCAGTAAAATTACATTGCTAACATTTCAATTCAGAGTGAATCTTAAAATCAGCAGGCAATTTCTAATGAACCAGGGTTATCACATACAGCAGCACTCAGAGAAAAAATAGGATAGCATATCTCAGGCTAGGAAAACCATACAATGAAAGATGACCTGCAACTGAAGACAGATCACAAAACGGCTGTACTGCCCTGAAGGCCACCAGAGCCCTTCTGTTCCCATCTTATCATGTGATAGGCTTCATTATTTGTGCAGTGCCCACCATTTAATAACCTTCAGAGGCTAAAGGACTGGTGGAACAGCCAGTTTAATAAGAAATAAACATGATATTCTCTGAGTTTCCAGTTGTGATATCCAGTTGTGATATCATCCGCAGCACTGCAGAGCTTCCCACACATATGTCTCAAGACAAACCTCAGTTGGGGAATTCAGTTGCAGACACAACTTCAGAGCCATGGTACTACTTCAGTCAACTAAGGACTTCTACAGGAAAGAGCTTTAAATATTCAAAACTGTTGGCATAAAATGCAAGTTTCTTCATCACTGAAACATCTGTCTGAGCATACAGGCCACTTTGTCAGACCCCAGATTTCAAACTGTTGACACATTCTCCCAGTGCTTCCAAATGCATGAGGCTTGTCACAGAAACATCTTGCCCTTACGTTTTCCAGAAAATAAAAAACAATAAAGAAATTTAATTTACTTCACTTTAATATGCTTTGGAACGAGCCATGAAAATCACCTACCCACTTTGAAGTCCTTCCTAGACAGCTCCTGAGCACACAGACCATGGACTGAGATTGTGGATCTGCCAACACTTTACTCGGTGACTAAACAAGTTTGAGGAATGCTTTCCTTTGGCCTGCCACTCCCTCACTGCCTTGCTGAAGTGCCTGAAACAATCCATCCAAAATATTCCCCACTACCATTATGTTCTTTATCAGCCACCTGCCAGTGTTTAACACTAAAGGCGGGTCAAAATTCATAATCCACAGCGAGGGTTTCAAACTGGCGACTGTGTGCAGGGGTGACACTGACCTGTGCAGGGGTGCCTGGGTAAATGAGTTCAAGAAATGGCAAATTCACCTCAAGCAAGGCACCCTCAGCACTCACCTGGCATCCCCATCCCAGCCGCATGAGGGTCCTGCACACGCTGAGGCAGGGGTGGGAGGTTTGAACCATCACTCGGGAGAAATCCATTTGTCACATGCAGTGGCAGCACACTGCTATTCAAAATAAGTGAGTGGCAGTGTGGCACATGGCTGGGTACGGTCCTGCTCCCAGCACTCAGGCAGGACCTGATGCTTGTTTACCAGAGCACCTTTTCACATCGTTCTGACAGTATTTTAAAATGACATTTTACATGCAAAGTCTCTATTTATTGTCAAAGTAAAATAAGAGGTTTATGGCAAATGAAAACCAGGCTGAAATCTGTATCTTTGGCAATGATTCTAGTAAGTTTATCACTTGCAGACTAAAATCTGCATTGGAGATTCAGCTATATGGTGAAATGCAATTTATCCATATTACATGTGTGTTTTCCTAAAGCACATTAAAGTGCAATTGCCAGGTCTGTGAAATGAAAACTTAGAAAAAGGAACTTAATTTGCATTGACTGAAAGGTATACACCATTATTTATGGAAACTTGCTACACCTATAAATTGAACTGATGAGCAGAAAAAACCCCACACACTTTAAATGTCAGTTGTTGGCTCACTCAGCATGGGTAGTTAAACTGCTGATATTATTTTTTCTTGATTTCTCTATGTATTTGGGATCTAAAGGTGTTCCCAACAAATTTAATGGCATGTACTGTTTCAAAAGCTATGCATAATTTCCAATAATTGGGATTTTGTCAGACCTCAATGGATCTTATTAAAAAAAAGAGAAAGGGGTAGAACATGTTCTAACCTTCCAATTATGAGTTAACTCTGAAGCAAGAGGAATTCAGAGTCCTTAACAAAAACCATATTTTTCAAAGAGCTACCATGTGGAACTGGGAGAGGCTTATCATTTAGCTATTATTATTCACAGAGCTCTGGCTGTAACTCAGTATTTTACAGATGTATAAATAAAACAAGGTCCTTGTTCCAATGGTTTTCATAGTGCAATTCATATACTCAGATATGAGTTAAGGTCCATATGAAGTACTGAAGGACAGCTGGAATAAGAGTAAAAGGGCAATTACCATTGTAGGAACATGAAAGGAAAATACATTTGATTTGTTCATTGTGACATAGAAGAAAAAGGACATTGTTCAATATATGAGAAGGAGAGAATTAAAACATTTGGCATCATCATTGTTAGGAATAGAGAGAAGACACTTGATAACTACATGACCTCACGAATTTAAAATATATATTTTTCCAGAAAAGTGACAAATTGCAAAGGCTGGAATGAGAGCCTGGTAAGTTATGAAAAGGTGGGGGAACTTGAGAGGATAGAGCAACTACAGAAGTGGGGCTCTTTCATTTATCTCTGTGTTTTAATCACTTTTATGAGATCCTATTTATATTCAGCACTCTGATTATTTTAATTAATATACATAGCAGGTAACAAACCAAGCTGGAGTATATGAACTGTGAAATAAAGTAACTAAAGTAACTTTTAATGTGCTAAGGTTATGTACAAACATATCTACCCACTGTATTGTTAAAAAGCCGAGAATCATAGAGTTATTTAAGTTGAAAAAGACCCCTGAGATAATTCAGTCCAACCATTAATCCAGTACTTCCAAGTCCACCACTTAAACCCTAAGCACCACATCTACATGTCTTTTAAACACCTTCAGGCATGGTGACTCTACCTCCTTCCTGGGCAGACTGTTCCAGTGTTTGAGAACATTTTCTGGGAAGAAATTTTTCCTACTGGGCTGTTTAAACCTTCTCTGACACAACCTGAGGCCATTTCTTCTATCACTTGTTACTAGGGAGACAAGAATCACCCATCTCACGACAACCTACTTGCAGGTAGTTTTAAGACACCACTTTGATAGTATTTTTTACCTTTCAAAGAGTTAAAACCAAACCTCTCAACTTCTACATTTCAATTTCTTATTCTCAGGTATGAATTCTTAAAACTAGAAATAAATGGGAGAATGGAGAAGGGGCAGAATGGATTTTTATACTGTTTCCATGGACAGCCTGCGATACTTTGGGACATGTTAGTTCCTGGGACATTTTGCTGCATAATCAAAGACCATTTCATGTTTTTAATAATGCCTGCTAGATTGCAAATAAATGCCTCTCCCATGACTGCATATAAACCTCAACCATAGCCAAAAACATCTTAATAAAAGGTTTTCTCAAGTACCATCACGTATCGTCTCCATGGCAACTACAGAAATTACACACCAGGAAAAGCAAGAATAGGATTATAAACTTTTGCCAGTTTCCAGGTCCCACAGGAGAAACAGGGAGGCAAGCTAGCACTGCCTGACCAGCTTCTCCGACAAAATGGCCACTTGGCTTGGGGATATGCTTCTACTGCTGCCCAGAAGCAGGCTTTCTGGATATCCCTGTTTGACACAGTCTAGTTCCTGGTGTGCAAGGTACAGTCCAAGCCAGACCACTCCAAGCCTAGGAATATTAATCCCCAGAAGCTACAGTCTGGCTCAGATTGAGAGGCTGTGCTGTTCCTATCCCTGCTTAATGCGGCTCCCTGGACCCCTGAACAGAGAGCCAAGGAGGTGACACAGGGCTTGTGGGAAGCTGGAGACAAGCTCAAAAGGGAGCTACCTGAACAACTGAGTGAACAGTGCTGTTCAGTGTTACATCAGGCAGGGAAAGGCACAAGGAGTACTCTTGGAGAGATGTCTCACTCTGCATATACACACAGCCTCTGCATGTACACACCAATGTGCCTCCAAGCCAAGCACAGAGAGCTCGTTCCCTCTTGTTACTGTGGTACAAGTCTTGCCGAAGTACAAACGAACTATTTCTGACTCTACTTCAATCAGAAACAGAAAACCCTGACAGAAAAGTAACCAGCTTAATACATTATTCAGCAAATCCTGAAAAGAATTTTTATATAAAAATCTCCCTTTACCAGTTGAGAGGAATGGCATGCCTCTCCCAGCACGCACCTCTCCAGCATCCCTTTCAAACAAAGGCAGGCTTGTCTCCTACTCCAACTCAAATAATCTTCTGTTAGCTGTAACTAACCCTTCCTTTGATCCTCACAGAAAATGCCTCTCCACGTCACAACGCTCAGTTGTTGAAACACGGAGTCACTCATGTCAGACAGGGGTAAACATAGGCACGAAATCACAATGCTTCCAAGCCAGTGGCATTCCAGAAATATTCTAACAGGAGTACGAACAGGGCAGGGAAAAAAGACAAGACCTGACTGCATTTAGAATGAAGTTGGGTCCATCTGCTAAAATAATTACTTGATTTTATGGCAGGGGAAGGAGCAGCTCAAAGGCCCTTCCAGTCTGCTGTTCCTGCAGAGGAGGGATGCTCTGCAATAGTTCCTTGCTTTCCTTCCTGCACCTCTCGCACTTGGCTCTCCTAGTTTCACTTCCAGAGAGAGTGTTAATCATTTACAGATAGTTCCTAATTAAAAAAAAAAAAAAAAAAAAAAAAAAAAAAAAAAAAAAAAAAAAAAGTGGACTCCAGAAGGCAGAACCTTCTGCTTAGCAACATTATTCATTTAAATACAAACAACTGCTAGATTATCAGTGATGATCTACAACAAGAGGTCCTGCACTATGAAATACTCACACATATGTAGATGTAGATGTAGATACACACAAACACACAGTTGGATGGTTTTAATTTGCAGATACTCATATTCAAAACTGTAAGATGCCAATCTTGGAATAAAAGGCTAAGCTCTAAAGAAATGTCCTCACATGCAAGTTTCTTGCAAGGGCCTGAGATATAGGTGGTGGGCTCATGTTTGCTCAGCGTCTCCCTGTGACACACTGCAGCTGTACATTTTGACATTTTTCTACAAACTGTAGTTTACTGGTTTAAAGTATTATTAGCATTTTGTAATTCATGGTGAATGCTGACATAAAGAGTATGTGTTTAGTTCACAAAAATCCAAAGCATCTACTTCATAGCTGCCTTCTGCAAGAGAAAACTAGGATCAGTGTGGCTGAATGATCCCTTCTATGTACCTTTAACACCTTTTTATATGCTCTGTTGTACTTACAGAGATAACAAGGTGGCAGTGTTTTTCCCCCTAGTCTTGAGTATTGTTGTATCTTATGTGGATTCTCCAATATAGAACTTGCTGTCTTTTTTTCTCTGCTACTTTAGCATTAGTATAGGATATAATGGTTACAGAGCTTCTTCTTGACAGGGGATTACTGTGGAAATGGGATCAGGAAGATAAATTTCTTTTCAGGAATTAAAGAGATGAAGGAGAACTGAGTATTCTTTTCATGAGCCAGATGCTATTATCTCCCACATGCATGCTTGTTAAACCGTGCACTGCTCTTCAGTTTGTCCTGGCAGTCTCTGATGTGTGGTTATCACAGCAGCCAGCAGCTCAGCCTCACACAGCTGAAGCCACTCTTCCAGCAAGATGGGGGAGAGAATTGGAAGGGTAAAAGCGCAAAAACTTGTGGGTTGAGATAGAGACAGTTTAATAGATAAAGCAAACGCTGCATGAAAAGCAAAGCAATATCAGGAATTCTTTCACTGCTTCCCACCAGTGTATAAGTGTTCAGCCATTTCTACAAAAGCAGGGCTCCATCATGAGCAATGGTTACCTAGCAGGACCACTGCCAAAGGTCCCCTTTTTCCCTTCTTCCCCCTGCTTTATACGCTGAGCATGACCCCATATGGTATGAAACATTCCTTTGGTCAGCTGGAGTCAACCGTCCCAGCTGTGTCCCCTTTGGGCTTCTTGTGTATCCCCAGCCAACACACTGATGGGGCAGTGTGAGGAACAGAAGACACCTCAATGCTGTGCAAGCACTGTTCAGCAGTAACTAAACATTCTGATTGCTAGCAATACTTTTTTTATCATAAATCCAAAACACAGACCACACAAATTACTATTAAGAACATTAACTCCGGAGAAAACCAGTACAATAGTCAAGAGATGGAGCTAGAGTCTTGATCAGGTGAAAGCTGCTATTATTTGTTTGACCAAAGTTTCTGCAGACACTACAAGCTTTGCTCTTGGTCATCTTGACATGATGACTGAGTCATTGCTGCATGATAATACAGACACTGAATGAAAATGTTCATGGTGCTTTAGTCACTGCTGGGAGCAAAAAATTGTTACTGAAAGAGAGAGAAACAAAGGAAAGAAAGTAATGTGATAAGAAGTCAGTAAATACAAGAATCTTACAATTACAATTACCTTTACAATTACAAAGCAGAAAAAAAATTCCCAAATCCACAATACCCCAAATAAAAATGGAAAAGAAATATTAAGAAATAGTAGGTTAGAGTCATAAAGCAAAGTAAATGGAGTCACAATCTATTTACTCTGAGGCTGGAGCCCCAAAAATTAAACTAGATTTTACTTGGGAGTTAACAGTATGGGTACAAGTCTGTTATGCACATAAAACCCATATTTTGGTTGTTTTTCACAGGAATATCTTTACAGTGGAGCTATCCTTGGCTGTTGAAGAAAAAGGCTTCAAGAGCAATCTGTATCATCTGGCAAAATTACTTTGTTTCCAGAAGGACGATGGTCAAGCCGTCAAACATGTTAGCTAGGACTCTGGTGGAGATTTCAGCTCCCATGAAGCTAATTTGGTTCTAGGGAATTAAATGTCAGCATAAGGCAGACTTGTCCACAAAGGGATATGCACTTCTATGTTTCTACTTCACTTCAGCCTCCATGAAGAAGTCCTGTCCAAGGAGCCAGTATTTGCTTTGCTCTGAGTCATTGTTCTCGTGTGTGGAGGGACTTCCTCCAAACCTTGCACTTCACCATAGACCTCTACATTACAGGGTTGTTTCTGCAAAACACAGCAGGATACAAAGGGAAATATAACCAGAGAGTGGCTGTGTGCCTCATCCAAGAGTCAAACTCTAGCGATTTCTCACTATCATAATTCCATAATCTCTCTTCATTTCCCCATTATAGGCAAAACAGTTCCTATCACCAAATAAGGACAAAGCTTCTGGCATAGGTGATGTAAATCAACCATGATGTCATTGAGGAGAATGGAGTTATACCAGTATAACCTCAGTTTAAGCAGCACACATCTGTTTCATTTGATATTGACTATTTACTTTTGAGAACACTGCAAATATCCCTTTCTTGAGAGCTCTGCTCCAGGCCTGCTGTTGATTCACACACCAACTGGCTGTACTTGAAGCTTCTGGACACAAATTTCAAAGTCCATATTAGTCAAAGCATGGAAAGCATATCTCCCAACCGCTCATATTAGTCAATGCCATTCTTCTGGGACAGTCCATGGTGACATTATAAACATGAGCATAACAGTTTATACATGCCACCAAAACTCCAAATAAAATAATCACAGTCTTCAGTTACCAGGTTAGTCAAAGGTTCTCACCTCCCTTATGACTGAAGTGCACAGTCTGCTGTTTGTTCATCTTTCTAAAGCCTTGTTTTTTGAGTTTGGTCAGATTTCTGCATGAGTAATTTGTTTTCTTTTGATTCCTTCAAAGAGGACTTAATCAGATATAGCAGACTGTCGGAGACAAGCAAGGATAAGATTCAGACATCTTTCTAATCAATGGCCAAAGCAGACTTTGAGACTATAGTGAAACAAGGAACATACTTAAGCTCCAAAGAGCAATGAAGTCTTTGGATTACAAAAACATAAGGGGCTTAAGGTTACAAGCGAGATTTTACATGAAAGACACTTTTTATTTTAAAAATTACATCAATGAGTATTTTCCTGTCCATTTACCCAAACTGCCTTGTCAAGGAGTCAAATGAGTGCTAGGGCAAATGAAGCAGCAGAAGCACAGATTCAAGGTGGGAGCAATGCTACTCCTTTGTGTGACAGCAGCGTCCTAGATCCACACAGCAGCCTCATCAATTCTCAGGAACAGACAGGTGTTGGTATGAGCAGTCAGACTTTCACCCTACATCTCTTCTGTGCAACTCACAGACATACTGTGAGACTCGAAAATCAACACATTGGGCACAGCCAATCTAATTTAAAGTAATTACTTGTAGACTAGTCTAGAGGATGGGAACTGGAAGGGCAAAGCACTACACTGAGTGTTGGGGGTTAAGTTTTTCTGTGGAATTTTTCCCCCCCATAAGTTGCTAGGAGACTAAATACTAATAGTTAAAGGGTGCCCAACCCGGACAAAGGAAGTTGATCACTTAGTTTTGGGGAAGGAAAAAAGGCTCCCGAGAGCTGAGGGTGGGGGGCTCGCTGCTCTCGGTTTTCTGGGGAGAACAGTCAGGTGACAGGTAGCTGCGTGAAGTCCACGGTTAACGGAGGAGTCTGGTCCTGAGAATTCTATCATCTGTTGGAGTGCCCAGGAATTCGGAGTTTCTTCGCTGCCCTGCTGGATTTTGGGTCAGCCCGGGTCCAGCCGCTGCGGGTTCTCCGGCACTGCCAACTTTGCCTGCCAGGGCACCCCCCTGCCTGCGGAGGACAACCCACTGCTTCCAGCCATCAGCGCCGGAGCTTCCACCGTTTGCCCTCGGGGTTCTTGGTTCTGTTCTACTATCGTTATAATTGCTGTTGTTGTTTGTCTGTCCTGTTATAGTTACTAGTAAAGGACTGTTATTCCTTTCCCCAGAGCTCTGACTGAACTGAACATTTTTTAATCTTCCAAATTATAATAACACGGAGGGAAGGATTTGAATTCCTCATTCCTAGAGAGGCCTGCCTCTCCCTAGCAGACACCTGTCTTTTAAAACCAGGACACTGAGCCAGGCACCCCCAAAGCAGCGGAGGGATTCAGATTCATCCCATGAGCCTTTCCCCCTCAATGCTGAGTAAAGGAAGAAGAGGACTCACCCTGGTCTGCTGGCTCCATAGTTTAAGCCCTCTAGTCAGTGGCTAAGCTGGATATCAGACACAGCCTGCACTATGCACCCCATTTTTTTGTAACATACCATTTTGAAGCAGTCGAAAGCAAAACTAAATCCTGCACTAGGTAGGATATATGTAATTAGTGACTCAAGTTTCTTTGCATCTGTCTTCTGCACCCCACTTTCTGACAAATGACAAGTATTGTAATGTTCCTTACTGCCTAGAAATTTCCTAATTAACATTCTCACACCTCTTAAAACAGATTAGTGTAATTACAAAGCTCCTGTTTAACTTGCAGTCACCTCAATTATCAGTAAAAAAAAAAGAAAAAATCAAAAGCAAATGTTCTTTAACATCCTCAGAACAAAATTAAAACTAATTTTACCATAGCATCTGCTGGGAAGGGAAGCACTGATGAGTCATTGAAAACCGATATGGTCACAGACAAAGGCCCTCTAACCAATTAAAGTTAGAAAGTGGTATGTTTATTCACTGGCAGGTGGCATGGGAGTCATCTCCGAAAGGCATGGACGCCCCAAACAAGGCTCTTTGCTCTCTATTTATTTTCCAAGATCTTACATACAATACATATGCATAACCCCAGCACCTCCCATCCCCGCTCTGTATTAAAATGAGGCTATCAGTCCTTCAAGCTGTGCAATTCTTCTCTTGAATTGGGTCAGTGGTCTCTAATTGGGTCAGTGGTCTCAAAGGATGAAGTCAGGAGAGTCTTCATCAGGTCTCTGTGGCCCTCTGGCACAATCCAAGGTCCCCTGCTTCGTGATTGATTGATACCAAGTCCAGGTGCTGGCCATTGTTCTTAGTGGTTTCAGTCTGCTCTTATGACGGTTCACTTACTCCACTTTTTCTATGAACAAGCTCATAATATAACAGTTAGCTCTAGCTTGGGCACCTAATAATCATTAACCTGCCATTTACCAATGTAACTTACATCTTGATCAATATAAATTGCTTCTAACCCTTAGCTAAAATCTTAACTCTTTAAAGTCATGTCTCACTGAAAACTGTGATGTGTGAAAAATAGCCCAGTGAGAATCAGACAACAAACACTGGGACAAGCTATAGATGGTGCTTAGCATGGCCCCAGATCTGCAAGAGCATTCATTTCCAATGTTCTGGATGACGTGTCCAGTAAGAGCTACCAAGACTCCTTCAAAATGAATTTTGTGAGGTATCAGCCTAAAAAAGGGGGGTTTCCTCACCAGCTTCTGTTGTCTGTCAGGCGAGGAAACACTCCTGCAAGCAGCTCTGCCAGCAATGCTGAAGAGAAGAAAATGTCCAGAATAGATGGACTGTGAGCACTTGCATCATCAGCATTTGCTTTGAGCCTGTGTGCCCCAAGCTCAGACTGCAGAGCTGGGTTGGTTTGCTGTTCCCTGCTGCCCAGCACCACGCTGGGCTTAGCAGGGAAACTGCCACGGGCACAGGCTTTGTAGGGGAACCCAAGCAGGGTGCTAGAGGCCTGCCAATAATACACACTAGAAAATTCTGTTCTGGGACCCAGAGAAGTGCCTGGTGGAAACCAGATAAGCAGGTACTCCTCAAGCAGGCATATAAAACTGCATAGTGCCTCCCTCCAGTCTTTGGGCTACTTTCCCACTGTTCCAGACCTGCTGCTCCATGTCCAGCTTCCTCTGTATTCGGAGGTATAAACAGCTCCATGGTTTACTCCCACTCTACTTGCAGTGGTTGATGGAAAAAACCCTATATTCCCCTATGGAATTTGAGAGCTGGCATCATGCTTATAGTATTGTGCAAATAGACAGGCAAGGGGTAATGCTTTCCTGTACTTATTTCCTTTACCTTTGAGTAATGAATAAGTTCCCAAGCAGCAACTGATCTCTCTTTGAGCTGGAGGCTGCAGTCTACAAGCTGTGAGCTCATTTCAGATCTTTACATCTGCAGGGACAGTTGATGTTCGGCACAGCAGAATAGATGTATGAAGCTGAAAAAAGATATGGGCAGTATTTTCTAACCAGTGTTCAATTTTGCCTTCTCATGTCGGTTTCTTGGTCACACTAAAGCTAATCAGAACACAACCCTCAGCAGATCAGAACCTACAGCTCTGGCAGAGCCTGAGAGGCTGTGCGCAAGCTGGCCCAGCTGACAGTCCTGCATTTAAGAGCCAAAGCCACAAATTGTCTTCTACCAGAAACTAGTTAAATGGGCACTACACCATGGAAAGTTGCTGGATTCTTGACAGCAGAACAACACCAGAAAATCGTGCAATGCTTCTTGCTTCTAGCCGCAATGGGCAGAAACTAAAATACAGGAGATTCCATTTGAACGTGAGGAAGATTTTTTTTACTGTGAGGCTGACAGAGCATTGAAACAGGCTGCCCAGAGAGGCTGTAGAGTCTCCTTCTCTGGAATGAGTCAAAAGCCTTTCGGACACAATTTTGAGTAATGTGCTTTAGGGTGTCCTGCTTGAGCAGGGAGGTTGAACTAGATGATCTCTTCCAACCTTACCTATTCTGTGATCATATACTTTATTACAGCATTTAAGTTTTGAATTCCCCTATGAGAGATTCAAAAAAGGCTGTATTTGAAAGGCTAAACAAAGTCCTCTTCCTAAGTTTTGATTCATTAGGGATGAAAATAATATACGTTTCCCTAATACCTAAGAAATGGTATGCATTTTCTCCCAAACACATTTCCCAGTAAGATAAAGGAAACTGAAACTGCATGAACTCTGAAATCTGACAGATAAAGGACAACAGGATGAAACAGAGTCAGTGTTTTGATGCCCTTGTTTGCTTTCAGTGAACAGTTTTAGAATAAAGAGCTGGAGGGATGGTGTTGAACAGGGAAAACTTCACTGCAGTCTTCACAGATGAGTACACCAGCAGAAAGCTGGGTGAGGACATTTGTCTTTACTTCCCCATGCTCAGAGACTGGTTTACTGATTAACCTGAAAAAGCTAACATCTGCAGTGTATCAATCAGCTAGCAGACTGGAGACTGAGGTATCCTACAGAGACTGAGGAAATAGCATTAAAACCCCAGGAGGGTGTGCCTTCACCTTTGACAGCCTCTCTCTTCCTTCTTGCAGAGGAAAGATGTCCTGATTGAAACCCACCTGTGCCGTGACCATGCTGCCCTCTGATTCCCAGCCACACCTCCTATGGACACCTTGACTTGCTCTAGAGCTTTTCCTAATTGAAAGCTGTGGCTGGAAATGTCATTGCTTAAGTGTTTAAAATGTCCTGGTAAATGTTTGTAGGGATGTACCATCACAACATTTTTCTCTGGTGATGGTATCAGCTGAAGAGACCCTCACTGTTTCTGGGGCGCTTCCTCAGCCAAGGCAAATGGAGAGAAAATCTTTCTCTGCATGGAGACAGCTCTCTGTCCCTCCCTGTCTTCCTGCCTTGGGTCTCTCACAGCACAGGTGAAGCAGCCCCCATAGCATCAGAAGTACCAGAAAGCACTGTGCTGCCACGGGAAAAAACAGGACCAAATCACTTCTCTGAGCTTACACGTTGCCACTGTGGATGCTCTCACCTCGCTGTGGCTCAGTGGCACTAGACATCAAGCCCTGAGCAAAGAGGGGAGAGTTGAAGCACTGAAGATGTTCTTCTTGAACAGAATGAGCTAAAAACCTCAATTGTGGCATTCCACACAAAATCTAGATTTCATCTATATGATAGAAGGTGGAGGAAGGAGAAAGACATCTACAAGAATCTGCTTAATCTGTGGGATTTCTCATCACACCTGACAGCAGCCACCACTGCTCGCTGATGAGACCACACAAGGAGTCAGGCACATCCTCACCACCTGACAGGCTGTGATAGACTGTGAGGGGACAAGAGGCCACAGATCCATCTGAACGAACTGTCAGCATTGTCAGTCCCTAAACACAGAGCAGAAATTATTTATTCCTACAACCCACAAAATAAGACAATCTTTTGAGGTGGCTGTCTGGGCAGCCAGTAATAACTCAGAGTCTACGAAGTGACAGACAAAGAGGGAAAAAGAAGCAGAAGTGGAATAACTTTCTATCTCTGGCCCAGCTTCTGCATTTGAACAACTACACAGAGTGTCTACACACAACAGACATGAAATGCTGAGTTACACAAGAGTTGTTATGGGGCTCTGAGTAACATGGTCTAGTGGAAGTTGTTCCTGCCCATGGCAGGGAGTTCGGAACTAGCTGGCCTGTAAGATCCCTTCCAACCCAAACTATTCAATGATTCTACTACATCTGAGTTCTCAGTGACTGTTCTCACACAGCTGTTTTCTGCTACTCTGATACATAGTCAAACCAAGATCAATACTGTAGACAATAATCTCAACTAATCCTGCAAATTGTTTCTGGCCATAAACAACAATATTGTAAATAAGTAAAAACCTATGAGAAGTCCTGAGGGAAATAAAAATGTATTACACTGAGGCAATTACATACACTTTCTATTAAGCAGACAAAGCCCACATGTTGTGGCTTCCTACACTCATTACTCCAGCAGACACAAAAATATTACAATATTAGTTTGCAGGAAATATTTCAGGTAACTAAGTACATATTTCATCAGATTTTACTGCACCATTAAACACACTCAAGTCCCATAACACACCATGCCTATACAGGGAGGGCTGTGGGACCACAGCTTGCATGTTACTGGTTTCAGAGATGCAGCTCCTCAAGCAATATCAACCAAGATATATCCATGCTGATGCCAAGGAGGAATCCTACCTCCCCCCTTCACCTTTTTTTCCCCATGGCCATGTGTGCCCCCTTCTACCCTTATGCCAACAGCTAGCATCCAATCAGCCTGATCAGGGGCCTCTCAGGAGAATAATCCCAATTAAATCAAAAGACAAAGAAATGGAATTCCAACACAGAGAGGCATTATACTACATGGCCACGTGGACACAGCCACTTTAAGTTTTTCCAGGGAGCTGAGTGTTTACAGACATCATTGAAGTCCTACCCTAGTGCATGGCTTTCCCTAAAGAATGTATCAGATCTGCTGCTCCTGGGGGAATATGTCTGATGCCCATGCAGCACTAGACAACTGCAACTGGCAGCTGTGCCAAGCCCCTCAGGAGCTCTTGAAAGGGGGTCTCACTCTCACCTCCTGATGGGGTTGAAGGGGCTGAAAAATACTCCCCCAAAAGTAACTCACCTCAGCTGTCTTGGGATGTTCCCAGGCAGATCAGAGCCAGTGCAGTTATGATCCCTTGTAGAGGGAGGAAACAAGGAGCTTCTTTTCAAACCAAGAGGATGAAATGACCTCAAGAAAAGGGGAAGGGAAAGAGGCCCTGTGTGAAGACCTGAAAATAGGATGATCCACTGAATCACAGCCAGGATAGCCATGAATGGGAGAAGGAAATTGTTTCTGAGGCTTCCAAAAACGTAAAATTGAAAATGGGGGTGGACAGAAGAATTTAACTGTTGGAAAAATTAAGGTTGGCATCAACGTATGACCTAAAGTTACCCATTACTACTCCAAAGCTACAACTAAAGTAAATAAAAGGACAGAGTATCAGTCTCAACCACAGACACCCAAGAGTCTCTAAAATATTATTAAGGTCTACCCAGAAAACTAGCATGCTTAAAAACCAGCAATACTCATGCAACAGCCCCAAGGAGTACAGGAGCAGGACTGGGATGTTTGCTTGGCAAACATCCCCCCCCCCCCCCCCCCCCCAACCTTGACATGCAGGTGGGTATCCCCATGCCAAGGGAATTCCCTGCTGCTGTCATCTTCTTGACAGCTGTGCAAGCTCACAGCCTTGGGAGCCTAATTCACAAACCCACAGTGAAACCATTGGCTCCACATTCTTGTCTCCCAGTAAGAGACCCCAGGTCTGGTCCTGGGAAGCACTGCCAGCAGCCAGGAATCCTGCTGCACAGGAATTCTCAGTTTTCCTTCACTCTGAGAATATGTGCCTGAAAAATGCACCCCGCCAAATGGATATCCACTCAGCAGCAAATGCTACTGAATCCAGAGGGGAAAGTTTTTGGGACCTTCTTCGGCTATCACCTGCTACTGGGCTGCTCCTAGAAAAAGGAGAGCAGCTAGTTGCAGGCCATTTTATGCACAATTTATACCAACACTTTACATCATGAAAAAGTGGTTTTCCTCATATGCAGAGAAAATCAAGAATGTTGGGTATCCTTTCATGCCTCCTAGTTTGTGAAACAAGAAGCAGAGAATAGGTAAAGGGTTTAATCAACCTCCAATTCATTTTCATTGTTAGCAGATGCTTCAAATTGCTAGTTATCAAGAGCTGCTTCAGTCTCTCTTTCGCAGTTGCCTAAATCCATTGTCAGCACTGACAGCGACCGAAACACAGCTGACAAAAACCAGCGACGCTCGAGCACAGAACAGAACAGCTCTGCCCAGCTCCTGCTCAGAAAGGCCTGCTCGGAGCGGGAGCCAGGGCGGTGCAGGCGGAACCACGGGGACAAGAGGGAGCAGAGCCAGCAGCGAGCAGGTGCTGGGATGGGGCTCTGCAGAGCACACAGGAGAGAGGATGAAATTAGTACCCCCTCTCCCCAAGCCCTCCTGTTCCTGGGGCTGCACGGGGGGCACTTACCTTGTGTGCGCTGTACCAGGGGCCAGACAGGGGCCCGCTCCCGCTTCCCGGTCCCCCAAAGGATGCATTCCAGGATGCCTGGGATGACGTCCCTGACCCTGCCCTCAGGCCCCAGCCGCTGGCCATGCCGTGCACTGTCACAGCAGTGCGAAGGGGTGGCTGCGAGGAGAGGAACAGGATGTGGACGTGGCACTCCCTGCTGTGGGGAAGGCTCCTCACACGGGTCACTCTGCAGGTGTGTGCGTGGGGCTGCAGCTGCCGCTGTGCACCGGGACACCCTTAGCTGGGGAGTAGCTGGAGCATAGGAGAGGAAGAAGAGCTAGACAGAAGGTTTCGCTGCTCCTTCCCGGGGCATTCAGGTGCCTTTTTTGCTGTCTCTGACTTCCCCAATGCCCCACCCTGCTCTGAAGAGGCAGCCTGGGAATTTAACTCCTTCAAATCGGTGCCTAAATCTAATGGTTAAGTATTAATTCCTCACTGCTAGATTGCAAAACTTAGTTGTTGTTGTTCTCAAAGGCAGATAGTCACTTACTTAAATTCTTACTTGTGTCCTGTATTTTTCTCTCCTAACTATTTCCTGAATAGTTTCTTTGCAGAGACTTCAGGTGATGTGTTTGTTCCCAGTCTGCGGCTTTATTCATTCATTCTTTTGGTTTTGATTTGATCATTTATTTCTGGAAGACAACGACTAAACAAGCTCATTAAAGGGAGAGTAGAGCTAGCAAGGTAGAAGCTTGATAGAACTACACAGCAGACAGCAGCAGGCTCCTAGAGAAGCATAGAAAGGAATATTAAGACACCAAATCTTCAGGCTCTGGACAATACAACTGCATGCAATCCAGCGAGCTCATACTCTGCCTTGGAGGAGCTGACTTGTATTAGTTCATTCCATTGCTTAGCTGGGTTTGAAAACACCCAAAGTCCTGACAATTATTGCAGCAGACAAGGGTCAGTGGGCAATAAATCTGCTCCCGGCTGCAATGATTTTCTCCTACTCTTAAGAACTGGCATTGATTATTTAGTCCTCCCAGTATGGCCTGTGGTCCTACCATTAGCAAGATGCATCGAGAGAGAACAAGTCGGCGTGCAGGATAGCGGGCTGGGGACCCTAACAGAAATGAGCAGCAAAACTAACTGCCAGTATGATTAATTAGGTCAAAAATAGAAGAAACACATAATTACAGGAAAGAAATGGGAGTTAAATTAATACTTTCCAACTTGAACGCATAATGTCTTAGCCACAAGGATGTTATTTGAATCCAGACAGAAAATTGTACCGAAAAGGTAGAAGTGGCAAGGTAATGCTTCAGTTAGCTGACGGTGTAACTCCCCAAAACACAAATTCTTGCCTTACGGCAGTAAGTGTTTTGTTCATGTGTGTGGCCTAACTTGAAATACCAGTTTCTGTGATCTCAGCCCCAGTGAGTTCTTTGTAAATATTGGAATTAGCTGCAGCCATATATATATATAGGTAGACAGGAGAAAAACAGCTCCAGTATTTCATGGCTGTGTAAATTGCTGCAGATTATTTTTACAATGTTGTGTAATTATTCTCTGTAGTTTAACCTTACATTATAGAAAAAAACTCCAGGCAATCTGGGTTATGGTTGCAAAAGATCCAGTGCAGTGAAACTGGAGTGTAAACTGCTGCAATGATATTTGCCCCATCCAAGGAGAGTAGAAACAATAGCCCAGAGGGAAGTGTGAAAGGACCCATTCTTCTAACTGGAGCGCTAAACTGGAATTCTGCTGACAATTTAAGTGTCAACATCAGCTACTTCAGGGCGGATCATTTGAACAGAAAGGCCAGGCTAATATTCCTATTTGTCATCCTCAATTTGCACTTGTTGTATAGCAGATCCTGGGGTGAAGAGGAAAAGCAGCAACGATTGTTGAAGGTTGCTGAGCTGAGGAAAGTTCTCCCATTCCTCACTCTTCCTCGCACAGTCACCTCTGCCCTAGCTCAAAATAGGAAGCAAAGAGGTTGATGCCCCCCCAGGCTGGAGAAATTGTCTTTGGTAGCAAAAAGCCACAGTGGTCCCTTCCAGCCTGCCAACGACCTTTGCAGTGTGGTTCTCTGTTAACAAAAATGCCCAGATTGGTAGGAGATTCAAAAGGAGCGTAAGGGGAGTGGGAGGAGAGGAGCAGCCCAAAATATCTCTTGGGGACAGTTGCTGTTGTTTTGCTTCATTCTTGTTGGTTCACTGCCTAAAATACAAATGTGACTGTGGTTTTCTCTTGCATAAGAAAGCTATTGGAACAGGTTTTCTGTAATGCTGTCTACACAGAGCCCTCGTTGAATTGCTTTTGAAGTTGATCTAACAGTGACAGTTGTTGCGCAGTTGGGTGCAGACATACCCACTCTGTCTAAACATGCCAGGGGCCCTTGTGGCATCCTTTATTTATTAAAGATCTCTGATTGTCTTGTGTTATAATGTTTTAGCTGAGAACATTACTCCCAGTTTTCAGTTGTGCACAGCTATGCTGAAAGTTTATTCCCAAAGTCAAGTTTCTTTTGAGGGTCCTTCAAATCAGGGGTGTTCCTCTGCCAGCTGGGCCGGCAAAATAGACTACAGCCACTTTAAAAGCATGGAAATATATTTTCAGTGGGTACTACAATACATTAACAAGGTCACATCACTGGGGATATGTGCAGAGTGCACCATGTACAAATTTCTGTTTGCGTATTTTTAGTTGTTGTCTTTGTTGTACTGTGGGAAAACTGAGGTAGCTCAAAAAGTACCTCAAGAAAAATATCTTCAGGAAGGTGACCTGATTTGCTCTTGCTGGACCTGTCTGTTTTTACACCTGGGTAAAGGCAACAGATGCACAGATTTGTGCCTGTCTGTGATGGCTGACCAGGTCAGTATCAGGACAGGAATGTTTCTCTCTGTAAGTAGCGCTTCACCCTCTTGGAGAAACACACAGCACAAGGTAGCACCTGTGAAGATGGAGTAGACGCTGCTTGAGTAGGTTTGCTGAAAAATCTCAAGGCTGGTTAAAGACAGTAATGTGTAAGGCTGCAGTATTTGACTGTTCTCATTCTATTGCCAGCCAGAGTAGAAGAGACTTCACAGCCTGGGAGATTACATCCACCTTCTCTAGTGCTTCCCATCAAGTTCTTAACACCTTGGGTTACTTCTGAACAATGGAGATGCGAGAGACTGTTTTGGGTGTTAATTGCATAGATTCCCTCACTTGGATGCTGAATTTCTATCTGATATTCTTGGGCCAAGCACTGGTTGCTGTTAACAATAGATAATGTTCCTCTGTTTGGTCAGGAGGATTTGGAGACTGCAATGGATGCTTTGTCAGCTTCAGATGATGTGGGACAGTGCCTGATCTGTGTTTCTCCCTGAGCTCAGGCTCGTATGATATTGGGACCTCATAAACCAGCAGACTAGGCAGTTTCCTACCCCTGTTTGCTTTAGCCTCTGGAAGTCATCCATGAAGAGCTTGACCTGGTGCCCTCTCATTTGGGACACTCAGTGCACTTGGGTGTCTGAAGAGGAAACAAGAGGGTTTTTCACATTTACTTGCCCATGCCCCATCACTTCTCTGAGCTTACACTTTGCCACTGTAGATAAGCCACACTCTCAGCTGAGAAGAGTCCTCGTCCTTGACTACTGGGCTCTGGTCACAGTTACTGAGAGTTTCTAAGACAGAAAATTAGAGTCAATGGTCTCCTTCTCTGCCAAACAGGAAGTCAGCCTTTTGTCCAGGGTACATAGGCATTCCACTGTGAGGATAGAGCCCAGGTGATGGGAAGTCCAGCACTGGGATGGATGGTTCCAGCTGGGTGGTACAGGAGAGAGTTGAAGACCTTGCTTTTACCTCCTCTTCAGAGGACCCAGCTGCCAGTGCCAGACGAGTGCCAAAAGTGCTAAGCTTGAGCAGGATGATCAGATGTGTTTCTGAGTTAAATGTCTACAAGCAGACTTCTGCTGGGTCACTCACTCTGTGTAAAGGCTGTACCTGTGGGCTGGGCATCTGCCTGGAGCGGGTTGCAGGCAGGGAATACCGTGTAATGGACAGTACAGGACAATTTGTGGAAGTTGTGTACCAACAGTCAGTTGGTTTTTACCAGCAGCTTTCATCTCCCTTCCCCCAGTAGCTTTACAAGACCATGGTGCAAGTATGTACTAAGTTCATATGCTAGCAATTACAGTCTTTTGGAAAGTTGCTTTCCATCTTGAAGTCTACAAATGTACAAAAAATAGGTCCTGGAATCAAGATGTACATTACAAACCTTGGAGAAGGCTTTTGTCCTTCCTTTCTGCATGGTGGATCAGTGAGAAATTTGTAGACTTTGGAGATTTTCATTTTTGCCTTTTAGACCCTACCAATTTAGGCTTAATCCTGATCCTTTTAAAATCAACGTCAAAGTCCCCACTGACTTCAAAAGAGACAGCCTCAGCTTTCAAATGCATTAAAGAATAATTTTAAGCAAACAAACCCGGAATGGATAAGAGTTGCATTTTCTCTCTCTATTAGGCATGCAACTTATTTTCTCCAAATGTAAACGTTACCTGGAGAACTAAGCAGTGATGTGGTTTTTATTATTTCTTTAGGAGGAGGCTGTAGTACCCAAAGTATATTCCATACATACTTCTTCATTTAGGAGCCAAACATAGCTATGTAAAGTGAGCGGCTTGTTTACAGTAGGCCCTTATGTCTTGCTATCAAATTAGTGGCAAATCAGGACTGCAGTAAACAGAGGTCAAAGATCAAACCCACAATTTCACATAAAATTCCAGACCATGTACACAACATTTAAAATGCAAAATCTTTGAATCACAAGACCATCAACTGCTCTTAAAACTAATCAAAAGCAGGATAAGGACTGAAGGAAATGAAATATAAACGTGATTTTAATCCAACTTTTAATGGAACAACTACATCATGGGATCTTTAACCATGACAGCTGGTTCCATGCTACTTATTACATACCATGAAACAAAGTTTTGGTACATCTCTCTGGCTATTCATACATGCTGTTTTGTTTATTTTTCTCCAGTTTTAAATAAAGATAAAATAAATTACATAAGTGTTACCACCTAAGATTTTACAGTGGTTCTGCTCCTGCTAAAACCCATGGTAGTTTTGCATCATGGGTTTTTTTTTTTTTTTTGTGCATTGTTTCTCTGTGTTCAGAATAGGAATGACAAGATGCCGTGTGCTCCATTTTGTAACTGTGTTTGAACAGTCAGGTGCCTTGGCTGGTGGTCCCTTGGCTGATGGTCCCTTCCTTATCTGGAGGTCAGTGCCCACATACATGCCCCACAAGAGTTCCAGGACCATGCCAGTCCCATACTCATGTGTCAGAGTAATTCCCACTCTGAAGTGGTCTGGGAGGAATTCTCTGCACCCAGCTAAGGGAAAGTAAGGATGCTGACTCCTTAAAACTGAAACATATTTGTTTAATGAAGATTTTGTTGCTGAATGCCACCAGATGTCAGCATACACTATATGATTAAAAGCAAGTGTCTAAGACCTCTGAGAAGAGAGCAGTAAAAATAATGCCTTCTGTCTCATGGAAATGATGAACCAGAGCAGCTTTGCTGGGGAAAGAATTATGGCAGGGATTAGCTGGAAGAAATTGCCTATGAGGTTTTGCTCAAATATCTGCTTACCTCTTCCATCCTTGGGACGTGACCATCCGCTCTACCTTCAACCCTTCTCCCAATCCAGAGGTATGTAAGAGGCCTGGATTGGCCCTGTCCTCATATAGCTCCATGGGGTTTCCTAGCACGGACTCAAAGACCTGTGTCTTCCTCTTATCCAGGACAAGAGAAGAGAGGGGACATTGCTGAGGAGCCAGAGCCCTGGTTTTCATGTATATAGTTAGGGAAGATACACCTCGAGCCCAAATGCTGCAACAGAACCTGCTCTGGCTGTGAATGAACATGAGAACCCACCAAGGAGGTGGGCACAGAGAGTGTTTTTTGATGACTTAGGGAAAAATTATGATCAGCAGGAAAATTGTGATGCAATTTTTTTATTCCCTGACATATTCTTTCCCACTCTGGAAAATGCCAGAAGGACAAAGCTCTTCTTTGGATGACCCAGTTTAATATCTGCTCAACTGAAGTTCTCTACTTTAATATG
Organism: Hirundo rustica; assembly: GCF_015227805.2. Classification (NCBI taxonomy): domain Eukaryota; kingdom Metazoa; phylum Chordata; class Aves; order Passeriformes; family Hirundinidae; genus Hirundo; species Hirundo rustica. The sequence goes on along the minus strand of NC_053450.1, from coordinate 22,295,875 downwards.
GGCATCTGAGGGTTGTATTTTCTCCTACTGAAATCAAATGACACAGCTCTTCAGAGTAAGGTAACCTGCAGGAAGGCTTCTTCCCTGCTTCTTATTGCCTGTCTTATGGCAGGACCTGTACTAGAACCAAACATGCCCAATCCACATCATGACGGCTTGATGATTTAAGGTCCATACACAAATACACACACTCTTGTGTGTATGTTCTCCTCTTCCTTCAGTCACAAGCATCATTTAAAACAGCCAAAGCAACAAGGCCCCTTCAAAACTGCTTTCCCTGATCAATGTGTGCCGAGCTGAAACCATTATTCTGCCGCTGTAAGTTCTGACCTAAGTCTGCCACTGTCCACACACATCCCAAGAAGTCACAAAACATTGATCTATCAGAAAGTCCAAATAAGAAAGTCAGAACCCAAGGGACAACCGAGCAAAGTACCATTCCTTTGGTGCTGTTTTCAAGTTTCCCAAAACATGTCCTCTTTTTCTGTTTTGGAGTTTTAATTTAGTTTTGAGGATTTTACTATATTTGGCTGATTTTCTGAGTGTACAGCAGCTTCAGTTGAAGGTCCAGTGCAACAGCTCCAAGTGCACTGGCACCCCTCCAGATTTCACAGCCGTGACTACTGTGCTGCAGCAGATAAATTCTGCTGGAGGCACGTGCTGTTGTCACCACACACGAACACAGCAGAAATGATGCTTTGAGGCAGCTTCAGAGGTTGCAAATTCATAGAGAAGACACAAAAAACACAGCGCTTCTGGACACTATCAACACCATTGCCTGCATGCTATTCAGCTGCTTTGCTCCGGCTCAGCAAATCTGGTGTTTCCCAGAAGCACCAGATGTCCACACCAGAGGCACGTGTATGCAGATGGTCTGCATAGCAAGCTCACTGCACATGTGTATGCAGTAACATCACTGAAACTCATGCAATCCAAGGGCAAAGATCCATCAGTTCTTTCAGTTTCGTCCATGGCATGAGTTGGCTTGACCTGAGGATGGTCCTGTGTGAATAAATTGAGTCTCACAAGAAGGAGTTGTCCTCCCTATATCTTATGTAAGTGGCCTTACCTAGCAGTAAGGGTAAGGGACAAGAAGTCGAGAGATTGCCTGGGGAGTGCCCAAATGCCTGTTTAACCTGGCTGTATCTATGCTTTAGGAAATCCCCCCTCTTTGCAGGGAATAAGGCAGGCACCTTGTTTCAAATCAGTGGAATACCCTTAAACAGGATTTGGGTGCCTACGTGCCTTTGAAGAGCTGACCTGTGCCTCAGAAACCTTATTCCACTGAATAGCCCACTGACTTCAGAGGAAGGAAACTGCATATTATAAAATCTGTATTCCAAAACCACACTGAAACCAGCCCCGGAGCCAGATACTTCATGTATTACAGCCTTGACAACACTTACATATGGTGGCAGTGAACTGAAACGGAGTATGATAAGGTCTGATCTGGATTGAATCTGTTCTAAAAAAATAGTGATTTAAAAATAAAAATTATGGTATTTTGGTAAATCCATAAAATCCTTGCAATATTAAACATAAAAACTAAAATAACCTCAGGCAACCTGTGGGATAACTGGACTGAGAACACACTGGTTTCTTCCCTCCAAGAAATAAATTGTTACCATGAATACCACATATGTCTGTGAGTGTGTGAGTGTGCTGGGAGCAGGGGAAGAGCTGAAATATGTTTAATAACCAGTCAATTGATATCACAAACCTTGTATATACACAATATTCCTTGTTAAAATATTTGAAGAATTGGAAACAAGTTTTCTTCACATTGCAAAGGACAAACCTTTTTATGCCTCCACATTTTAAATTAAGATCCAATAGGTTTATTTCCCTAGAAGTTTTGTTTTCATAAATGTACTATTTTGTGTTCTAAGGACAGATAAGATACCCTGATTATAAACTAGCTTTTGCAAATACCAAAGATCAAAGTCCTTTTTGTTTTTTGCTATAACTACAGAAATACTCACTGTAGTGTTTTGGAAATGCTGCTTTCATCCTTGTAAAACCATCCAAGCAAGAAAAGGACATACAGATCTTCAGAGAGGGAGATAAAATTTGGAATTATTTGGACAGAACAACAGTAAATAATAATAAATCAAGAACATGGTGATAGAATTCTTTTGCAGGGAACATCTTCAATGAGGTATATTGACACAGATGTTTCCTGAAAGAACAAGTAGAGATCCCTGAAGCATTTGCTGCAGAAGTGCAGATGTTTGCTTTGGTGAGCAATACTATCACCATGAAAGTAAACAGGATTTTGCAAGGGTATGTCCTGGGGGTGTATTACTTTATCTTCATGCAAATTATGGATTTTAAGTACTTCATTGAAGAGGAACCTTACCTTGTTAGTAGAGAAAAATACTTTTGACTGTGATGTGAGTTATTTTTTAGACACAGACTGTTTTGTTAGAATATGCATTCAAGAAAATTGAATAGAAATAATATATGTATATAATAACTCCATAAGGGATATTTCATGAGTTTTTCCTTTCTTTGGAGTAAATATTTATTTCTTGCCAGAAATTTTGTTCCTCATATAGAGTCTGCAGAACATTCCTTTCTGGGGTTGTTGTTTTTTTTTTTTTACAATATTATAATAATTTTAAGATTAATAGATTTTTGTTAACGTCTGGCTGAATGACACTGTCCCTTTTTCAGCTTAGACATGAGGAACTGATCTTTCTTTTGAAAATACCTTTTTTATTATTAGAAAGCCATTTGTGATGCAGAGTTTACAGACTGTTTATGATAGTTTTGAACATGATGGAAAGGAAAAAAAGAGCAGTTGAAATTGAAATCAAGCTATACCAGGCAAGGAAAACTATTATATAAGGAAAAGATTTACAGGATTTCAATCAAGAGCGGCTTGTGTGTGTAGCACATGGAGAGGTTTTGGTGTTGCGGATCCTCCAATTCCTCATCCACTCTTTGCACATGTGGAATAAATGGATTCCACCCAAATCTTGAGCCTGCAAGGTTTTCCTTTGCCTTGTAACATAATCTGCTAAGTGGAATAGGTTTTGTGAGTTTCTCCTAAAGGTTGGTGATCAAATCCCAGATGCGTGTGTGGGTGGGGAGAGACCATTTTCAGTCCATTGTAGAACAGGCTTTTTCAACTATTAGTAGAGTTTTGTGCAGAAACCTACTCATCTCTTTATAAATCAAATGCAGCAATTCCTGTTATTTTAATAAGCACAACATGGAGTGTGCACAGATATCTTCACTTATTGCCATGGTTATATAGATCAGGTTTGTGTCTGCTGGTTTGCTAGCTCAGGACATGCGTAACAGCAATGCGTGACAGAAACTGTGGAGATTGGCTTTATAAATAGCTCAAATCCGCACAGAAACTGTAAGCCAGGGGGAGTTTGTGTCTTTGACATTTTGAGGGGGTTTTATTTTTTCCTTTTTTCCTAGAGGGTGATTTTAATTCTCCAAGAAATAGTATTTTGGAATTTGCAGGGTATAACCGATTTTCCATAACTTTTTACATTGGATGCATCTGTGTTTGTCATTCCTGCAAAGACTCGTCTCAGCCCCTTGTCTTTTCTATTTTTATGCCATCTGTCAGGATGAATCTTTAGTATGTATACATCCCCCTTTCCCCCTGTGTCCTGGGACACGGGAATGGCAAAGTAGAGATTATGTCCTTAAGCCTGAACATGGTTTCTGAGCCATCCTTTATATATTACAGCATTATATGTAATCCCATCCTTCCGAGATAAAATTTTTCTAGCCTGTATAGCTCTTGAGGTTGCTAATTTTGAAAATCCAAGTGTAGACAAAGACTACTGAAGAGAAGAAGGAAAAAAAATTCTAATTGCTAGTGAAAACAAGAAAGACAAGAAAATCCAGCGGCCAGGCAGGCATCGAGTCAGTGTCACAAGCCCTTCCTAATCAAAATACGGGTGTACTTCCCTGGTGGCAAGAGGGGAAGGGGTTTGAGACACACTGTCTTTCAGCTGGGATTGCTGCATGGCAGGTTCTGCTGCAGCCTGCTGGGGAGGCTGCCTGGTGTGCTGCAGAGCTGCAGGGTGCAAGGATGGGGATCGGAGCACAGCCTGCTGGGTGGGATCTGATTGGGTTTGTAGCACTGCACAAACCTTCAGGTCGAAGTCGTCTAAAATAACCTTGAGCTATTTTTGTCTTGCATGATCCCAGATGTGGATTTCCTACCATTAGCACTCATAGCAATGGTAAAGCTGCTTGTAAAACATTGGTTTTTTTTTTTTTTTTTAAATCGTGCTTTTTTGTTTGTTTTTATAATTAAACCTAATAAAAAGCAGAACTCTGTCTCAGGTTTCCAAATCAGCACTTAAAAGCTGGCCAGGAAAGAACATCTTCCCACAAAAAAAGAGAAAGAATAACTAAGAAAAATAAATATCTAATTTGAAAAATGCCAAAGGAAAACATATTTGCCAGGCATTTTAGCTTTTGTAGGTCACCCATCAGCCTCAGGTATGGGTTGCAAGTGTTCTCTGTGTTTGTGGTTTTAAATAGCATGTTGCAAGTATCAAGCTTTTGAAATAAATTAGTTCATTAGTGATAGTTGATCAATGATACGTTGTCTGAAGCTGTAATCCCCATATTTTCAAGAAAGGGGCACTTAGTGCTTGTTATTGTTAAAACTTTGCATTCTAGCAACACCAATTAAGACTCCACTGTACAAACATGACAAAATGATAATTTTTTCCTAATAATGATTTTCACATGAAGCCCGAGAACAAATTCTCTTTGCTCTGAGCAGTTTAATTCAATGCTCCAAGGCATTGAAAGCAGCTACTTCAGAATCATGTGAGTTCTCTGTGTGCAGTCTCATTATAAGCAGGTTTTTTGTTTAGGATTCCCCATGTGTAGCACACTGTCTTGTGATGCATGCTTATTTTCCAGCACATGCTGATGCTGCTGAACTGCCAGAGCGAAATTCCTTCCTTTGCAAATGTAGTGTTGTCTTTGAAGTGGTTCACTGTGAGCTGCTTCTCAGTAAAATTGTGTGTGATAATCACCACAAGAGAATTGAAAGGGAGGTGTTTTTAAATTAAGTAGAGAAATCTCCCAAAGGGGTGGCTCAAGTACTGTAGCCCTGTAAGTCTCTTACTCTCAGTTTATGCTTCCTCTTTGTCTGGTGGAGAATAATCATAGACAAAAACTTTGAATTTACTAGAGGTTTCATAGACAAAGTTTTTAGAAGAGGAGTGATTTTGCTTGTTTTGAGGCTGTTAAAAAAGAAAGCATGACCTACTTCTTTACAGGCTGTTAAAATCAAAAGCAAAACCACCAACCAGACAAAAAGCTTGTTGGCACTTGGAGCCAGCACGCAGAGCATGCCTGCACCGTGCCATTGGAATGATGCTGAGGGGCTGAGCCCTGTTCTGGCTGCAGCACCCGTGGCAGCTGAGTCACCCACTGCCCAAGGAGCTCCAAACCAGAGCAGGACCAGCCCAGCCCAATGACTCTTGGCCTCCACACAGCTGTCTCACAGGCCCTGTTTATGGCAGGAAGTTACACTGTGGTAGTAGTCACCAGAAGTCTCGAGTAACATGTTCTAACATGATGTAATTTCCCAGTGAAAACTATTCCACTAATGTCTCTTTCCAGTTTCAAGACCAACAAACAACATTCATGTTGGGCTCAGTTCTAAGTAATGCAAGAGTGTCCAAGATGCCAGTGCAAGGAAGGTGCCAGCTCTTTTCTCACGTGCTTCAAATTTAATTTGATGCAACTGTAAAATGCCAGGTGAGACTTCACATCTGTTCTGCATCTGCATTAATTATGGCAGCTTTAAATGGATTCCATTAAGCCGGTGCACTTGTCAGATTCAAGGTTGCAGCCTGCCTTTCTGGGGGCAGCTGTGATTGCTGTCCTCCCCTCTGTAAACACCCAAGGGGACGTAAACATCCTTGTCCTTCCAAGCAGGCAAGCCCAAACCCTAGTGTATGACTCAAGACAGTAAAATTGCTGACCTGAGCCAACCCCAGGGTTAGGCTCCAAAGCACATTCACCTGCATCCCCAAGAGCCAGCCACAGGGATGAAGAACATGAACAGGTGCTGCATCTTTTCCATCAGCACGGCTGACCCTAAATAGGATGTCTGTCCCTGCAGAGGATGGGAAACTCACAATAAATACCTCCAAGGGTGAGCAAAGCAAGGGAGAGCAGGGATCTCAGCATCAACCTTCATGTAGGTAGTGTAGGCACTTACACAGTCTCACATCTCTGAGTTACTTTATGGTTTATAAGGTGTACACCAACAAATACTGACATTCCCCCAACTCTTCAGCTGACCAGTGCGCTTAATGATTTTCCACAGGTAAAAGCAAAATCACAAGACTTCAGCTTTACAAAAAATTGAACATTTACAGTGACAAAGAATCATCTAAGGACAGTGTGGCGAGGGACAGAGAAGCAAATACAGGGGAGCATGGAAGGAACACTGAAAATCACCTAGATGTACTCAGCATCTTACCATGTGGGTGCATTCTGCAGGAGGAAAAATATATTATGGCAATAATAATACTTTGCAAGCAGTATGGTGGAAGGTTAAAGCAAGAACTGACCTCACCCTGTCCACAGGGATATTAAGAGATTATCTGATATGCTTGGTCTCATTTGTGATTTTTTTTTTCCCCTTACATAAAATTTAATTGACTACAACCGATTTAGACCTGAACAAATAAAAGCCAAAGCTGCAGCAATTACTTACTCCTCAAAAGAAAAAGGAGACTCTAGAGTTAAGACCCGGGTTTTGGATGTTTTTATCTCTCCTTGGTAATTGATAGGAAGCCCACATTTTGTGTCAGAACAATGTCACAATAATATAGCAATAAATATTTGCAGAACTGAGACTTTTCATAAACCCCTTCCAAGCAAGGTGGCTCGCTGAACACATTCTCAGCACATAAGAGATTAATTTATCCTTCTATTTTCTTTTAGAGTTGGCAAGCAAAAGCACCACAGCCTGAAGTCCGTACCTCTAGAGACAGCATGGTCTTGGAATACAACCATGATTTCAGCTGAATAAGTTAGGAAATATATATTCCATAGCATTTGATACCACTTGACTCCTACATTTGGATTTCTCACATTTTGCAGCTAGGAGGGGCAATATATTTGTGTTTATGGTGGAAACAAAGAAAACCTGGACCCAGAACGGGGCGCTGTAAGAAAGGCTGGTGGTTGTATTTCAGCGCTGTCCTACACACAACTACAAGTAAAATGTATTCCCTTTATATCTCATGCGAATTCACTGTCTCTTTGCCAGGCCACAAGCATCACTGCGGCCTTGTGTGGCTTGCTTGATGCCCTGAGCTCGTTCCCTGCAGCGTTCACTGGCAGTGAGGAAAGCCCAGGTGTCCCCATCACCTGCGATGCTGCTGTGCAGGGCTGTGGGTTCGACAGCCTCAGGTGATGTTTCCCTCTCCAATCCACCTTGATACTTCAGAGCTGACAGTGACGATCTCTCTTCAGCCGGTATCAGCAGGAGAGAAGGTAAATACACACAGAGTGAAAATCACCCGTCTGCAAAATCCTAAGTGCTTGAATTAGATTTAAACACCTCTGCACAGGAAAGAGTTTCCTCTGTGTATAGCGTCTATCTTCAGGCAGCAAATACTGGTTTAACACCATCACGTCTGACCACACAGCTGCAGTTCATTTCTATCAGCCAGTAATATTGTCATGAACCTGGTTCTCTCTGGGGGTAGTTGATAGTCTTTATGGGACTAAAAATGTCATCAAATCCAGAGAAATTAATTGAAGGTAAAATAATGTCTCTATTTTGTCATTAAAGCATAATGACAAGGAAGAAAAAAGTGCCACTGCTTGAAAAATAGTTGTATTTAATACTGAGATTCTTTGGGGGTTTGATGGAAGCTTTTATTTTAATCAAGAGCCACCCTTGGAAAAGCAGGTATTATTTGCTGAGTGGCTCTAAGCGGCATATTAATATTGAGATCTTTCTTTAGCTTGTTTGCAGAATTGCCACCAATTTCTTATAGGTTGCAAAGAAGACAGTAGTAACCCATGTGTCCCACTGATCTCCTTAAAATTCATCTGTGTGGAGGCATCGTTAAAACTGCATGGTTGCTGGAGGCTGCAGTGCCCAAGAACAAGAATGCACACCAAGGACAGGAAAAGCCGCCTCTGAGTTCGAACAGTGAATTTGTATTTATTTTCTTTTATTGCTTACTCATTTACTAAGAAAGAGAACATTTGTCACTTGCTCAGTTTTTCCAGCACTGTCTCTCCCTTTCTCTCTTCTGGTCTGTGTAGGACATACACGCTATCTCCTACACCCTCTTAACTCCCAAGGTCTCTGAAATGCCTACGCCCTTGACATCCACTAGAATGTTTGGAGTTTTTTTTTTAAACTCTAGCAGATGCAGAGCCCCACCACACAGTGGGGGAGGCAGAGGACACCCAGTTCCCAGGGAGCAGAGGAAGCTGTAGGCAGCGCATCCCGCTCTGCAGAGAAAGCCTCCCGTGTCTCCCTCCTGTTGCTCTGAAAGCTGAGTTTGCCTTGATCTGAGAAAGGATATTTAAAATGAGGGAGTCAAGATCATTCACACCACTAAAACGAAGCTTCATCCCCTCATTGTCGCCGGGCTGCAGAGCAGTGAGGGTGAGAGCAGCAGCTGGCTGCACAGGCAGAGGACAGGTGCTCCCTTTCCCTCTCCAGGAACAGCCTGTCCTGCAGCAGCTCCTTCCATGTCCTCTGCCCAAATTTCCTTCCGCACCAGGGGCCCCCTGGCCTGCTGCTCTCCTATGTGGGGAGGAGGGCAGAATAACGCTTTGCAAAGCTGGCATTCAACGATGATTTCCTGTGGCCATCGTGCCACCCCACCAGGAAACGAAATCTCTCTTCAGAGACAAACCTCGTGCACTCAGAGCCATGGAGAGGGCTGTTTCTCATGGATCAATTCCCATTGCTTTCTCAGGGGGTCTCGGTGTTCTCCATGATGGGACCTTATATATTTATACGTACTTATGGCCCTACATTGTTTCATTTCCTGCTAGATTCTCACTAACAGCCTGCTTTGATTTAACTCCATGCAAGCAGGATATTATCAGCCAGGAAAACAGAGAGGATCACAATCTTGATATACTGATATTTATGAAGCAAACAAAAAGCATATATTTTTCCTCATTCTTTCCTACTAGGGTTTCCAAATGCACCTTAACTGATAGCAGTAGTGCAGTAAGGGTGTCAGCATCAGAGAAGAACAAAGCCAGCCTACTGCCCCTTTCCAGTCTTTTAGGAAATGGAAACGTGAGAACTTTTGTGGTCTCTCATGGAGGTGAAAAGTTAAGGCTTAAGTCTTAGAGGAGTGCCCATTATTGCCTAATATTCTCAATGCCCACAGGATTCACAAAAAATTGGACTGCAATTTTGATTCCTTTCTGCTTCAAAAATAGTGTTATTTTTGGAAAGAGACATTCCTGCATTTATTTCGTCTTTATGTGATAGATTTTTCCCATCCTGCATCTTTGCACTTGTCCTTATTGAATTTCACCTAATTGCTTTCAGACCATTTCTTAAATTTTTCAAGATAATTTTAAATTCCTCTCCTGCCCCCCACTCCCCCCAGAAGCCTGCCAATGTGGTGGTGATATGTGAATTTCACAAGTATGTTTGGTCTTCCATCATTCAAGTCATTTATGAGAATGCAGGACAGTACCAAGCTTAGGACAGATTTCTATGAAACCTCATACATGCAACTATTCCTGTTTGTCAGGAAATTATTAAGAACTAATTTCTGAGTACCTTCTAAATTACATTTTCCAAGTATTTGTGCACCCTTCCCACAGCAGTTTCAGCAAGCCCAAACTGCTAAGTTTCTGCATGAGAATATCAGAAAAAAGTAAAAAAATATTGCTAAAGTTGAGACATATCACACACATCTACTTCCCCTTTTCCATGATGTAAATTTCTTTTCTAAGAGGGATCACCTTAACATGATCTATTCTTGACAATTCCATGCTCCTGTTTCTTATAGTATTTTTTTCTCTAGGTACTCCTAAATATGTGCATTTATTTGGATAACTTTAAATCATTGCAAAGCTCTCTAAGTTGTACATTTCCAGACCCTCTCTCCAACTCTCACCCTTTTTAAGGGCAGGTATTTTTATCTCTCTTAGCTCTGTGATATTGTCACAATTTGGAGTCAATTGCTTCTGGTTATAGCTTGCTTTTGATAATTCTTTTTGTCTTCCAAGTTTGATTAAACTGTCCTGCATGAAATATCTAACTTATCTCAATAAACCTCATATACACCCCTCCTGCTTTCTTCTAACACACTGTCCCCTTGTTCCTATTAAAAGCACTGTGCATACGTTTAAAATTTTGCATTTTCCAGTCTTTTTGGTAGTATTTCTTCACCTTCATTCACTGAAACCTTTTTGGTTTGGTTGGAAGGCTGTTGGTAACAGCTTTGGGCCCTTCAAGATTTTCTCATAGTTACCTTATTCTTATAGGTGCAGTTTCTATTCAGCTTAAGAACACGCTCTTGTTTCGCCTTTTTGGATTTCCAGATGAAGAAGAGGTTCTAACACTCCTCCTGAGGGTAAGGTACAGTAACCTCAATTAAAAAAATTCAGCTGAATTGGGGGAGGATGGGGCTCTGAAGAACGGTCTGACACTGCACAGGGACAGCAAAGGGGTTGGGACAAAACCAGTTTGTGAGCCAAATAATGTGTTTTAAGAGTAAAATACTTCAGGGTTTCTCCAGTGACCAGGCAGATGTACAAGAGGCTCCACAGCAATTTCTTTCCCATCACCCTCATCAGGACAATGTAAAGCTTTGGCCGCATCAGGGAACTGATCCAGTAGAAACAAAAACATATTTTAGCAGAGGCTTTTCTTTTTATTTCTTGATGATCTGGTCCAGAAGAAAACTACACAAAACACTGAGCCAGTGCCATAGAGGCAGCAGTAGCGTAGCTGGAGGCAGAGAACAGCAGGAACCTCTTAAATTCCCCCCCTGGTGGAGCAGGCATTCCGTAGGTTGGCCTCAAGGGGAGAGACCAACTTGCAGATCCGGAGCAAGCACCAGTGAAATGCCATGCAGAGCAGAACTGGTCAGGAATTCTTACTTCAATTATTTTTCCCCACAAAAAAAAAAATTACATTGCAAACTTTTGGCAGGAACAGGGCAATAGCCAGAAACTTTCTTTTTTTAATGTTTTGTAACTAATTGAAATAGGATAGTTCAAGGGGTTTTGGATCAAAGCCAGCTTTTTTTTTTTCAATTGTAAGTTAATGTATAAATTTAAAAATATGATATCAACATCAGAACTATTTCTAGTTTATTATCCTGGCTGTATAGATTAACAGGACTTTGTGGATTAATGGCTGCTCCCTGAAAAAGAGAAATGTGATGCCTTTAGGATGGTATTTCCATCTTCTTCCTTTCTCAAACACAAAATATTTATGGTTTGTTGAGGAGGAAATGTGGGATAGGCAGAAATGATTGCTGTGATCCACAAAATAAGCCAGGGTGATCTGAATCAGAATTCAGGAGCTAAACTTGACTTTTCTGGGCAGCGCCCTGATGAAGTGGGAAACCCGCTCTTCAGTGACTTTAGCATGAGCAGTAATAAAAGCTTTAGCTTCAGGCAAGGCTGCCTAAACTTGCCACAGCGAAGAGGGGACACAAACAGAATTGATCAGCTGAGAGGAGTGACCAGCCAATCAGGGATTTACCCTTGTAAAATGAGGAATATACACACAAGGGAACTATTCTGCTTAACAGCATGTTAGATAGAGGCAGCGGAGCTTTCCATGTGTCCTCAGTAGCATCAGATAGCCCAGTTAACTCCTGAGCTATGGGACAGAGAAGTCATGGCAGGGTTTGGCCCTGTTTGAATGGGATGACTTTTAAGAAATATAAAAGTCAAACAAGTTGCTGGTAGTTAGGATATCTTCCCAGGATGTAATCATGGAAAATTCCTTTAAAGAGCTGGTGTTTAGACCTCAGAAAATGCACAGCAAATTGCATTGTGATTTATTTGTCGGTGTATTTATAGGTTGGGCGTTACTTTACCCCACAGCTGGAGTCAATTTTTAATATTTAAAAGTGGAAAGAAAGCAAAACCTAAACACATACAGATCTGTCTGTTTTAGATTGTGCTTTTCCCAAACATTACTGTTTAGAATTGAACCCTGAATAGATTTCTGCAGAGGCCAGCTGGCAACACAGAATTAAAATAACTGGGACTGGGTAGACCATATAGAAAGACCTCCTAAACTGCAGTTAGCTGATCTGGTATTCATAGTCACTGCAGAAATTAATCTTTCCTGATAAAGGACATGAGGTTCTATCTTTTTTTTTTTTTTTTTTACCTTCATCTCTTTGTCATTCTTTTTGTCCTTCTCTTTTCCTGTCTCTCTCTTTCCCCCTTTCCCTCTCTATTCCATTGCAAAGAGCTGTACCGAGTTGGTGTGGTACAGTGCCTTCTTTAAATACAGTAGTTGTTAGTTACCCTGAGAGCCTGTTGAAGAAACAGATAAATAGAGTGAGGGAGATGATGATTTACATCACTCTTGAACCACACACATGCAAAGGAATTAACGGAGAAATAGATGACAAAGAAATTTTCTGGTACCCATCAGCTTTTACTCAGCCTCCAAAGGCTAATGAAGAAACAGCTGGAGTCAGAAACAGATCCTATTTCAAAGCCCATACTGTACCTACACTAGAGAATTCAGTCTCCTGTGGTTCATGCTCAAGCTTTGTTACAAAGTTGTGCATGGTTTGCTGCAGAATTAAATGAACTGACAGGCCAGTGCTTAAAGCACAGCTCCAAGGACAAGGATTTGGAAATTTTATTGCGTGGTCTGCCAACAAAATGCCAGGTGATTTCAAATCTTAACGCAAAAGCGAGTTACCATCATAAGCAGGTAATCCTGGAATGCCTAACTCCCAGCAACTGTCTGTCTGTACATGTGTTTGTAACCTCTAAGTCAGCCACCAAAGGCCAGGTAACAACTCTGCTTGGTCCGTAGAGAAGGGCATTTAAGCTGGATCTGCCGTGGGCTGAGAGCAGAAGCACAGACAGATGATGCACAGCCAGTTATCAAATCCCTGTTACCAGCTCCTGTATCTGAGATTTTCTAAGGGAAAAATCACATTGCTTCTTCATCTGTCAACTACAAACTGCAGTGATGTTGCCTGACTCACAAATGTACTTCTGCCATAGGCCTGGGTAAGGGCTCAGAGCTCAGAGATACTTGGAAATTTTTTTGTTGCTGTATTATTATTGTGGATCTACTATACAAAGGAACAAAAATCACTAAGACTATTCCCAGTCTTCCTCGTTTGTCTTAGGGAGAGCTACCTGTGGAAGAAGCATTGTGCCAGCTGCCTCAGCTTCCAGCTTCTCAGAGCCTCTCGTTGTTATAGCAGAGTACACATGGAAACAAGACCATCTCTGCATGGCATATCCGACGTCATGCACGATTTCAGTCTCCAAGTTGCTGGTGAGTGGCCCTGGCACCCCTGCAGGGAGCCATGGATGTGTTTACCAACAAAAGGGCTCTGTAATGTGCAACATATGGAGATAGAAAAAACAACTCTAATTGAGAAAGGCACAATCTCATTTGGTAACATTGTTGTACCTCTTAATAGTATTTTATTTATTCTCTCTTCCCTACTGAGTCATGGTGGATGCCAAAAGCCAGGACCACCAAGCTAAGCTGGCTCCTTCCCCAAAATATGCCTTGCCTGAGTGGATTCACTCTGTGAAGGATTGCAGGGAGATGTTCTCCTTCAAAGATTTTTATATGATTGGAAGGGATGTTGTGAGATAGGCAAAGAATGCTTCCAGCTGAGAAAGGTTTTAGTTTCCTGCCTGTCTAGTCCAGAGCAAGGAACTTTTTGGCTGTCTTTGTGAAGCTGATGTCTGCGGACCACAAGGCTTTTAGTTCAAACCTCAGCTGTGAAAATGTGCACAAAAGGAGCGTTTCATTCAGCAGATGGGGGACATCTCTGTTTGAGGAAGGCAGCTAATTCAGGGTCTGGCCAGCAGCTGGCAGTCCTGGTAAATGATATATTTTTTAAAATATCAACTCTTGTGACTTGACATCCCCATCATGAATTTTCACATCCCTTCTTTGACGATCAGCACAATTACGAAAGGTTTGCATTACAAACCCTTGAGGATCAGAAAGAATCCTTAGACCAACTCCTTGCTCTTAGGGGCATCTGGTCTGGACTAGGATTAGTTTATCTCTCAAAAATCTCTGGGAAGTGAGAAAGGTAGTACAGATTGCTGTGGCAGCTAATAAGAAACACCAGTGAGAAGGGCTCATTCCTCCATATCCTAGATTCTCTGTGCATTCTTTGACAAGAAACACCTTGCTCGCTCTAGAGGTTACCCTAGTCATAGAAAACATGGCAAGGAGTATTCCTGACAGAACTACACTTCATGGGAAAATCTTTTGTTTCTACTCCTTCAAAGTTTCTGTTTGAAAAATCTCTTACTCGTCCAAGCTTTCACCAAATTCAATAAGCAAAACTCTGCCTGGATTCTGGGCATTCTACACAAAAGCAGGGCCCCTGTCTTTGGGTCTGTGATGCTTGGCCAGCCCAGGCAGCCGGGTCTGCCATGGGCTCCTGGCAGCTGGGACTTCTGCTGGGAGGCAGCGAGCGGCACTGGCAGCCAGCCCTGGCCTGCGGGACTGAGAGGGGGATGCCGGGCAGCACGCCCTGAGCCCGGACACCCAGTGACTCCAAAAAGTGAGAAGCTTCTGGCTCGGAGTGAGTCTTGGCTCCCTGTGTCCAGGCAAGGATGCTGGCATCCCACAGAGCCTCAGGTGGAGCTGCCCAATTCCCAGCTGCACAGCCAAGACCTGGGAGGACTGAGACAAGCCCCAGTGGTTCTGTCTACGCAGGAAGATAGGAGGGTGGGACTATTGCAGCTCCTGAATGTAAGTAGGAAAGGCAGGAAAAAAGGTTTTGGGCCAATTTGTTCCAAGACAGTATTTTACAATTTCTTCCTCAGGTCAGATTTTCTTGGTTTGGATCACCTCTAGTGACACAACAAAACTCCCATGTTAAAATGACTTGCAGTACTAAAATGAGGAATCTATTCCAAACTAAAGAGGCCACCTAAGAGAGGCCATCCCCTTCCCTGGCATACGTACAGACTTCGTATGAACTGCATCTGAGTCTTATTCACATGAATTACATGCTTGACTATGGAAATGGAAATTAATAGATTTGGACTGGAGCTACCTTTTTGTGAGAATGACACAAATACTACCAAATTTTTCCAAAATTTTCATGTCCATGCAGTAGTCTTCAAAATTGAAGAAATTAAAGAAAAACACTTTGTGCTATGCAATGAGAGCACAGGAGATGGAAAAGTGTATAACAAACAAGAAAAAATTAGTTCAGACATAAATATAAAGGATTCTGTCTCTCCCAGGCCCCAACCCATTTGATTCACAGTGTGTGTGCCAGCTCTTTTCATGTTCAACCCTTTTTTCTCTCTGGGGCAAGGGTGACACAGATGCAGTGTCTAAGAATAGAAGGATGCTTTGAAACTATGCAGCTGGATCTTGTGTGACACACAAAATCTCAGGAGCCGATCTCTGCATCACATCTCAAACTTTTTGTTGAACATGTTCCTGTAGAGACTTGAACTACATGAACACCTCCCTATATAAATTGCTCCAATGTTAAATGTTCCCCAGTATCATAAATGTGTCTGCACGTGATGCCCTTGTTCGATCTGTTTTAAAAATGGTGTGCCAAAGGAAAATATTTAAGGTAAGTTATCAAGTTTTGCTCAAGATTCAGATATAGCAATGTTCTCACCTCTCTGGTGTCTGAGAAGTTTTGACTTGGATACATTTCTGTAGAGAAAATATCAGAGAAATAAATATGGAACAGTTTCGTGCTCTTGATGAAGAGCAAAAGCATAGGAGCTAGAAATGGACTTTTAAAGAATTTAAGTGGAGGCTCAGGGTCACTTTCCCCCCGGCTATAAACACTTGTCATGTGGTATAGGTGAGCCTTTCCAAAAAGCAACAGGCACCTCTATACAAGAGGCAGAGTCCTTGAAAATATGTCCTCATCAACAGCATGATTCAACAATGTGCAGGGACCGGGCACTTCCAACAGCAGCAAAGAAATCAGCCTTCCCATTCCTGGCAAAATATGACTGAAGTACTCGACAGAGCAGCTCCTCCGAGCAGCTTGGTGCTATTGCTGAGTATGAAGGAAAGAGCATGAACCTTTAGAAACAAATCCTTTTGCTTTTCTGCATCTGATTTTATGGCACAAGTAAGGAGATGCCTAAAGGGTCTTAGCAACACTTTTATGTTCCCTTTCAACAGTATATTTTTAAATATGGCCAAACAAGTGCTTGTCCGTGTTTCAGTTATCAGGATTGGAAGCTATGAAGCACTGCAGCACTTAAATTCCTGGATGAAATCTTGGCTGCACTTATGCATTGAGGTTTTTTCTATTTATTTCAACAGGGTGAGAACTGCAGAGCTCTTACTTGCCTGAAACCACAGAGAGAGACTATCTGCACAGTTGGCTGCAGGAGGCTTTCACTGAGCTATTTAATGGGATTTGGGGATTGCTGCCTCATGAGAGGAATTCCTCATGGTTTCTCACTTGGTAGATCTGCGTTTAAATTCTGCTATCAGATACACGGAATAAACTCCAAAGGGTGAGGTGTGAACACGTACCTCAGGGCAGAAATCGCTTCTTTTGATAAAAACATTACACGTGCTAAGTGGGAACTCCCGGACTTATTGTTGGACACACCCAAGCTGTGTCCTTCTGTATTTGGGTGAAGAGCTGCCTACAGATGATTACCCACCCTCCCACGCCCCAGGAATACATCCACGAAAGAGGTGTAGGCAGGACCCACTGTGTGCAGTACCTGGTGTGGATAATCTCGGGCTGTATCTGAGTCAGGTCACACAGCGTGGCCACTGCTGCCTGCACAGATGACTAGCCATGCTCCACTGCAGGGCTTTATGTTGCTATTCTTTATTTAATGCTAACACAATCTATGAGGGCACATATATTCTAGGGACACTGCCTGTGAATGTAAATGGGATCTGCAAAGCCTTCCAAAGTGGGAGCTCCACTTTTCTGCATAGTGCTACATTTTTTTGAATTTATTGTCTTGCTGAATTACCAGTCATTGATAGTGATAAAAAGCATCCAGCTTGTAGATCAGATGTTCCAAGAATACATCTCAAATGTTTCACAAGGCAACACAAATCTCTTTTATTTCCATAGACCCTGGAATTTCCGTATTTCTAATTTAGGCCACTACTTTATATGATCTGATACAATTCAGGAGAAAAGACAAAGAAAGAAGTCTTTGCCTGCTGCTGTAATCTAAGAGGACATCACTGCTGTAACACACAGATGGAGAACCTGCAGGAAGAGTATGTGCAGCCAGGTCAGTGAAGAGAGAGCCAGCAGCTGTGTGGGCCCAGCCCCACACTCATGCACAGCTGCACTGAAACCGGCCTTGTCTTTGAGTAGGTGTAGAAAAACCTAAATTTCACCTACCTCCTTATGGCAGTGGGGGAGCCTCAGAGGGTGATTCATAGGACCTAAATAAGGCAGTAAGCAGGCAGCTGCCTGGAGCTAGTCAATAGGAACATCAAGCACAGAAACACAAATGGAATTTAGCCCCAGTTGTCTAATATAAAATATCTGCCAGGGACCAACTCACTGCTTGGGTGGTTCTTCTGATGGTAGTTTGTGGTTTCAGTTATTACTTTCAACAAAGGAATGAGGATAATAAAGATTTCTGAGTCTAAATTAATCTTGGGAGGCTTGTAAAAGTTATATTCTGTACCAGCTTTGTGTTAGGCACAATCCAGTGGCTTTTATTTGCCTTTATAGCCTTGACTTCTGAAATATGCACAGTACATAGAGATAGCAGATTCTACAATAAATACAAGGATGACATTCACGTTTATTCATTTATTCTGTGCTAAAACACCATGTCAAAGGCCTGTCAGGAGAAAGTCTATTGAAAACAAATCACCTCAGACAGAGTGGGATCAAAAATTTACTTTGCATTTAGAGTCAGACACTAAATTAAAAAAAAACAAAAAACAAAAACAAAACAAAACAAAAACACAAACAAACAAACAAACAACAACAACAACAACAACAACAACAACAAAAAAAAAAAAAAAAAGAAGAAGGAAGAAGAAAAAAAAAAATCTGTACTCACATGACTAGCAAATAGGCCAGAACATTTTTTAGATAAATTATGCTCTTCTGCCTGCTATTGTGAAACTATGAAAACCTACGCATGCTTGTAAATAGATCACACTTAGATGGAAGGAGATCTCTAAATGCACTGTGACTCATGCAGCATAAAGATGCAAGGATGGATTGTACACTGCACAGGGCTGGAGTTTCTTTCAGTATTATATATTCACAGACATGTAGTATACACTGCAGGGGAGCACTGACAAGAGCCCTGAGGAAGGAGAGTAGCTGTTTACTTGGTGGGTTTTGAGGAACAGAGACCCAATCATCCTTTTACTTTCCTTCTCAGTAACTACTGATCAATCTAATAATTATTAACAGGATATTTTTAAAGCTCCGGAAGGTTCAAATTTCCAAAATAAGGAGGGAAAATATATGGCCATTCTCAGAACACCATACTACATATGAATCTGTTCACCAATATAGTATAGGACAGCTTTTCTTCTTTAGATTCCTTATAGTTATGAATACTCAAAAATTAATTGCTTACAGGCTTAAGTGCATGCTAAGTGCTTTGCCCCATCCTCAGTAGACTTTGGGCTCAATTACTCAATTTGCTGCTTTTCTTAAGTGCTTTGCTCCATCCTCAGTAGACTTTGGGCTCAATTACTCACCTATCTTCTCCATGGTTTTGGCATTTAATCTCACAGTCTGTGTCTACATGGCTCTGAAGGGTGATGGAGTCAGCAGCCCCTGCATCCTGGATCACCTGTCTGCTGTAGTGACCACTGGGTGGTCACTTCTGTTGGCTGGTGACCGTGTGGCTGTGTTTGGACTTGTATTCCAGCATTTCCTGGAACACATGTGTGGGTTGTACCTCCGATCATGTCAAAGAGAGATGGGGTAAGGCTGGCTGGCACAGCCCCTCTAGATGGGAGCCCTGAGACTGCTGTTGCAAGACAGTGGAAATGCAGTCCAAGACATGCAGATCTTTATTCGAAGCTTGTTTGAGCTGGGAGACAGGAATTATTCTTGACCTTTGGAGCATTTAGAGTATCAAATGAGCTCCACTTGTCAAAACCAAATACTTAAAGACATCACAAACTGATATGTTTTATACATTTTTCACATTATTCCACAGTAATGAGGACTATAAACATCAATTCTTTTGGAACTGAAATACGACATTTTTGAACATGAATTTCTGGAAAATTTGATAAGAAAGTTGCCTGGAGCACTGAATTTGGCCAATGAGTACATTTGCAAGCTTTTGAACCAGAATTGGGCACCATTAGCAAATGCTACAGGGAAAAACAAAGAACTTTGCACACTTCTATCCTGGGAACCTGCTTTCAGCTCCATCCATCGATCAGCACATGCTTGGATGCTTCCTGTAACTGGACTCCAAAGCAACACAAACCATTTGCTCCAAGGGAGGAAAAAAACTCCTGAGACCTCTGCAGCCTGAATTTTGAGCATCAAATGCTAACATCATTAATTGCTTCCAACCGAGTTAGCAAAGCCAGAGCTCTGCAAACCTTTGTGCATGAACAGCTCACATTGAACTCATTTCAGAATGCTGGGGCAAGTCTACTTGGAAGGCCAGTAGTATTCACTAGGCAAGTCAGTCACTGCCAATTATTCCCCATGCTGTGAATCAGAGCACAGTCCTTATGTTACAGATTTCCTGATCACAGCCCATGCTCAAAAAGGCTTAGAAAAGGCAAAGCACTGCTTACAGGCTCTGGCTCTGCACAGGGTTTTGGTATGTGAAGGACACCTATTTTCATTGGAAGAGACTTGCCAGCAGCAACTGACAAATTTTGGCCCCAGTAATTTTGTTTGTGCATAAATTTTTTTCAATCTATTCTTTGATTTAGAAAATAACTGCGCATGAGTTTTTAGTTCATCTTGCCCTTCAAGGAGACAAATTAATGAACCTTGGTAATACATTAGTCCAATTGCCTCTTTTCTCCTATTGAAAGAAAATTACATGGAAAGAGGTTAAAAAATGTGTCTGCCCATTCAGCTGGTGCTTGCATTTCTTGAGTTACAAGGAGCATACATTGTGAGCCTGGAGGGATGCAGAATTCTGAGTGCATTTCGGTGCCTTCCACTCACTTCGCCATTGAGATATTTGCTGACAACCTAAAAGGGTGGAGGCACCTCTGCAGCTCTCTCTGGGGGCTTTTATGGTTTATTTTGTGTTTGTGTTGTATTCCAGGCTCACAGCTGTAATTTTTCTACTGTTCTTTTGATATTATTACTGGCAGTGAGTTCATTTCCTCACCCAAACTGGTTGTGGCCTGTTTGTCGCCATCCCCTATGCTCACCACATTTCAGTGCCTGAAGAGGCATGGTCTGCGTCTCTGTGCCTCCTGAGTGGGAAAGGAGGAACACTCCCCCAGCTGCCCTACTTGCCCCTGTCATGGGCAAGTGTCCTCTCTGGCCCCTGCAGGACTGTGCAGCCCAGGGACCACGGAGATGGGCAGCAGAGATCCCACAGTGTCCCTGGGGGCAGGCAGGACCACCAGCAGCTGTCACAGGGAGACCTGGCACAGCCACTAGCTGGGGACAAGTGCCTCGTGTTTACCACAGGCCAGACACACCACTCCCAGCCCACTGCCGGTGGAAAGGGCTGCTGCCCTCTGCCCAAGCCCACCCAGCAGGAGCAGCTCAGAGTCAGGGAAGCTGGCAAGGAGTCTTTGCCCTTTTACATACAAGGCCGTGTCACCCCAGCCTGCCTTCTCAGACTTCTCCCGCCATTTTCGAGCCCCAGGATCTTGCGTGAGCTCCCCGCACGTCACCCGTGCGCTGGGGCCAGCTCAAGGAGGAGCTGGGTTTGGCTCCAGGCAGGGCCACAGCTGAACAGCCGCACCCTGGCCTGCACCCAGCTGGCATGGAGCTGCTCCCCGGGTGTCCATAAGCACAGATCTGGCTTAAAAACAGCGTGCAGATACAGCCAGACCGCTCTCTTACCTGGGCTGCTAGGACAAGGTAGCTCACTAACTCAGGTTCCCCTGCTGCTTGCCATTTGGATTCTTGCCACAGCATTTGAATCACCCAAAGCTGTTGAGCAGTCAGGAGATATACTGGAAAAATAGAAATAATTAAATTAGTTAAAGTAAGAGATTTTAAGCAGATCAATCAAGGCCTTCACTGTTGCTTTATTTCTCTGTTTTCTGAGGCATTAGGATGTCTGTGCTTCATGTTCTGAGTCCTTTCTCTACTGTCATTTGTTTTAAAACAAGCCTAAGAGTCATAGGCTCTCATACTTTCCTCTGCAGCTTTAAAAAAAAAAACAAAAAAAAAAAAAAAAAAAAAAAAAAAAAAAAAAAAAAAAAAACAAAACCAAAAACAGTAAACAAATTTAATGAGATTTGTGTTAAAATCAGTGTTGGCAGCACTGCCTCATTTGTTGAGTTTTTCCATGACACGGTGTAACTTTGCTACTAACCCAGAATATGGAGAAATATGTCGTTTATTCACAGAATCACAGTCTGCCCTCTATTCCAGGCTTTTATTATATTGTTAAATACATTCCCTTGGCTGTCATACGCATGAGAAAAATGAACCTTTTCTTCATGGGCACACAACCTTTTCAAGGAGGTAAGCCACTGAGACCCATTGACATCATCTTGTCGTGACCCCTCCAAACCTCTCCCAGAGCCCTCACACCACATTTCCAGCTGAAGAAAAGCTCTCAGCACCAGAGTTCCTCTGCACAGAGCTCAGCTCTCAGAAGAGGTACCACATTGATTTATGCATACATATATCCTGTATTGTCAGCACAAAGGTATCACATCCTCTAGAGAAGACAGCATTCAATGTTGAATATTCATTGTCAGCAACAGTACTTTTGAACTTTCTGCGAGGGTGAATTTTTTTTTTTTTTAATTCCTCAGAGTTTTCCTAGAGAAAGATAAATGAACTTGGTGTAAAATTTCCATATTTTAATAGCATCCATTTTATGTTCAGGCTCAGGACTTAGAATAATCGAGTTAGTTTCATTTCTGTTTATTGCTCATTTCTGCCCAATTTCCTCTCACTGCCTTTCCCACAGTAACCCAGCATGGCAGGGCTCACTCTGGCTGCAGAGTCTACAGGAAAATGGTTAAATTGAGTTAAAATTTGTTTCACTAAAAATACACTCACAGTTCATACAAACCTATTTATTGATCCCCTTTTCAAAAAGCTTTACCTGTGACCTAACTGAACTGGACTACAACCCTCATAGCTTTAGATGATTTAGATTTTCCCAGATATTGCTTACTGTCTGTTTCTAATTCATATGCGTGTTTCTGATCTATGACAACTGGCTGTTTTATTTTTAATATCATGGCTGCACATGAGCAGCCATGGCACTTCTTCAGAAACCCACAAGCCAGCAATAAACTTCTTCAGTTACAAAGGAAAAGAGCAAAGCCTTGCCATCAAGGAGGAATCATCAGATTTGGGGGACAAAATTCAAAGTGGAGAAAAGGGTCTTCACACGGTTTGCAACCCACATACAAATATTTTTTGACCATCAAAAGTTTTTTGCACTTGCCAGCCAAATTCTACACAGCAAATTCCAGTTCTAATGGTGCTATCAGAACAGGTCCAGCACTCCGAAGGTAACCTAAAGCTGGCTTATGTGGATGACTGCCTTCTGTGGTCAGATGACTGGCCAGGCACATGAGGGGAGAGCAGTGGATATTGTCTACCTCACCTTCATCAAGGCTTTTGGCACTGTCTCCCATGACATCCTCACAGGAATGCTGGGGGAGCGTGTGTGGGGTGAGCAGAGAGGGAGGTGACTGGGCACTGGTGGACAGCAGAGCTCAGAGGGCCGTGGTCAGACACAGAGTCCGGCTGGAGGCTGCAGCTCAGGGTGTTCCTGGGGGTCAGTGCTGGGTCAGTCTGTTCACCTGGTTCACCAGTGACCTGGACAAAGGCACAGAGGGCACCCTCAGTGAGTTTGCTGATGGTTCAATAGTGGGAGGAGTGGCTGATACCCCAGAGCCTTGTGCTGCTCTTCAGTGACTCCTGGACAGGCTGGAGAGAAGTTCTGTAAAGGCAAGTGCAGAGTCCTGCACCTGGAGAGGGATAAATGGGAAGGAATAACTCCAGGCACCAGCACAGACGGGGGCTGACCTGCTGGAAGCAGCTCTGCAGAGAAGGACCTGTGGGTCCATGAGCCACAAATGAGTGTGCCCTTGTGGCCACCCTGGGGTGGCAGGAGAAGTGTGGTCAGCAGGTCAAGGGAGGGGATCCTGCCCCTCTGCTCAGCCCTGGTGAGGCCACATCTGGAGAGCTGTGTCCAGTTCTGAACTCTCCAGCTCAAGAAATACAAGGAAGTACTGGAGCAGGTCCAGTGGAAGGCTGTGAGGATGATGAGAGAGAATCTCTCTTATGAGGAAAGGTTGAAGGAGCTGGGAGAAGAGATGGCTGGGAGGGGATCTTATCATTGCATCCAAGTATCTTGAGGGAAAGTATTAAGAGGATGGGGGCAGACTCTTTTCAGTGATGCCCAGTGACAGAATAAGGCACAGGCAACAGGCACAACATGAAATGCCAGTTGTTCCATCTAAATATGAGGCAAAGTATCATTACTGTGATAATACAGTTTTCTCTGTGAGGGAGACGGAGAACACAGAGAACAGGCTGCCCAGAGAGGTTGTATCTTCTCTGGAGATATTTAAAACCTACCTGGAGGCAATCCACTGCAGCCTGTTCTGGGTAAACATGTTTTAGAAGGAAGGTTGATCTTCAGAGATCCTTCCAACACCAACCACAGGTTCCTTCCAATCCAAGCCCCAAGCTATTCTGTGATTCTGTGATTGTAGAGGAACGGAGAGGGTCACATGGAGGGCTACCACAATCTGCCTAAGTCTCTCTGGCTCTTAGGGAAGTAGAGAGGGCATTTCACAAGGAGACTCATATGGACTTTCACAAAAGGCAACCACAGATGAGAAATTATCATCCTGGGGCTGAACAGGTACTGAGAGGACAACACAAGACTGGCCGTGTTTCTAGGTGAAGAGAATGTAAATAAAAGCATCCCGCACAGTGGCACGGTGTCTGCTGAAGGGGAGTGAGACAAGCAGCTGGAGCACAATGCTGGGTGCAGTTGCTCTGGGGTGGGCTCTGGAAGTGAAGCTGAGCCTCAGGAGGTGCTGGGAACCATAAGCTCATGCATGGCTATGACCACACCACCAAGACACACAGAGCAGTTATTCTCTCTACAGAGTGAAGGGACATTACATTTTAAATTTCTAGATCTGATCAAGGTTTATTCAGCAAGTTCACCGCTATATGAGAGTAAAGAGCAGCTCTTTTCCAACAACCCCACTTTATTTTTCATCACATCTTGTCTGTAAAGGCAGTAGTTATAAATAATACACTCAGCTTTGGCAAGTTATTAGATCTACTGTTACACCATGCTCTGATGGTAGTGTTAGAAAATATCAATAAAGTGAACACTAAGCTGCTGAGGAACCAACACATCATAGTGACATCGATTATCAAATCAGGCTGGCTTTATTAAGGCTCTGTCAGGCTGAGTGCTGAGTCTGGCACTGTTTGATATCTCCACTGGTGATCTGGAAGCATAAAATCAGTGCTAATAAGATATTTGGTAACAGAAAAGTAAATAATTGTGTGGGCTGAAAGTTATGCAAGACTGAGACTGTGCTCATCCTGTCTCAACACCCTTTAATACATTGTACACTGCTAAAACAGGAACAGAGAGCAAATCTTTGCAGAGAGGAGGAATCCTAGTCTGGGGTGGGTGACTCAGAGTAGATCCCAGTAAAGAAATACCTTACCAGAAATTCCCTGTGCGGTATTGAAGAGGAATTGATGGAGAGCAAAACTAACTGAAGTCTGACGCTGAGTGTGGGCACAAAAACCACAATACTGTGTATCGTCAACTTTCTTTTTCTCAAGTTTTTTGAAGGCTTCAGGAAAACTGAAGTGGACGCAAAGAAACATGAAAATATCGAAGGGTGAGGGAATATGCCTAAAGTTGAGAGACTTAAAGGGATCAGCTTGATTCAAAAGAAAGAACTAATTTACAGGCATGTAAATGAAAGAAAATACATAGTCTGAAGGGGCCCTTTTCACAGAAAAAAGCATAACAAGAACCGTGAAGGGGAGATGAAGCCAAATAATTCACACTGGAAATAAAGCATGGAGTCTTAGCAATGAGAACAATTAACCACTGGAAGCAAAAAAGCTGGAAAGGAAGGATTTTCCATAATTTCCTCCTAATGTCCCCTGTTCAGGTCTGAATTTGCTTTTCTGCAAGCTAAATTTTAGTTTATTAAAAAAAACACAGTTGGACTCCAACTCAATGGGAAGTAATTGAAAATCTGGAGACAGACAAGAGGTCAGGTTCAAATGGCACCCCCTTCCAGGCTTAGAAATCCCCTGCATCTATGAACTGAGCCGCTAAAAACCTTGCTTATCTCCTAACAAGTGTAATAAGCAGAGAAGCGCTCTTGGAATGAGTACCTTTAAGGGGTTTTTTTAATCAGTAATACACATCACTTAATGAAATCTAAAATGAGGGGACAGATACCATTAAAAACATCACTGATTGAAATTGTTCAGATGTTTATTATCTGCTATTATATTTCTTTCTTTGTACATTTGCCAATGGTTTTCTTGGCCTGCAAGAAGAGATTTTGTGCCTTTTTGTAAGAATGGGAAGAAGGCAGTGTTTTTATGTAGATGATGCATACCATACTGATTGCAGTAGTCAATTTCTAGAGAAGCAAGTCCAAAATGCATGCCATGTATTTGCTTAGGGATTATAGTCAGTTGTAATTTTTCTGCTAATTAAAGTTACTGTAGAAATAACAATATTTCCATGTTGATTTTATTTCAGGAGCAATGAGATTGCATGTCTAGTGCACAGCTTTATTTGACAGAGAAGCTTGCATCTGTATTATATCACTGACAGCTAGAGCATTTGCCTGCAGAATACTAGGGAAAGGTCATGATTACCAAGAGAAACATAAATGTGTATGCACTTACTAGCTTATTTGACTTGGAAGCTTATGCCTAGATACAGATGAGGAGTATATTGCCACAGGTAGGAATATTTCTCAGAGAGGGGTGTAATCAATTTGTAATTTTTAAAGAAAAGAATGAATGCATAGGCAGTCTACAGTTCTTGCCTTCGACTGACTTGCTGGTCTGTGTTGCATTATTTTAAGCAGCAGCTGCCTATTACAAGATTTGTGAAGGTGCTGCAGATTCTGAAAGAGCAGGTTTCATGTCAACAGATTGAATAATAATTCTGTGTTCAAGACGCTGCTTCCCACTCTGATCAGTCTAAATTCTTCAGGAAAAGAACATGTTCTTGTGTGTAGGTATCATCTGTGTGTCTCTTCCTTCAGTGGATAATAAAAAACATTTTTGTGAAGCTGGCTTCATCAGAAAATGCAGCGGCAATTGCATTGAAAGTCTCAAGCTCCAGAGAGGGGAAAAGTTCACCTCCCCTGGTAAAGCTCAGCACGCCTCTGAAATCATCCAGGCTCTCAGCTCTAACTGCCTTTCTCTCCCCCACATGACAAAAATAGCCTTTGAGTTCAAAATGATCACATACTCATCTTACATAAAATGTACAGGTTCCCAGAGAAGCTTGTGCCCTATTTGCTGAGGCATTTACAGAATGATTTCAATGCCTGCACATGATGGAAAAAATTCAGGGCTCGTGTTAGAACTAATGCATAGGCTGGTAATGATGAGAAACATAATGTTAGAAATAATAATCAGAATTGCACTTTTACTGGTGAACCATTAAAAATATAACTGAGGAAATGAAACTTAGTTGCAAAAGGAAGCTGGAATTCCAGGCATTATGCCTATATTGCCTGGCAAGCCTGGACTTATTTTGGTAGCCTGCCTGAGTTTCGGGTGTTGGGTGTCCTGCAGGTCCACCTGCTCCCACTTTGCATTCTGGAGTTAACTGGGTAGTTGTGCATTACCAACATCAAGGTGCAACTGCTCAGCTGGGGCAGGTGGCCACACGAGCACAGGATTTGTCGCTGAATTAGCCTTCCAGCCTAGTGCCTTGCTTTAGGCATGACAGGGTTTCTCTGGCAAAAATTTTCCTGGAGAGCACATATGTCTATGGCAGTGCTGGTCATTAGGCTGTGGGCGGGTGCAGGAATCCCTTCACTGGAGCAGTTTTCTTCTCTGCCTGGTCTGGGTGGACTGCCAAGCTTAACTCTCAGGAAAATGCTCTGAAGAACCTTCCCCCATCAGAGGATTCCCCACCTTCTTTCAGACCTTGCTTTTGTTCACACATATCTGTTTAAAACCAACTCTAAATCAGACATCATGTCAGCTTTCTGTCTCAGAAGAACTGGGATGTCCTGGGAGGTGATGGTGTTACTGCACTCACTGCACAGCAGACATCTCAGTGACAGCCAGATAGTCTGAGCCAGGCTGTTTGGGAATCATGTTTTGTCCTCTGACATAGCCAGGACCCATGTGTTCAAGTCTTTTGGACTGTCCAACCCTGGAATGAAGTCTCCTTGATGGCTTTTCTGGAGACCAGGTGATTATCCAGCTTCAACCCAAACCTAACACTTTTGGGAGGCAGTTGATTTGTCACAGAGAGGGACTAAACACAGCTCTAATATGTTAAAAAAAAAAAAGGCAAAAAAAAAGCAAAAAAAACAACCACAAACCCCACCACCTAATAGGCAATGTGATTTGCATTAAATGCAACATATTAGTCCCCCTTAATTTAACTAGGAGAGACAGGATCCGGCTTTCAATGTCCTATTGTGGTTCCGATATTTATCCCAGTAAATCATAGCAGGGAGCTATTTAATCAGCAGAGACCAAGCTCAGAGTTTGCAAACAGACCTTAAAATAAAAACGTAGAAGTGGGTTAGACTGAGCAGGCAGCTTGGCATTCCTTAACACAGAGGCAATTTGTTTTCATAACTTCTGTAGCTGCAGCCTCTCACCCCTCAGCAAATAAGCACCAATCAACCTGCAGGGAATCATTAGCTTGAAACAATTGCCAGCAGATTTCTTTCAGGTCTCGGGAGTGCTGAGGATTGCAAAGCTTATCATTTGGCATTCACTGCATCCTTAACCTTTCCAAAGGCAGCAGAAAGCAACAGAGAGCCTTTCAAAAATCTTTTAATAGCTGCTTTCTCTGTATGTGTTTATAGTGACCATAGCTATTGCAAAAAGCTTTCTAAAGTACTCCAGCCCTCCCTGGAGGAAAGGCTGGCTGGTGCTGGGCATTGTAATAGCAGCACATTGTTTCACAGGTGCAAAGTCACTCTAAAACCTTTCTTTTTCCTCTCTCTGGAGACCAGAGCTGGCTATAACTCTCTGCATCTAGCAGTCCAAGTCTGGTGTCATTCCTGCAGGTGTGGTTTCAGCACAGTGCATGGGGCTGGGAATGTGGGGCTGGGAATTGCACTGGCAGCTCACTGACGCTGTGTCTCTGCCCTGGGGTGTCTCTCATTAGAATCATCATGTTGGCCGAAACGTAGCATTTTAATGATATTTGCAGATGTCACTCAAACCATGGATAGCTTCACTTATTTAAACAGGGCATTTTGGCTACATGGCTTAGTGCACTTGATGCTCTGTGCCGTCCAAAGAGTGGTCCTTGAGGACATTTTTCCCTGGTGAACAGAAAAGTCCAGATCCTCCATAGCAGCTGGGACTACTTAGTAAAACTGAGGAGTAGGGACAACAGGGACTAGTTTGTGGCTTCTAATCTTCTGCTGTACTCTGGCTTCAAAGTGAGTTGGAGAAGCTTAATACCATTTAATACTTTAATTCCTAAAGGATTCACTAGAAGACAGAGCGCTCCACCCACCCTCTTACCTTAATACACTTACTCATGCTATGTGCTTATGTGGAGAATAAAGCTGAAAATCTCCTCCCTAAAAGTAATGGAAATATGATTTTTATGCACTGCTATTCCCATGTAATTCAAGAACCAGGATCTCTGTGCAACATTTATGTTACCTGTGCCAAAGAGCAAGGTTCCTGATCTCATCATTTCTCAGCTGATGGATCTGCAGATGTAGCTTTTTTGGCATATGCTTTTTTACACAGGACTGACAAAATAACCTTCATTCACAAAAGCAGTATCTTCAGACTGTAGCCCTTATAATTTGAAGCATCCTTACAGAAAGCCTGTGGTTCTACAAAGAGATTTCTGTTAAAGCCAAGAGATCCATTTCTCATTTGTGATAATTGGTATCTCCACCATTACAGTTGGTGCCTTGAAGCTACCTGGAACAGAGGCTAGACAATATTAATTTACAGTATTTAATTTACTGGCTGAGCTGTAGGCACAGAACCCTTCCTTGGGTACTGCACCCTTCACCTGGCCACTGAGCATGGTGCCCCAGCACCAAAATCTTCTGGGTATCATCCTGCCTGAACTTTGGTAACTGGCCCTTCTCCCTGCCCAGCTCAATGCAGGTTCAAACATTCGGCCCCACCCCACTCCAATAGGCGTTGGCTCATACTTCTGCTCCCGCTGAATGCCTCTATTGATTCTCCTGGTCTGGAAAGTTACACTTTTTTCTATATTACCTATCAGATTTTCCTACTCAAGGTGCATAAACATCCAGGTACTCTGCTCCTTGAAAGTCCTCTCTGAAAATCCGCTGTCTTTTCAAATTCTCTACCCAGAAAACACTTGCAGCAAGCAGCCCATTAGGGGGCTGAACGAACACTGACCAGGTTGACCACGACTTTTATTGTTGCTTTGAGCTGAAAGGCTTGAACTCTGCCCCAAGATAAGGAGCAAGAAGAGACAAGCAAAAGAGTAAGTTGTATTTCTTGTCGGAAAAAAAAAAAAAAAAGATATTTTTAACTTGCATTTCTCACGTCTGATGTACTACAGAAAAATGAACAGAAATGCCTAACAGTGGAGCAGAAATGCTACACGGTGTTTCTCTTCATAATGCCACATCAGACTTCAGTGATGCTCATCCCCATGTGCCTGTTTCTCCTGAAAGATCTCAGTGATTCCCCTCAGTGTCTTCTCTGCACCAACAAGTACACCTGAGCCACGGCTGTGGGGTGCCAACCAGAAGTGATGGGGTGCAAGTGCTCCTCTT
This sequence comes from Hirundo rustica, assembly GCF_015227805.2. NCBI lineage: Eukaryota > Metazoa > Chordata > Aves > Passeriformes > Hirundinidae > Hirundo > Hirundo rustica. Next base: position 22,265,559 of record NC_053450.1, on the reverse strand, counting down.
ATCTGACCCTGCCTTCAGAGAGCAGGTTGCTGCAGCCACGTTACAGGTCCTGCTGCAGTGTGGGAGGGGTGTAGGCTCTGCTGGAGAGGACGTCTTCATCACATGGATCTCCCTCCGCACTCCACCCTTCTAGATCTATTACAATTTGTTTCTCAGAATTTTTCAATGTCAGTCTCTTTACTCCTGCTGTAAGTCTGAGAGATCCCTAAGCAGATGGATAAAGTATTTGCTAGTAGGAGGTAGATAAGAGTCAGCATTGAACAACAACCAGCTGGCCATCATGACCCATATTTTACATTGTTAAGGGACTGGATTAATAAAAACAACAGGATGAATATAATCAGCAAGTGAAGAGCACAGGGCAATTTCGCTGCTTGTGAAAAAGGGAGCACACCTCCCATCCCAAGTGATGGTGCTTTTTCTTAGGACTAGCATGAATGTCATTCCAGAGAGTCAACAAAGGCTAAACCTTGCCAAACAAACATGGTCACTCCTCTTTTACTGATTTACAAAACCAGCTGAAGAGAATGAAGAAGCAGCCTACAGCCAGTCCTGAGAAAGCCTCAGTTATAAAATTACTTGAAAAATGAATGCAAGTTGGCTGGGAAATGAGCAGTGTCACAGAGATTGAACACAGGCTGTAAGACCATAAACAAAGAGGAACAAAAGATAAACATGAACATAAAGAGCTGATGGGAGAGTATCTGGGGCATGGATTGGGTGTGGGGAGGGGAGGAAAGGAGGACTAGAAATCTGCCCTAAGTCTGTTTTTATTTAATGTCTATTATGATCTGGAAGGAAGCAATAAACACTACATTCATTCCATTTATATTTGATGTAACAACTTGGGTAAGTTAGAGAGGTGTTGTGTAAACCAATGGGGACAGACACAAAACATAAAGAAACCAAGACAGGCTGGAAACAACAAAACAACAGCCAAGCAGATGGGCACAAGGCAATAGTCTGCAGGAGGAGGCTCAACCTCACAGGCAGACATGAAATGGAGAGATGTGCTTATAGAAGGGAGGCAGAAGGTCCCAGTAACAGCAGAGACCAACTAACTGATCTTGTGGAGCAGACTGATCCCAAAGGAAGCAGCGGGGTAAGTATCTGGACCTATTGATTTATGAGGAATTAAGTCAATGAGATGAGTTTGGCTGTACACAGCTGAGCAGAGAGCAGAGTGCTCAGGCGTTAGTGTTGAGACAATCCACTGGAGGTGAGGAAATACCCTGGGGACGTCTATATATTTTGACTCTGTAAACATCACAAAGGAGGAGAAGGACTGATTTATGGACTGAGGAGGAACAAGGGTCAAAAACAAGCTGAAAGAAATATAGGCTGACTCATTGACAGGGTGAGCCATAATACCCTGTGAAACAGCTACCTGAGGAGTGGTCTGACATTTCACTCTCTGAATCCCTTAGAAGTAGATTGCACACAAACATATGAGAAAATAGTTTCTAGGAAACAAGTGTTTGTATTTGAGAGGAGAGACTGAATGGACGTAGAGGGCAATGGCAGTCTGGGTTTGTCTGCTAATGGGTCTTGTCTGTTGTAAAATCCTAAGAAGTGAGCCCCTCTCTCCTAAATTGCCCTCACAGTACAGCTGGCTGTGAAGAAAAAAAAAAAAAGAAGAAAAAAAAAATCCAACATAAAACCAGGGGACAGCTGAAGCAAAAACAAGAGATGAGACAGGCCAGACAACTAAAGTGAATGGCCTGTCAGCATGGAAAAAATCAGATTCAGATCAGGGACCTGGATACTTCATATCTTAGTGACTGGATTATTCCACAGTTAAGAGAGGAACCTGAGCTATCTGCTCCTTTCATCAGACTGAAGTTGAGCCCACAGCTTCCAGCTGCCCAAAGACTGCTCTAACCACACAGCCTGGGAGAGGCTACCAAGGTTACCAATCCTCCCATCCATGCATTTACTCTCCCCCAGGAGAAGGGAGGATGCTCAGGGAATCCAAGAAAACATTCAGCAGAAGAAAAGGGCGGGATGGCAGTCTGGACTGTGAACTTAAAAGCTGACTGCTCAGCACAATATGGACTCAGAGGGCTCTGCAGGCAGGACTAGAAGCTGATGATTAAGAGGAACTTGGCTGGTAGACATGCAGATGGCTCAGGAATTTAGGCAACCTGAAGCTGAATGGGAAATGGCAAGGAATTTTGAAGTGTAGTATTGGTTCCAGTGTAAGTTAATCTAGCAGTAATTTTTTACAGGATCATTGTTTTAAGAGGTTACGCCTCTCTCCTGCGCCAGATGAATATCTGGAATATACTGGAAAATCACCCTTAATTTAGATAATTCTGTTCCCCAGAGAAGTAGCTATAATGCATTATTAAATGCTATTTCATGCTTTGGGCTGAAGGGGAGGGAAAAAATCTATTGAAAAACATGTTTTTCAAGCATAAGACACCTGGAATTGGCTTCCCAGCTGTCTGAAGAAGATAAGGACAAAAGTGAAAGTGAGGAGCATTTTAATAAATCACTGGTGAGGGAAACATTAGACTTGGCAGTAAGCTGTATTTCTTTACCTAGGTATAAGTCAGTGTTTTTGAAAAATCTCAAAAGGTTATAAATAATTTTTTAAAACAAACAAATGAAACCAATTACTCCTTACTACAGAAAGCTGTGAAGACACCCAAACTCCAGATCCTTATGAGAAGGGAAAACTCTCACCAAACAAAATCGTAAAAGGTGCTCAAACATCAGGTATTTCCACTTTGATTCTCCCTATTATACAGCCAGCCCATGAGTGAAATTTCCACTTCCAATTTTAATGCAAAGAATGGTTGGGCAGTATCTTCAGTAGGAGGAGGTAAATTCCAGGGCTGTGCTCTCTACAGACAGCTCCTGGAGGCGTCAAATCACACAATAGCTGAGGCTGACAAGCACCCCTGGAGATCATCTAGGCAGTCTCCTGCCCAAATCAGGGTCATATTATGATGATCCTCTACCAGAGACTGAGACCTCACAACCTCTCTGGGCAGCAAATACTTGTGCCAGTATTTGACTACCCTTGGAATGAAAAAAGATTTATTATTGTGTTTTAGTGGAATTTCCTGTGTTTCAGTTTGTCCCCATTGCCTCTAGTCCTGTCAGTGGGAACTGTAAAGGAAGGTCCAGCCCCATCTTCTTTACACGCGCTCCCTCAGGTGTTTATACACACAGATAGGCTCCATCTCCAGGCTGAGCCACAGCTTTCACAGGCTGGTCTTGTGTGTCACATGCTTGGGCCCCTGATTCATCTTCATGGCCCTTCACTGCACCAGCTCCATAATGTCCAAATCTCTCTTGTACTGGGGACCCAGCGGTCCAGACAAGTCTCGCCAGTGCTTAGCTGAAGGGAAGGATCACCTTCCTCACCCTCAGTGTTCTGCCTGGCACACCTCTGGAGGCTGCTGGCCTCTGCTGCAAGGGCACAGAGCTGGCCCACAGCCACCCTTCCATCCACCAGCCCCACCAGGACCTCCCCTGCCAGCTGCAGCCCCCAGCCTGCCCTGCTGCACACCATCGGTCTGGCACGAGCTTTTCATCTCCTTGGAAATAAAGGGATAATCTCAGTTCTGCACGCTTTATGTGTGTGCTATGAGACAGTGCCACAGATGAACATTCCTCTCTTGGCCCTGAGGAACGGGCAAGCAAAGAGGAGATTTCAGCTAGCTACTGGGAAAGACTTTTGAATGGTAAGGAAAATCATGCAATCATGAAAATTCTGTCACTGGTGCTCAGATGAGTATCTAACAGGAAAATATTAGACCCAGTTGATCCTGCTTTCAGGCAGAGGAGTGGATTTGATGAACTGTCAAGGCCTTTTCCGTGGTTTTCTGCTGATTCACTATGCAAAAATAATGGCAACAGTTCTTGAAAAATCTTACCCTGTTACTCTAGGAATGGCACCTACCACCTCACACAGCGTGAAATACAGATACTTATTCCAAAAAAAAGGCATTTTATCATCTTCTCTTCTGCAGGATCATGGTATTCTACAAACACTGACAAATTATCTTCCCAGTACTCCTGAAGTTGAGAAGTATTTTTCTATGTTTACTCATGGTCATTGACTCAAAATTCCCAGAAGAAACCACAGACTTTGGCTTCTCATTTGAGATGCTCAAGAACATATTTTTTTCAGCATCTAAAGTATATCTTCAAATCAAATTTCCCATAATCATGAGTTTTCTGCATATCCCATATCAGATTCCAGTTGTCAGGGTTTCCAGAAAATCAGTTCCCATCTGTGAAAAGTTGTGAGTTAAGTGACTAGCCCAGCATTACGTTTGGAATGAAGTGAAGTAGAATAACAACAAAATCCATAATAGCAACAAAATCCAATACCAGGACAACACTCAGTTTCCCAAACCACAGTACAATCCTTTCCTATTATGAAGTGCTCAGCCATTACCCTCCAAATTCCACAGTTTCTGCAATAAGGTAACCATGATTACCATGATTCATCCCACAGCAGGTCCATCCTCTGCAATGAGGGGAAAAAAAAGGCAAAGAAACCACTAGTTTGTGGTCATGTGATTAGAAATTGGAAGATAATGTACACAATGGACCTGAATTATTGCAGTTTTAGTTCTGGCATTCCTTAGCCTTGCTTGACAATTATTATGGTCTTTTCTGGGTTGGCTTTTTTTTTTTTTTTTTTTTTTTTTTTTTAACCATTTCAAGTAATTTCTTAGGCTTTTACAAAAGCAAACTGGAAAGACAAATTCTTCACATGTAACCAGCTGCTTTTTAGCGGGGTAAACAGCAGAGCTGGAACTTTCATATCCTCATCACAGTTCAGTGGGTGAGAGGAGAGACACAGGCAGAACTGCTAATACTGATACTCTGTTATCCTCAGATGGTGTTAGCAGTTGTGAATCTTCAGACATGACTCGTGCATTCCACAGGAAAAAAGTGACACCTCTTTTCTGGAAAAAGCTAGTCTTCAGACAAATCTCCTGCTCTTACTCCAGCTTTTACCCCTCAGGTTTTGTTAATTTTGTAGGGATACCAACATATTGGCTATATTCCAGATACAAAAAAGAAAAATCATATTGTTAAAAGAGGGTGGTGACAATAGTCTCCATAGATGTTAGGGCCAAATAACCCATCCTGGATTTGTAACTGGATAGGAAAGATAAGTATCTTCTTCCTGAAACTGTGCAGAGTTTCTGTGCTGCTTTTCTGAATCTAAAAAAAGACTGAAAGCATAGATCTCCATTCTGACCTTCCACAGGTTTTATATACTTCCAATTACCCTAAAGAGATAATTTCAGCACTGTTATACAAATATTTTTTTATCATTTAAAGTTAGCTGTTTTCCCATGTTAAAAATTTACAAATGTTGTAATACACGTCTGTACATGAAGACCCAATTAATTTCTTCTTTTTTGGCAGCGTAAATCTCTTACCACAATCAAAACCAACACAGAAGGACCAATAAATCAATTAGAGCTGAAGTACCTCTGGTTGTTTAATAACTTTAGGCCTGTACATTAAATGGTCTTCTGACTCTAAACATCTAGAATAACTGAAGAAGTCTTATGTATTTCCCTGCAGAACAAAAGAAGCTAGGATTGGAAGTATAGCATTCAGGATGTAGAAGCAAGAATCACAGGACCAATCATGCAAAATAAATTATATTATTATTAGCATCATTTAGAAGCTTGTGAAAATGACAAGATAAAAGGATGTGTTTAAACATACCAAAGATGTTTGGGATATCTCAGAATCATTTCACCATCCTCAGAGAAAAACTGACTGTTTTTTGTTATTTAGGGCTAGCCTACAAAGCAATTCAGTACACTCTAAGGCCAGAAGAAAGTATCAGATGAAAAGAGAAAAAGTTTTTGTCTGACTATCACTACTTTTAGCTCCAGTGACATATGTCATAAGCCCATGTAACATCAGATTTTGACAATTTCTTTGTTTCTAATGACTAGGCAAAATCTCTAAGTGAGACAACTCTAAGGAAGACTTTCAGCAAAGACTAGGGCTGATGTAACCCATGAAATAGCAACAACAAGCAAAGGGGTCAAAATCAGGTGCCACCAATCCAGTTCAGTGCTATGGCAGAAGCACCAACCCTTGAATGGGAGCTAATGAAGCACATCTAAGTGGTATTTGAATCACATTTCTACCTCTTTTTACACCCTCAGCTGGTACTGATGTTACATACCTGTGCACACATTTAGTTCCACATGAGTGCATTGTTGCATAAACGGTGCTTGATCTCTAATTTATATCCACTGTTTGAGTGCTCACCAAAAGAACACTATGTGCCCAAGAGCCAAGGGAGTTAATATCAACTTGAGAAACTGAAATGCGCTGCCTGCCACTATACATTCTCAGGAAAATCAGCACTAATACTTTGGATTTTTTTTAATGTAATCTGATGGAATGGTTAAGGCTGGTGGGTACCTCTGGGGAGCCTCCAGTCAATCCCCTGCCCAAATCAGAGTCATGTTACCTGTGGTTATGTTTTGATATCTCCACAACCTCTCTGGGCAGCCTGTCGCAACACTTGACCACCCTTGCACTGAATATTTTCTTTTCTTATGTTTCAGTACTTTCCTGTGTTTCAGTTTGTTCCTACTTTCTCTAGTCCTGTCACCAAGCTCCACTGAGAAGAGTCTGGCTCCATTCATTTCTTTAGCCAATCAGCTGTTTTATGCACAATACTGAGATCCTCTGGAGCCTTCTCTTTTCCAGGCTGAACAGTCCAAGTTCCCACAACTTCTCATATGCCAGATGCTCCAGTCCCCTAAACATCTCAATGGCCCTTCACTGGACCCACTTGAGTTATGTCCATATCTCTTGCACTGGGAAGCCCAGACCTAGCAGACTGCACTTCTTAGGTCAGAGGGTTCTTATTAGGCGTCTGTAGGTACAGAAAATTAGAACTTTCCACTCTGGGAAATAATTTGCCACTTTCATATGTTTATTCTTTAACTCTTTCACAGGTAAAGGGCTGGAAGGTTTTCCAAAAAATACCTGATGAGATATATTCCCTTGGAAAAGAGAAGGCCAAAGCCACATACCTGCACTGAAGGTAGGCATGCCAGCTGTTTGGAGCTATTCTGAAGTTAGCTGTAACACGCAGCCACAACAATGTGGCCATAGTGGCACACGTTTTGGTAGAGAACATCAATTCAAGCAAGTTTTGGGAATGTCCATATGCTGCCAGCTCGCGGTGCAGTCCATCCTGGCCTGTCTCATACTATCATTATCCATGAGAACCAGGGAACAGCTGGTGTGGGACTGCCTCTCTGCACAGTACTTGCATGTGAATTGGGCTATGTAAGCAACTCCCCCTTGTCTTCTTTCTTCTTGGGATGACCCATGTTCTTGGGCAGCCTTCAGGAAATCCCTGTGTCCTGCACAGAGTAACCTCACTGCTGTCATCCCTCCATCTTTGCCAGGTTGTGTCTCTGATCCAAATCCACCTAGGTTAACAAATTCCTTTATTTAGCGGTGTTGGGTCTGCAGATCAGAGTTTTCCTGGCTTAGTTGTTTGGCTATATTGCAACAAGACTACCTATCTAGAGAGTGTTTCTGTTACTAAAGGCATCACTGAGGAATATTTAATTCTTAGCAGAACTCCAGTTCTTGTTCTACACAATCCAGATGATATAAATAAATAAACCATGAAATGTTCAGGGAAGGCAAATCACCAGTCCATCAAAATACCTGATAAATTAGTTCAACAGACTGGACTACAGACGTGTTCAGTGATTCATCATCACAAAGAGTAAATAAATTCCGATTAAGCAAAACTTGATTGAATCATGCTGAAGTTTGGCACTTAACAAAATAGATCAGTCTGAAGTCTTACTTTAGGAACACATAATCTCTTAAGATTTATGAGTGTTATTGCTGACCACATATGTTTCTATGTTCCTGTTTGCTATGTTGAGAAATGGATACTCTGAGTGTACAAAGGTTTGCCTGCTATTACACATTTTAATCTCCGAGAAATTCTTCTCCTTATTCCCCTTTTTAGGGTGCACAACAAACTTTTGAAATTGTGAGCTTCCTGATTTCCTCCTCTGGCCCAGTAAAATTTCCAATTTCTTCTAGGTTGTTTTTGGTTCCATCTGACCATTCAATTAGTTTTGCTAAAACAAATGTTGTGATATTGCCAAAATGCAAAAGCTGAACTAAAGCACTTTGTTTCAGCTATTGGAAACAATTCTCAGCTATTTTATTCAGAGACACTATCTTCACACACTGATCATTGTGGTAATCTGTTGGTGGCTATAGATTAGCAACAACACACGCCTATGGATATCTTTTAAGCAACAAATCGAGGGAAGAAATAACCTACTCACTTTTTAGCAATTAATATGTTTGTTTAATGTTTATAGTATGACAATATCAAGAGGTCGCAGTCAGGGTGGAGATCCAGATGTGCTGACTGCTGTGAGGATGGGAAGGTAAAGTCCTTTACAAAGCAAATGGAAAAATTATAACAGCGTGAATGTCTGATGTCAAGTTCTCCTCTGGTGTAATACTGTAAAGCCCTCAAATATCTTTGTATTTGAGAATTTCTTTGTGCTATAAATATTGGCTGGGGACAGAGTTGGTACTATTAACCTTATTATACTAAAAGATACAATATGAGGAACAAGTTCCAGATTAACAGTGGTGAGTACTCTGCGTTCAGCCTTGGATAGCAATCATACTTTCCAGAATACTTAAAACAACAAATGGTGATTTTCCAGCCAACACCAACACTGTCAAAAGTTGATATTTATAATCTGAGTGTTATCACACAAGCAGCAAAATCTCATGTCCTTATCCAAGCAACTGTGTGTGTTTTCATCTGGAAATACTGATCTTCATCCATGCCTTCCATCCAGGTTTTACTAAAGGGAGTAACACTGTGTTTGGAGGGCCCAAATGTCAACCAACATCCCAAGAGGTCACAATTAGATCTAGAACATGACTAAATTTTAAGTACATTCGGTGCAAGTCAAAGTATGCTCTACATAAATAGCCTCCATTGCTATAGAAAAAAAATTAAAAAAAAACCCCGGATACCAAACAAACCAACCACAGGAAGATTCATTTGTAGAAAAGTCCTGTCGCAACAAGTATTGGTGGTTACCATATAAGCAGCGCCTACACACACACATATATGTGGATGCAAACACACAAATATTATTTTTCATATTATGAATGGACTCTGAAATAAGCCTGTTCATTGTTTCTTCTGAATTACAAGCGTAATATTCGCTGAAGCAAACCTGCCCTTGGTGATGCCTATGCTCCAGCCCATCTGTAGTCAGAGAGGAGCACTTTACAAGACAGTTTGCCTGTCTGCTGGGCCTTGTTCAGACAGATGTTCCCTGACTGCTGGTGTGGTCTCTGTGGTGCTAAATGTAAATTTTAAACCCCTTTAAATTAACCCGAACAATACTGCAAAGGGAGAGCCCATTTGCTGTTGCCCCACAACACCTGGGAAAAGACTGGCTGAGTACATCTTATCAATGTTTTTTCTTAGGAACCGCAGAAAAACAATCCACAAAGTACACATCTATGTCAAATGCTCTCCAGAAATTATTTGCTCAAGATGACTTACAAAAGCGGTGTCACATGATGGAGGGTACCAGGAAATGAGAATGGGAGAACAAGGGACAGTTAAGCAGCCCTGAAGGAAAGAAAAACCTGGGTACCAGTGGCAAAAGCACTGCTGCCTCTCAAGCAGCTCTTATATCCCAGGCACAGCAGCAATACATCTGCTCTACTTGTGGCAGATTGTGTGAGTCACAAATAGGATTTCACAGCCAGCAGCAAACTTGTGAGCCATAAAACCCACTCCCTTCAATTACAGTGATCACCTCCCAGGGATATTGTAAGACTTGATCAACTGATATTTACAGAGTGCTTTGAGATCCTGAGATAAAAGTCACTATAAAAGGCTACAGATTTTTCATAACGTTCATAGACCACCTGCTCAGACCAGAAGCATTCACTTTTAACATCGCTTGAGCCAGCTACCAATCTGATATCTCCACAGGAATTTCCTAAAACAGATGTGGCTGTCACATTTAATCTCTGTTTTACTAGGAACTCTAAAAAAAGAAACTCCTGGAAAAGGAAATAAAACAAACTGCATTAAAAATGATGGTGAGAAGAAGCCCCATAATTCTGTTCCCACAGCTCATGGATTCTCCATCTGTACCTTTCAGAAAGCTGCCATAGTGACTAACTCTGTGAGCTTCACAAATTAGACCTGACCTAGATTCAGTGAAATCTTTGATCTGCAGCTGGTTAGTGTAATATTCCGACTGCAGTGAATTTCAAAATTGTTCCACAAAGCAGCAGCTTCAAAAGAAAAACAAATAAAACAAAATTCAGGTTTTCCTCACAACATGCGGGCCCTCACTTGACTGTATACCAAATGAATCAGTCAGCAAACTAAATGGTGAAGTTTAAACAACTGCTGTTTTCTCATAATTCCATAGTATATGCTCTTGAAAAAAAACTACTTCATTATTTCCTCTCGCTCTTTATTATAGGAATAATAAACTCCAGGAGAGTGAAGAAAAGCATGACTCTGAAAACCAGAGGGGGTTGTAATTAAGCATATTGTTAAGTGCTTTCTTGAATAGAGGTTAAAAATTTGAAGTTTAAAATCATGTTAGCTAAGGATAAAACAGTTCAGAGGCCTTTTTTTTATAAACTGATCTGAACCATATGAAATTCTTCAGAGCATGGATCTGGACTGGCATCCCTTCAGAATAAGGTTTCCCATGATGTTTTGGACTTTTTGCATTGTGTATAGAAACTGAGCACAGATGTCCCAACATGTTTCAGAAATTTTAAAACCTTTTGTTCCACGATAGCAATGGGAACAGTGGGAAACATTAATTAGAGTCTTATTTAGTGATTTTTTTTTATTAATTGGCTTGTTCTTGCTTTAAGTATTATCCAAAAATATCATAGTGAATCAAATCCAAAGGAAATAGTTTCTTTATCCTTCATCCAATAGTGAGAGGCCTCTCTATAACCAGAATCTTTTTGGAAGCATATAAGAATGAACATAGTCTCAATCAGATACTTAGATAGGCAAGTCTGACCTTTAGGATAAATTACAGACCAAACTGCTTTTGAGATACATTTCAAGTAAGGTTCTGCCACGGCAAAGGTACAGTGAATGACTCAGAGATAGACTGTTACTGCAAATACTTAGTTAGTGTTTCTAAAGGGGTAGAGGGTGCCCATTCTAAAAAAAATGGGACATGAGCATTACGCAGATTATAAAAAAGTTTTAAAATTCCTTTTGCTGTGTAGGCAGTTATGGTTAAGGTATATTGTTTTATTGTTTTTCACTAAACAGAATTTTAAAAAACCCAAGCCACTATCTCAATCACAGTAGGGCTTGTGTAGCACAAATCTTTCTCTTTGTGCTGTTTTTTTTGGTTGTTTTTTTTTTTTTTTTTTTTTTAAAAAAAAAAAAGGGGGGAGGGGGGGGAGGGAAGAGAGAAAAACAAAAAAACCCAAAAAGCTGCTGGAGGTGATAACAGCACAGAAATACATTTTGTTGGCACCATGTGATGGCCATATATCTCCCTGATAGTGTGCTACAAACATCTCAAAGAGAGATTGATTTACCTTTATCTCAGCTGGCAAAGTCTGCACATGGTGGTTTATGAGGCAGTGGTAAATGGTTCACACAAACTGAGAGATATTATTCACAGTACCTTTTTTGGGAAGCTTCAGGAAGCTGGTTAAGTGTGATGTGCTTTCATTCACTCCATTTTGGTGATGCTAGGCTGCATTTAAATGGATTTACCTGTACTACCACTTTGGGACCACCCTTTTCAGACCCATGCTGCTATTTCTTTAGTCACCCAGGGCTCTTAAGCTTCTTTGCACTCAGGCTGACTTCAGAGGCAAACTTTTCTCTTGATGAAGCAAGCTGCGTAAATAAAGTGAACACCAGAGCCCTCAGGGCAACAACTAAATCCTTTACAAGTAACACGAAGATAAAACAAAGGGTCTGAGTTGGGTGGCTTCATTAAAAAAAAGACAATGCTAATATTTCATATTAAAGAAGCTGAGACCTTTGTTGAGAAGCCAGGAGACAGTAGCTTCTGAATCTGTGCTGCACAAATAATGGGATGCAGGAGGCTGGACCCTGATGGTCCCCTGTGGTCAGAGCCGGGTCTTAATAATTAAGTCAGCTCCCCAAAATCTTTCCAGCTAAATCTCTATGGCCTCATCTGAAGATCCAGTAAAGCTTTCCCTCAAACTAGAATATGGCTACAGAGACCAGATATTGTATCACCATTGTGTCATTGTTTGGGCAGTCAGGGAGGGATGGCAGAGGCAACTCCGGCATGGAAAGCAAACAGCGCATCTTCTGCTCTCTCCCTCCGGAAACAACCTTTGGGAGGTGCAGGGAGCACTGCCTTCCACTTCCTTTACTTCTTTGTTTTATCTCACTCATTGATCTAGGTTTTCATTGGTCAAGGTTTCATTCATTGATTAAGGTTTTCAGTTGCATTGGGACAGATGAAGAGTAAGATTCTCTTATACTTCTCTAATTTTTTTTAAGGTTAGTAAAGATGCTTATGATTCCAAGCTCTTCCTGACCCACTGCAGACTGGCCTCACACTCTGTGGATGTGCTGGCCATGAAATGATCAGTCCATCCTTGCCAATATCCCTAGTGATGAGGCTGGGCAACAAAAGGCATGGGCAGTGTGGCAGGTGTCACGACTGGGTGTATGCTGTATGGGGTGACTATATGGATGAGATTTGGACACCCAGCAGAAATTCATCCAAGGAGTCAGGATGGAGAGTCAATGGATTGACACAATTTCAATGTTGTTCCTATTTATTTGAAAAACACGGGATTAGCTAAGAATCTCCTTGCACCAAACATCAGGAAGAAGAAAGGAGATAATACTGATCCACATATAAGGCGACGGGAACAACATTGGAGCTGGCCCAGCATTGCAACACCGAACAACCTGGCCTGGAGGTTATAACCTGTGTAAATTATGGCATGGCCCTTTGCTGCTTCTGACAGTAAGAGCAGCCTGTGAGGCTGGGTCACCCAGCTCGAGAGGCTGCCCCTGCCCTTCTGCATGCTGGTTTCATAACCACAATCGGTTTTCCTCCCAGACTGTAAGCTGCAAGCTAGGAGGGGCTTTCTCATATTCATGATTTCTTTGAATACTATGTTTCCAAGTAGGAACTTGGGTAAGTTCCAAATAAGTAAGTTTGTAATGCAAGTGAAATAACCTTCAAATGCTCCGTGTCAGCTGGCTGACATAACAGAACTAGGCTTTTTAGTCACATTTTAGAACTAATAGCCATAACCTGCCTCCAAGCAAGATCCTCTTTCTCCCCACCTCCATTCAGACAAATATCAAAGAGGCCATGCCCATTGCCACGTCTGCAACACGTGCCACTGTGAAAGTGACCATTGCCCTGCGTTTGGTCATCTTTACATCCAAAAATGCAGCTCTAAAACCCCCTCTTTTTCACTGCTCATTGCTACTGGCAATGCTTACTGCTGCAGCTCAGCTGGAGTCTGGGCATCTGTAGGTATGGCTCATTTCACCCATCTCAGACATCAGTTTTCAGTGGGGGACAGAAGGCTGAAATTCTACAATCTAACTAAAAGAAAGTCACAATTATCTAATAAACCTTTTTTTTCCTTCTTCTTATTTTTTTTTTCTTTTTTCTTTTTTCTCCTTGCATTCCATGATTCTGGGATGTAGTGATTTAATTAAGGAAGACAATGCTCCCCACTGGGCTTGCAAAAGCAAATATTGCCACATGTCCCTCAGAGTCATGAATCAGGTGGAGCAGGCACGGCAGTGGCACATTAGGTCAGCTCACAACAAAAGGCAGAATACCACAGTCATCACAGTAAAACTTCAATGCTCATGCAATCACTGCACCACAAAAGATCAGTATTTGTCACTCTGTTGAGGTGCTGTCAGACAAAAAGAAATGTTCCATTCATGCTCAGTACATGGTTCAGTTTCTTCAGCTGCCAGATGGTCTTTCTGCAGTCCACTGAGTTCCGCCGTGTCACAGTGAAGGTCTGTTTTCAGGCATGGCTATCCCTGCCTTGTAAACTTACAGCTTAGTAAAGTGACTCTCCTCCCTCCCCCATTTTATACTGCAAATGCCACAGAGCTTCTGCAAAGCCTTTGCCTCCTAAGAAAAGCAGGCATGTCAGTCAGGACACTGACAGGGCGAGCAGACTCATAAACAAATGGCACTTCTTTTCTGGCTGCGGTTATGGGGGTCTGAGAACAAATGAAAGATGAAAAAAGCAGGGACAATCTCAGCTTTTGTTAGACTTCCAGTTAGAAAAGGCTGGCCACAGACTGACAGGAACCAAGCATCACGAGTGTGCCTACCTTGCTGACATGGGGGAGGTAAGAACAAAGTGTGTTTAGAAGGGTCTCTCTTCTGCAGTGTTCTCTCTCAGTCACTGTTTCTATCAAATTGAGGTTGTACTCAGATCATTTGGATAAATATCCAGAAACGGATGTAGCCTTTATGAACTTGTTTAAATCTATTTTCAACTTCATTCTTATAAATTCCGCTATGTTCTGCAAGAGTCCTTTTCTAGTATTTAGTGAGAATTATGTGCAAAGCTATTTTTACTTCTTTTAAATGTATTTACTAACTGGCCACAGTCAACAATTCTGACAGTAGAAATGCCAACACAGAAAGAGTCTCAGCCACATTTGGAAAGAAAACAGGTCTTATCTATTGATCTTAAACTAACATATTAAGACTCCAGGATTTACCAATCTGTCTGGAATAAAAGGAAATAGTTAATAAGAATGTACATTTGAATCTGGCCCCGAGGACAGAGGGAAACTTTCAGTAAATATTGAGACTAAAGTTCCACCTTCAGCATAATAGATGGTTGTGTCCTCAAGTTCAAAGTGAATCCACCATATCCACCACGCCAATAAAACTACTGACTTAGGTCCCATAACTTCTTTTAGACCCTACTCAGTATTTAATTAACTTGTAGATTCCGTAGTTTTGGAGCAGTTCCACTTCTTCCAAAGGTGACAGTGCATCTCAGATGCAATGTCGTGCCTGCAGGACAGAGTGCCACATGTCCCCAGCAGTGCTGGCTCACTGCAGCGGGGGTGGGGCAGCCAGCAGGGACCGGGCAGGAGATGCTGTCTGAGGACACGGCTTCTTAGGCAGCAGCTTCCTACACGGAGCCAGCCAGTGGGGTGGCAATAATTTCCACATTCCCTCACAGTCCAGGTCACCACAAACCCCAGGCAGGCTGTATTGTTAAACACTGCAGTTGCCATGTCTCCCCGGCCCTGAAGGGCACCTGTAACCACGTTGTGTTTTTACACTGCACTGGCACCTTCTCATAGTCCTTAAATAACCTGGTACCATGTGTACCAATAAAACAAGTCCTGTCTCTCACACAGCCTCAGTCAGAAACTATAACCACCAACCCCAAGGTTAGTTTAGCTTTTGTAATATTGCCCTAGGATAATATTAATCAGTCATTCATCTCCCCACCCCAACAGGTAATCCTTTCAGGCTTCCTTTTGCTCCCAGCCCAGCCCCACCTCAGTACTGGTCTTGCATTCTCTACAGTCCAAGAAATGTCCACAAGGCAGTGTAAACAAAGTGTCGTTTTGTATTTATTTGCTGTACTACCAGTGCATCTCAAAATGTGCTCTTATCTGACACATCACAAGCTCATTTTGTGCAAAAATTACGTACCTGAGTTCTTTTGACATATCTTCTGCCTCAGATTACACCAGTGATAGTGTGTCCACAGCATTTTTTTCTGTATTTACTGCTGGGAAAGGCAAAAATATTAGGTCAGTAACTGTTTGTATGTCCAT
Organism: Hirundo rustica; assembly: GCF_015227805.2. Lineage (NCBI taxonomy): Eukaryota > Metazoa > Chordata > Aves > Passeriformes > Hirundinidae > Hirundo > Hirundo rustica. The sequence goes on along the minus strand of NC_053450.1, from coordinate 22,249,691 downwards.
GGAGCAGAGTGTGCCCCTTGCAAAAAATTCAGATGGATTTTGGATTACTAATTCGGGTGCTGGAAGCATTTTAGCCTTATTAGCAAAATTCTTAGGCTGAGTCTATTAGCCCTAATTACAGGAGCAGTTATATGAGACCAGTGAGAGCTGTATTCTAATGCAGTTATATGGCTTTGCTGTTTATCTCCAGTATCTCTTCATAAACCTTGCTGTGTTTTTTAATGAGAAAATGCCACTTAGAAAAGTGACCAGCAATTTTCCCAGATAAGATCAGAGATTGATAAATGAGTAATGAGAATGCCTATAACCCTTTTTTCTTAGCCAAGTGACTTAGAAGGTGTGAACAATCTATAAAAGCTTGGAAATCCTTTAAATATATCTCCACTTAGTTTTTTTCCAAAGCAGCATTAGGGAAAAAAGTATTTAATTTAAGAATAAGAAACAAAAGTAACTTATATTTTTACAAATTTGCTGAAGATGTCTCAATATGTTTAAAGCCCCCACTAGCTACCCAGGATAGAGCAGAGCTGGTGAAAACACACAGACATCATTTGAATGCACTTCGAAGCAGCAGCAGCGTTCACTAGTCCTTGTAATGTTACTGAGGAATATGAGCTATTTTTATTCTCCTGAGTGGGGAACTACAATAGAGAAGTTTTGTGATTTATCCAAGCCCTGGGGAATGTGGTGGGACATCCAACTCAGAATTTTATCGTGGTGGTTTTCCGGTCCTGTGTCCTGCCACCCCTTTCCCCAGGCACTAAAAGCCGGTACAATCAGAGCTCCCCAGTGAGCGGTTTGCCAGCAGAGCCCTGAGAGGAGGCGGCTGTCACAAACTAACACGGCAGCTACGCTGCCACTGGGAAGCAGGAGAGCCTCTGGACACGAAACACCGCTCTTACAGGGAAGCGGGCAGGTCGCCACTGCATTTGCAAAGCCTCCTCCCTTCTGTGTGCAGTCTCTGCCTCCTGCGTGCCGCTTCCCAGCAGGGGAAGAGCTGGAGGGACCGGACTGAGAGGAGCAGCGCTTTCCCTAGCCGGGAGAGCAGCCTGGTGTCCGTAATTCCGTGTGGATTCAGCGTCCCCTGGGATGTCACCAGACACGCAGTCACGCATGCTGGGACACAGAGCCCTGACCCAGGGCATCTGTAGGAAAGGGAGGCAGGAGGCACTCACCAGCAGGAGAGTACAGCAAGAGCACACACCACCCAAGAAAAGGCGAGCAGGGAGACCATCTGTAGCAGCACTGAAGCATGGATCGTCTGAAGCATCCCCGTGGTACTGAGGGTGCCGTGGGTCCCCGCACACCGCTGTGGGGGTGTCCCCAGAGGCCTGGAGTCTTTGGCCACACAATGCACCAGCCTTGGTGGGATACGGTGGGGCGATCACTACACCCCAGGTAGGAAAGCTCAGCAGGCTCTTGGAGACCTGGCCAGTGGCCTTCACCAGGACCTTGCCCCACTCCATGTCTGCACTCGGTTTCCTGGGCTCTTAAAGGGCTGATCTTTAATACCGGGCGTTCCTTGCAAATAGCTGGACTTGGAAGTTACAAACTCTGTTCCCCATCAAGGCTTTGAGGAACAAGCCGAAGGTGATGCATAGGGCTGGGCGTGCTCAGGGCTCTGACAGGGCTGGGGGAAGCAAGAGAGGAATCTTCATCCCTCTGCACACCCCAAACACTACAAAGCACTGACAGCAGTCCATTTCCAGGAGCCGGGCTTCAGATGCGTGGGACCACGAGTGAGAGGCGGTCCCGAGGCAGCTGGCAGGCGACGTGGGTTATCCCAGCATAAAGCACCTGTCTCGGAGCTCTGCACAGCCGGCCCTGCTCAGGGCGAGGTCAGGTGCGCAGGGATTGCCACGATCAGGCTTCTCCCCGAGAAACCCGGCCTCACCTCGGGCTCAGCAACAGAGGGGAGATTCCTTCCCATCCGCCTGCAGCGTGGGCAGGGACACTGCCATCGCTGACCATGTCGCTGGACGCTATTCCATGTGCTAGCACGAGAAGTCTGCCCACCAAGAGCAGCAGCGTGAGGAGGTCAGCTCTCCCACCCGCCCTGCTCGAGGTGCCGCCGTTCACCATTATCCCTCCCGAAATGGCTGGCAGGGCTGTGTGAGGAGGTCGGGGGTTCCCAGCCGGCGCCTGAGGGGGCGGCGAGCAGCTCCAACACGCAGCTCCGCTCCCCTCACACCAAATCGCTCTGACAAGCGTCCCCGTCCTTCCCACTGTCACTGTCCGCAGGGATCCTGCCCACAGCGAGGACCCGCGGGTGCCATGGGCGGGGGGCAGCGGCACCCGCTCCCCCGCTGCCTTCCCGGCGGGGTGAGGGGGACAGGGGCGGGGGACGCCCCTCGCCAGAGGGTCCGCGGGTGCTCGGAGCCGCTGCGGCCGTGCGTGGGCGTCCCGCGTCCCCCCTCGGGAGGTTGTGCCGCTCGGAGCCGGCGTGAAGCAGGATCGAGGCGGGGAGGAAACCCGAGTTTGCGGCGCCGCTGCCGCCGGTGCGCGGGGACAAGAGCGAGCGAGCGGAGGCACCTCCGGCACACCGGCTCCGCCGGGCCGCCCCTGCGCAGCCCCCGGCCCCCCCACCCACCCGCCCCGATCGCTGCCGGCGGGGCCGGGCCGGGCCGGGCCGGGCCGGGCCGGGCAGGGGGAGGTGGGAGCGGCGGGGGCGGGCGGCAGCCGCGGGGGTCGTCGCCATGACGAGCGGGCGTGCCGCCGCCTCCCGCCGCTGAGCGGGGCGGCCGCTGTCCCTTCAGCACCGCGCCGGCCGGCGGGGCCGTCCTGCCCTGCCCTGCCCTGCCCTGCCCTGCCCTGCCCTGCCCGGCCCGGCCCTGCCCTGCCCTGCCCGGCCCGGCAGCCCCCTGGCACCAGCAGCCCTCCGGCACCGGCATCCCCCGGAACCAGCAGCCGCCCGGCAGCAGCCCCGCGCCGGCCACCGGCAGCCCCGGGCAGCGAGGCGAGCCCTGGCGGCCCCCGCGGGCGGCGGCGATGGCGGGCGGGGGCCGGGGGCAGCAGGGCGCGCCGGAGGGGGGCCGCGGCCGCTGAGGCAGCAGGTAGGGCGGGCGCGGAGAGCCGCGGGGCCGGGCGGGGCGGGTTCCCCGCGGGTCGGAGCGGGGCTCCGGCCCCCGAGGCGCGGCGTGGGACGGGAGCTCGGGCGGCGGCGGGGGCTCTCGTGTGGAGGGGCCGGGAGCGGCGGGAGGGAATGAAAGGTCCGCGCGGCCCCGGAGGCACAAAGGCCGTGAGCATCGGGGCGTCGGTGGGAGCGACAGCCGCAGCCCAGGTGAAGGGCGAGGGGAGGGACAGGAGCCTGCAGCGGGAACAAAGGAGCCTCCCTCAAGGTTTTCAGTGGGAGGTGAGAGAAAAGAAAAGGGGAAAAGGGGGAGCAACGGGGGCAGAGGAGGAAAAAGGGAGGGAAAGCGAGTGAACGGGGGGAAAAGAGAGAAAAGGGGAAAAGAGGGGAGAGACAAAGGAGAGAAGGAAAGAAGGGAAGAAAGAGAAAGAGAGAGAAAGAGGATAAAATGAAATAGAGAAAGAAGAAATAAAAAGGAAAGAGAAAGAAACAAAGAGAGAGAGAAAGAAAGCATCAATGGATGAACGTGCTGTAGATTTGTTCATTCTGCCAACTTTCTGTGTAATTGTATCCTAGGTTTTCATTCCCTACCCACCTTTGGAAGGAGCTCACTATGACAGGGCAGAGTCTGAGGACTTTATCTGAAGCGAATTTTGAAGACAATGAAATCAGCATCAACGTTGGAGGCTTTAAGAAAAAGATGAGATCCAACACATTATTAAGGTTCCCTGAGACCAGGCTGGGCAAATTGCTGAGCTGCCACTCAAAGGAGTCGATACTGGAGCTTTGTGATGACTATGATGACACCAAGAATGAATTTTATTTTGATAGGAACCCCGAGCTCTTTCCTTACGTGCTACATTTTTATAACACTGGCAAGCTCCATGTGATGGGTGAACTCTGTGTGTTTTCTTTCAGCCAGGAGATTGAATACTGGGGAATCAATGAATTCTTTATAGACTCCTGCTGCAGTTATAGCTACCATGGGAGGAAAATGGAGCCAGACCAAGAGAAATGGGAGGAACAAAGTGACCAGGAAAGTACGACATCTTCTTTTGATGAGATTTTGGCATTCTACAACGATGCCTCTAAATTTGACAAACAGCCCTTTGGAAACATCAGGAGGCAGCTCTGGCTTGCTTTGGATAATCCTGGGTACTCAGTTTTAAGCCGCATCTTCAGTGTGCTTTCAATAGTGGTGGTGCTGGGCTCCATTGTGACCATGTGCCTGAACAGCCTCCCAGACTTTCAGATTGTTGATAGCAATGGGAACCCTGAGGAAGACCCTCGCTTTGAAATCGTGGAACATTTTGGTATTGCATGGTTCACTTTTGAACTGGTGGCGAGATTTGCAGTAGCTCCTGACTTTTTAAAATTTTTCAAGCATGCCCTGAATTTGATTGACCTTATGTCTATACTTCCATTTTATATTACATTAATTGTCAACTTGGTGGTGGAAAGTAGTCCGACTTTAGCAAATTTAGGCAGAGTTGCACAAGTCCTGAGACTCATGAGGATCTTCCGCATATTAAAGCTTGCTAGACACTCCACAGGTCTCAGGTCTCTCGGAGCCACCCTGAAGTATAGCTACAGAGAGGTAGGGCTTCTTCTTCTCTACCTCTCTGTTGGCATTTCCATTTTCTCAGTAGTGGCTTACACCATTGAGAAAGAAGAGAATGAGGAGTTAGCCACTATCCCTGCTTGTTGGTGGTGGGCCACTGTTAGCATGACCACAGTTGGCTACGGGGATGTGGTGCCAGGGAGCACTGCTGGCAAATTGACGGCATCTGCATGCATCCTAGCTGGTATCCTAGTGGTAGTGCTTCCCATTACACTCATCTTTAATAAATTCTCCCACTTCTATAGGCGTCAGAAGCAGTTAGAGAGTGCCATGAGAAGCTGTGATTTTGGTGATGGCATGAAAGAAGTTCCATCTGTCAACTTAAGGGACTACTATGCTTATAAAGTCAAATCCCTTATGGCCAGTCTGACCAATATGAGCAGGAGTACCCCCAGTGAGTTGAGTCTGAATGATTCACTGCATTAGTGTACAAGTCTGACAGCAGTTTGCATGAGAGCTATCAAGAGCTATGTTTATAAATGTTTTTCTATTTGTCTCTTTTTTTTTCCCTAGAAGATAGTGTTGCTGACACTGCACTTTGCACTTGAGAAACTAAAGACATTTCTATTACAAGTTAACAGTTTGCACATTTTCATCCAGTTTCATAAGTACTAAATGCTGACTTTTCCATACAAGTGTTACCACTTCCATGACATTAGTGCTAGTGCTATAGTGATGATCTTTTCTCATCTGAGCAGAGAAAGGAATGTACCCAAGTGGAATAAAAATTCTCAGCTGCAACACGAGTAATGAAAAAGTCACCTATACTGGTGTCTGTACTAGTATAGGACTTCCCATGCATTTTACAACAGTTTGAAACAGCCACCTGTGAGTCATTTACACAGGAACACTTTTACCTATATTGCAGACCAGTAATTCTGATCATCACTTGCCTGAAAACACCTTTAAGTTTGCTTACTCTTGAGTATGTGTGTTAAAATCTGGGTGTTTTTGTTCTGAAATGTTATGTGTAGTAATATTTTTCAGAATCTCTTGGGCATGGACCTTCCTCTGTTTCCAAGATTAGATCAATACTGAGCTCTCTGAAGAAGGCCACCCCTCATTTTCAGATAGCTACACATTCAAAGACTGCATTCCCACAAGTGACTCTAGGTATGGAGGCCCATAAAGAGCTCTCAGGATCCCATTTCCAGAAGGGATCTGCTCACAGCTCGGTCCCAGTGCAGCTGCAAATGCGTTGTATCAGTCCATGAAAATGGCTTTGAGTTTAGACACGTGAAGATGTGGGCTTTAAGCAATTAGAAGTGCCAATGAAAAACTTGGATTTGATTAATGAAGTGAAATATTCCCACATGAACAGTACAGGCAGCATTTTAGGAATTGACATTCATATACTGCAAAAAGACTAATTATAAAGATGCCATATGTGATGCTGAGATATAAAATCTAATTTTATCAGTAAAGCTTGAAAGCAGGTGTTGATGACAGACAATTCCATTAAAATTTCTGCCAAGGAATCTCTAAGCAAAAACCCATTTTCACTCAGAAAGAAAATCTCAGTTTACAGCTAAGGGAGAGTATAAGGGCCTAAGAAGGGAACAGATAAAGAGCTTGATACTGCACTATCTGTGGGTAGATCCTCCTACCTACTTCTGTGATGTCAATTTAAATCCTTTCAAGGGCTGGCATGTACTTGTTTAAAAAAGAAAACCATGAGAGAACAGATCATATGCGATTTCAAGGGTAATAATGAATCTGAATAGAATTGTTTTTTGAGTGCTCTGTCTCCTCCCTTACACAATTGTACAGAGATCAAACCCTTGCAGTCAACAGGCAGAAGCCACTGCTTCCCTCTTTTTACTTCTGTGCTAGAAAACAAACTACTGGCACTCAGTGGGCAGAACAGCATTTCTCTTCAGATCCTACTGCTCTTCCATCTTATTCATTACATATAATGTTCCAATTAATTTTTTTGTTAGTTTTACTTGTGAAAACTAGAGAGGTGCAGAAATTAAGTTCAAGCTAGTTAGAAGAGAAATTAAAATACTAAAGGTGAAATTGTCTTGTTTGGATTGGGTCAACTTGACTGGGTTTTTAAGTCATGGCATGGGGTGGGTCAACCGACAAAATAAAGCAAATATGGTATGAATAGGTAATTGCCTCATTTAGGGTACCAGAGGTAGCAGCTTGATCTGGATCTTTTGACTCTGTATCAGCTCCACCTAAAAAACAGAAAGCTGAGCACCCAGGACGGGATTTCTGTTTGCCCAGTGATCAGTGACAGTGTAGACAGTGTGAAATAACTTCGCCTCCCACCCCATTTCCATTGAACACCCTCCCCTCCCATCAGTTAGTAGCTGATCTAGGCAATGAAGTGTGAGGGGAAAAGGTCCTTTCTGACCTTACCAACTTTGAACACAGCCTGCACAAGAAGTCAATGCCTGCATAATCAGCCAATTGGCCAGCCAATTGCTTGCTGTCCCTGAAATTGGAAGTGCCATATACATGGTACTGAAGGTAGACCTAGATAACCTCAATCTGGTGTCCAAACCTGAAACACTTTGCTAAGGCTTACACTTCTGGACAATTCAGGGCTGGTTCAATTCAATTCAATTTATGCTTACTCCCTGGCATAAATTCAATACTCCTGTCCCTGATTCATGCTGCGCGTGTGTAAACTACGACACACCCACTAACAGCTACCTAACACACGGAGCAGTGTGAAGTCACATGTTGAACTGAAATACCAAAAAAGAAACAAGGGCAGGAAGAGGTGGGCATGGGCAGCACATGCTGCAAGGGTGGCAAATTCTCTCCCTAATGCAAGGGACACTGCAAACTGTGTTGTTTGGGGCTTTTTGGGAACTCAGTTCAAATCAGTGGTTTTATTTCAGTTTCACTAACAGTAGATTTACAGAGCTGAAAACTAGGGACTTTCAGAGCAGTTGTTTGGTGAGACCTGTAGACTTGCCAAAGAGCCACAAATTCACTCAGCTGTTGCTAGTTTAACATTGCAAAGCTTGGATTTAACTTTGCAACACATCATTTCAATTACCTATAGCTTATCTTATGTTCTAGATTTATTAGTATTTGTAGGGCTGATGCTCTGTCACTTCTGCAAGTATTGACTGGAATGTGTCCAAATTGCATTTTACTAAAGAAAGTGAAATACCCAAGGAATTCCAACTTTTATTGTACTGGTTGAAAGGAATTTTCGTTATTGCATTTTTATAAAAGTGCTTTTGATCAAAGACACTAAATAAATAAAGTACTGAAATTTAAGATGTTCTTATTATAATGACAATCACTTTACACAGTGCACAGGAATTTCTTTCATAAACTTAACTAATTCCATGTTAGAAGTAGTCACATTTTTGCTCCCCCCTCCTCCTAAAGACTATTCCAGAGCTGTGCTGCTCTCCAAGGCTTGCACAACTTTTAGCACAATTTTATTAACGGCTGCTTTATACCAGTATTTTTTTTCTTTTGCCAACACTGTTCTTTAGTTTAAATATTTCATTTTCCTCTTAGTGTATTTATAGACAGCAACCATATGGCTTTACACACGTATTTTCACAGGTTTATACCTCTCCTTCCTTTTAGTTTTCTTTTTGCATGTCCTGTTCCCCTGACCATGCTAGGGGATGTAGCCCTTTTTTTGCATTACTTCTGCTTAGATTTATTATGTTTGAGCATTGGACAGTATTGTACAGCAGTTTTAATATTTTCTTATGTCTAACATATTTTTTCACTGAGCAGAATAACAATTTAGTGATTTAAGTAATGTTGCTGTCTTAGCTGCCCCAAAATATCTAGGTAAGGAAGAATAGGCACACCTTTCCTGCCATTTTATGAAGCAAAGTCTATTCTAGGGCTCCGTGCAGTAAGTGCTGAGAAAACCAATCTCTCATTAAATAAAAGCTACAGGGAAATGTTTACATTACACTTTGAAGAAAAAATGCAATCTCTCCAAAGCCTCACAGGGGAGAAGAGATGGGGTATTTTTTGCATAGTCAGTGCTTTTGCCAGACTTCCTCACTCACTGTTGTGCGAGGGCAGGGCATCTGCACTTCCATAAACCACTGGGTCAGAACGGAAGGATGAGAGGATTAATTTGCCACTTTTTCCAGAACTGGAAAATTTCTGTGGTCAGAAATGTCCATAGCATGGAGGTGCAGTTCACTGAAGAACATCTGCCTGTGACAGTCACCTTTGTGGCACCAGTGAAAATGCTGTGCCTTCTCTCTTTTGTCTGAGAGCTTAGTATTGTTTAAATGAGAGTTGTGGTAATATTTCAAATGAGGTAACTTGCTTTATTGCCAGAAATAAACTGTTAAAGAATCTGGATTTCTAGTACAAATCTAGGCTATTATGAGAGTCAGAGATGCCCTTGAGAAGCAATATGTTACATTATGTTCCTGAGATGTAAAATCTATATATAGATTGTGATTAAGCTTTTTATGTATGTTCAGATTTTGTATTATTGCCTGGTTTATTACTCATTTACTTTCATCAGTTGCTAATTCTCTCTTTCCCTGCAGACTTTCCATTTTGAAAACAGATTGGATTTTCCTCCCATGTTATATAGAGCATGGGCTACTTCACATTGCAAACTTAAAAACAAAAACTTTGCATTTAGTTTTCCAAATTTAATACCTCCAGTATTTGTACCTTTTTGTATAGCACTTTGCAAGACTGCAGGGAACTTCTGTATCTGGTGCTCTTTATACTGTGTGTCTTGTCCCAGTAGTGTGTAACGCACTCAAGAACTCAGTTTTGTGTCACAAAATGAAAATTAAATGCATAAAAAATTATCTTTCACCAGGGATCTAGAACTGATTTAAGTTTTAGGACATTCTGAGTATATATTATAATCAAAGAAAAGCCTGGGCCTCATTGTGAAGATAAGCTTTTTTAAACATGCACATCACGCTAGATTTCTATTCTTAGAAATACTCTTAATTGGTGATTGTGGTGGGGAACCCACATTTTTCAGTTGAACAAACAGTACAAGCTTCTTGGTCTCTACCTGACAGATTAGGGACTAAACAACATACCACCAGCATTTGTAGGCACTAAATCAACTTGACACGACCTTTCATCTCTTCCAAAATAACCCCCATCCCTAGAGGCCCCAGCTGTGCACATATAAGCAGCAGAAAGCCCCTGGAGTAACTGTTCCTGCTGTGCTGGTTATCCATTTCCTCCCACAATACTCCTGACTTTAATATACCTTTGATGGTGCTTTCAAACAACATTCAATCCAAGGCATCACTCATATCCCTTGGTGAGGTGCTGTGCCAGAACTATTCTTTTCTCATTATGTTATTCTTATTTTCTTTTCCAATTTATGCACCTGGCTTCCCATTAAGTTACACCAGAAATTAATTTGATCTCCTGCAACTAACTTTTAAGTTCCACACTATTCAGACAGGGTGAAAGAATGTTCCCACCTGATTTCTGAAACATTTTTTACTGGTTCTGCCTTTTTCCTTAAAAAAAAAAAAAATTATGCTTCTCATCTGAGAATAATTTAGGGGGTTAAAAATAGAGCAATGGGTAATACATTATTCAAAGCAACATTTCTACAGAGCAATCACTGAAGATGCTAAAAAACATAATTCTCATTAAACATTGCGGATCTCTTCACCTCTCAGATATAAAATTATGGGTTGTCAAGCGGAGGAAGCAACCCCCAAACAGTCTAGAAAGCGTTTCCCGAGATCACATGACACTGTTGGCAAAGGTCTGGCTCTGGAATTTGTCCTGCTAGAAATGAGGATGGAGAATCATCTCACAGGTGCTGGGACTCACACTGACCTCCCACTGCAGAAATTTGTTTGCCTGACATTGCTTCACCCTTTACACACAACCCTAAATCTTGTAAGTCCTCACTTGGATAAACACATGCATTTGCCATAAGAGGCACTGGCACAAATCCAGCACTTCAGCTTCACAGAAGTGCAAAGAAACATCAGCACCTCCCACTCTTGCTTTTTTTCTTTAAGGGTACTAATGGGCTCTGGCTTCTCACAAATCCCTGTTCAGATATAAACAAGGCTACGTTTTTCAGGAATTGGACAAAGACTGCTATAAATCTGACAGTTTCTTCTATAGATCTAAAGCAGCCTAAGAGCTGCCCACTTTCAGATGCACGATCCAGCATCTGCTTGTTGTCACCCAATGTGCAGATGTTCTGGGTGGTGCAAAAGCCTCTGTATCTTAATCTTACTTGGAAGATGAGTGGTACTCACACAGCAGCACAATTTTCTTGCCAGCAGCTGCTGTGTTGCCCATCCCAAGCCCTGTACCTCCTGCGTCACCCTCTCTATCTGCCATGGCCTGACATGGCTATTCCTGCAGTCTCCATGGCTTATGAGGAAAGCTGATGTGGTGGGGTTGTAACGCAGCAAAATGAAGGTTTGGAGTTTCTGAGTAAGGAACATCAATCCCACCAACTTTCAGTGGAAATTATCCTTTCAAATTACTATGCTCTTTTTGAAATTCATGTTCTCTCCCATTGTAGGAAATGTTCTGAATACTGACACCCTACCATAGCCCCCTTAAGAACCATCCATTAGGTAAATTCGAATTTATTTCTATTGTATCAGTGCCTAGTCACGTCAGACCATGGGCTAGCACCTCCCTATGTTAGGTTTTCCAAGTATGGCAAAAGATAACACATCAAAATTGCAGTTTACTTTTGGGAAAAATCTATTCTCTATGTTGTATCTTTCTTCTTTCCATACCAAGGCACACCTTCCTACTGCCACTGTTAGCATGATCATTTTTTAACATTTTGATCCCTTCCTACTGAAGGAAGAAGCCTTGGATGTATTTTTCTTTGGAGAGCTGGTTCTCAGCATTCCCTGTGGGAGCATGCTCTAAAGAAGATAGCTGAAACCAGGGAAGAGGCTGATGCCACTTGCCAGCACCTTCCAGAAGAGTGGTTTATCCCCATCCTAGTCCTCCTTATCCACCTCCCCCTCTCCTGCATGGTCAGCAGCGAGGCGAGGCAAGCCCCACAACAGGGACATCGCAACCGGCCAAGGTTGGGATGCAGCTCCTTCTCTGATCCTTCCTTACTCAGCCTGGCAAATGAACTACCAGGTCTGGCTGTGGATTTTTGCAAGGGGCATCTCAGCTGCAGTACTGGAAATGATTTATAAATATAGGGAAATTTTGCTTATGCTTTTGATGGCAAAAATGCTTGAGCCTTCCTTATATGTCGGTGAGGGCAGCCCCACTCCTGGCTCTCACATTCCCCAAACTGGAACTGTACTGGTGGCCTCCCCAGTGCTACCAGGGCAGTGCTGGGGAGCATAAAGGACTCATAAAGGCTTCATGTGAGTAGTAACACAGCACCGGCCCATCCATCAGCCCACAAAAATACAAATCTGCTTCCTCACACTCGGCAGGAGCCCCAGAGCACCAGAACAATTTAACATGCTGGGAAAGGAACGGAGCTGGCAGGTGTTTCTAGATGCATTTGATTTCCTTAGGAATCCCTTTAGATTCAGAGAAAGGTCAGTCTAGACATACCAAGAATATAGAAGAAAAAGGCTTTGCTAGGCAGCTAATGATACCTGAAACAAGACACCTGACAATTTTCCATCCTGAGAAAGCAGTATTAAAAAAGCAAAGTGCGTCTTTTCATCTTGCCAGAGAAGATGGGAAGAAAGCCACGGGGAATGAAAAGTTAGTCTATTTCAGTTCTGGGCTTTTAAAATTAAGCATTAATCCAATGCAGCCCAGAAAAGAATAAACCTGAACAGAAAACAAAGCTGCAACTGAACAGTGTTTCAATTCTTCCCTTGCAAAGTGCACAGGACAGTCATGTCTTGCATGGTTTCATTTAGAGATCTGGACCAAACATCAGAGATCACCTTCTAAAAGTTTCAACTTCCAATTTCTAAGCACAGCCAGGGGTGTTAGACACACCGTCCCCTCACCTGGGTCAGCTGCATGGCGCTCCAAACATGAGGCTGGCAGCCTCACAATATTTTGGGAGGGTGAGGCCATGCAGGTTCTGTCACTTGCTGTGATGAGGAACACGGCAGCTGTTTGGCTCTGCAGAACAGTGCCCACTCAGGCCTGAGCAGCCTCAATCCACTGATCAGGACAGAAGCTGGAAGACAGCTCAGAAATGGAGCCCTAATCTCTTCTAAAAAAGCCTGAATGGTTGCTCCTTGTTCTAGAGCAGTGAGCTGAACTAAACTCTTCAGTTCACATTAGTCAAACACTGTGCAAGTAAGACTTTTTCCTACTCCAGCTGAAAGATAGGACCAAAATGTTGAGCTTTTTGTGGAGGCAGCAACTGAAGACAAGTGATATGAGATGTATAAACTGATGTCAGTTGATGGGCTGAATAAATCAACGCTAACTACACTTAAAAGACTTCAAAATTATACCAGGTCTTGGAATAAATTTGCATTAATTTTTGGGATGCAGGACTACTGAATTGCTGGTCCTATAATCCTAGAGATCTTCAGTTCCTTACTTATGCTAATAATGACATATTTGGGGGCTGTTTAAACATCTGCTTGTCAACAAAAGTTTATAATTACACTAACTAGGACAAATAGGTTTCTTGGGTTTGTTGAATCTAACACGACACTATTGCTATTGATTTTACCCACATTACATTGTGGAATGTAAACAGCTTCAAAAACTAATCTGTTTTTATAAAAGCTGAGCAATCAGTGGTGGATGTGTTTCCTTAGCAGGAAAGATACCCACATACCTATAGTGGGTTACCAAATTGCTTTTGTTTGTTTTAGAGTTTCTCATGGGATGATAGACTCTTGCAGTGAATCAGAGCAATACTTCAGTTGTATTTATTGAAATACTGAACCAGTACTCACCAGAGAATTCTGTTCACTTTCTGAGATAAATCAGATTTGGACTCAGCAACTGTACATGTATATGAATTGGTACTGTGCTGAACATTAATACAGTCATCTCATTATTTTTTTAACAGTGTCAAGGCCATTTTCCATAAAGATCAACTAACAGGAAAAGCGCCCCAAAATTTCTTCTGGAATTCAGGAGTCTCAGAAAAAGTTATTAATTGTACTTATTAAGTGTACCTTTTGACTTGTTTCTGCATTTCTAATACAAAACACTGAAAAATTCTAGTCTTCTTTCAGCAGGAAAAACTGGTATATGGCAAACAAATATGACTTATCTAGATTGAAATAACACCTGCACTTTTAAAAGAATCTCATGCTTTTGGATATGGTTGCTATGAAAAATGGTACTTCTACTTAATCCTTCCTCAAATAATCTCTGACCTCCATAATCTCTGGACTATGAAACCTGTTTTCATGTGCAATGAGAGATCAAAAGGACACCTCTTGCTGTTAAGCCTGTATACCCCACTGTACTGCAGTAAAAATGAAATATCAATTGATGCATCACACAAAAGGTTTAGTGGCATATAAATCAACTCAAAAGCTCTTGGTCTCCCTCTTTGATGTATTTGGTGTGAGGCTTTTTTAACAGTGACCGCGCAGGCCTTGGGAGCCCAGGAGGAGTGCGAGGCAGCAGAAAAATCTGAATAGGGGAAAAAAAAGTGGTGTTAGAAACATCTGAGGGCCACAACCATCTTCTCATGCATCAGTCCTTCCAGAGACACTGAGGGAATGAAAGAAAGAATTAAGGGGCAGGGTGCTTGTTTCTGGGCACACCTGTATGCAGCAAAGGAACAGCTGAAGCATTATACTGGTCAGCTCCAAATACTGTCCAGAGGAGACAAACAGGAGGGCTGAGCTTTTCTCTGGCAGAAGCTAGGGAGAGATACTGAAATATATATCTGTCCTCAGAAGAAATATCCACAGGAAGATCAAACCGGGTGCTTAGCCAAAAACATATGGCTTAATTAATTTGACAGAGGAAAATATATCCAGGTACATTAGCATGTGGCCATGTATATTTACAAATTTAACTTCTGAAGCTGTGATACCTAAAGAAAAAAAATGTTTAAAGTCACTGGGTTTGCAATGCCATGGTAAACAGTGAATACCATTGTTTTCCCCCACTGTGACAGACAGAAAACCTTTATTTGAGCCCAGAATCAGATTATATTTTAATTCCTTCTTGCTGCCTGGGTCTGGGCAGCTCCCTACTTAGTGCCCAATTTATCCCCTCTGAATTTTCTGTGGCCTTTAGAAAGGCCTGTTTGTAACAAACAGGTACCAGCACCAGGCAAGAACTCTGGCTGTTTGCCCAGAGCGCATGAGAACTTCTTGCTCCCACCATCACTTCTGGCAAGTCAAACCCAGCGCCCACAGTAGGAACTTGGGAGGCTGAGGAATAGTGTCAATGCACTATGAACGGTCCTGGCATGGGGCATGGGGAGATTGTTTCACTGATGGCATTACACAAACTCCTCCACTGCACTGAGATAATTTCCTAAATATTTTTTGTACACCAATTAAAAAAAATAGACACAAGGAACTTTATCTTTCCCAAGGGTTAAATGTGATTCTCAGACTCCTCGGTCTGCATAAGCCTTACCGGGAGCTATGGCCACGCTGCAGTCCAGCCAACGAAGCAAAGTGGCATCCAAAGCTGTTTGCCACCACAGCATGGCTTTCTCCCTGAGATAACAGCTGGCTCCTGCAAGGCTTCCCAGACCACAGGCATTGACTTGAGCTTAGTGCTACCCTGCTGGGGATCAACAGCTTCCAGACTCACACGGAGTCCCTTGGCAAAGAGGGACTCCCTGCTGCGTGTTGGTTCCTCACGCTCTGAAGGAGCGTCAGTGCCTGCAGCACGGCCTGGCAGGGAGAGGAGCAGGAGGACAGCAGCGGCTTCCAGCAGGGCACAACACTTACATGACATCCTGAGCAGGTGCACAGCTCTTCCAGCCCTCTCGATAAAACCATCTCCATCCACGTCTGCCCAGGGCTGGGCCATGCAAAGTCCCTCCACGCACAGACAAACGTTTGCCATCAGAAGCCTCTGTAACCCCAGAAAGGAGTGGGGAAAGAAAGTAGGAGAAAGCATCTTCTCACCTTGGTGACTTCGATTCAATTCTTTTTCCATTTTTATTTACTTGGCACTGTTACCGTGTGTTTCCATTTATAAAGTTTAAAAAATTAGAACGTCTATCTTTAAAGTAGCAACAGGATAAATAAAGCATGAACACAGAAGACAATAAACATGAATGGAAGAAAATCAAATGTGAAACATCAACACAGGGCAGTAAGTTATATGGATGACCACCTGATTCGCTTTTGTCAGCCAACACATTTTTTCCTCACATCCACAGCCTCACACGCAGCCTGGCCAGGTGCAGATGCTGTATTCTTTTTCTTCTCCCCTCAAAGAAAATTTTTTAAAATTATTTCTTTTTTCCTGTTTCTGTGACAAATACAGCTCTTCTCCAACCCAGATGACTCTCTGAAGGCCTAGTGAAATGAAGTGTGACTCCATCCTAAGGACTGTGTAGCAAATAATGGAAAAAAGTATAAAGCATCTGTTGGTCTGGGACTAAATTATTCTGAAAGATTTGCTTTAGTTTCTGAACATCCCATCCTTTCAAAGGAAGAAAAAACAGGACAGCTGAGACTTCACTTCAGTGATCTCTGAATAGAAGAAGAGAATAAAAGCTGTTGCTGACATGTGCCCACTACGTCCAAAGGACACTTGGGGGATGCTCTTAAAAGTAATGCCCACATTAATTTTCTTGAGCAGGAGGAAGAAGGAAAACATGGGGAATTTTCACGTATGCTTTAAAAATGCTAACAAATTACACCAAATCAAAACGGATGAGAGCATACCATATAAAAGATAGGCCCTTTCCAGAATGAATGCACTGAACAAAGAGGAGAAATACATTCTGTGAAAAAATATTTCACAAATGCAATTTAATGACTTCACACTAAGCCATCAATGTAATTTGCCTTTCTCCAAAAAGCTTAAGCTATTACTCCATCTGGCACAATGCAATCATAAGAAACAACACAGGCTACACAGGATGCGTCTTCTCCAAGGCTTTCATTGTCAACAGTGGGCATAACACTGCTGCATCACAGCCTGGCATAGAAATATCCCACAGCAAATTTCCCAGCCAGCTGCATGACACAGCCCCAAGCTGCACCAGGGCAGGTTTTAATTTGGTATTGGGAAAAAATTCTTCACCGAAAAGATTGTCAAGCACTGGAACAGGCTGCCCAGGGAAGTGACAGTGTCACTATCCCTGGAGGTATTGAAGAGACATGTGGATGTGGCACTTAGGGCCATGGTTTAGTGTGGAGTTGGCAGTGCTGGGTTAACAGCTGGACTTGATGATCTTAAGAGATCTGTTCCAACCTAAACTATTTAATATCCATCAGCGCCTTTGGAAACACAGAAAGAAATGCCACCGTAAGCTGGAGTCCTACTTAAGAATATTCACATATTCAAGAATGCGAAGAAATAAAGACTTTCTTAGTGCATGAGGTCTTTTTGATTAGCTTTATAACCAGATATACGCTTAAAAAGTAAACCTCATCTTAGCACACTGATAGAGCCATATGCACACCAGGTGCTTCAGAGAAGCTGTACAGTACACGTTCTGCTTGGAAGCACCAGTGCCTTTCCGTGGCGAGTCAGGCTACCCCTTGTACTTGGGCAGGGATTCACTAGCCATGAGCCACATCTGTATCTGGAAGTTCAACACACTGAATGGAGAAGCAGCTCAAAGCCACAATGCACACTCATCAGAATACACAGTACAATGCAGACAAGCTATTATTTACTGTAAATAAACAGTAAATAATTATAATATCCAATAAATGTCCGATTAATTCAGATTAGCAGCAGACTTCCATGACTTCAAACATGCCATGGTTCACCACGGAGCACTGGTCATGAGTTCCTATAACTAAAATGTATTTGTGGGCAAGTTATTAAGAGAATAATTTTAAAAGATCAGAAAAGAAATGGGCAATGGGATTATATTCAAGACATAAATGTAGCCACTTTTCTGCTTAAGTCTATCCATTGCCTATCGGTTTTCTAGTGTGATGAGAACAACAAAGGAACGACTCAAACCCCTTATGTCCACTAGTATCTCCAAGTAAAGGATGTCTAAGAAGACAGACAAGATATTTGGGTGATGCTCAGCTGTCTCAGGATTAGGCCTTTAGCAATATCAGATTGCAGAGACAAGGATTTCCACAGAGTAATACTGAGGATTTCTGGCCTGATCTGCGTTCATGAGATCCTCAGACTTATGTTCTTACAGCACTGCTGTGATCTGGAAAAATCCTCACCAGAGCTGACTTTGAGAGACGTGGGTTTCTGTGCTCACAGTGTTACAGAAAGGAAACAAAACATGAGGGATGACTATGGAAATGAACATTAATGGTTACTCTTAAGATAATTTTGCTCCAGTTAGAATGAACAAGTCAACAATGATACATGAAAAATTAGCTTTTATTAAAAATGTTTAGTAATAAGCACTGATTTTTCAATTTTTTTTTTTTTTTAACTTACTAAACCTAAACATACAAAGTCAGAAGCAAACAAGAAATTGCTTGGTTAAAATCTTACTGAAGGTTAACTTGTCAGTAGTTCTATTAGATTTCCTGCATGGCTTGCTTTTAAAATATATCATTTATTGTACTGTTGGCTTTACTTTACAGAGATGCTCATCCTCTAGTAGAGATGTGTAGTCAACAACATGGATGATTTGATTAATTTATATAAACAGAAGAAAGAAAAAATAAGTTGCGTCCATCTCTGTGTATACAAAACCTACTTCTCTATGTTAATGCTTGCACAGGATTCAGAGCTCCATACGCTGGCTGCTGCCAAGGCAGCTCTTACACTGACTGCAGTTTGCACCACACCAGAATGGCAACGTACTAATTTCATGTTAATTCATGAAAGTATTCTTTGGTCACAAACATCCTGGACCTACCCAGTTTACAGTATATCAGATGCTATTTTTCACCCTTTTAAGTAGCTTGTTTTATTTTATTCATGGCATTCAGATCATTCTCATGCATGTATATTCCATTTCTGTGTGCATGCATGTGCACCAAGTCTGAGTTGCTTCTATGCAGGCACATCAGGATAGAAAAAAAAGATGGTATTTACCTTCTGATAGCTTTCAGATGTCAGACTGCAACAGCTCTAGTCTAAAATAGCCTTTTCTTGGAGTCCCTCAGGATACACAGATCATCTTTAAGGTACCACATTACTGAAGTTTTCAGAATACACAAAGTAAGAAATTTGTGATTATTTTATATTATTGTCTATTACAATGTAAAGCCCCATTATTCAAACTCAAAGTCTTATTTTTCATGTGAAAATTTTAAGATTGAGTAAGGGAAAATCTAACTGCTGAGGATGCAGGTAAAAGTGTCCAGACAATGACACTTTGCTTAAAAGGCACACCAAGAAAAGACAAGCTAGGTTCCTCTTCTGATGGTTTAAACCTGTTTTATATTTTCTCTTATATATATAGATATGAATATATATGTGTGTATATCTACACAAATCAATGTGTATACACACACTTTTGAGTTCTGGAAAACAGAAAGTTCAAGAAGTAGAAATTACTTTAAATAAATAAGAACCATACTAATAGGGGGAAGTTGGTCCTGTTATTTTTTCCTGCCTTATGATTATAATCTAATGACACAGTGATATATTTATACCATTTTTTACTTTACATCACTTCATTGTATAAATGTGTGGCGTAGGACTACCAGGTACATTTTATCTTCCCTAAAGTAATTTTTATGGATCTTCTGTGTTCTTGCATTTTCGCAAGGAATGGTGGTCATTCCTCTAAGAAGTATGAGGAGAGCTGAAGATAAAGATGTTCTAATAATAACAATTACGATTTATTTGACTCTAGGGTTTACATGTCAGAGCGTGGTGTGCACGCAAACACAAAGAGAATGACAAGGACAGTGACGGCTGTGTATGGCTCAAACCCCAGTACTGGTACCAGCGTGGCTGTAGAATGCTGATCCTGTAAGAACTTTTTGTTTCCATTGGCAAAAGTTTCGTGACATTATGCATCGTTTCCAAAATCAGCACTGTTCCATCTAAATGGTCCACGTATGGTGACAATTAATGTTAAGAGGCATGAGATGATTACTAACTTCCAGAAAACATTTAACAGAAGATGCCCATACAGTAGTCATCATTAAAAGTTTAACAGCTGGAGGCTGAATGCAAAGATCTTTTCAGCTGTATTGTTTAAAGAAGTATGACTATCACAGTGAAGTTATTTACATACAAGGCAACAATAGTAAAGATTTCAATAAGAGAACACAGTAGATTGTTCAGGGAGTGGATCACATTTTCTGCCAAGTCTGAAATATTTCTCACAATGTTGTAAATTCTACCAATAGATATTCCACAACATAGACCAGACAAGAACTTGTAAAAAGCTATTAAGAGCTTGGTCCTGCATTTCTGAGTCCCCAAAATCTACCAACAGAAGACTATAGGAATTTTGAATGCTTAGCAATTGCAGGACAACCCCCACAGAACATTATTAAATGCTGCTTCTTTTCTGTACTTATTAAATATAAGTATTCAACTTATTTTCTTTGGTTTTTAAATTACTATCCCTTTGTAGCTGTAATGTGAAAACAAACAAACCCCAAAGTACTAATAATTCCCCTTTCCCCTCAAAACAGTGATTAAAAAAAACCCACATGAAACAAAAAACATATCCAGAAAGTGTAGCTGTTACATCATTATAAAACTACGGTGCAAAATTGAGGTTCATACTGGTCAGAATTGCAATAGCAATTGGAAGTTTACACTTAAGGAGTGACTGTAAGTATTGCTTCTCCTGAATAACAAAAATTAAAATTGATTAGGCACTTGTTTTCTTGTTTAATGACAGCTGACTCAGTGTGCGTACAAATGACAGAAATACTCTCTCAAAGAATGTTCTGTAGTGTAACAACTGTACTATGCAACTACAACAGTCCCTGATTCAGGAGAGCAGAAAAACATGTGCTTATTACTTACTTTATTCCTCAGTTTTACTGCTATGAATGGGCTGGACACATGTTCAAGTGCTGTCCTGAATTGGGATACTTGTTGAAATTGGAGTTTTAAAAGATAATATAATGGTGAGCAGCTTTTAATTATACTACAATAGCAATTTTATCTAATTTGACTCTGCTCTCCACAATATTATCCTAATACTTCCCAACAGAAAACAGGCATAAAATAAATAGGATAACCAAAGATTACATAATAAATATGCTACTAAGTGGGAGAAAAATACATTGCAATATAAGGCTCGGTAGTGTTGCACAATCAAGAAATCATTCCAGGTGCTTCAAAACACAATTCCCAATGTAACAATACCAAGTTACCACTACACACCTGAAAAAAATTGGGAAGTAACAGATTAAACTTCTATTACATTAAACATTTGAAAATGCAAACAAGTGGTAAAATGTTTTGCCGCCTTTGCAGAACAACATATGAATGTTCTTGACTGTTGCAATTATCACTGCTTGTGAAGGAAAATTTAACAGATTGGATTTTTGGAAACTCGCATAATCGAATTCCTTCTGACTTACAAAGTTGCCAGTGACCACACTGACTGCTAGTATTATGGTTGAAAGTAAAACCAACTCAGAAATTTTGCTGCCTCCGCTTCTTTGCATCCATCGCATCTAGGATAGGTTGCCTCTTCGCAGTGTACCTCTGACGAAGCTCCTCAATTTCTCGTTCCATCATAGGGTCCAAAGCCTTTAATCTCATCTGTAATTCTTCTAAACTCAGATTCTTTAACTGCAAAACAACCAAACAAAAAACAATCCCACAAAAAATATTAGAAACTGTTTTCAACAAAAAGGGAAACCACTGCCTTTCACAAGCCTTTAATTTACAGCTGCAGGGTTTTTACATATTTAGTATATATTTACACATATATCTAACTGTTGATATAGCCAAAAGTCTTACTGTGCTCCACAGTAAATAACAGTATATAAAAGCAAACACACATAGTGCATTTAATTTGAAAAAAAAGAACCTTTGCAAACCTTTGCAAACCTTGCAAATAAATCGTAAATAAATACAGGGCTGGAGCTGAATTCATTAGGCTGAAAAAAGCATGCCACAGAATACACATATATATATATATACACACACACACACACACATATATATATACACACACTCATGTATATAACTTATATTGCATAATCAAGTACTTCTTATCAAACTTCTTACAGATGCTTGAAAAACAGACAGCTGATGTAAGTAATACTCTTGACAGATATTTAGAGGTACTTTCTGATAAGAATAACAAGGCACCTGTCTTCCTCAACAGACTGCTGTCAAGAACTACACAAAACAAATTGCTAACAGTATTTTAAATAATACATGAAATAATTTCCTGAATTCATGGGGGGTTACCTTTGACCAAGTTCTCTTCTCTCCAAAAATATTTTCTCAGAATGTTTAACAGTTTATTGCATTTCACTCATTAAAAGTGACTGATCATACAACACAGAAATTATTTCACTGCTTTGCTGGCTGATGCCAACAAAGGTTGAAGTCTTGTCAAACACTGGGGCATGTCAGGCACTGCTTCTCCACTTGCTATTGCAGGGAATGATCTATATTTGAAATTAGTTCTTTGTCTGGCCTATGTGTTTTTTTCTTGATGTAATTTACTGCCTTTCTGCATTTCTCTCTTTTTAGAATTGCCAATGTGCCATTATTTTTCACCAGTGTGAAAACCAGTAAATTTCAAATAGCACATATAATTTCCTCTTAGGAAAGTGATAATCTTTATTCTGTTTGCAAATACTCTCACAATGCAAACAAGCACACTACCTAAGTCATGGGTAAAAAAAATACTTTTCTGAATCAACTACTAATGAGTCAATTCTTCATTCGTGAATCTAGGGCAGGCTTCCATCAACACAATCTGATCTGTTTTCCCTGAAGAATTAACTGCTACTTTTGATCTTTATTTTTATCAGGAATTGAGGCATATAAATTAGTGACACATACTGCTACAAACAGTCCAAACCCCAGCACTATGACTTCTACTAACAGACCACACTGCACAAAGTAAACAAATAATTTAAAGTCATAATAAAGAGAGAGGGCATATCAGAAATGCATAACAGAGCATATGGAAAAGACACACATCTTCATGCAACATCATTTTAACCACAAGACTCCTAATGAAGAAGAGAATCAAACCCCAGATGTCAAAATATCTTCAAGGACCAAAGATCCCAAGACCTGTATGAGACTTCAGATGTGCTCAGTAATGTTGGTCTTACAGAATCACAGAATACGCCAAGTTGGAAGGGACCCACCAGGATCATCAATGTTCAACTCCTGGGCCTGCACAGTACAGCCCCAAGAACTGTGATCTATTGATCTGTGATCTTTTGAACTATTTGTTCAAATAGTTCTTGAACTCCTTCAGGCTTGGTGCTGTGATCACTTCCCTGGGGAGCTGTTCCAGTGCCCAATCACCCTCTGGGTGATGAACCTTTTTGAAATATTCAACCTAGACCTCCCCTGACACAGCTTCAGGCCATTCCCTCAGGTCCTGTCACTGGGCACCACAAAGAAGAGATCAGTGCCTGCTACTTCTCTTCTCCTCACCAGGAAGCTGTAGATGGCAATGAGATCTTCCCTCAGCGTCTTCCAGGCTGAACAGACCAAGTGACCTCAGATGTTCTCCATATGGCTTCCCCTCCAGACCCTTCACCATCTTTGTTGCCCTCCTTGTGACACTTTGTTTGCTCTCTCTCGCTCTCCCCCAAAGACTCTTCTCCTTATGAATGAGAGAGTTGCCTCCCAAGCCATCAAATATCATCCAGTTTACTGCATTCCTCCCGTACGATATATAGAATAAATGACGGGGGGAAAGGAATTCCTCAGTCACCAAGACTTTTGCAGAAAAAGACCTTTTCATTTTCAGAGAAAAAAAAGATTAAAAGCCTGCACTATTCTATTTAATTTTTAGCCCATTGGTGTGTCACATGACACACTTTTCAGTGAAGATACTCTCTTAGAGAAGTTAAGTGTCAGGGATTTGAAGTATAATGGGAAGAGATGACAGTGCCAACTCCACGGTTTAACTGATCCCAAGACAGCACAGATGAGAGGAGCAATAAACCCACGTGTAACAGGAATAATGTATTTAGCACGTGTGACAGGAATAATGCATTTGGGGCTCCACAGACCAGCAAATGCCTAAGGCAGACACGGAACAATCTCGTGTGAGAACTGCCAGTGATGAAGTCCCTACCCATTCTTGACCAGTCTGGACTGCCACTTGTTCTCAGTCACCACTGTAGACATCAGGCTTAAACTGCACTGAATAGGCTCCAACTGATGTAATCACATAATTATTCTGTCCTGAAAAACATTTTTTTCATATATTAGCAGAGAAAAATGTGGTGGCTGAGTTTTTATTTAAATTTCAATCAAGAAACAGAGCCAGCGAAGAGAATTTACTACTCTTTAAAGATCACAGACAGCTGGGAAAAATATTAAAATATAAAGAAAATGAATTTTTTACACCAGAGAACAAGAATCTTTCAGAATTATCTCAGGCACGTCACCCAGGAGATCCAGATAGCCACAGTACTCATCGATATGAATGGCTTATGCTCAGGACATTTAAAGGAAGGAAGTGGCAGAAAACAGAACTGTTAGGAAGGTCTCACCTATCTGACATCAGATGAGAAAACCACTTAATCAGCCACAGCTGAATCTGAGAAATATGTGTGTGTGTCTGTGCATGTATATGTCTCCTTGGCAAACTTAAAAATATATTTCTTTGATTTCTGGCTATACTATACGTATTACCTCACAAACCCTAAAAGCCTACAATAATCCAAACACTGAATGCAACAGCAAATATATCAAATAAGATGTGTAGAAATAACTCAAACGAGATATTACATTACTCCTATGTAATTTAATGCCCTGCATGATAAATATTTTGGTTCAAATTCTTAAAGCAATAGAGCTCAGCATTCATTTACTTCCCCCTGCAAACAGTTTGCAATTTAAACTGCCATAAATAATTCACCAAGTAGCTTGTTCTAACTACTGGAGCTACTGGCATTAATGGTAAGGAAGAGGGGAGCATTCAGCAGCACCAGCTACAGGAATCAGAAAGGCTTTAAATTATATTTCAATAGCTTTTAAAAAGCTGCTAACTGTAACAATTGTTGTTACAATTACAATTGTAATCAGGATAGCATTTGTGTGACAATAATAGATAGTTCAATTTCTGACACTCTACATAATGGACTGAATCACGCCCTTTCAGAGATCAAACACCCACAACCACACCAGAGACAGCAATTAGTGTCAGGATGGGCCACTTCCAAGACAGAGGTCTTAATGGAGTCTCTGGTAGCAGCTTTGCCTTCACTGGGATCCTTTATTACCCCAGATAATCACATGGGTTTGGGAAAACAATAGTCCAAACTGCAACTTATAATGCCACACACAGACACAGCCTTTTAGAGGGAGTACACACATACCCAGTTTTCCAGAAGAAAGATTAGGTGTACAAAGATAAAACTTTTCTCCTTAAAGATGTATTTGTTAACCTAATCATTAAAGACAGCTAAAATGTATAAGGGAAGCAAATCAAACAAGGAAGTCAAACCACTGCCAGGGCCAGATGACATTAAATAATTTCTCCTTGAAGTTGATGTATTCTCAAGATACAGTCACATGCAAAGAAGAGTCACTGAAATTCTCTGCTTTGCTAGAGCAAGGTAAATCAGCTTTGCCTACGAAGAGACCAGACAACAGTCGTCCTTATGGGACAAGCTCCCACTGCTGCAAGCTGAGTGCCAGCAGCTCCTGCCTCCACCTTGTCTGGTCCCTGATCCAGGGGGAAATCCTGGTGGAAGGTAACGTTTCAGAAAGGAGTTCCAACGACCCAAGTTTCCAGGGGCAGAAGTATCTTTCAGCAGCACCAACCTAAGACGGGACAAATAGAATAAAAGCATAACTAACCTTCTAACTGAACTACAATTTTCAGCTATAATCTTTGGAAAAGGAAACTCAGCCACACACTTGGGAGACCAGTAAGTCTGGAAGCTGGAAACACTTTATCTCACACAGGACACCAATCATTCTCCTTTCCAGGAAAGGCCACATGTAGAAGTTAAAAAGGAGCAGAACAGAAAAGGAATAGTTAGCAAGCTTTTCTTAATGTGACTGTCCTCATTATGCTGGGATACAGTGAAAATCCAAAAGTTGAGGCAGCTCCAAGCATGAAGTGTTCCAGCTGCCATCAGAGCACAGGTCAGAGCTGCAAGCATTCCACAGACAGGCACACTGCCATTGTGTGAAGGCGGTAGGAGCCACTGCTGATCAGTCCAGGGGTTTAAAATAATCCAGCATGATCACACAAGGTTTGCTGAATACAGTGCAAATCAGCATGTCATCAGAAGAATATTTCCTACTCTAGTGGGTTGACCCTGTCTGGATGCCAGGCACCCACCAAAGCTGCTCTATCACTGGACAGGAGAGAGAAAATGTAACAAAGATTCACAAGCTGAGATAAGGTCTGGGAGAGATCACTTGCCAAATTCCATCATGGGCCAAACAGAAGTGAATCAGGGATACTAATTAAATTTACTTATAACAAAAAACAGACTAGGATAGTGAGAAGTCAATGAATCTTAAAAACACCTTCCCTCTACCCCTCCTTCTTTCCCAACTATAGCTGCCCCACTGGCAGAGTTGATGAGTTTATCTCACATTGTTTTTGCTGCTGCACAGGGAGAGTCATCCTTCCCCTGCTCCAGTGTGGGCGCGCTTTCACAGAAGACAATCCTTCATAAACTTCCCCAATGTGAGTCCCTCCCATGGGCATCAGTCTGCACAAACTGCTGCAATGTGGGTCACTCTTCCACAAGGTGTGAGCCTTCCAAGACAGGCTGCTCCAGCATGGGTCACACACAGGGTCACAAATTCTACCAGGAAACCTGCTCCAGCATGGGCTCTTCTCTCCACAGGTTTGCAGGTCCCCCCCAGCAGCTTGCTCCAGCATGGGCCTCCCAAAGATGCACAGGATCTCTTTCCAGCATCCACCTACTCCAGTGTGGGTCTTGTCCACGAGCTGCAGGTGGATCTCTGCATCACCATTTACCTCCAGGAACTGTAGGGGCACAGTCACCTCAGAGGCTTCAGGGGAACCTCAGCTGGAGCTGGAAGCTCCTCCCTCATTTCTTGTCCCCTGACTTTGGTGCCTGCAGAGTTGTTACTCCCACAGTCTCACTCTGCTGTTCTCTGGCCACAACTACCACAGGCAATACCTTTTCTGCCTCCTTAAATACATTATCACAGAGGTGTTACCACCACTCCTGACTGCCTCGGCCTCG
The DNA here is from genome assembly GCF_015227805.2 of Hirundo rustica. Taxonomy (NCBI): domain Eukaryota; kingdom Metazoa; phylum Chordata; class Aves; order Passeriformes; family Hirundinidae; genus Hirundo; species Hirundo rustica. The sequence goes on along the minus strand of NC_053450.1, from coordinate 22,222,678 downwards.
GCCAGTGGAGGGTCCAGAGCTGGCTGGCACTGGCTCTGCTGGACATGGGGGAAGTTTCCAGCAGCTTCTCACAGAAGCCACTCTGCTACCAAAACATGGCCACACAAACCCAATACGCCCATGCCAAAAACATTGTTACTCTGGTCATTACTGCTTTCAGGTGATTGGGTTTTTTTACATGGCTTCAAACAGAGATACACAAGGAACTCTTCCCTCAAATACTGTTGCACTCCACTCCCAGAACCTCTGCAAGGGAAGCGCAACAAGCTTTACTTTTTTTGTCTTTTGATCTAACTTCTTGCATCCCATATGGACCAGGTTCATTTGGAGTGCTATTTTCAGCAAACCAAAGAGTAATTACTTGCAGTCAATACTACTGCCTGCAGGAGGACACACGCTGGATCTTACATATTTTGTTGACAGTCTTCATCAAGCCATACTGATGAAAATTCTGGACAAAAGGGGCACTTGGAAAATAGGTGTACATTCCTATCTATAGACCTGCGTTCTGAACAATAAGCTCAGAAGGAAGGAGATAAAGTACAATGAAAAATGGACTCTCAGAAGTCATGAAGTCAAAAATTACAAAGTTAATCCTGACTACTAGATTGCACATGTGTCCAGAACAGGAGCCAAAAGCAGAGACAGATATCTATGATACTTGGTCATGGTTGTGGTCTATGGATTTAGGTGAGGGGGTCTGGAACTCAATAGCCACACTTGGCCAGCACATACCTGTAGCTATCCAAACTTTTCAAGGGGTGGAAGCCAAAGATGTGGTGGATGTACAACACTATAATCTCAATCCATTTTGGACAGCAAGAGAGGTAAATAAAACCCCTATAACAATTATATTTTCAATAGAATAAAAGTAGATTTCATTATTAATTCCATAAGGCATGAGTTACCACTGCAAACCTTCAGTCTATCAAAGTAAATTACGAAATATTGCTACTAAGCTGGTGCAACAAAAACAAACATATGTATTTTCAGAGTTTAAATTGTTAAGAAAATAGATATTCAATCAAAAAGCAATCTGTATCAAGTTTGTATTTGTGTTTACTTGAAAAAACAAATTCTTCCTAGCAACTGCTTAAATGAATCTTACATGCAACATGCCTCTTAGGAGCCTTTGATTAAAAAAATATGGATTGTTAATACTATATTCTGAGTCATCTATTTTCCCACCTGCTAGCAATTCCGACAGTATGAATTATCAACAGAATGGCTAACTACAATTATTGCATCAATAGCAATTGCAAAAGGGGGTTGCCCATAGCACCTTCTAAGATTTAACCAGTACATATCTTCGATTGTCTTGTGTGTTAGTGGTCTCAGGTAACAGAAATTTTTCTCCTCAGCTGTTCACTCCCCTCTGTTGAGTAGCGTTTACTTTTCTCTAGTGGAATGAGCTTCACTGATGCCTTCAAAGTCCTTTTTTTCACTGGTATAAAAAGTTAAACTTGAGTCAGAATCCAAAAGGAACAAGGTGAGCCTTGCTTCCCAATTTTTCTCCACTATAAATTCAAATCCAAAATACATTAATCTCACTAGTGAAAAAATTGTCACACTTGTGTGCAAGGAAGTATTTTCCAGCTACTGCTGTCTGTTCAGCTGCTCCCATGCAGCAACAGAAGAACTGCTTTATGTTTGCTTATACAACAAATCCTGCTGACCCTGTCTAGGCAGTGTCAGGTGAGGATGAGCTGTCTCAGGCACCCACTGGCCACAGAGCAGAGCTCTGACTTGCTGCCATCCCCACACCTGCTGTCAGGGTGAGCAAATCAGTCACAAGAAAACAAACTCATATGGGGAATGGAGTGGGACAATTTATTTCATGGTGTCTGAAGAACAAGAAACCTTGCTGGCAATGCACAAAGTCATAGAAATATAAAAAGGACCTAATTTACTGTAACAATTTATAGGAGAGAAGGACTGATAACTGTCAAAAGCCAAAGTTCATTCCACAGGACTGCAGTTACCTTAAGCATCCTGGGGGCTAAAATACGCATATAAGATCAAATTAAAGATGGACAAGTTCATGTATTTTAAAAATGCTTTTCTAGGGATAAAATTGTATATACTTTCTCCATGATTAATCCCTGTTTTCACTAGTAGAATTCTCTCTGCTCTAATATTAAAGCTGAATGTGATTTTAGCAACACAAAGCTAAATCTTAGCCAGTACCATCAATATTTTTCAGCTCTAGGAGACTTTTCTTGGCTTCATACAAAGTGACATTTCAATAGAAATGACCACTAGGAACAAAACAGTTTTCTGATGCATTAGTTTATACTATCATTTGCATGCTTTTTTGAATAGCGCCCAGGGCTCTCCGTTGAGCACATTAAATACTGCCAGTACTAAAATTCAAAAATCATGAGTTCAGTAATTTACCTTCATTAAATTACCATTAAAATTAGATTCCTAAAATAAGTTGTTTTTAGGAGAAGGGAAGTGTCTTTTTATTTTCCTTTTCATTTCTAAATCATCAGGAATCAGCTAAAATCTAAATATTTCTGCAATTAAAAAGGCTAAAAAGCTCAGGAAAAAAAAATCCAGAAGTCAAAAACTTAATTGAAAAATCCTGATTATTGGAACTAAAATCTAAGGAAAAGTACAGCTTATCATGAATAGCTGTGTAAAATCAATAATAAAGTCAACTTTTGTCAGTTGCAATTTGTAGTGGTTTTGGTTCACCAATTTTTTCGTTTCCCGGTCAGTGCATCAAATAATGTAGTGGGTTGAGCACCCACTAGAATGATTTACTCCTTTTCTGCTGTGAGATAGGATTAGGAGAAGAGCAAAGCAGCACCAAAACTTAAAGGGTATAAGGAAAACTTTATTAACAAAATTACAAGAAGAGCAAATAAAAAATTAGTAGGAATCAGAATAAAACTTTTAAAACACTTCCTCTCCACCCACAACCTTCTTTTTCTTCTCACTGACAACGTGCAGAGATAAAACTTGGAACTTATGTCAGTTTACCACCTCTAAAATAGTATTTCATCTGTTCTTTTAGGGAGAGGAGTCTCTTTTGCTATGTCATGGAGACTTCTCCACAAGAAAACAGTTCTTTCATGGCTTTACTTTTCACTAATGCAGATTCCTGGGCAGCTGCTATTCATGAAGTCCCTCCCATTTCACGCAGGCTTCACACAGCTGTGTGTATGGGCTATGTTAAACTCATGGGGTACCATTTTAAGTATGAGCTGTTCAAAAACAAAGGTTCTCTTCATCTCTTTTTTGAGATCATCTTCATCTCTGGGAAAAGACATCTTCTCTCCCTGGGAGCAAGTCTTTATCTTCATCTCATTACCCTCTCTCTATTCAACTTCTCATGAGATCACAGCTACTTCAACATTTACTCGCTTCAGCACAAGCTGAAAGTGAGCCTTTGTTCACGTCTTCAATTTAAACACTCCATCCCCCACACTGTTTCCATACTGATTAAAGGGATATTCTAGTATATCACAGTCTATTACCATGGCCTTGCAAAAGAATTTCAGCCTAAGACTAAGGCATCTCCTCATTCTCCTCCCATCTGGGACTTGACTCCTCCTTCACTGACTTTGGTGTCTTCATATTGTTTCTCTACGTGTCTTCACTCTGTCTTTTTCTCTCACTCAGAGAGGATTCAATGTTTTGCAAGTTCCATCTGTGCGAGGAAAGAGTTAATATCTCTCTACGGAGGTCACGCTGGTTTCCGCCGGGCACTGGCCGGAGCAATCACGGTGGTAGGTTCCGGCCTCGCTGGGGCTGTGCCAGCACTGCGGCAGAGGCAGGGCCCGGCCCAGGCTGGGAACCGGCCCAGAGGCAGGATGTTAACAGCTGCTGGGGCCTGATCCGACCCGGGCCTTCTTTCCTCAGCCTCTCCTACCCCTGCCTGGCAGCCGCTGGGCCCCCATGGCAAAGGGGGAACCGGGCTGGCTTGTTACCTCTTCCCAGGCCAGAAGAAAAGAGAGCTTTCCCGGGCTTTGTTCAGTTTTTAACGTGTGTTCACAGAGGCATGTTCAGCTTTCTAGAGGTTTAACAATATTCAAAACTAGCCACTGATTGGTTTTGTCAGGCACAAGCGTCTCTTAGAAAATCACTTCCTTCTTCCCTTTTCACTGAATGTCAATCAATGCAAAACGAGCACACAATTTTTACCCAGTTCCTGACAAAATGGTAAAGCATTGATTCTTTATCATATCCTAAGCATTTCAAATACAGTTTACATTGGTTTTACCTACTATAGCATCTGGTGTTCTTGCAGCTATTAGGGATATAGCTTTCACTAAAACAACTAAAGCACCATGAAAGAGACTGAACATGGGGAAACAAACTGAAGCAATGTATCTCAAAAACTCGGCGGCTCGAAAACTTCCTTTAATAAGTACCTTTGAAATCAAGTCCTTAGTATCTCACAGAAAAGTGTAAAAAATAAATTTAGGTGTACAAAAGGAAAAAAATCCTGCCATTCTCTCTTTCCTATGACATTTACACAAGGCATGTTGTTACACTACACACTAGGGTCCACTGAAGCATGACACTTAAATTTGCTATCATATTCTCTTTAGAATTTCATCATCCATCACAGAAATTTTAGAAGTTACTTTTAGAGTATCACAGGCAAAAATTCACAGTTTGAAATTCCTTTGAGAAAATCTTGGTGGCTTTTTATATCCTGGATTTTGTGTACCAGGATTCTCAAGCTTAATTGTACAGTTTGTCTTGAAGAATACTATAAATGTTTACGGAAGCTCCCAACAGAGTAAATAAGCTAAAGATTAGGAAAAGCACTCCATCTGGATACTCACTATGCTGTTTCAACTTCATTGCAAATACATCCACACAGTGTTAATGGCAAAGTAGCTACTACACCTGATCTAAAAATATGCAGGAATTCCCTCCCCAGCCCCTTCTGCTTCTGGGAAAAAACCAAAAAAACAAAAAACCAAAAAAAAACACCCCACCACAACCCCACAACACCCCCACCACATAGGAAGAAAAACCAAACTAAATCACCCCCAAAACATCCTACCAAGCAAAGATATAAAGGTTTAAAAGGAAAAGGAATTCTTTAGCTAAAGCTCTTAGTGTAGCAAGTAAGCAGCATCAAAAAGTCAGCATTTTGTCCTTATCAATCTATAGCTCTCCAGGGCAAGTGCTTCTGAATTATGCTTCATACTGAGCTCAGCTATCAGCAGGTATCTTACAGTGACCTTGAGTTCACCATCACATTTCAGCTACCGCAGCAGTCATTCAGCTACATAAACCCAAATGTTACCCTCATATCCCAAAGTTTTTGCGAGTTAAGCCACTGCCTCCCTGACATCTGAGTCCTTCATGAAAAGAACATTTTAAAAACATTCAGAAAATAACAGTATTTTATTTTTGTAAAATTCTACAAATCTACACAAATGCAAGCTGTTTTAAGAACAAAGATATAAGCTATTAGGGATGAGAAACAGCTAAAAACCTCATTTGGTTAAGACACCAAAACATTGTAAAGATAAATTAAAAAATAAAAGATGCTCCTAGTTTTGCTGAACTACTTTGTAAATGCAAAAATATAGTGAAAAGACATAAGTAACTTGAAGTAGAAGTCCTGAGGTTAAAAAAAAGCTGTATTAAAATCTAATACAGATTTTAATATATATAATATATAATATAATTAATAGAATACATAATGATATATTTTAAAGCTATTTTTCCTCAATAGTCCATTTAAGATTATTTTTTAAATAGAAAGAAAAATAGAAACTCATTTAATAGTGAGTTTTGTCACATAGCAATAACCCTCAGACTGAGAAAAGCATTTAACCTGAAGGCAATGCAAGAGGCTAAAAGAATTTTAAATATCAAACCTCAGTGTCCTACTGAGAGATAATACAAGTGAATCCCAATCTTCTAAGAAGCATAAAAGGTTGATAGTCAAAACTAAACCAACAAAATTAAATATTCCTAACAGGAAAAGTCTGCTGGAAGAGACACGCAACCCCCAAATGCAAAACGCACATGCAAATTTGTATCTCATTTGCTGGGAAACCTTGACTTGGTTATATTTTTTATAAGGAAAAAAAATCAGCTTAGTTTAAAACAGCCAATTAAGAAAGGACCTAGGAAAAGCACTTTAATAAATGGAAAATGATAGGCATAATGTTTGCTGGGTTTTATTTCATGCAGAAATCTTTCTGGAAGTCACATATGAGAGAGGATAGGTTTCAATCACTGATATAAGATGGTCAGAAAAAATCCTATAGTCCAAAAACTCAACTTATGAGCAACAAATGCCAGCTTTATTAATCTCTGGGAGAAGGAATAAAATACAGCAAAGGCAGCAAAAAACTCCCAAGAAAACTGAGACATCAGTTGAAGGAGGCCTGCAAAACATCAGAAATTGTGGAATCCGAACTTGCAGCAACTCAACAAAGACTGAGCTAGGCAGAAAGATTTAATTGAGCTGTTAATCGTAGCAGGGAGGAGAACACTGCCTCAGGAAGGCCTGCAGGTTACCACCTTGGGACAGGGATTGGGGGAGGATGACAACCAAGCACACCCGATTGCTTAAGCACCAACACATGGCCCATGGATGCTACACATAGGGACTGACTGAAGTGAACTGGGAGGGGAGAATCAATCCCCCAGCCTGTAGCATCTTCGCAAGGCAGCACCAAGTTTTCTCTTTTGCACAACTTTAAAAATCAAAGAGAAGCACTGTTGGCTTTTAAAGAATCCATCTTGGTCCACAGTTCCTCAATTTTTTTTTATTCCTTCCTCAAACATTTTCCAGGAATCCTTTTTCCCCTGCCAGAACTGCTTGACTACTACTTAGTTTGATGTGGTTCACAGTTTTCCCAGAAGATTTGCATGCCCAATAGCAATCCTGGCCCATGGCATCCCTGGAAGGGGAAGGGCACCATTCCACTCCTGCATGGCATTCAGCAGCTCGCTAGCCACATGGGCTGGAGATTCACTGGCTGATGAAAGTTTTAATGTTATGAAAACTGATAAAAATTCTTCAGGAAACTCTTTTATTGTGCTCAAGAATTGAAAAGATTTTAAAAAATCTCTTTACACCAAAATCATAGTTTCTTAACTGTTCCTGATGCTGCCCTCTCTTGAAGTCCTATCTATAAATCATGCCAATCAGGCACTACAGAGTTTCAGCTGGTTCATTAAAGTGGATTTAGTTTTTTGTTTGTCAAAATGCACCAATTCCACGTTTGGAAAACACATCACAAATAAACACTATCAAATAATATTTAATGAACCTGGTGAAATCCAGTGTATGATGGGCTAATCTAGTACACATCTCCTGGTTTGCTTTTCATCCAGACTAAATTAAATCTAAAATAAGTGAATGGATACAGAAAAGGATAATCTATGAATAACACCACTCAGCTAGCAGCTTTTAAATAATATATAGTTATCTCTTCTTTTACAAACATGTAGTAGAACACTCTACTACAAATAATATACTAAAAAACAGCCTGAAAACATAGAACAAGACAAGATAATCACTGATAATCTGTCAAGTCAAAACACATTAATCAAGCGTTGCATGTACCAACATACAACAAAGAGAAACACTACATTAAAAAGAATAGACCACTCATCTTAATTAACAAGAAATCCAGGTAATCTAGACACTGAACAGTACACTTAACCATAATCTAAATCTAGTCTCTAAAACACAATCCACCATGTGAGAAGTGTGATGCTCACTCTGTATGAATTTAGAAACTACACTTATTCATTAAGGTTCAATGATTCAGGAGCATATTCACTTACAGAGTCCAGAACTGCCAAAATCACGTGCCAAAGAAATATTTTATTATCAAACATTTTGTCTATGACTCAAACATTAGTGCAATCAAGCCAACTATTAGCACAGTTTTTTCTTACCTTCACAGAATTATCTCCTAGGAAGGTCCCCAGTATTTATCGTTTTTGCTTTCTCACAGGGAACAGAGCAACACTAGTTTATCTGATTAGGTTTTTCAGATCATCATCTGCTGATATAATTTTGACTCACTACTCAATGCAAACAGGTATTATACAAGCTTCTGTGCCAATGCCGTTCATGAATCCCCATTCAAATTTAGAGTGCTCACTATTCCCCTTCTGCACCCCTGGAGTGAGTGAGGACAATGACATACCCTGAACTCAGGAATGGTACAAGCTCTGCAAACCCTTATGAAGTGAACCAAGCCTCAGTAGAAACTTTCTGGCCTCTCTGCTGGTTTTCCAGTCCATCTCCTGAATGATCATCTAGGGTTCAATTAAGGACAGAGTTTTCTAGACTTAAAAATCCATTAAGAAAAAGAAAATCATTATAAAATCTTATCCATTGTATTGTATATCAACAATGAAAAGGTCACACATACTGCACTTGAACATTGGCAATCTTCTAGAGTCTGTAGCTTCTAGTTGAGATCACTCTCAAGAAAAACTGTTGGGAATTCAATACAGGTTTTAGAACTGATTTTGTGTTTACAGTTTGGAAACTGAAGCAGAACCAAAGGCACCACCTGTATTATTTCCAAACTTAACTATCAGGGCAGGAAGTAACGTGAACTCCCACCCAGCACATTCCCAGACCACATCAAAAGCATAAGAAAAATGTGAGCTAGACAAATGTATTCCTCCAATGGAAGGCTTCAGTACTCAAATAAAAGCCATGATCAATGCAGTCAGGGGCTATACAATTCACCGGCTCAGCTTTAAATAAAATTATGTTTCACAACTGCACTTTCAGAAATAATTAAAAGAAAAAAGAAGTATTTCAGTTTGTAGTGCCTTGTAAAAGCAGTTCAGTAGCTTTGACCATCTTCCTAGCAGTGCCTTTCCAAAGTAAAGATGAAAATACAAACACTGAAGTTATTAAATGCCCTCACAATTTATCCAGAGTACATCACTGGGGTTCCTGCTTACGGAACATTTATTCCTTAGTTTGAATGGGAACCTACATTCAAAGATACAACACTGAAGAGAGATAAAATACAAATGTATAGGACTGGACATGTATTAAGTTTCATTGTTCCATTTGTAAGAATAAAAAGCATGTGAATAACCCCCTTATCACCAACAGATCTGATGGATATGCATGAGCTTAAACAGATGCAGGAAACATAGGTTTAGTGTTAAAAGACTGCATATCTGTCCTGGACTTTAAATATTAATTTAACAATGTACATGGGTTATTTCTTGCTCCAGTTATTGAAGATGTCTGGACATGGGCACTAGGATTTACTGTCAAAAAAACCCTACTCTCAGAAAGACAGGTAAATATATAGCGTACACTCTGGAATTGATGCAAAAGAAATTCATCTTATGTGGCAGAAGGATGGGGTATGGGAACGGGAGGAATCGTGAGTATCTTTATAACTTCTGCATCCCATCACAAGCAGAAAACAATACTACCTCAGATAGTTTAAAACCTGGTATTAACATACAGCACCAAATCCAAAGAACCTCAGAAATATAATTATTTAAAGAATCCCCAGTATTAGTATCATCTCTTCTTGTCACCCAAAGCCAGAGATGTGCTTTTATTTGGAACTCAAATGTTTAGCTGGGTAGATTCTATTGGTGACAGAGAAGTTGCTTTTGGCATTGAGCCACCATCTTCTGAAAAGTTGCCACAGTTTTGAACACAAACTGCCTTGTTGAACTATACCACATGAGTAGTGGACCCACTACCCAATTCTTTTTTCCTTGAAGAAACAAAATGCCAGCTCAGGTCTGATGGAGGAAAAACTATACTTCTTCTGCTTAATGTCTTTGAGACTCGAATTCTTACAGTCTGAAATCTGAGTGCAATCCAAGTCAGGATGTCCCAACATCCTATCACCACAGAAATTACATTAGTAATTTAAGAATGCTATAGACATGAAAAAAAACAATGTCTTGTTGGGTTTTTTTTGACATCACTGAAAAAGTAAAGTTTTCATTATAATAGTCCTAACTTCATCTCACACACACAGCTATGTGCACAAAATTGAAAATACAAATACTGTAGAAATTATGAGAATTCACAATGGTGTAAAATCAAATATATTAGAGAAAATTTTTAAAAATTATTTTGTTAAAGTGAATGTCAAATTCACCAAAGGCTCCATTAAAAGACACAAAATGCAAATAATGACTTCACAATATTTTAAAATCCAAAACATAGGAAGTAGCATCACTATCGCGTTGCATACAAAAAAAAATTGTGGAATTGGTCCATCAGGTAATTTTGTAAAGAAGTAACTTTACTTCCATTTTCATTACTGATTTTGACTTTATATTCCATTTGCAGAAGTTTTAGATTCTTGCCCATTTCAATCTCAAACCACATTCCTCTTTCTTCCATCAGTATCTCTTACTGATTTAAATACAGTCTAAGAAAAATATACTATTCTGCTGATTTTTGACATTAATATCTCTAAATATCTTCCATTCTGGAAGTTCATATTTATGTCATTTGATGGTCTGTATTGCACAAGAAATCCTAGTAATTATGAACTAAATGCCTACTAATCTGGTTGGTGATGATGTTGTTAGAATGCTGGTCACGATTACCAGATCCTGGCCATTAGAATAATAATAGCAAAGGAGTATTTTCAGCAATTTAACAGTTTCTCCTACTTCAACAAATGTATTCTATTTATACTTCCCTAAGTAGAATCACAGTGCATAATAAGTTGCCTAGAGGCAGCAATGCTGCAAAGCTACAAGGTAAATTAATTAATCACATTAATTTGCTTAATAATGCTGAAAATATTTCCCCTCTTTCTCAGCAATATAATACCATACAGCATTTTGAATGCAATATGATTTGAAAATTAACAGATTTGTTATTTACTGTCACCATTATAACCACAGAAAATTGTGTAAGAAAATACCAAGCAATAAAGGATGAAATGCCATAGAAACAGATAAGAATAGAACCATTTGTGTCAGTCTGAGCCTTAAGGAAAATTTTAGGCACAGAAAAGCTCATGGACAGAATTATGAAAAAGTGAAGAAACGGAAAAGGGCAGTTAATGTTAGAAAATGAGAAAAGTAGTTGTATGGCATACTGCCAGTGTCCTCCAACAGAGATTACATGCAGATTAGTTGAAACCTCTAAGAAAACTAAAACACATTAGATAAAAATTCAGCTAATTATGATATGAACTTGTTTTACTTTTTGGGGTTTTTTAAATCTTCTGCTTTTAACAATACTGCTGCAGTGTTGCACGATATAAATAGTCAAAGGCCCACAAAACCTGAATACAGTAATAGCTAAATTGCTGCCAGTTTTACACGGTCTTTTAAAATTCCCTCCAGCAGAAGGAACTAACAATTGACTTAGGAAGTTATGAAGGAATTCATATGTAGGATCTATTTTCCTGTAGGTCAACCCACTACTGCACTGTAGAATGAATGTAAATACGAGATGATATCATTTCATCTCTGCTCCTCACCTTTGCAATGACCTTTCAGAGAAAACATCCTGGAGCCTGAGTTTTGTTTAACATGGAAGTCATACAGGCTAGATAATATGACATTCCTACCTATGGGCAAAACATCTTTAACACATTTATTTCTCCTAAAATAAAAATGCTATACAGATATGTCTGTATTACAGGTTTCAACAAATCTAGAGTCAACACACAGAGCAGTCAAATGCAAAGTTTTGTGTACTAGAAGAAACAATCTATTTACAGCTCTTTGTTTGAAGAATTAACAGAGCCAAAATCAAACCTCTCTCTAGTGAAACTCCATTTTGGATGTTATCCATTGTCTTGTATTGAGAACATAATCAAGGAAAACCACTTTCTTATTACATCTCTCTTGTTCCAAAGAAGGATTAAAAAAGCAGATGGCATCAAAATGGAGCTCAAAGATGGTATATTTAGATTTGATACAGCAAACATATGGAAACCATTATATAAGGAAGGGAATTGTTGCATAAATGTTCAGGTGAGATGCAACTTAATGAAAGACAAGAATCTTGGGAGCAGCATAAAAAAGGATAGAGACCAAAAAGAACCTTCGTTCTACACCAAATCTGATCTAATGACAAGAGGTAGCCATAAGTGCCAGTCCTGCTGTGTGAAACCTTCAGGGTTTCTTACACGACAATCTACCAATTCTGCAACTGTAGGGTGAGCTGGGAAAGAGAGGAGGACAAAGGGGTGGTGGACATTTTTTGAGCATGACAAATTGACTCAGCTTGACTGATACATGGTAATAACAGAACTGAGCCAGTGTCCCCTTCTGCCATGCCTCAATCTTTTCATAGCTCCCATCTCCTGGGTATACCACCCATCTGTCCCTGGCTCCAAGCTACTGAGGCCACGACCAGTCTTTCAGCATGGCAAAGACAACAGCTGACTACAGGCTTCAGGCTACAACCCATCTTCCAGCATAGGTGTCAATCCGGATCCCTCTTCTCAAGAGGCAAATTAGTAGTAGTGGTATTGAAACTTGGAGCAAATTAACTTCCTTTGAAACCTCCACTTTTGCCAAATTTGGATAATATGACTCAAAAGTCAACAGGGTAAACAGCATAATAACGTAAGTCTCATTTTCTCAAGAAACAGATGAAAAATAATATACAGCTAAATAGCACAAAAATAATCTTTGTACAGGGTGATTAAAAATTTGAAACACCAGTATGATTAGATGTTAGCAGAAAGTACATAGTAAGTCTAGTATCCCATTTGGGATAAGTATAGGTTGGAAGGGAGATCACAAAAATCTATGAAAGATGACTGTGCTTTTATGACAAAGTGAATAAAATTGATTTTATACAGTAAAACTTTTAAATCATATCAAGTATTTCCCCCAAAGCTCTGGAACGGGATTAATAGCTTCCTCAAATTCAGTCTGTGTACAAAACCGTAAACAAGTAATTTAAATACAAGAGTGGGGGATTCTGCAGTGCTGGGGTCAACCAACACAGCAGCTTTTCTCTTCCTGGTATTCATAGCACCTTAGAAGAAAAACAAAGGTGTATCCACAGCTCATTTTAGGATTTACAGTACATTTTACAGTAAAATAACAATACCAATACTGTTGGAGTCCAGGGCATCCCTTTGGTTGCCCTGGAGGGTCAGGGACCTGGGCAGGGGGGTCTGGGACCCCAGCCCAGAGCCCAGGGCTCAGAGAGACACTGGATTTGATTTCAGTCCATGGGAGAGGCTTCTTGCACTGCAAGAAGCATTGCAGACCACAAGAGTGTAAAAATAGTAGTTTAATATATCACAGGGTGAAAAAACAGTGAGTTTGGGATTTTTGGCATTGAAGTGAATGAGGCAAGATGGAGAATTCAGGGCGTTGTCTCTTTCTTCTTCCTTCTTGTTCCCTCACTCCATTTCTGCAGTGACGTTGGCACAAAGTAGTTAGTGAGGATTGGGTCAAAGTAAAGATGACCTTTTTAGTAATAGTGATAGACATTGGTGAGAAATAGTAATTAAGAAATACGTAGCAATTAGTATAAAAGATAAGGACAGCCCAGAGACAGGAGGAGTCACCAGATGTCCGAGCCCCGGCAAACATCTTTTGGACACTGAGAAAATTGTAAGATAAGAACTAGTAAACGAAGCATGTAACCTTGAAGACTCCGTCTTTTCCTGCGTTTGGCACAGAGCTTTGCAGAGGGCCAGAACTCTAAAACCACCTGAATGCCGGGGAATTTAAGCTCCTAAAAAGGAGCCCCCGACAACTGCCGTCCCTGGGATGGGCAGAGACAACTGCCGTCCCTGGGATGAGCAGAAACAACTGCCGTCCCTGAGATGGGACAGAAACACAATACCTACACCAAAAAATGGCACCACATCTGAAAACCCAACAAGTGAAAATGTAATACCAGCAAGCAAAGCTTTTGTACCAGTTATTTCTTGTAGACTTGGAAAATGAAGTAAAAAAAAAGTAAACTTTTTTCTTACTTCACAATATTTTTTAAATGCTAAATGCCTATAGTAAATGTTATGTTACAATCATCAGTCATTATCAGTGGGCTACACGATAAATGCTTTTGCAAACCTTTCCATTATGTCATCTTACAATAGTTTCTTCTTATATTTCTTCCCTGTTCCAATAGAACAAGAGTCTAGTATCATATCCATTTATTCTCTACAAAAATTTGATCTTCTCACATTTATAAGAAGAATATGAATCAGGCCCAATTGTAGATGCAGATGGGGACGTACTCAAGTGCTGAAGTTATACAACAACGAATTTTAAAGCACAAACTTATCAATTGTATTTCTAAAAAGCCCTCACACCCTTGAAGACGAAGAATTACCGTGTTTGGAAAAAGAAGTTTCAAGTGTCACCTTTTTGAATCTTTATGTTGCTTCAGCATTACTACTGGAGTTCTGACTTGTTCAACTAACTGCTCAGATAGGCCTGGTTTAATTTGGAAGCATTCAAAATCTTCTCTCTCAAAAAAGCCTCTAGCAACTTGTCATCACATCTTCTCATCACTGTGCAAAAGCATTGCTTTATCAAAACCATGATAAATTTAAAAGCAGGACAAATAGCAGCATCCACAACTGTTGCAATAGCGCTGATGAAAATGTGACAACAATCCTAATGCTTTAAAAAAAAAAGTTTTAATTAAAAAGTTTCAGTGAGACAATTGCTATTTTTACTTTTTACCATAGATTTTGATTATCATTAAAAACAACACAAGCAGTTAAAATAAAAGCTTAAGTAACATTCACAGTTTGATTAGGAGATACTTCACCAGAAAGTGAATATTTATTAGTAAATTCTCTGTCCAGTGAATTGAAAAGCATCTGTGGACCTATGGAATATAAAAAACAAGGGAAAAGAAATCTGCAGGTATTGCAAAGTAAGTTAACATACAGCCTACTAAAACTCTCCAAATACTGAGATTCTACAGCACTGCAAGAAAAACCAACGTTATCACTGAAGTAATTGACACTTCTTAGTGATGAGAACTACACCACCTCATCCAGTTTTATTTCATGTTAACCAACCTTAGGTCAAAAGGTGTTACTAAAGTAACCAGCTATGGTTGATTTTAACAATACTGAACCGGAAACCAAAGGCTGCTGGAAAAGGGAGGTTTTCACTCACTGTCATCCAGCGCACTGCATGGTCCAAGACCACAGAACGAGTTATCACAGAACTTATCCTGTAAGGCAGATGGCTTTTACAAAAGCAAAGTTTGAAGTCAGCCCAATTGTATTTAGATTCCCTATATCACATTCTCATGATATTTGTGCTAATTTAAAGGATTCAACTAATTTCAGGTGGCTGCTTTGAAAATTAGAACATTTAGAAGTCTTACACAGCTACTGTTAGTGACAAAGCTCTGACTGAACATGGCTCTGTTTAACCTTTAAATATGTGTACTCTAAAAGCAAGATATCAATTCTTAACATAAGCCTCTCACAGACTAAAAGTAGAAGCCCTCCTATACATTAAGTGTGAAGTGGCCGGGTATAGCTACTCTAGAAGGAAGAAACAGAAAGGAAATTTTGGTACAGAACAGTGAGGAAATTCTCTCTTAATGATTCCTATATATAAGAATTTGTAAAGCACCAGTATCATCATGAACCTGACATTTACCAAAACCAGTCTTAAGACATTCAACAAATTCTTGGGGTGTCTCCTCTATGGTTTGTTACACTGGTTAAAGTCTTGCTGTCTTTACAGCAAAATTCTACCTCTTGCCTGCTTTAGAGGTAGACATGGCTGCTATTAAGAAAAGTAATAAAAATAATAATTTTTACTCTGTACTTTTGTCCTCAAAAATCAACATATGCTTTTTTTATGTACAAATGTAGCAAATAGTCAATAGCAACCATCCCAGCAAGGAGAAAAAAACTAAAAGAATATATCAAGCATACAAGACATTACTCATACATATAAAAAAGATATTCCATGTTCACGAATGCACTGAACACAACAATTCTACTTAAATTTCACAAAAGGTTAGTTGTGATCATGGACTGTCTGGCAACAGGTACCATGTGCTCAGGCAAGCGTAAGGCAAAACAAAGCATGATGTTTGATGGCATAATCAGACAACAAAATAAAACTACTCCTAAAAAAATCCATATGGGTAAAACAGGCAGCTTTCACTTAATTACTTGACACTTACTCAATAGTCAACCACTGCATATAAAGGTCTTGGAAGCTTTAAAAATACCTTCTTTCTTTCTTTTTAAGAATAAAATACTCTTCAAACTATTTCCCATTGTATCAAGCACGAACATGTTTTCATTTAACTTCAAAATTGGAATGTGTCTTACTTTAATTTTTCACCTTCAGTCTGTTGAAGAAACTTGTACTGTTGATAATAGGAGAAAAACAGATCTTACTTAAATTATGATTTATGCTATATGTTTGTATCTCCTCAGGAACACTGCATTACAGATTGATAGCTACTTGGGGGTTTGGGGGGATGGTGGTGTTTGTTTTTCTTTATTTTTGTTTGTTTGTTTGTTTGTTTCCTTGCTTGCTTTGGGGTGTTCTTTAATGTTTTCAAAGCAGTCAATCCTGCAAAAGCAGTTGGCAGGATCACTAGTCTGCTGATGCAGTAGGTTTATTCATCAGGCACTCATTTTGATTTTTAGCTGAAAAACACTTTCCACATATCACGGTTTGGGAATAGGGGAATCCCATGGCTCTGACAGCAACAGCCACATTTGCAAAAGGGACTGCACATTCCCAGTTCCAGACCCTGCCAGTGCCCCGCTGGATGCCAGCACAGCAGTGGCTGTAGGGGATGGACTCGTGCAGGGTGGCTGTGTCACCTCTCCCTGCCCTGGGCTGCAAGAGCCTGGGCAGCTGCTGCAGGTACCACCCACCAGAGCAGCTCCTGCATGTGCTGTGGGTCACACCAGTGCCACACGGCATTCCACCACCTTGGCTTGGTTTTTGGGAGAGACTTCACAATTTGCAGCTTAGACCGCTTGTTACTTCCACATTAACTGAAGGATTATCATGTAGTAAGAACACAGTGGAATTGTTTGGCAGCGGGTTCCAAGAAATGAATACTTTCGTGGATCCAGGGTTGTCAGGACAAACTGCAAAAATAATGAACTCATTTACAGTAGAAAACAGGAACAAAAATATAGACAATAGGAATCAGGGTTACTTATGTAGCTGAAGCATGGACAATGCAAATCCATGAAAAGAAATAAGGGTATCTTCAGAAAAGTAAGCTGCAATCTGACATGAAAGTAATGCCAAACTTTATCACATTCCCATGACTACAACTAAACCAGCCCAGGAACACCATGGTACTCCTTCCTCATCTGAGAATTTAACAAGCCTAAGTTCTAGAACAGATAATGGAATAAAAACAGAAGATTAAGAACTATCCCCTCATGCTGGGTCATTTGTCACAGTTTCCATGCTTGCTGAAATTCTGGTCCTACCTCTAAAGAAAAACAAATGGCAAAAGGAATTGTCCAGCTATTCTCTGTAAGCATTTTGAATTTCCTCCCTCAGGAAACAAAGCATAAATATGAAGCTCAGCAACTTGCTTCTGGTGACTCCGTGGCTGGCTTCTCCTCTGAGAAACTTCTCTTCAGTTCCTAGTCCCTTTTAAACAGAGTGAACATATCGTAATCTCACTGAAAAGCATTTCCAAGTACACTGTAGTCTGAAGAAAACATGGAACAATCTAGTTCCTTTAACAGCATAGTAATGTTCAAAATAGCAAAGTATAGATATTCCTTGTTTCACCTGAATCCAGTGAGGTAAATTTATGGTATTTCAAATTAAGGGATTTACAGCATGAACCTAATAATAAAAAAAGAACCACCAAAACAAAACACAACCAAACAACACAAAACAACAACAGGGAAAAAACCCCAATACCTCCCCTCCCCCCCCCAACTAAACCAAAACAACAACAACAACAAAACAATCCCCGAAAGAAAACCACCCAAAAAACTCAACTCCCCATAAGCCCCCACGAAGACCCCAAGAGTCAAACACCTCTCATTTTTTTGAGAACTAGCTGAAATACTATGTATCCCTGTAGCTTTGGACTATTTTAATTTTTGTACAACAAATCTAAGGGATTTCATTTGCATATAGGAAACTGAAGCAATACACTTTATTTCTTATCAACTCTTCCTAAAAATATACACAGTAAGGAAAAAAAAAGAAAGAATGCTGACCTTGGGAGATGGAAGACCACAGGAGCCTCCCTGGTTAAACCATCTCGCATGGATTCTGCCCTGGACTGGTCAGAGCCAGAGTTCAAAACCACTCCAGCCCCATACTGGGAGAACCTCAGTGGAGGTGAGAGGTGCAGAAGCAATGAGTATCATTACGAATTTTGTCTCCATTAAGGTTTGATTACTGTGTTAAGTGGAGGAAAACTGCCATCACCGTACTACACTAAGTATTTACAGAGCAAGAAATTAAACTTACTAGTACAAAAGTAGTCCATTCTCTTCCAGGCGTTATTTGTGATGCTTTGAACCAGTTGCTCAGTACCATGGCCGCCAGTGGAAGTTCACCCTAATAGCAGACTGCCTCACAGGCTTTCCTACTATCCCTTTTTTCTTTTTTAAATCTGCCATAATAATGGCAAATTTAAATAAATAAAATTTATGCCATAAAATTATTCATCATATATATTTTATTTCTAGTCAAATTCAACACTAGGCATGGGAATGTATTTCTACGCTACAGGTACTTCAGTAAAAATCTGTGAGCAGTTTAATTTAAAAGCCATGGACAGCAACCTAAAGGAATTTTTGACCATGCAAAATGTTTTATAAATAGTTCCATGTGCGCTGTTCTTCTGGAGTCTCACTAGAGACGAATAATGACCTTGTATTTCATTCTCATTTACTCTGAATTAGCCAAACCTTCTGGTTTTAATTACATACTTAATACACCTGGCATGGTCTAATTACAGAAAACAAAACATCATTTAAACAAAGACTGACCTTGAACTTAGTCTATCAAAATAATGGTTAACTTCAAGTTTTCAGTTTTTAACAAACTGCCAAGACATGCAACAGCAATTTTCCAAATGTGATCATATGCCTTTAGAGCAACAGACCTCTTGCATTAGGAAACATCTGTACACACCCTTTACGGCTTTCCTCATTATTAATGCAAATCCCTCTTAGATTTCAATAGGGCTATAAACAGTTCTATAGGTAAACACCAAGTCCACACTACTGATATGTTTAATGTGTTAGACTACACCAGGTCTAGATTTGTCAAGCAGCAGCTTGTTGAAGCTGAAATAACTATTTTTAGTGATTTTATATGAGTATTGCACTACAAACAAAGAGAACACGAAGCTATAGCCATGACAACACACCGCAAAAGAGGCAACTAAGGGTTCTAATACCAGAAACTTCATTAAATGCATTGGGCATTCTACTGCTACAAGGTTACTTATCTGCTTGAAAATGATTATTTGCTTTAATTCCTCCTTCAGTTGTGTTGAAGAGTTTCAGTGACAGATTGGTTTTAGAACAATGTTTCAATATAATAATGAATGGTCTTCACACATCTGATAATGTTTTTTTTAATCCTACCTGTGATCAAGCAATGCTAAGCAGCATTTTTATTAAAGTGCCTGGGATTTAAAGTCAACAGAATGTAATGCCTACACAAAACTCAACAAGGCCTAAAATTCCTGTAATATAACCTGATCATGTATAATTTTATATTGATTATCGTTACAGCCCTAAAGCTTCCCACCTAAGCGTGTCAGAACGGCAAATGGAAAATGCATTTGAGGTAAATTATGCAAATAACAATATTAAGGAAGGACAGGAATAAGAATTTGGGCATGGTCAACAAAGGTCTCCCGAACTACTGGCTACTTTACAAAGAGCTGGCATTTAAAGATGTACTCACAGAACATTGGTCTGTGTTCCTTACTGCTGACCACAGCATACTTTTAAAACAGAATACTCCAGCAGACAAGGGCAGAGAAGCTGGTTATTAGAGATTCTGACAATGTTTCAGCATGGGAACAGTTTACTGTCACTGCTGACACCGCCAATGTTTTGAACATAGATGACAAGAAAGTTTGTGGTTTGTATGTATGTATGTTAGGTCTGAATAGGTAGTATTTGTTGAAAACAATAATTCTTCACTAATTAAAAGTTTCAGTGAATTCATATAAATGCATCCTATATAGATAAGCACATATATTCAGGGTTGTCATTAATGTTGACAAACATCCATTACTTAATTTACTTGGCTGGCAAACGAATTATAACATTGATTCTCTAAATGAGAAATGCATCCTAAGCTTTTGTTACTTCACTGACAGAATTCAATAAATATATTACAATAAATAAAAGAGTAGAAAAATATTTTACAACAAACCATATAGGTAATAGACTGTGATTAAATAATTACATATATCATTAATTATTTAACTGAACTGCAACAGCATCCAAATCAAGACTCCACTGCCTGACACAGACCCATTCCAAACTGCCCAGGAGATGATATGATCTAAATGACATTTGTCACAAAGTAATACATCTTACAAAATGAAGATGAGATATATGGGAGTAGCAGAATTTACACTTCACATGAGACCTGATGGCAGGACTCCTGTGTCTTATTCCAGCTTTGCTATGAACTCACTGTGAAATCACTCACTTTCTGTTTCTCTGTCATCATTCTCCTGATAACAGCATTTGTTAATTTTTTTCCACTACAAGACTATAATTAAGGAAGTCCTTGAATAAATACTCAGATCTGAATCCTTCTCACTGTGCTCTCTCAACCAAAAGGTCTCTGTCAGTGCAATTATGCTGCTTTAGCTCTACCAGAAAATCCTGTTTTCACAACATAGGCTATGGGCCAAACACACAAACAATGCACCCGCTAACATACCACAAAAATAATGTGTCATGGGTTCAAACAGTGTTTCATTCTTTTCAGATCTAGCATGGCTATGCTACTTTGAAATTAAAATAATCCTGTCCATCAAACAATGTTAGTGACATAAACAACCTGGAGCAAACAGGCACGTTACAATAGCAAAGAGGAATAAAATCAACACCAGCAGTTAAAAAAGGTAATCTGGAAAAAAGCCTTGAGACTATGTAGGGCAGAGTGGTCTATGGCTGAGTTCTCCAAAATCTGAAATTAACGGGCACAAATAGTTAAAATTTGCAGTTTAACTGCAAATTGAAAACCATGATAGTTTTTCCTGAAAATTATTTCCCTAAATAGGAAAATAAATAAAAATAAAAATCACCATCTCACAAACATAATACAAGCAAATTAAAATAATCTTTTTGTTCAATTAAATCTGATCCAAAAAATGTGACAATATTCATCTCTGAATTGTTCAAAGCAAATAGTAAATTATATTATGGTTCAAATGACAGCACAGTGTAGTTGTCAAAAATATTGCAAGAAAGGCAAATCTATAGTAAAAATAAAAACACAATCCAAAAAATGAGTGCAAATTCATCCCTATTGCCTTTTCTTCCTTGGTAATAGAACCAAGAGATGAACTTAAAAGTTTCAAACTCTGTTCCCCTAAGTAGGCATTCATAGTAGTGAATTTAATTAACCCATCCCAAGATATGTATAGTAGAAGATACTCTCTTCTCTAAAGCCTTTAATACCAGGAATAAGATCTCAAAATACACTCCAAGGCAAAAATCAGCCCCTATAAAAAAGCATCTCAACAAACCACTGAATTACATGAATGACACACTGAGACTGAAGATAATGGGTCCATCTCTGCTTTCTACAATACATAAATGTTTTAATAATCCTGGCAGCATCCCTGAGGATAAATTCCTTGCTGTCTGCCAGTGCCTAGCCTCTTTCTTCTGTGAGACCAATTATTTATTTACACAGTATCTTAAAACAGCTTACAGACGAAACAGCAGAGGGCTTTTCTTTGGTTGGTTTTTCATTTGACAGTATTTTGTCTTTGTGTCCAAAAAAAATTACTCAGCTCAAAAACCTTTTTTCTGAGTCTGTCTAGAGTCTGTTCAACTGTAGGGAGAGCAAGTAGCTCCTTCAAGAAGATGATACACAGCCCAACTAATCTCCCCTGGCTGCTGTCAAGGCATTTATAAGGGTTTTAACAAAAGTTTCCTGTGCTATGGTTCCAGACCCAGGGATGACTTGTCACAATTTAAAATTAGTGTTCTGATGACAGATGTCCTGTTCCCAGAGAACCAGCTATTCCCACCTGTGAATGTTCATGATGCAAGTACAGAATCGACACATGGAGGAACTAATCATATTCTTTACTGCTACTGACAACTTGGTTATGCTTCAGGGATCTTCAAAGCAGACATGAATGCCAAAACTTTATAATAATTCCTGGGGTGGGTATTTAAATATTCACATATATATTGTTCTAGTTATGCAATATTCTCCCTTAGGCAGACATGTAAGGAAAGATTTAGTAAATGTATATAACTTGAGTATGTTATTCCTTCTTGGAGGAGTAAAAATTGTTGGACTGTTCAAAGAACTTAAACAATACATAAAATCATAAAATTTTAAACTAAAGATAAAAAAATATCATTTAGCTGTCAGATCTATAAAACTGTGACACAGCCTCCCCAAAGGAAAGTAATGGAAGTATCTTCAATTCAGACATGTTAAGCTCATGTGGAAAAAATATTTGGTAGTGTATCTACTTTAGTAGGGATACAGAAATGATCACATGGTAAGAAATTTTAATCTCTCATTTTTCAGATTAATAATAGTTTGGACAAGAACTACCTTACTAAAAACAGAGCAAAACATAAGGAAAGAAATTACTGGAATCAATATTTAGTTGCAAATTTACTTTAGGACAACCTCCTATGTGTATTCAAATTCAAATAATGTGAACACATCCAAAGTACAAGAAGCTCAGAAACCACTGAAAGAATAAAGTATTTTCTCATTTTGGATATTGTATTGGATACTACCCATAGACTTATGTGGTTTTGTGCTTAATATTCGCATTATGTTACGCCTCATTTCAAACATAAAGGTAAAGTGAAACTCAAGTTTATCTGAAATAAAAATTTTGAAAGACCATAAAAAAATCATGATAGCCTATACAGATGACCTTTTATATCCTTGGCAAGAAAACCATCTATTTATGATTCTTTTGGACCTGTGTGCTTTTAATTTGAAGGAGGAAAATAACTTGCACAATTCTTCCCCAACAACTTGAAGGGTTGACATTTCTAAATTGTTTTGGAAAACTCCAAAGAGATAAGGTCAGAAATCAATGATCCTCAAGCATTAGTGTATTTAGATACATGTCTTTGGAAAAACTTTGCCTGCCCACAAATCAGCAGCAGGAACAAGTTTTCCTCAAATTCAAGGTGTTTTCCAGGTAACTGCCAACTCACAATTTTGTGGCAGGTGCAAATTACTCGAGACTGCAGATTTTTCCACGTAACTGAAGATAGACTCTTGACTAAAGAAGTGTTATTATAGACACAATTTGCAAATTACAACATAAATAACATAGGCAAGCCAACTTAATGCTTTGCTGAATTAGAGGTAGAAACTTTCAAAAAAGAGGGATGAGAGAGTCAAGGAGTGTCATTAAGTATTCTCAGAGAGGCAAAGCCAGAGATAAACCTTACAAACATAAGAAAAGTTAAGTAGTTGTATAGATACAAATTACTGGCTAGAGAATCTTCAGAGTCCATACCAAAAAACTTGATAAATCACAGCTGACAGGCATTAATTTCATACAAAGTATTTGATCTAACCATTCACTCACTAACTGGGACCACACAATGTTGTGCCTCATTTCTAGTGAAGGAAAAGGTGGAATGAAGAGAAAGTGGATCTGTTGGTATATAAGCAAGAGGAAACAAAAGGCAAGAAAAAACATTAAAAACAAGGGTTGCAAATGCTCTCATCAGTCTTACACAGGAAAGTGCAAACCAGGTTTTGACTCCATATTTTGCTTACAGAGTTATCAGGTGACAGGGATTTGACACCAATTCCAACAGAAACAAAGCAGCCTCTCAAAAAAACCCTCCAACCACCTTCTACTCAATTTCAAGAGCCATCTTCTTTGTAGTCTTTCTTTTTTCATACTGTACGGCATTCCAAAGAATTTTAGTTTTAACCAAAATACCAATGGCTGCTGAAATAAGAGAAGTGAATGTCTGCTATAGTCATATTAACAAGTAAATGTATATACTCAATATATTAGACCAACTATTTACCTCCACAACTCCACTTCTCTAATATGGTTACAATTAGATTGTATTGCCATGGAGAATAACTGCAGTCCAAGCTTTCCTCTAATTTTGATTGCTGCTGAAGTTTCTCCTTTCATCTTTGTCCCAGAATGCCTTCCTACTGAACAGAAATCGTAGCTCCTCTAAATGCCCAAATAGAAAATCAAAACCATAAACCTGGCAGTAAAAGAGAACAAGCATTACAGTTTCCAATGTTACCAGAAGACTTGCAGCCTCATGGTGGTTTTATTATTTTCATTTTCTTGCAATAGTGTGTGAAATTAACAACCCCAAAACTTAACTGAGTGGTTGTTATGGAAAGAACCACACATTCAGATGCAGGATTCTTCAAATGGAAGTTTATTCTGAATTTACGTTTTCTTCTCTCTTAATTCCTCTTATTTCATTAAACTAGTGGATGAATGCAGAAGTATCCTTCCTGAAATTCACTGTTTAATTCCCAAAGAGCTTTTCTCTTTTTTATAAATAATATACAGCACCACCTAAAATAAGCTACTTAGCAGTAACCAGAATGTCCTTGAAATGTGATGCTCTATGCACAATCCTAGAAAGACTGGGGTTTTTTGGAGGTTGCATATGTGAGGCACCAACTGGAGAATGTGCATCCGTGGTTCCTCACATCCAGAATCCCCTGTAACTTTTAATGGGACCACATATGGAGTTAGGGATACACACATGAATGCAATTTCTTGAAGAAGTTCCATTACAAGCTGAACTCACTGACTGATAAGAATATGTAAAACATTAAGGAAAGCAGTACTTAAGAACCACTTGAGCTGCATCAAAAAAGCAAAAGCACATATAGAATGTATAGGGACAAATCTGCAAGTTTCAGGGACAGACACTTCTCACATCTCAAAGCACACTTGCGCTCATGTGGATACACATGAATCACACCTCTGGCCCTCCTGCAGTAGATCCTGACCCGGCACACTACCACACTATCTCCTTGTGGGGAAATCACCACGCACACAGGCATTTTTGCTATCTCTTTGAAAAGCTGAATAATCTTTCTAAACCTTCTTGTCCACATGAAAAAAAATAAAAATCAAAAATATTATATCCTAGATGTGTGTAACTTTGGTAAGAACACAGGCAGGGTGATTTCCTGGCTTGATTCACACGTTGCAGGAATCACATAAAATGCAAACTTACACAATTTCTTCCAACTTAAAGAAAGCCAATATGATTCAAGATACATTTTCCTAAGCGTGTGGCAATAAGTAGAAAATATTATTTGAATTCAAAGAACTAAAAAATTGAAGGAGTGATCACACAGCCATGAGCTTAGAGAGATGATCCTTAAGGGGATGTAAAGGTAACATAAAAGTCTCAATTAAATGCTGGTTCATTAGATCAACCAGAAAACTCTTACTGTAACTTTTCCTACTGGAGAATTTTGCTGAAGAAAACAATGAACTCATTCCAAGAACAAGGTGTACTCCTAAAGAGTACCTAAAGAATAACCGCTTTTTTTGTTATAAAAAATTATTCTGACCAAAGGAAAGGAGATCTCCCCCTCAAAAGACAGAGGTTGAGTACAAAGCTGGGCCACTACCCACAGAAACTGGTTCACTTGGCTGTGGGTGTACATATAGTGAACTTCAGAGCACTTTTTGATATGGCTGTTCTCAAGAGGATCAGTGTAGGCTGAGGAGACTTTTCATAATCTGGAGTAACCCTTAAGGCATCAGGCAATTAAAGTCCCATGATAGTACACCCAAAACCCCGAAACTGTCATCATGGAGAAGAGGTTGTAGAATAAAAACTGCCTTCATGAAGCTAGGGATAATTTAGGAATATTGTAACTTTCTAAGGCTCACTAATAATCAACACCAAAATTATCTCAGTTGGTTAGAGCATGGTGCTAATAATGCCAAGGTTTCAAGTTTGAACCCCGTATGGCCATTCACTTAAGAGTTGGACTCGATGATCCTTGTGGGTTCCTTCCAACTTGGAATATTTTGTAAATCTGTAAATAAAGTTGCAAGAAAAAAAATGAGCAAAATGACTGTGACTAGTGGATTAAAGAGGTACCCAAATAGGACCCTGTAGATAAATCAGATCATGATAAAAATATTTGTTCACCTAATAAAAAATATTTCTTCTCCATTATCAGGAAAAAATGGGCCCATTTAAGACTCTCAAGTCCCACAAAACTGGCTTGAGTATCTCTCTGAAGCCTGTTCATTCAAAATTCTCCAGTCCCCACTACCCAATATTATGAGGGTTAGTCAATACAAGTCTTATACCAGATGTATCAATTCCACATATAATTACCTTTTCTACAGAGCATAAAGATCTTATGCCTCCATTTGTTCACAGAAATTATTGCCCTGGTATGTTCTTGGCATTCTTGACACAGAGAGGCTTAGACTCTTCCTAAGACTCAATTACCACACTGGAGAACATGGTGAGATGGGCCAGATGGGACCAGTTGCTTCAATGACATCTGCCCTTTGGGTGTATCTGAACAAAGCATGTGCCTGCCTCATGAACATCACCAGCTGTAAGACTGACATTCACAAGTGTACCTACTTGCCAATCACCTAGCTGCTGCAAAATACCAACCAAGAATGCTCTGAGCCAGCTCTGATGATCACAGTTCTGAGGACAGCGAGTCACTCCAGTGAACAGCCAAGAAATGCATTCAGGTCACCCTGTAGGCCTTGTACTGCAGACAAGGCCTTCTTCTGAGAAGTTCCAGAGAAAGGCGACAACTTTACCGAGTAGGAATTTGGAAGCAGTACTTCTGTACATGTGTCATGGGGCAATTTGAGGACAGTTCCAAAAAAAGAAATAAAAAAAGCAGCTAGACTGATTCTCTGTATCTGGCATGTGTGAGCAGTTATGTAGAAACTCACTGAAGTGATCTTAAGTGTAGGACAGATGGTATTTGTGCTTTAGATCACTGAGGGAGAACCAGACCTGGCACTCTTTCCAATAAAGCGAGCATCTGCAATGGCACTTCTTAGCTACTGAGTTGTGACTGCATGACAGAAGTGCTGTATCAGGAAAAGGGAGAGAAGAGCTGATACAGATCATGAAAACTTATTCTTATGTCAGAGATGAAGATGAGCTTCTAGCTATAGAAGATTGCTCTAATGAGTCTTAGCAGGTGAGGTGGGTTAAGTCTTGCTATCAGCCAAATGCCCACTCAGCTGCTCACTCTGTCCCCTTTCTGATCAGGATAGGGGGAGAAAATAGGATGAGAAAGCTTATGTGTCAAGATAAAGACAGGGAGATTGCTTACCACTTACCATCATAGGCAAAGCATATTTGACATGGGGCAAATTTAATTTATTGCCAATATAATAGATTTACAGATTTATAAATAGATTCTCGTCAACAACAGAAAACCGCTGATGCAACAGCTGGTCTCTTTCCCTTCCCAGGCTCGACTTCACTTCTTCATTATAGACTCTGCTACTCATAGACACTACTCCCCCAACAACACAGAGGCACTGAGAGTGCGCAGTTATGGTCAGTCTGTAACAGTTGCTTGTTGCCACTCCTTCCTCCTCATAGTTTTCATAGAATCATGGAATGATTTGCGTTGGAAGAGATCTCTAAAGACCATCTGTAATACAACCCCCCTGCCATCAGAAAGGGCATCTTCCACTAGATCAGGCTGCTCAAAGCCCCATGCAATGTTTGAATATTTCCATGGATGGAGCATCCGCAAGTTCTCTGCAATCTGTTTCAGTGTCTCAGCAACCTTATAAAAAAAACCTTTCTATTTGAAAATGTACTTGCAGCTCACTGAATCAGTTTGAAGTCATTGCACCTTGCCTTCCACTACAGGCCCTGGTAAAATGTCTGTCTCCTTTTTTTTTTTTTTGGAACTCCACTATAGTATTGAAAGGCCACAGTATGGCCTTCCCAGAGTTTTTTCTTCTCCAGATTGAACAACCCCAACCCTTTCAGCCTTTCCTCCCTCTGATCATTTTTGCATCCATCCTCTGGACCCAGTCCAACAAATCCACATCTTTCTTACACTAAGGATTCCAAGGCTGGATGCAGTACTTCAGGTGAGGACTCCTGAGAGCTGAGCAGAGGGGAAGAATCACCTCCCCGGACCCGCTGCCTGTTCATTTTTACGCAGTTGCAAACGACTCTCTGAGCCACAAATGCATAAAATCATTCAATGGTTTGGGTTCAAAGGGACATTTAAAGACCATGTACCCCAATTCCCTTTAAAAAAAGGCATTTTAAAGCTACTTGACTTTCACAGAAGCAGAAGTCATTGATATATGATTTCTCGCATCTCACCATGCATGGTAACACATCTACTGGGCAACTCTCTCACATGTCCACTATTACATGAAGGCCAGGCTGGACTGACTCTCTGCCACAACAACTGGTGGTCAAAGCCATTTGTGTTTTGTTCAGAGTAAAACAGTCAGCATAGGTGATAAGGGCACCAGCAGTTAACAATTCAGTGCTTAGATCTAACTGATGAGTAATGAAAGGCTTTTGAGTGTGCATGGAATAAGTGTTGCTTTTCTCCTTCCTTTCCCTTTTAAAATTGATATGAAATTACATTCTGTGATTTTATATATAAAATTGTGAAAGAATGTTAAGTTAAATCCTTGAGAGACATTAGGGAAGAACATCTTACGATTCCTTAGGCAACCTTAATTTTGCTTTTTTTCCTAAGTATAGCAGTGTAACACATTCTTTAATTACACGACTAGAGGTTAAAACTCAGTTAAATAATAGGTCCATAAGAGGTCAAGTGCTCATAAATGCATCACTCCTTAACTTTTGGCCATTTGATTTCGGCATCTAAACAGTTTTTTATCTCATTTTTGCATTTAACGAGATTAGTTGAGAACCCTTCACAGGTACTCCTTTTACCCACATAACCAACAAACTAAAGATCACAGATGAACATTCTCCTTCATACTTGGTCTTACAATCTGCTTGTCATAGATGAAGAAGACTTTCAATCCATGGCTCAACAAGAACAAGTCCAAAATAATGCCAACAGATTTGGGGAATAAAAAAAAAGGCAGCTAGCTAGAGTGTTCTATCCTGTCATAGCTCCCACTCAGTAAGGCAAAGGCTCCAGTATTGCTCTTAACTAAGATGCTTTGCTCGGATCCCAACTACTCCTGTGAATTTGAGGAGCAGTAAAAACAAGGTCTTCCTCTTGAAACTTGTGCTTGGCAAGAATGTACTTTCCTTTTAGCACAGGTCACGTTACAACCACTCCTCTAACATCATAACATGAAAAATGCCCTAAATTGAAAATTATATTACACCTTTATTAACCAAACCTCTCTGTTGTCATACTATACTGCTGTCCACCTTCTAAGTGACAGTTTTCACAGGAAGTACAGTATATTCCAGATGCCAGGTGAAGTTCACTGCACTAATTTTCAATTTAAAACAGTAAAATAGTGTCTTGAATTGGCCACCTGCAAAATTCTCTCACCACCACATGTTATAATGGCAACAGCCAGAAGCAGAGGTATTTCAGATAGAAATTCACTGATTAAAACTGTCAGGTAATTTTTCAATGAATGTGTCACAGCTCTGGAATTCATTTGTCCTTAACCTATGGTCCAAGAGCTTATGTTTGCTGACTTCCATAACATGGGATATGGAACTGCAGAAGAAAATTACCATTGTGTTTGGTGACAGGACATTATGAAGACCACAGGGTACTATCATTCTTTTAAGTGTTCTATTTTGGGAAACATCAATGAGATGAGATGTATAAAGGTAGAAATTAATTGAAATCAAGCAAAATTAATAAACTGCTCAGCAGAGTTTGGAAATTATGTTTTCTAACGAATCTGTGCTAATTCTAGGGTAGCACAGAAATCTGTAAAAAAGGTGGGTGCAGGGAGCACACTTTGATGCTGGAAGCAATCCAAGCGTTCCACGCACACGACTGCCGAACCTCTGAAACTTCACAGTGCTCATCCTCCATGAGCTACTGTTGCCATAGCAACAGCTCTTTAAAACATGGAAAACAGGTCAGGTAGTTTCAAACTAACCAGTTTCCAATGTCACTACTTCCCCTGTAGTTTGGAACCAGCCCGCCTCTGAGGTGATCACTGGGCTGCTGCTATAGAGCCATCAGCCTGCAGAGAGATGAAAACAAGGCTCTTGAGCTTCAAAGGGATGTGTAAGTAACACGGAGTTTGGCCTCCCTCCACCTACCGCTCTTTCCCCTAAATCCTTTAGAAATCCCCTTCAGAGGTATCAGCTCTTTTCCATCCCTTTTTCTCTGCAAACACTCTTTACTCTGAAAACTGTTTGGGACTCAAGATTTTTAGTTTTGTTTTTTAAATAAAAAGGCACTGCAAAATTTTAGATTTAAATCCTGTTAAATGCTGAGTGTAAGTGAAAGGTGCATTTTTTGGCCATAACATCATTCCTTCAAAAGGCCATAACAGTACCATTCAAAACTTCATGTAAGGAACAACAACCATTGCAAACTAGGCCTTGAAACCCCATGATGAGAAAGTTACTCTGGTCAAGAGGTAACAAATTAAACAGTTGAGCAGCTACACATCAAGCTGCACTATAACCAACACACTCCTGCCAATTCCTTTGTTTCTCTAAAGTAGCACTGAAAGTGGACTGCACACAGTTGCTCACATCTTGCCAAATTTTAAGCCACAGAAAAAATATAAAAGGAAAAGTCTTAGTTTCATTTTTTAATTTAACGTCTTTGTTACTTGAACCTGCCTGAATGCAGGTGTACTTACACAGGTCTCTTCATCTTGTGTCACAGTTGTACTCGAATAATTAATGGAAACTCTTTAGACAAAAATAGTGATGAAATTCACAACTTTGCAAAAGCAAAACAAGACGCTCATTTCATCCTATCCACGCATATCACAAGCACCACGGAAATACCCTATTTCTATATCACTATGAACATTATCAGCATAACAGTTCTCATCCTGACGTGGTTAGCCATCTCTGTAGAATACATGTTCTTCCTGTGTGTGGATGGCATTTAGAACATGTGACTATAATTAATGGCAATCTTTAAGTAACCCAAATGTTTGCACTTTAGAAAGAAAGCCTCCTCTTCCATTCACACACTTCTTGAAGTAATTCCCTATGCCAAAAAGCACAATCTTCAAAGACGATACAACAAAATAAGAGGCAGTCATTTCAGGACAGGTTATTTTTACCAACAGAACTTTTTGCACCTAGATAACTTTGTAGGGTAATGTGAAAGTTTGGTCTGTGCCTTTGAAGAACACTCCCCACCCACCCCCCGCCCCAATTCTTACAAAAACCAACTACATATACTGGACTGTATTGACACCATGAGGGGGGAAAAATTTCAAACATTTTTAGAAGGTTCCACCTAATTCACATCTACAAGCGCTACAGCATGGTCATACAGCATCATGTGGTCAAGGCTACACAGGCTGCAAACTTTCTGCCTCTCAGCTGCAGACCTAACCTTGCCCACGACCCTAGTCTGCTGCCAAGCAAAGTAAGTTAAAATTTTGAAAATGGTTTTAGGTAACTTGCTTTAGTTCTCACTATAGTACACTAAATATTGTCATGGAAATGAAGTCAGGGTTCTCAGCTGAGCATCAAGCAGCTTCTTGAAATAGCTATAACCATGGTACCATTAGAGCTGTCCCATTGAACAATTTTGTCCCAGAACATTTATGTCAGCAATCTAGATTATCTGATTACTATTCTTGTATCTGTACAGCTCCTAATGTCAAACGCAAATGTAAGTAATACTGTGATCATTAAACAGATGGCAAAGAAGTGTTAATTCTTCAAGTATTTCTTTCTTAGGAATGGGGTGAACTTGCTTTAAACTAAGGAATGCTGAGAGAAACAGTCTAAGTTGCAAAATTTCTAACCCAAAATCTAAATGCATTTTCACATTTAGGCGCACAAATGAAAGTAGCTTCTTTAACAGTCTGAGCTGTGAAACTTAACTTTGGCATCAGTAGGAGCTTTGCCACTGACTTTAGCAAGCATGAGATTAAGTTTTTATGGAGAGTCTGCCAATTACCGCAGCTTTGTATACTGGGCTTGCATAGCTTTATTTTTAAATTTTTACTCATATAAAAACACAAAGTAGGTGTAAATATTTGTCAAATTAATTTCTTTGCTTTGTTGGATTTGTCGTGTGTGTGTGTACCCTCCACACACCAGGGGATATCACATAGGGGTTTTTCTACCTTTTTAAGTAGTGGTACATGTCCATGAGGTAACACGTCTGTCACAAATAACAATATCAATGAATGAAAAAAAGAGTCAAGTCTCCAAACAGTTACAATTTACATTTACAAGTTACAATTTCCACACAACTCACCTTTTTCACCAAAAATAAAATTACTAGCTCATAGCAATGCTACAACTCCCAATAAACAAAAGCAATTGTGGATTATAATGCATATTTAGTCATAGATCTAATGTAAAAGAATGACATTTGGGTAGTTTTAACATATACTCTTCATACATTACTAAAATACAAGTAAATGAGAATAATAAGTTATTCAGAAAAGACAGAAATACAAATTTTGCTCTCAAGTTTCATAGCAGTTCTCTTTTATCTCTGAGATATGCAAGTTATAAGAAAAAAAATAAAATTTACATGTAAAGCAAAGTATCTTGGACAATCCCTGGACTTGGTCTATATGCACTAAGTCAAATCTAATCAGATATCTGAAGATATTAATTCAAAATAACAAATAATTCCAAGTATTTGAGCCCACTGCTTGAAGTCAATGCCTTAGTGCAGAAGCGTCTTTCTTCAAATTCTACAAGATATTTGCAAACTAAAACCACCGATTTTTTTCCGTTCCTCATCAAGCTCAGTAGTATTAAATGTCAGCCATTTAATTTCCAGCATTTTATTGACGAAATATTGTTAACATCTATGCTTAATATAGAGTCTAAACATGGTACTTAATGGCTGCCAATCAAAACATGAGGCACAGAAATCTAATACAACATTGTGATTATTCGGAGTCAGCCACACAGTCACTAAACTCATCCAATTTTTTTTCTGTTAAATTGCTAGAATCCTATCTGACAAGATCCCATTTGAGTCCAAAAAAAAGAGAAGGGGGGTAGGTGGAGGTGGGGAGATATGCTCCTAACACCCTAAACTGAAAAAAACATCTCATTCTTTACCAAACCTCATGATGAGGAAATCCTCCTTAAAACTAAGAAGCTATAAAAATTAACTTAAAACAATCTTCCAGTCACCCACTCTCCTGAGGCAGGTGTTATTTTTACTCCTTTTTATTAGCATTAATTACCATAGCAAAGAGCAGAAGAGCAGATTTCGTTTCCTGGTGGCAAATTTGCATGATACTGACACAGAGATGATTTCAAAGAATTCTGCTGAAACCCTGAGCTGGAACAAGCACTCCTTGGTGTAAACATTCAGCGTGGAGATCAGACATTACACACAAAGGTGTGGTACACTGTCTTGACACTAACAGTGATTCATGGAACATGAAAACTCATTGGATTAAATACCCTCCCTGTTTGGTTGGTTTTTGTTGTTGTTTTTTAATTGTAAGGGAAACAGAATAGAGACCTGAATCTGAATTGGTATGGACAAAAAAAAAGAACATTGAAAATTTGTCCAGCTATAACTGCTTTTTTACAAATTTTTCAAAGCTCCTTCTCAACTACATTAGTGAGCTATTACACAATGATCCTAAAGAGGTATATTAATACAGACAACTGGTTACTAAGGGAACAAGACATTACTTTAAACCAGCAGCACTGTCCCAGCTCATCAGCTTCACTCACATCTTTCCTTTGTTCTTTTTAAACTACGCACAAATGACAGACTTGCTGTATAACCAAATGTACACACTAGAGCTATGCTTCAGTTTCTCAGCTCATTTTCCCCATTCAAGCTAATGAGGTAAAAAAAAAGGCATTAAGATGACACAAGCATTTGAACCCTCTGGTGTGAAGTAGTTTCATTCTTAACTCTATACTAAGAATTTGAAAGTTGGCTGAAAAATAAGTTTTAAAATGTTTTCTCACTAGAAACTATTTTATAATTATAAAAAACACTGCACGTGGAAATTATTTGTTGTGATAAAGTAAGATGGCAGGGATCCTTTAAAGTTTTGGGAGGGAAAACCTGATTAAATCTTACTGACTGATTCTTGGCTGAAATTTTCCAGAGGCAGACTCTTGTTTGGAAATAATAGTTGACTTCTAATTGCAAAAAAGATTAAGGTTACTCAGACTCTGGTTTCTCCAAAACACTGATGCTCCTAATAAACAAATTAGGTATGTCACTATTTTTGAGAGCTCCAGCTTGTAAAATCTAAGTGTTCTCAACATCTTTTATGATTACAAACATCAGGCATCAGCAGTAGCTTAAAAAACCATAGAAAAGGCGGCCATTGGAAACATTTACAGGAGCAGGTCACCTACAACAATTCTCTGCTCCAAGTGGGATTAACTCCACTGAAACATTTCCTGATGTATTTTATCTAACCAAGTCTTCAACACTTACAACAATGGCAACTTCTGCAACCCTCCCAGGCAATCTGCTCTTCTGTGCAACTATCCATTCTTCTCACTATCTAACTTCAAATAAATTGCTGCAATTCTAGCCCGACCTCTTGCCTTGTCTTCAGAGTATATGTCAATGATAAATAAAAGCCTTTTGTTCTGTTTAACATGTAACAATGCAAAAAGCTTTTTTTCTAGAAGGGTGTTTTCTGTGCTCTTTTAAGATACAGAAATTTATCTAATCTTTGTCAGACAGCACGATTCACTGTCCAAAGCTGCTGAAGTATAGCACTGGCACTTTGTCATGTTTGACTCAGTCGTCAGAGTAACAGCCTTATAACAGTCCTACAATTAAGGATAAACAGAAAGTATTAATTCTATTTATAGCCTAAAAAATTACCAGGGTTGATTTTCAATTATTTACTTATATACTAATAGAAGAAGGGACATATTTGAAGAGAAAGGATACTGTATTCAATACCAGTTGGAGGAACACTCTGCTCAGGCATTTTATTTCCCCCTCTCTGCATGAAAAATAATTCTCTTTTTGTTATTAGAGTATACGAACAGAATTTAGCTAAATTAGTCAGTATTTGACTTACAGAGTTTAAAAAAAAGTGTAGTAAGTTTTTCTGTTATCTTTGCCTACAAAATCTCAGCAGCCAATACTACACTTCTGGTTTACATGTCAGGCTGGCAAAAACTCCCCTCCTGAACATGATAAGCCTGACAAACCACAGCCACAACCTGCAAATTGTCCACTGTGGACTCCTAACGCAAATCTCTCTCCCACTGACTTACCCACAAACATACCTTTCATTTTTGATAAATAAGACACAAGACACAAGAAGTTTCTCTAAAAGCCACCTACTTTAAAAGGTACAGAAAATCTCCACTGCTGAGGTTCACACAAAATGACCTAGATAAAGCACGTCATTTTCACTAAATTCACTTTACAGTCTCTCCCCTTATAGCCTGAACTGAATAGAATTAAATTCTGCATGGAAACTATCAGCACCAATTTACCTTTATCACATATGTGTATGGCCCATGCAAATGCAGAAATCTAAGTTTCGTATTTGCTTAGTAAAGACAACATTCTTCCTGTCATCACCTGGAAATGCTTTGTCATATTCAAAAACTAAGTAAAAACCAAGCAAAATTAATCTACATTAATATTTAATTTAAAATGTTCAATCTCAGAAGA
Source organism: Hirundo rustica (assembly GCF_015227805.2). NCBI lineage: Eukaryota > Metazoa > Chordata > Aves > Passeriformes > Hirundinidae > Hirundo > Hirundo rustica. The sequence continues at coordinate 22,186,789 of NC_053450.1, read as the reverse complement.
GAATCAGAAATTAGTGAAAATGGATGAAATAGGTTAATTCCCATTCATTAGAAAGAGAATTCCTCCAAACAAAGTTATCTGCTGCTTAAATAAAGTCAGCATAATCCCAGCCAAGATTTCCAATTAAGTTATCTCAGCTTAGCTTGATTAGTGAAATTGTAATTTAAATCTAGATGTCTTCAGTCATTTTATGCTATTTAATATTTTACAGACTTAATTGTTACATTATACGTTTGTAAATGTTAACTGAAGTCTCAGAATCTGCAGTACTATTATTCCAAAATTATTATATTCTAATGTATTTGTTCCTTTTGAAACCCAGGGAAATATTCTGCCTACAGTAACAGATGGCTTTTTAATATTTTGTTGCTATTCCAGAATCTTTAAGTCACCCAATATGCATGTACTTAAACATGATACTGCAGTTATTATGCAAAACATGATCTACATGTTCACTGTTTAATATTTAACAATCTGGATACCATTCCAGTTTGGAAATAATTCTACTAGAGACAGAAATCATTACCCTAGCATTGCTGTAATAAACAGATTTGCCTTTTTACATTTTATTGTCTCATAACAAAAAGTAAATGACTCATTTAAAATGAAATAACATATTCAATTAGTGCAAATGAAGTTTAGCAACTCATTCTGACTGATGTTAATTCAGAGGTTATCATCAATTAGGTTCACGTAAATACTTTATTACTATCATGTCCCATTCTAACATACATTACTAAGAGGCAGAAGGATTTACAGGGCAATTTTACATCTTAATGAGATCTAAAATGTCATGATACACTAAAAATGTAAGCAGCAGATTATTTCAAACATGTACACACTGCACATCAATCCAGCAAGCTAAGATTTATCTGGGTATCCCCATATAACAAAAATATTGAGATCTTCTTGCTCAGAATAAAAAGGTCACGTTTTCTTGGTGAAAACTAATTTCTATTATATAAGTCATACAGCGTAAAATCGTCAGCTGTGAAAGACAATAAAAAATTTAAGCAAGCTGCTTTAACAACACCCTGCAGTCATACTACTCGTTTAATACACAGCTGTCTTGAGCATGTACCTATTTCATGGGAGAAAGCCCCCATGGAAAGAATAAAGCTATCATAACAGCAACATGATCATAGGAATACATAATATCTACAAAAAACAACTGTTCTTAAAAGGACTGGCCAGTCAGATGGGTGAAACAAACACATCATGTGCTGTTATTCTGATCCAAACTGCTGACTTCTGAGCTAGAACTAAAAGTCAGCCCATTAAACAGTTAAGCCTCCTTATGAAAAGCTGCTTATAACCGTGCATCATTAATACTCCTAAGAATTTCATACCCATACATTAGAGAGCTTTACTGCATTTTTACTTATTCAATGGCATTATGCCACTGTTCCTCACAATGAGTAGTATCTTGTTGATTACACTTACTGACATCAAGGTTTGCCATGCATAAAGCATCACTTAACCCCAAGTAAAAGTGAGAGAATTAAGATTAAAAATACTACTTTAATTGTGCTATCTATAACATGCCTCTTAAAAAGAATTTAAATGTGTAAGAGAATTGCCTATAGGCTGGTAGAATTCATTGAAAACAAAATTCCACAATGATCCTTGAGTGTGAGATACACATTAACAATTTAATATAAAAGTTTAAGTTTGAGTAGATATTAGTTTGGGATTTTCAAAAGAGCTATATATCAAATTAGAGTTTCAACAGCTGCACTTCAAAGGCTGAAATGGATAAAGCAAACAAAACATTACAAGTACTTCCTCAGAAATCCATTTCCCTAAGATTCACTGATATCAAAGACCTATACTTTAAGTTTGAGAATTAATCACAAGACATCAAAAACAGACAGGACAATAACGGAAAACAAAAATTAAAACCAGCAATTCTATACAAATTCCTACTTACAGAAAAGAAAACATTCACAAGCGCTTGAGGTTGAATGTTTTTTGTTTGGTCATTGTTCCTTTTTAAAAATCAAGAAGAAATGTAGTATAAAAATTCCAAATGCCTATTTTGCATGAAAAACAGCACTTTAAGTCCAGAAGGAAATATAACAGGATAAATTTGAAATAATGTAATATTCAAGGTGAGTATACAGTAACATAATCCAGTCCAGTTCAAGTCACTTGCAATATACCTGATTCAATGCATTGTAAAACTTGAAGGTCTGTGGTGACAATTTTTCCTTATCGTGACATCAATAACCAGCACAGACTGATCACAGAACTGAAGGCCCACAGGACCAAAAGTCAGAGATAGACCTTAAATTCCCATGTGGCATCAGTGAAAAAGAATTAAGATCAGCTCTTGAATTTCAAAACAGATGTACTTCAACAGAGAAAAAAACCAAACCATAAATATGTACTTACAGAACAAATAATGCTCCGAAAACTACTCTTTTAAAGCTCAGATTGATGACCAAAGCATGTTATTTTCTTGGAAAAGCCTTCTAGTTATATTTGTGTTGGCAAGTAGTTTTTAAAACATTTACATCAAGACCGAAAACTATGCTCACACCAAAACTTTCAAAGCCCTAGCACTAAGTTCATTTGCCTTATTTTATATATTTGTTTATTCACATAATGAGAACAGTTTCCTATATAATTTATTTACATTATCTAAAAACAGCAAGTATGTAAGACTAACTGCTCTATGCACATTACATGTATTTGTACATTTCAACAAATAAAATAACTATGTTCTATCAGACAGTACAAAGGACTAAGAATAGGATAAAATATCACTGTGACCTAAAGCAAATACACTATTTGGCCACAGGAATTAGCTCCCAGTTCTGCATGTTTCACCTTATAATATACAGAAATACGCAAATTAATTAGTTGCAGGGATTTACAAGGTTGGTTTTCACTTTCTTTTGCCTTCTCTTTCCCATCTCAATGGCATTTCTGCTTCAGAGTTCACATTTAACAGACGTATACAGAAATTTCTAGGTCTTTCCATTCAATACACTTAAATATTTCTTCTTAGCATGACCCTATCATTCACTCTGGCTCACAAGTGAAGTGTTCACTGGCTGCCAGAATTGCCATGGTGTGTTTGGCTTACAAGGGTAAGAAATAATGGTATCTTTCAGCAAATTAGTTTGGCGACTTCTGGCTTACAGAGCATCCTTCCTCTTCTACACAGAAAGCTGGAGTACTACTAGAATATACTACTATTAAGTTGAATTTTGATCATTTATATTTTCGTTCTGGTGTATCAATCCCTTCTTTAAATAAAATTATGACTGTCATCATTTACAGTTTGGATAGCTTTTTAGACCCCATTAAGACTAATTCCAAACAAAACAGTATGGAATTATTTAGTTCAAAAAGTTTCCATCGTTTATCCCTTTCATGAATCATTTAAAGACTTCATGTCAGCAACTGAAAACATTCATGGTGATCTCACAAAGAACAGACAATATATTATGCATGCTGCCCACTGATTTATCCTTTGAGAAAGTCTCTTGCAGGCTACTTGCCAATACTGCCACTCACTGTCTAAAATATAAATAGAAATGCTTCTAGAATATATAAGTAAATAATAACTGCCAGTGGTTCAAATCAGCAGGCAGTTAAAACCTGTATCGTGTGCAGTATCAGTTGGTACCACATGCTTTAAAGAAATGTATTATTGAGTGGACTACTCTGAAGCAGTACATCCACTACTGAAGCATCTTCCTAAACTCTTCCTTAGGATGGCTTATCTCTTCTTCATGTTTAAAACAAAATACCATCACACACACAGAGTCCATACAAACAGTTACTCACTTTTGAAAAAATTCTATTTGGTTTTCAATCAGAATAATTTTGTAGCAACAAGCCACAGAACACTGCCTTTTCAAGAGGCCAAGGACAAAGAGAACAACACATAAATTCCATGAGACCCAAGAACAAATTGCCCAGACAAGTTGTGGATGCCGCATTATTGGAAGTTTTCAAGGTTACAGCTTTAAACAGCCAGTGAAAGATGACCCTGTCCACAGCATGAAAGCTGGACTAGATGACCCCTAAAGGTCCCTTCCTTTAAAAGGAACGATTCTAGGATTCTGAAGTCTGTACTTGCCAGTCTAACACCCCTAGGAATGTTTGTCTGCAAAAATGAGGAGTTCCATTTCCTAATATCAGAACTCCTTGGATTTTGTTCTAAAACAAATTCCTGTCTCAAGAAGGCAACTTAATTGTTCAAGCAATGTCAACAAACTCCACACAATTCTCCATGTATGAATTATCAGTGAGTAATTGAGTAAGAATTTGCATCTTAGCATTTACAAAAAGAATAATTTTTGCCTGCATTTCTTCACAAGTAATGGAAAAGATAGAATGAATTGTTCTAAAGGCAATTTTATTGCCACTATAACCCCACTGAAACAATGGCCAGTTATTGTCCAATGAACAGTGCAACTATTTTGTTAATCATCAGGATGATGATTACTGCATTTGATGGGAAAAAAAAACTCTTAAAAAAAAATCCACAAAAACCAAAACCCAACTATATCAAAACTCTCTAGCAGCAACAGCTTGTACTATGCTATTTAACTGGCTTTACCTTAGTAGTTTAAATTTAAGAGTCAGCTTTAAGTAGAAATGCAGTAAGTGAAAACTGGAAAGAAAATTCCCCACCTACAGCTGTCACCTAAAATTAAACACAACATTTCTCTTGAAATCTCAAGAGTGTTTCAAAAAGGCACCATGTGATCATATTTAGCTACTGCACTGTAGTTAAGAACATTTCATCCACAACAGATAAACAAAGATTTCATTGAAACATGTTTAAAAATTACCCGAGGTAAAAACCAGGTATAATCACTTATAAGTCTCTAATCAATAATTATATATTTCATTTTAAGTGCAACCTATAACTTAGGAATATTTGCTTCTTGTCCCTGTTATAATTTGCCACATAGGCAAAATGAAATTAACTACACATTCTGGAGGGCAAAAACTCTACTCTAAAATAGATAAAAGTTGTGTTAAGTAAAACAATTCTGGGTAAAGAGATGTGTGCTATTGGAATAGTACCAAGAAGATGACTTGTGCAAAACAGTAGGTGGTCTTACACAGTTCCAAGGAGATTGATTAAAGTGGCTCCAATCCTGTTTAAAATGCTTATCATTTTACTGAGATAGCCAGCAAACTTGTCAATATTCCAGGTCTGTAGCAATTTTTTTTTTTTAAACAGAATTAGGTCAAATTTTAAAGTTGTTACAGCTCATAAATTTTAAGGAAACAAAACCATTTTTAAAAAATAATTACAAGGTAGTATAGTGTCACACGCCATTCCTCATTAAAAAGGTCCTGTGCTAATCAGGTGTACTTAGTTCAACAACCAGGATGAGGCACAAAGCTTAAAGATTTGGACAGTATTCTTCAAAGTTTACTTATTTTATTCAGTATTAATATAGTATAGAAAGGTATTTATATAGTACTAATATAGTTATAGAAAGGGATTAACTATTTTTGGTACATATAAAATAAACTGCATGCAAGAGAATACACAATAAAAAAGTACTTACAAAATCAAAGTCTCCATCTTGAGGGACTTTCCAGTTATCAGGGAAAACGTTTTTGGATATGTGGTAAGGTTCATGCATGTTCTGATTACAGTTTTCAGGGCTTTTATTCTTGGAATCTTGTTTATCAAAGTAGTCCATGAAAGAAGGTCTTTGAACTTGTGGTGACGTAGCATTTCCTTAGTTGAAAGAAAACAGGAAAAAAAAGGTAAAAAACTATTCAAAGATTAAAGAATTGCACTATAAACTAAACTTCACTAATAAATTTTCCCATGGTTTGCAGAAACTAATACAGTCATCTGTATGTGATGCAAGCCTCTGTTTCTCCCCGGAGAATCTTTGGCATAAAAGCTCACAGTCTAAGTACGATATTTTTGTGGCAAGATACAACATGGAGAAATGTTCAAGACATTTCAGAGTTGCACACACAAATAACATTAGAAGTTACTTCATGCAATATCAATTTGTTGTTATAGCAACTGAATAACATGAAGTGCTAAGCATTCCTTTGGGTGCTGAATGCCCTTAACTTCAATGCCTGGTCCACAGGCACTTGTAGGAATGGAACAGAGTTTCACTAAAGGTGAGATTTAATGATTATTTAGAAAAAGAACTTGCAAAATACAGCAACACAAATTGTGTCTGGATGCTGCTTAATTGAATTATCAATGAAGATTCCCAGAAAATTACAGAATCGCCCTCTACAGAGGGTTGCAAAGCACCCTGTCTCCATGTCCTGGGGGATTTTTGTCATCATCCAACAGCAGCAAAAGCTTTAGGAAGCAGATTGAGATCAGCATGAAGTCCTGCTCTTTTTTCTTTTCACAAAACTAAAGGTTAAAAAAAAAATCTTCAGTACTAAATGATTAAAATTTGGTTTTGTTTATGGCATTTCAAAGCAAATTCATTAAACAGCACAATAAATAAACATAACTGTCACCTCAGAGACCACACTCTGCATTGCTCTCACATATGAAATGTACCTGCTGGGAGTGTAACACATTTGACATGAATATATATTAAATATATTTCCACAAATAAAATATGGAACAGGATGAGAGATAAATAACTAAGATGGGGGGAAAACCTAAAACCAAAAATCAGACAAAATTATACATTTATATTACAAGCATAACAAAGTAATAGGAATTTTTATTTGATACACTTGTTTCAACAAGTGAAAAGGTAAACTGAAAATATATTTTGAGCTTGTGTTTAACATGATTACTAGGACTTGTTAATCTCCTTATCTGGTTTTACACTTGTTTATATTCATTTACTAAGTGGGGTTTTCCCCCCCTCTTTCACTTCTTATTCCATCATCTCTTCCCAACTCCTTTGTCTAAAGACTTCCTAATTCATTCTAATTTTGCCGCATGACTAATAGCAGCCTATTTTTTCATTAATGTTTATTTTTGTACTGACATATTTTCACAGAATCATCAAGACCAGAAGAGTAATTCAAGACCATCTAGTCTAACCACTGACTTAGAAACACCATAATCACCACAACCATTACCACAAGTGCCACATCCAGACACCTTTGACACTTCCAGACATTCCAGAGGTGTTGCCCCCACCACCTCCCTGGGAAGCCCATTCCAATGCTTACTCACTTTTTCTGTGGAAAAAAAAATAAAATTCAAATATCTAATCTGAACCTCCCCTGGCAAAACCAAAGGCTGTTTTCTCTCACCCTTTCACTTGAGACGTGGCAGAGGGGATCAACCCCCACCTGGCTAAAATCTCCTTTCATGTCATTGTGGAGAGCAATATGGTCACCCCTGAGCCTCCTTTTCTCCAGGCTAAACACCCCCAGCTCCTCATGGGGCTTGTGCTCCAGACCCTTCACCAGCTCTGCTGCCCTTCTCTGGACACACTCCAGCACCTCGATGTCCTTCTTGAAATGAGGGACACAAAAGTGACCACAGGATTCAAGGTGTGGCCTCCCCAGGGCACAGCAGAGGGGGACAATCACTGCCCTGGACCTGCTGGCCACACTATTCTTGACAGAAGCAAAGACTGCATGTTGATTTATTGCTTCTTTTCTTTCTGCTGTTCTTAAATTTTTCTGTTTTAGTAAGATTCCTTCTGGCAGTTTTTAATGTGTGCTTCTACTGTCATGCTCTAAGCTTTAGTGAATTTGACGTCAGCTGCTTCCCTTCAATTCCACAATGATTCCTTCAATCAATCAATCTGCTATTTCCATACACACCTTCTTTCCTCACTTTTTTTAGCTAATTTTTCTCTCAGCTTTTGCCACATTTTTTCTTTTTTTTTTTTTTTCTAATCCCACATCTCTACTCACCATCCTTTAATTAATAACAACAGTGACCTAACAATTCAGTGAATTAAACTCCAGGTTGAATTTAACTGACCAGACAGCAGACACTCCTCTCCAGAATTTCCCAAGTGCCCCCACTAAGCTCAAGATCACTTGAAGGACATTTCTTGATCTCTTGAATCTGGGACTGAGGAAGGGATGAGAAGTAAACAGCATGGAATGCCAAAAAACTAAAGAAAAGAGCATTAAGAGCAAAAACTACAGTCATTGAATGGGTTGAGCTGGAAACGACCTTTAAAAACCAACTAATTCCAACTGCTCTTCCATGGACTAACGTTCTCCAAGTCCCATCCAACCCAGCCTTGAACACTTCCAGGGATGGGACATCCACAGCTTCTCTGGGCAATTTGTTCCAATATTTTAACACTCTCACAGTAGATAATTTATCCCCAATATCTACTCTAAACCTGCCCTCTTTCAGTTTAAAGGCATTACACCTTGTCCTATCCCCACAGGCCATTGTCAAAAGTCCCCCTCCAGCTCTCCTGTAGGCTCCTCATTCAGTACTGCAAGGTTCTACATGATCTCCCTGGAACATTCTCTTCTCCAGGCTGAACAACCTCAACTCTCTCAGCCAGTTTTCATATCAGAAGTGCTCCGCCCCTCTGATCATTTTCATGGTACTCCCCTGGATTTACTCCAACACCTCTGTCCCTCTTGTCTTGGAGGTCCTAGGGCTCAAAACAGTATTACAGGTGGGGTCTCATAAGAGCTGAGTAGAGCAGAAGAAAAATGCAAGAACCTAAATTTTAGAAAAAATACACATTTAGAAAGCAGATCTGAGAGAAGATAGTAATACGAAGGAGGTAGAATTAAAAACAGAAATACAATGCTCTTTCTTAGTACAAACTGTTCATTACTTGGTGAGCGCTGCCCAAAACCCCTGAAACTGTTTGTACCAAAAAGATAGGACACTGCATTGCTGGCCTTTCACAACCAATTTTTACTTCTGCTGAGATGGCTGTACTTAAGTTTCATCCCTGAGACATAGTTATAAACAAAAAGACTGCCAGTGTCACTGTTCAAAATGCTAAATACCAAAAAGTTGGCCCATTATAGGTAAGGCAATCTCTATCCTCTCACATATAAGGCAATACTAAAGATTTTCCAAGCACAGCTCGTAAATTTTAGAACTATTTATAACTATCTTCCTTATACATGTAATGGAAGACTACCTACACACATAAAACAAACCAACCACTCTGAATTCCTTGCTACCAAATGCACATTACGGAAATTAGGTCAACAGGACTGAAATTACTCCAAGGTAAGCAAAGAACATTTATTTTTTACTTTGAGAACATCTTTTATTTGTTTTTCTAAATAAGAATTTAGAACTCACTTCTGATTTCAATTGAGCATACAGTCAACCAAATTAAAAGAGCAAGCTGCTTACCTTCACTGAAAATATAAAAACTCACATACAAAATCAGAAATATGACTGCAAAATGATGGGACCAGAGGTATTTCAACTTGTTGTTGTTGTTGTTCCTTCCTCCAATGTAAAAAAAAACCCCAAAATTAATTAGAAATGTATTTTTAAGGTTTTGTTTTATTTTTATAAATAAATATCATGAAAAAAGAGACACTATTTTGATCTCTAGCTAACCTAACAGGTTCAATTACTGTTTAATAGGAATGGGTTGACATCTACCAGTTTAAAGGCCGTGTGAAAGCTCCTATCTCTTTGGTATTCACTTTATAAAACTCTCAGGATCTTTATGCCAGAGTAAACTGATATGGGTTGCACTTCCCTTCCCCTCCCCCCAATTAAGATCATTTTGGTTTGAAAGTACTTTCTTTTAATATTCATGAGCAACAGAGTAACATTATCTTCTCAACCATCTTTCAAGAACCAAGAAAATCAGAACTATAATACATAAAGATTCCCTTAAGGACAATTAATTCACTCATCTATTCAGTCAGCTACATTTGCCATAAAAAATCTACAGCAGTCAGTATCACTGCATAGGTGCACTGAAAACCTATTGTGCAATAGCCTGTTTCATTCTAGAAGGATCTTGGATCTTTTGGTTCTTCCAATTATTTGCTTTTCAATAAGCTATGATCATGTCTAAAAATGTTTTCCACAGTTTCAATATTTAAGAGCATCTGTCTCCTATCATCCCTAAAAGTTGCCTGCTTCAAAGACAGCTTGGGGGAAAAGGCCATAATAAAACAAGTCAGAAATTGCTGGCAAGCCATGAAACACAGAGAGCACCACTGATGCTGAAAACACATTCTACCTCAGCAATACCCCTGTGACAGGAACACAGCCAATAGGGATGTCCCCAAATAGTTATGTAAGCAAGTTTCTTCCAAAAAGTATGGTGAATAAAATGAATGAGGCAACGACACAACACAACACCAACTCTATGACACTGTTTCAAAATCATATCACAAATAAAATAATTCTCAACACACATTTCAAAAAAGGAAGAATACACACTCCATTCTAATGCATGTATTGGTAAAATTCAACTGATGTCATCTACCATGAAAAATTATTTTGCAGTGAAGCATTTCCAACAGAAAAGTATTACATTAATATGAAATTGATTTTAAACCAGTTAAAAAGTTCTGCTGTTGGTTAACAAGTAAGGTCGGCAGATGAGGGTGACCATCTCCTAGAGAAGGGAGACTCCCACTACAGTTTCCTGGGAAGGCATGGCTGGTGCTATTTTGTTTGTTTGGCATTTTGGAGTGGAGGGTTTACAGTGTCCTGTGGAAAGTCTGTAAGTCTTTCTCTGTGACTACCAGGACACTGGACCTCTTCTGCTGCTGCACATCTACAGAGGAAAGCTTTCTTCCTTTTGCCAAAAGCCATGAGCTTCCACAAACTTCCCCATCCTGTGGATCTCCATCTACCACACAACTGAGGAACATTTTCAGCTGTTTGGTGAAATTAGGGATCTGGCTCTCCTGTCTGAAGTGCTCCTGCAAACATCCTGTCACTCTTTTTTATTCCCTTAAAATACACTGCTTTGTCACTATTAAGAGTCAGAAGCTGTAAAGCAATCAGCTTTCAGCCTTCTTTAGACCTGTAGCTACCTATGTGCTCTCACCCCTGCTGCAAAGGCCACCAGAGCTTATACAACATCATACACTACTCAGGCTTTGGATTCCATACAATCCTACCGCTACTCTCCCCGCACAAGGTGCCCTACGACACAGTGGCAGCAGTTCTAGGAAATGGGAGACAGAAGCCCAACATTTTGACCTCAGACTCCAGGCAAATGCACCTAACAGTGAACTACCACGTAAAAAGCTGCCACAGCCACCTCCTTCAGCCATCTTTTAAGCAGGAATTGTGACTGTATTTTACAAGTGGGAAAGTTCTGCTGCTAAGACAAGCCTATTAAGCAACCACCTCAGATAATTAGAGGTCAGGTTCCCTCCTGGGAACCACAAGGAAGCAGCAGAAGAAACTGTATCAGTTACTTGGCCAGAGCTTCTGGGAGTCTACCTCAAGACAGATCTAAGAAATGCTGGACTATTGAAAGCTGTGCATCAAAGTGGTTACTGAGTTCACGGTGACTTACACACCCGAGCTCAGCTTCAGGCCTCATCCAGTCTTTCGTTTGATGAATGACACACCTATTTACCAGGAAATAATTGCAACTGGCATTTAAATGGAAAATCCATATAATTTTCAAACAGCTGAAGCTTTCAGAGACTTTTTGAAGAACTATGAACCCAATTTATAATTTTTAATGGGGAAAACTCTCCAGCACAAAACATTCCTTTGTTTCTTGAGAATAAGACTTGTAAAATTGGCTTAATATTTTGGGGTGGGTTTTTTCCCCCACTCCTGGGGGAAAAAAAAATAAAAACTCAATGATACTACTGTTATAATCATGGAATATGCTCATCAGGATCATCAAGTTCAACTCCTGGCCCTGTATAGGACACTCCAAGAATTACATCATGTGCCTGAGAGCATTGTTCAAACACTTCCTGTCAGTCCATTCCAGCCGAATTACATTTTATTTCTGTTTTTAGAAAGTCCACATTAAACTACATTCTGCAACAGCTCTCAAAAGCAGAATGGCCAACAACATTATTTAAAAAAAAAAAAAAAAAATCCTCATTTTTAAAATATACTACTACAAGTGACATAAATTAACAACTTTATCACCAGACACAGAAAATGGCTTGAGAACCAATACAGACCTGTAAAGATATATCACTTCTTTATCTATACAAATACAGGAATAAAGCACTAGTACAGCTACATATGGCACCAAGCTAACCATCATACTGAGGGCACAGTAAACATGCTTGACCAAAACTACATCCGTGAAGTATCAACGCCCAGGCTACAGCACCACTGAAACCAGCCCATAATTACGTTTCCTAGTGGACTTAGGTCGTAAGTTGTTATAAAACACATGGCACAAGCTTTTGCTTTCCAGCTGAAAAACCAGCTGTAGGATTTAGGCCTTTCTAAGAGTTTTGAAGCACCACTCGAGAGCTATTGCAGCATATACCTCATATCACAGAGGAGACTGACTTCCAGTATCAAACAATCTCTCACTCTGGATGCCGAAATCACTAAAACATAATAAATAAACCAACTCACAAATTCTTTTATCAACATCGAAGTTCTACAGACAGTGCATGTCGCACTGTAACCAAAAATACCATTATACAGTAAAACAAGAAAGCTGAGCAAGTAAATACCGTTTGGTTCCAACAGGAACCAAACCTGTTGCCTGACAGCTGAATGATTAAACCACCACTTGCCTCAGGCTACCTCCAGTTTTGCCAGATTTGCTGGATTTACACTGCTCAAGACAGGCATGGGGTGGGGGAAGAGGAAAGGGAAGGAAACCTGCTGTCTTGAAGATTATATTCTTATGTCTGATTAGAAGGAAGAACGTGTTTAAGATTTATACTGACTTACTGACTAAACCTAAAACATTCATGTCTTACAGGGCAAAAAGCAATAAAACAAAAACCTGATTACTTTTCTACATTCTAGAGGTCAAATGCCACCTCATGAGTTCTCTGTCCTGTTCTTTTAATACATTCATCACCCCTCACAAGCTATCTAGAAGCTTCACCAAAGTCTGAAGCAAAAGAAACCCAGAACAAACCCAAACCGCATTAAGAGAACTTGTTTTCCAGCCCAAAGCAGATGGCAAATATGAATTTAATAGGGCAAAAAAGAGATGCAGGAGGAACGTTGCTGAAAATGAGGGAAAGAGAACAACCACAAGTACTCTTGGTGCACCAGAAAGCCCTAACACTAAGCCTTGCTGGAAAACCACAAGGGGAATGTGAGGAAGCTGGTCTGAACACTAGTCTCTCCACTGACATATGAAAAGGCTTCTACACAAAAATAAGTAAAACCCAGGCAACCGAACAAAAGAAGCGTATTTCCATCATTCTCACTCTTTCCTCTACTCCACATTAAACCTCCTGAAGTTAAGTTCCATCCAACTCTCCCATGTTCTTCATTTTCTTTCCTCCTTCCAGGTACATACCACAGAATCCCTGTTCAGAGTGTGCACAGACATACCAAGCAAGACAGGATAAATGTTGTTTATTACTAGACTGTATAATGTATGTTGGGGCAGGAGGACAGGCCTCTTTTTGTTCCAAATCCCAATTTTATCTGGGCACAATTCCCTATTTGTGAAAAAAATATGGTTTTAGTTATTTTCTGTCATGGCTCCCAGAGGCCTCTAAGCATGGGTACTTATAAATAAAAACATATTATTGTTTCTTATTTTGTCCTTGAGCAGGGAAACAAAAGGCAGAAGGAAACAAAACATGAAACTAAACACAACAGCAATTAAATAAGAAGTTTGTCATAAATATTTTGTGTCTCTAGGAAGGAAATTAAATCTCTCTTCCCTAGTTTATGAAGTTTATTTCTCCAAGCTTCTTGCTTGCAATGTTCTATTATTCAGGAGTATCAAAGACTGCTTTTAAGATACTTATTCTGATTTATGATATTCAAATCGCACAAGCATCCAGGAAGTTCCTACTTTTCCTATAAAAGTACTTTGCAAAAAGCAACCGATCTCCAAAATCTCGTATCTCTGTCGAGTACAAAGAAGCACAAAATCTGTGGCTGCCTTTCAGAGACAGCAAGGATTTTTATGTCCCTTCCTAGTGACATTTATTCAGGAAACTTGCTATTGCTCCTGTTTCAGCCAACAGCACAACAATCACAGAACCAGAGGACCAGCTACAGTGGACACGATTTATTATTTCTTTTTAGCTGAGAGATGCGGAGATTCCGTTCTTGAATTATTTCTAGTTTTTAATGTAAAAAATGCAAATAATGGGTGCCTAATGCAAAACACAAGAAATTTTAGCAAGAAGTGCGGAAACCAAACCTGTGGCCTGACAGCTGAATGATTAAACCATCACTTGCCATGAGGCAAACTACCTCCAGTTTGCTGTCTTTGCTTTGCTACAGTTACAGGGCCCAAGACAGTCATCTATGGGGGAGGAGGGAGGGGAAGGAAACCTGCCACCTTTCCCAAGATTATTCTTGTTTGAGAAGAAAAATGGGATTAAGACATATACTGATCAAATGTCATGGTGCAGAAAGACAGCTCCCTAACTACAGATTGTTAATGGAATCAATTAAAAATTGAAAATGACAGAACATTTTAAAAGCAATGTCCCCAGCAGACAAATAAGACACAGATTAAGAGATTGCAATGCAAACCCAATGCCACTCTTCTGATCGGTTTGGCTTAGTAACAGGTATTTCCTCTCAACACATATAAAAACTACATGGATAGTGTGGTGCAATTTGGCAAACTACTTATATAGAACTTGTCAAGCTGCTTAGAAACTGCACTAAGCCCTAATTCATAATACTTCTACCCAAGAAAATTATTCCATATTTTTCCATACTATCTTTCCTCTTTCTTTTTTTTTAATCACACAGCCGAGAACTCTAAAGGAAAAACAAAGTAAAATCCAAAACAAACCACAAAAAAGCCAAACAAGCAAAATCTACAAAACCTCTTTTTCCTTCCAACTTCCTGTATGCATAAAAAAGTTTCTGCTTTGCACTTCCAATCAATCTTGACCAAATTACAATCAGGTTCTATATGCAAACACAAACGCAGCTTTGTATTTGCTATAAAACACTACAATGTTACTTATTTGGGACTGATTTCCAATCTTGAGATATTAGCTCTCCATATTACACACACACACACAAAACTTCCCACAACCCCCACTCCCCACAACTGCCTGGAGTTAAACATTACATTGTGCCTCATGACATCAGGCAGCTACAGCCTGAGTTAGAGTCATCTATTGATGCTGCCTATCCAAGCAAATAGCTCTATTAAAATTCGTGGACCTCAATCTGCAGTAGTCTTCAGCCAAACAATGACCATATCAGCCAAGTCAGTACATAAATTAACTATTTTTAAAATGTGTACTTATGGATATTTCAATGTAAGTTATATTTTCATAACATGAATATATAAATATTATATATATATTCACTTTTTATATATAAATATATGAAAACATACACTTTTTTCTTTGTTACGTACTCCCTCACATGCTTTCAAAAGCAAGTAGAACTTTTTAGTTAGGTTTTAACTATCTTTTGATCATTGCCTGAAATCAACCATTGCTGAATTACACTCCAAAAAGTGTCCAGATAATCATTTGCTTAAAAAAATACAGATCTGCTAAATGATCATGAGTTACAAAATGATTTTGCAGCAAAATATATTACTGATTGCTGACCCTAAAGAGAGCCATGATATATTCCCAGGACCACCGACACTGAAACAGCAAGCCTCTCACATAATCATACAGTTTAGCTTCAAGGAACTGGTCCAAATGTACCTGGGACAGGAGACAAAGAGAAAAGCAGTAGAAAGGGACAATTCACAGAAGGACAATTAAGAGTCCTCTAGAGAAACGTAGCAAAGCACCAAAACCAGGCTTCTGCTTTGAATCTCCCACTATAGTCAGCTTTTTCTCTACAAATTATAGAGTGCTCAGAAACACTGTTTTAACCACAGAACTTGACACTGAAAAGCCTTTCATGATACAACATTGTCATGCAGCACAAGAAAACACGTTATTACAAGAAAGCAAATTAACAACATACGTTTCATGGTCCCATCTTCCTCCTCATCGTCATCACTGTTGATTACCATGGTCCCCAAGTCAGATTCTAGCATGGTGCTGTTGTGTTCAATCATTGTCTGAGCACCTTCACTCATCGTACTGGTGGCTCTCATGGTACCAGCGCTCTCTGAATTGGTCTTCACCATGGTGTGAGAGTCCAACTCATCTTCATCCTGGGTGGAAACATTTGCCAGAACACAGCAGAACATTAATACAAAACAAAGGTAAGGTGCATTCATTTATTGATTAGTTTTTTATCTTTATGTGGCCTAACTGTACTGCTGGACTCCCAGGTTGAACTTTAAAAGAAATCACAAAATAAATAATCTTCCATATAAAGAAAAACAAAAACTTCTTTCTCTCACAGATGCACAGCAGGGTAGGTATAACATGGCCCACACACTCACTTTGCATTAGCATTCAGTTTTGAGTTATTTCTGTGGTTTTCATGACCCACTTTATCTCTCTGGGTTCCAAAAATCACTAACACAATTTACAGAAAGAGGTTTTGCTGTTTTGCAAGGGACTGTCACCAAGGGTGCTGACCACCCTTAACTCAGGATCACGCCTAGCATTTGATGTTACATACAGAACTCAGGTAACAAGCTCATGCTCAATTTAGCTATCAAACAAGCTTCAACAGGATTTTTAAAGTCCCCCTCAGAAACAAAAAATCAACTTGACTTACTTCAAGTGTTTACATCCATTTTAAAACCTTTGTTACAAACATGAGTAAATAACTTGTTAATATTACACATAAAAATAGCCCTTGAGCACAGACTTGCCTACTAAGTGCGGGGGAGATAATGTCAAGGAGATAGACAGTAGCATTTTGAATTGGTAATAGTAATGGGCCAGGAATTTGAAACAGAGCACTAATGACAATCCAGTTAATGAAACGTGAAATTCATATGGAATACCAATATTTGAGAACACTAATGAGAAATCCCACTGGTTTCCAAAATCTGATTTAGATTATACACACAACATCATAGCATTTCAGGAGTAATGTGATGGACTGTGACTATACACATTCTGTATATGAATAAAATCTATTACTCAAGGAAAAAAAAATTTAGACATTCTTATTTGTTGATTAAATGTAAGCCATAATATCTACCACTGTGAAGTTACTCTAGGTCAAACTGTTATATTTTAAATACAAATGCTACTTTCACCGGTTTTATAACCATATATGCATCCATTTCCTCTACTGTGTCAAAACTTCATTAGAGTTCCTTGATAAATGAATTTTATCCCTAAATAACAACATATTTTAGCGACATCGTTTGGAAGACTATTAAATAACCCTTGATTTTTTTTTTTAATTAGCCCCTTACAAATAACATGTTGCTACATAGTATCATAGAATTCTAAACTGGAAAAGGCCCCTAAAATCATCAGTCCAACTGTTAATCTGGCACTGCCAAGTCCACCAACTAAATCATGCCCCTAAATACCGCATCCACAAGACTTTTAAATACACTCAAGGTAACATGTAACAGTAAAACAAGCCTTCACTCACTAACAAATTTCCCCTTTTTCCTAAATCTTTGCACTGCTTTAGAGATTTCAAATGTTAAATGACAAGGAGACTTTTAAGTGCAGGGGCTGGGGGGCACAGACACAGAATGGGACCAGAAAAAGCAAAGCCCAAACTCAACCCCCTGTGAGGTCTGACACTTCTGTTTCTCACTGCACTCATTCCCTGGCACTGCAGACAATTTACCTCTCACACAGACACATATCCACGAGCTACATTGCCTGAGTGCCTGTTTCAGTAAGGGCTGGTCTAGGTAGACACAGAAAACTGAGTGCAGTAATACCAGCTCCTGAAAATTATTCTATTACATCTCAACTAAGAAATACAAAAATAGATTTAACTTTGATACAGAAAGCCTGGCTAACAGCATACCACAATGAAGCCAGGATACAGACCTAAACAGATTTAAATTAAAATGCCAAATGTAAAAATAATAATAATTTTCTGGATTATAATTTGCAAAAATACTTAAGCTGTTCGTTTGCATTTTTTCAGGGTTTCTTTTTTTTTTTTTTCAGTTGTATTGTATTTAGTAGCCTACCCTTAAAATAATTGTGATATTCCCAAAGATACAAACAGCCTACAGCTACAGCACTAGGCAACTGTGACAGTAAAAAAAATATTTTGGTACTGCTCCTCCTGGTGGCGACTTTAATTTTCTTTACTTTCTACCACCAAATGTTACCGTTTACCCCAGTGTTTTCTATTAATTGCATATTTCCTCTTCTAAAAAGGGTACTCAGAAAAAACAAGTAGTTTTGCATGGCATTTTAGAGGTGCCAGGACAGTTGAACTACACACGTTTCTTCCAGTACTGCAATACAACATCAAACTGATTCACAACATACTGATGTTTCACCTATTAATCACTACAAACTTGGCAGACAAATCTCTGAGTTTAAGGCATAGTTACATTTGATTTACAGCTTAGGCTGACTAATATTAATATCCACTTGCAGTGCATATGGCCCTAAACTTACCTAAGCTGAAATAAGAAATTAAACACTTTCCGAGAGCGCAAAACTTTTATTGTAAAAGTTACTGGAAAAAAGTGATGGCTAACAATATGAACAAGTATGAAACTGAGGCCTGAATTACCCTTTTCATAACTTCTACTTTACTGAAAAAAATAATCTTTTATTTCTTCAGTCAAATCAACTATCTGGACTTGGTCCAAAGAATAACATTTCATTTCCACTCTAAGAGTGTCAAAAGCCTTTATCTTAGTATTGTCTCTCAGCAAAGAGAACAGTTATCTTTTAGCACCTAGAAGACTAAGGATCAAACTTAGTACAAGAAGAACAGTTCTCCCAAAAAGGGAAGTACACAACAATATTGATGAATGGTGTTTTCCTTATATCAGGAATCATGTACTGAGAAGGAACAATATAAAACTTCGTGGCCTGTGTATACCTCAGAATAATTAATTTTGTAGCTAACACAGATTGCTTCCAGAACTGTCATTTCAGTATTTCTCACAAATATGAGATTTAGCTAATATGGCAGTAGACTACACTGGTTCTGAAAAGGTAACTGTATAAAAATATGCAGTGGATCCAAGTTATGGAAGTGCACATTTACATGAGAGATGAAAGTGATTCCTTCATACAAATTCTGATTCATGCTTTACAGTACAAAAATATTGGTGTAGAACTTGTGATCTGATGTTAAAAAAGGTAAACACACTGATTAAATAAAAACAAACACAATCTCAATTTTAACCAGGAAAAATAAGAGAAGTATTAAAGCTGAAGTGTCATGTTCTCATACTGTTTATGAAAACAGATCCAAGAATCAAACAACAAAAACAACTAACTCTGGAGTTAAACTGTCTGTTGCCCTCCTGTGTACAAGTAATAAACAACCAAACTTGTATTTGGAAGGGGTTTCAGTTACACCACTGTACAGCAGCAGAAGGTGCATGCAAGCTAGAACTCTAAAAATCTCTTGAAATGCTACAGAAATGACAATAGACTACAGAAACTGGGGTAACATGATAATGTTACCATGTACAAGTACAAGTAATGTATCAGCAATAACCTGCAATCCTGTAAGACTAACTCTCTCTGGATCTCCTTATTTACCAATATGTTATTATTAACAAAATCAACCTTTAAAGCATAAAAATGCAATCACAGAGGTTTGATTATCAGGAGAGAAAATTCAAAAATACTTCAGCAGAAACCACACACAAGACTTCATGACATACTTGTAAAATAAAAGATCTCATCACATAAGGAGTTTTAAGTTTTTTCTCAGAGAAGTTGGCCTTGCAGACCATACCTAAGTCTACATCATTACAGAAGTGAATGAGCCGAGGTGATAAAGATTAATGGATTTTTCTGTTGCCTTTTAAACATCAGCAGAGATGAAGGTTGCTAAAAAACTAAACTAAAGAGAAGCAAGGTATGACAGCAGTTACCTTTAAAATCTCTCTGCCTTTGTTTTGGCACGTAAAAAGAACACTAGAGGGCAGCAAAGACGGCCAACTCGGCTGCAAGGTATTAAAGGAAGATTTATTTACATGCTGGCAAATTTTAGTATCCTGTAAAATAATTTCATTTACTATTAACACCTCATCATCACCTTTGAAAAATGTAGCTGTAGTCACAGCTATCTTTTTTTAAAGCACTATAGTGCTTTAAAACACATAATATAGTTTGGTCAAGCACAAGGATTTTGTAAAAGCTCCTAATGAAGAAAGCCAAACTTCAACCTGAGTATATGATTAATACTGAGCACACAAAGCTTAGACTCATCAGTAAAACAGGTAAAAACTTAACTTTCAGCACACAGTCAAATTCCATTGCATTCAACAGACATCTGTCACAAAACAGCACTTAAGCTTGTTTTCTACCTCCAGGCAATGACGCCTTTTTGCATGCTTGTACCTCCTCACGCTTACTCTTCCTATAATCAGCTTCTGGCTCAACACTGCTGTGGATTTTAATAATATGCTATATTTCTAACTTCAGGACACTTAAAGGACTGCAATCGAATTTAATTAACACATATGTCAAGGGTTCTTTGGCATGAAGAAAAAATGGCAGGGAAAGAGAAAGTTTAAACACTTTCATACTTTATGTATGTATATATAGAGACAGACATAGCTATAACGTATACATGCAAACACATGAAAGAAACATGAAAGAAACATGAAAGCCAATGCAAAAACCTTCAGGAAAGTCCAGCACAGTGTATCAGATTAAAAATACAGAATAACCCATCTGATACACTAGTTTCTTAACAACACTGTAAATATTGTAAAAATACAAAGGAATAATTATGGCAATTCTTAGAGTCTCAAAATATAGACGCCACCTTTTCATAACTAATACAGGATTAACCAATAACCTTTTGTATGAATGATTAAATATTCTTACATATAGGAATAGCTGATTATCGACAGTTGGCTTTAGTGTTGATAGCTGTCAACCACTAAGCGCCCAAGCAAAAAAAGGAGACCACTGAAGTAGTATTTCTTGATTTAATACTCTAAAAGACTTAAACATTTCTCACATCGTAGTGACATTAAAATGTAAAAGAAAACATACTGAGAGCTTGTTAGCTCATTCCTTTAAAGGTCCACAGAAACAAATATTTAGACATGTTTCCTGTAAGCTGCCAGGCAACAAGTTACTTAACATTCCTGTAATACACTGCCCAGCCTCAGCATCCACTTCACATCACACTTCCAGAAATGCACGAGAAGAGATTGGTCATGTCCCATAATGCCTAAACCAACATTTAAACTCTGATATTGGGATTAACCTTCTGTAGAACACAACACTTGTGATTTCTTCTTAATTAAAAAAACCTGTACAACTCTCAGCACCTATCAAAACATGTCAGTTTGTCAGAAGGCATTCTCATCACATGAGCAGCTCTCATAACAGGCATAAAATCAATTCTGAGCATACTATTTATAATGATAATATATCTCTCAGGAAGGATACAGACATGAAGACTGTATTCAACCTGGGCATTTATTTACAGCTCTGTAATATGAAGTTTTGAATAGCAAAAATATTTACATTACTACTGACTTCTCATGCTATAAAATGTTCACAGACTCTGTTGAAAAAGAAAAATAAGAATCAATTTTGGGGACGTGACTCTTCTTCACTTGAAGGACAACTACCTGAATTGACCCTGAAAATTAAGTACATAACTGTAAAGACTTTGCATCTGATTATTTCTCCAAATCCACACACTCCAATCTACTTCCAGTTATCCAAGTCACTTTTAACTTGAGTGCCTATTACTATACAATATATGACTTTAAGACGGTATTAAAGCACAAAAACGTAATCAAATGTAACTGCTAGGGTTAAACAGGTTTCCTAACATAAGAAACCTCACAGTTAGAACATTTTACACCTTTCCTCTTGATGGGTCTCAAATTATGTACTAGTGAGTAACAAGCAGAACTGCTCACAATTTACACGGGAAATTCTTGGGGGGTTACATCAATAAATTCAAGCCCCTGCCAGGTTAACTCAAACCATTCTTTTTCAATAGTATATGTATTCAATTCACTGCCCATGAGAGACCTTTAACATCACTAGATTCTACTTAACACTAACACCAATATTTGCTCTTGCTTTTAGATATTGTCAAATACGCATTTCTCAAAGTTCAAGTCTGGTTTTGCATTTCTACACTAAGGACATTAGAGCAGCATGGTTGGGAAAGAATACATTTTTGAGGTGTTATTTTTCAAAACTGAAATGCCAGGTGGCTATTACCTTGCAACTGAATGGTGACTCCAATTCTACTCACAACCTGAAAACATTCATAGATATTAAAATATGAAGAAATATACACATTACTTACTGTCACTACTGCTATGTAAGGTAACACAGCAACTGTCATTAGCTCTTTCTAGGGTTGTTGTCATCACTGCAGACTTATCAAGACCTGTATTATCATTTGAATTACAGGATCATGTAGTCATGCAAACCACATACAAGCAGCCTTGTATTTCTTACAGAGTTCTGTAAAACTGATGGATAAGGAGGAAGAATGTGTAAGGGTTATTTATCATTATCCCTGAATGCTGGACTGCTGACTTCATCCACTACCAAACTGACACTCACATTATCTGCTTTCCCTTTCCAAAAGGAAAATGATAAGCACTCAGAAGCACAGAAAGAATTGGTTTACTCTTTTTCTGGCAGTTCTACAAACAAGTTCCAAATTAAATGAAAGACACAACCTTTGAGCTTATTGTCAATTTATACATGATTCTGAAGTGAAGTGTGGGCTTGGGGAGAATTGTTTCTTTTTCTAAAATGACAAACACAAATATTGTAATGTTTTCATTTTATTCTTCCAGATTTTTATCCTGGTTTCTTCTAATAACTTATGGGTCTATTGATTAACCTCTGCCTAGTATATTTAAAAAACTAAAATCAGAATACCACTTAGTTCAGGCTTTCACTCAGCATGTTGTTCAGGAGTTTTTTACTGTGCAGTATATGAGCAACATGCATTCAAGAAACACCTTACAGGTGTCTTTCATTAAAAAACAAACAAACAAACAAAAAAACCCAAAAAAAACAAAAAACAACCAAACAGTAGCAGTTTCAAAGAATCACACAATGGTTTGGAAGGGATAATAAAGACCATATTGTTCCAACTCCCCTACCATGGGCAGGGACACCTTCACCTAGATCGGATTGCTCAAAGTCCCATCCAACCTGACCTACACCTCTTTAGGAATAGGGCATTCAAAGCTTCTCTGGGCAACCCGTTAGTGTTACACACCCTCTCCTAACATTTGATCTCAATCTATCTTCTTTCAGTTAAAAGCCATTGCCCCTGTATTACATGCCCTTGGAAAAAGTCCTTCTCCAGCTTTCTTGTGGGCCCCCTAGGCACTGCGACAAGTTTACACTGCTGTTTCCTGGTTTGGATGAGTTTGCACTTCTGGCTGATTAGAATCTTGGTGACAGCAACCTTGGACAAGATTCTGGTGTTACCTCTCAAACGAATCTGGAATTTCTTACAATGATGTACGGCACTGAAACTGCTTCAAGACATAGGAAGTCTGTATTATAACTGAACAGTTACTAAAACCAGTCCAGAAAAAAATTTCTTCTGCATTGTGACACACAAAAGATATTCATGGGTCATTCCACAAACTGTTTTTGTCAACAAGGAAATCCCCCCTCACCTCACCATCAATATTCTTCATTTCAATCACTTGTACCCTCACTTTTTCTATTAAAGCTAAGTATTTCAAAACTTTTTTCACTCAAGGCTTACCAAGCAATACAAAATCATTTGACATACATTTACTGATAGCAAAAGTCACACTTACTACCAAATACCACCTGTTTTAACAACTGTTAAATATTTCATCCAAACCTTATCACATATTATTTTCTTGAATCATAAAACTGTGTGAAAACTTAGGGAACTAAAAAAAAAAAATCTCAATAACATAAAAAATTCACAGAATTATTTTTTATAGAAGGTACAAAAATTTTCTTTTACTTGATCTTTTTATAATGGGAAACTTTTGAAAGTGTTTAATTTTTCAATATAAACTTTACAGCAAAAACACCAGGACAGCCTCTTGGATGTTACCTGGACAAGATATTCTTGCATGTTTCTTAACAGCCCTGTAAAAATCATTTGGAATTATTTCTTAATATTAGTTAAACAATTACAGCCTGGAAGTCAGCATCTGCAGTGAAAAATAAAAAGGGGTACACAACATCATAAAACAAAGGATGATAAAAGCATTCTGAAAGAATATATTGCTGAAGCTTTTACCCAGATTCTCTCATCCTTTGTTTTCCATGATGTTAAAGTCTCATCTAGTGATCCCTTCACTCAAGGGAATACTACAAAGCTTCGTTATCCAATTTCTCCCCTTCTGTCTTTCACTGTACTGAAGTCATGCTCTTCTATTTTTCTACTACCTTTCTTTTCTGAACTGATTAGTCTCATCCACAAGCTCACTTTCATGGCTTCATCCTATTCTGTCACTCTTCAGTACTTAGAAGTCCGCTCTGCCTCAAATTTGCCTCCTCCCTTACTCACCTGTGAAGTTTCCAAACCTTTCCTCTTTTCCAACATCCTGTGCAACTACAGGCAGGGCTGCCTCTAGCACTGCACGGCTGGCCTTTAGAACTCCTCTACATCATGATCACAAAAAAAAATTGAGCAAGGTATGCAAATGCTCTGACCTTCTGCCTTATACTGAAGAGCAATTTCTGCAAGCAGAGGTTGACTTCTGGTTCTGGGTTTCTTGATGCTCATGCAATGGTATATGATTTATAGCCCCTAAAGTTCTATTAGTGTAGTAAAAAAATTACAGATTTAGCATTTCCATATACTACAATGGCATTCATTTTAAAGAGCAAACCAGCCTTTTAATAAAAGTAGCTAATTAGACAAATTAGACTAAGTTGCCAGGAGGTGCAGGGAGGCGAGCAATCTTTTCCTGCGGCTCCACACTGCTAAGGCAGCCACACCTGGAGTGCTGGGTCCACTTCTGGGCTTCTCAGTATGAGGGACATGGACACACCAGAGAGGGTTAACAAAGGGCCACAAAGATCATCAGGGGACTGGAACATCTCTCCCATGGGGAGAGACTGAGAGCTGGAACTGCTCAACCTTGAGGACACAAAGCTCATAGGGGGCCTCATCAATGCGTGTAAATATCTGAAGGGCTGGTGCAAGGAGGATGAAGCCAGGCTCTTCTCAGTGGTGCCCAGTGACAGGAGCAGAGGCAATGGGCATATAATGAAATGAAGGAGGTTCCCTGTGAACATCAGGAAACACTATTTGTATCATGGGGGTGACTGAGCATTGGCATCAGCTACACAGGGAGGTTGTGGAGTTTCCTTCCTTGGAGATATTCAAAAACTGCCTGGTCACAGTCCCAGGCAGCCAAACCTCAATGGCCCTGCTTAAGTAGGGGGGTTGGATAAGATGACCTCTGCAAGTGTCTGCCAATCTCAGCCACTCTGTGATTGATTCTGTTTTCTCAGCCCTGTTAACTAAAGATACTCCTGATACTTTCAGATTTGAGGCACTTATCTTCTATACTTAGTGACAAGCAGACTCTTGCTGTCTTTTTTACTCATAACTTGGTCCCTTACTGCACCGCAAGAGCTCATGGCAGAATTCCCAACTACTACAATGGTAAGAGAAGTAACAGATTGCTGCCCAGTCCTGGATTTGAGGTTCTCTAACATTGAACACTAAATGAGGGGAAGTATGGAGGGAAGGAGTGTGGGGGGTGGCAGAGTGAAGAGTGCAGCGTTATATTCTGCTTCTGTACCCATGCAAGAACCATGAGGAGCTGCTAAATGCTGCCTCAGTTAAGGTGAACCAAACTTGTGTTACACCCTTCCATGCAGCAGTGGGAGAGGGAGGTGTGCACCACATCCTTAGCTGGCATGGACTCTGCCTGGCAGTGTGAACTGAACCTCAGACTAAGTAATCAGATGTCATGCTTAATTCTGGGTTAATGCAAAAGACATCAACATTGCCCAAGCATTTAACACCTCCAGTTCAGAAGGCAACAGTACGGATGAAAGCAAGCTAGTAAAGATAGCAGACTTTTATGTCAGTAATAAATCAGTCTCTTAAAAAATCAAGTATTCAATAAGTCACAAACACAACTCTCTATATCAAGTCACAGAGGAAAATTTCCCAACATAAAAAATAATCTCAGCCTTCCCTGCCTTTTTATTACTGACTAAGCAAATACAATTCAGAGTAAACCACCTTTATAAAAACAAGCTATCAATACTTTTAGAACACACTTTTAGAAAAAAAATGCAGCCAACCACACTGACTGTTGGAGATACAAAAGACTGCACAGAATCTGCTTGAAAAGTATTCCTATATATAGATCACCACACAGCACTCTGTAACAAGAATTCTACAAATTGCTATAGGACAAACTGCATTTACTGCACTGCTTTTTTCTGTTTGCTCAGAGCTGTAACATTCCAGTCTCCATCTTCTCTTTGTGCTTTTTCTGAATGACCCTGAATGACCACACATTTTATATCTGGCAATACACTTCTTTGAAGCATATTCTGTTGTGTTGCACAAAACTAACCTGAAAAAATTACATAGGGAAGAGAAATAATGCCAGGAGCACAGATTTATTCTTAACACTGGCAAACAACTCTAAATGCAACCTACTTATCACACAATCCGCTTTTCTCCTCAAACATATGCTGACAATGTTATCTTAAGAATGAAGTGCCATCACCATTTTCATGTTACTTGGTTCAAACCACACTGCAATCACTGCTTACTGAGTGTCATCATTAACTATTCTGTGTATTACACTTAACCAAAAACCCCCAAACAAACACCAAGCAAAGTGCCCTGAACTATAAACTAAACCACTTGTCTAGAAGTCCACCTGTGAAAGTAGAACCTTAAACAATTTGAGGAGTTTTAATGTTAGTCTAAATAGCTGAAGTTGACATGGTTTCTTTCCCTACTTCCTAGAAAAGCTTTTTACTAAGACATTTCACGGAATAGTGCTGAAAGCTGACTTATACAGCATTACTCACAGTTAAGAGTGGAATACTCAGAATTCATAGGCTTAAAACCACACAGAAAACTGGTTAAAAAAAAAAAAGTATTTGAACACAACTACAGGAAGTAGGGGAAAACCAGCAACTTATCTGTAAAGTATATGTGGTTATAGGAAAAATGGGTACACACCGAATTTTCTTCCTCCTCTTCTAGTTCTCTCTGCTGTTCCTCATGTCGCTTTGCCTTTATCTCCATAGCTTCAGTGATCAGGTCCCTTAAAATTGAAACTGGCTTAGCATTCTTAATAAATGTATGCTAGGGGAAAAAGAAATCATTAAAATATGTAATATCATTACAGCAGCTGTGCTTCAGATTTAATTACAAGTCCTATTCAACACCACAGATTTCAGTGATAAACAGTATTGTACATTACACAATAACCAAAATCTACACCAACACAACATACAGTTTATTTCAGCTGCTTCATAACTAAAATTTTACTTTAATTATTTTTAATAACTGCAAGCCTTGGGAAATGTAATCACTTAGTAACTGTTTTATGATTGAGGATACAATTTTCCAAAGAAATCGTTGCAGTATGTTGTAAATAGAATGGTGATGATCTGACATAGAAAACCAAACTTTTTCAGATATTCAATTTCATAATTTAATTAATCTTAACAAGTTGAGATTTGTTAAATTATTAGTGGCTCTAACCAGAGCACCTGTGGCTGCTTACTTCAACCAACCTATACTTTAAATGTTATAAAACATTTCTTGATCTATGATGCTGAAATGCAGAACCAGTAAAAAAAGCCATTACTTTGAGCGGGAAGTATAATTTTTAATTCAAGGTCATTTAAAACATTACTTCTTCATTTAAGACAACATGCATGATACCATTTGCACATTTTGCTGCCTAATAAACACCTGCTGTTAGAAAAAAATCTGATTTTTGCATCATTATATGCAAGTACAATTTAGGCAAAATATAACTAAGTACCTCAGAAAAATATTATTAAATATTTAAAAACTGTTCCATGAAGAACAGAATTGATGAAGCCTCATGCCCTACACCTATTATCTATCTTCTCCCTTGATATATTAATTCAATTACTGTCTTTTTCATTCCATGACCTCTCCTCACTAGCAGTACTTTCATTTCTGCTCAAACATTTCCACAGCACCTCCAGCTCCATCACATATGCTCCAAATTCCAGCTGGGGAAAAAGACAACACAGACTCCTCATAAACAAACAGTATTTGGTTTTCTGGTCAGTAAGCAAGGGAAAGAAACTGTAATGCACACTGAAGCTTTTTTTTGTCTGTTTCTCCTTCCTTGCCCACATTAATGCCAGTCTCTTCTATCCAGCTGTCTGTATTCAGCTAACCATACAAACATCAAATCTTGGAGGTGTCAAGTATTGGTTCATACACCACACAGACACTTACAACTCTCAATTTTTACTTACCTTTTGGTCTACATTTTGGTATTTTGCAATGTATAAAATTAAATATTCTTAGCATGATCTACAAATTTGCCAGATCTATAACCAAATAGTACTTTGCAAAATTTTTTGTTCTCCTTGTAGTGGAGTTCACTGGAACTTAGAATTTAACAGCTGCTATTGCTAGCTCAACACAGAATAAATCTAGCAGGAGAGTAATACAGGAAGCGAGAGCCTGGCATAGCCTGCCTTGCTCCAAAGGTCCACACTGCCAATTGTGGCTGGCACAGGAAAGCACCCACTTGGTTGAACTCATGAACAAACTCGTGATACTGCCTGTCTGCATCAGACGCTTCTAGGACACACAGCCACCTGCCTGCTCAACCTGACACGACCAGAAGGAAAGACTGAATATATCCCATGCATGGGCCACACAGAGGAGTAACCTGGGCTCAGTTCTTTTAGTAAACACTTGTCTAAATCCTGATCTATTGAGGGCCTTTAACCACAAAGCAAGGATCCAATTTTAATAGCAAGAACCAGCCCTAAACTATTTAATGAACAATGAATTTTTCGAAGCAGCGAGAGAAATAAAATGGGGGCAGAGATACAGGAGCTGACAGTGAAAAGACTACAAAGTGGAAAAGAAATAAGGTATAATAACAGTTGAAGCAAGATTTTCCCTTACAAATTTTCACAACATTTTAGGTTTGAGAAAAGAAAGAAAAAAAACCCAAACATAAAATGTGCTTTTCCTCAGCAACTTAAATACTGACCTGTAGCAGCTGGGTTGCTGTAGCTCTTTGTTCAGGATTTTTCACTAAGCATTTCTTCACAAAATCTGTGAATTCATCAGACCAGAGCTCTGGCTTCCGGAAGGTTGGAGGGGGATTTGTAGGAATCATAAAAATAGCCTAGATAAAAATCAAACAATAGCAAGTCTAAACAAAACACATCAACACAGAAGCTGAAGCCAAGTTAAAAAAACAAAATTGTTTTATCTACATTTCTTATCAGGCTAAGAATCTGGAAGACAAATTTTAAGTATGCAAGGACTTCTACTCAGATCAAGATTCAGAAAGTAAATCCATCTGCTACTAATGTAACTACTTCCCCTTAGATTTTCTCTATTTAAACTGTACCCCACTGAGCATAAGACTCCTCATTTTATCTACTGCTGCTCAATAATCTGAAGAGATGATTATATTCTTTCAGAAATTCTTACCAGAAATGACAGCACTGCTCGTTTTAACACGCATATAAAGTTGCTGTGAACAGCCAAGCTCACCTTCTCCTCTCTTTAGTAAAGAGTTTTATTTAAGAATTACTTAGGAAATTCAGGAGGATTGCTATTTCCTTTTGCACTCGTAATTCGTCAGTTGGAGCTTTAAAACTTGCTTGTCCAAGATTTAGATACATATGCTAAAAGACCTAAGGTAACACTAACAGATTATATAAATAAAATAATCAAGTAACTAGTCTTACTGTACTGAGAACCTACATGAAACTGAAAATGCACCTATAGAACAGTTTTACCTATATAACAGAAATTTCTTCTGTTGAGAACCATATGCAGACAGATTTTTCAACTGGGAAAAAAATATTCACCCTATATTTAAAAAAAAAATGTTTATGATTGAGGATACAATCCAAACTTGTCCATATACGAGTATATACTTGCCAAACTAGTATATGGACTCAGCCTGTAACTACTTCACTTGTGATGTCCTACCTATGACCTTATCTGCTTCATTTGGGATGTCCTACTTAAGAGTATATATATTGTGCCATTTTTAATATGATTATTTCCAGGTTTCCTCTGATTAAAAATACACACTTGAAGCAGAGGGAATAAAAAGCCATACAACTCTGACAGACTACTGCAAAATAATGAAAAATTTTGAACTTTTATATGTAATAGATGCATTCAATATCATCACTTAAGACTTATACATGATAGCAACACACTATTCAGAACTAGGTCTATTAAGAAGAACTACAGGCTATTATTTTCTTCTAAACCCAGGTTCAATTCAACCACATTTTCCAAACTCACAGGGAGTAAAAGTTCTTCATTTGTTTTTCTACAAGCACAGGCAGAAATACAAACTCAGAAAAGGGAAAAAAACCACAATTCTGCACACTTTTAACATATCAGAAGCACTAGAAGCTTCAGCCTGTGTCTGAAACATAGGCAGAAGGCAGAGAGAACTTAATGAGATTTTATCCATAGCTTTTAAAGAAGTCTGACTGGCCTTGAAAGTTGGGTGAACTCGTTCAAACCCTCATTAGAAAAATCTTCTTATATTCTGAAGGAAATTGGAATCTGTGCAAAAATGATGGAAAATTTGTTTACTAACATTTTAATGAAAAATTAATTCAGTAATGAATAGTTGCTTGAATTCAAATACCTAAACATTTACAAAATTTGCCATTTTGTTTAATAAAAATGTGTGCTACAACAGCAGCTTTATATTTTCAGTGGTCAGCCATGCCAAACAATTATATGGACTCAGATAGGAAATGTGGCACTCAGTAACTGGCCTTATCTACTTCACTTGTGATGCAAGATTAATTGTCAGTACAAGTGAAGTGCTTCTGGCAAAAAGCAGTGGCTAACAAATTCAGCTGTTTCTGTCCTTGAAATTAATGATCTCATTTGAACTTTGAACTGATGACTTTTGATCTTATCTTCAGCTGCTCTTAACAGCCAACTCTGCAGTAGCTATTGAAAACACACAGCTGTAACAGAAAACTACCAACTTCTGTTTATGTGGTGTCAAAACAGGTACCTCCTGTTCGATCATAAACACTGACCTCTCTCCCCACAGGTAAGCAAAGATAAGTACCAGAGTCCTATTCAGCTCCACAATTCTAGGAAAAATGTTTGCTTTGGCTAATTATTTTCATCAAATACACAGCAGTTTAGAACCACAGCAAAGAACTGATTTAGTCATTCACAAAGGACAATGAGAAGAAAGAGGGAAATCATGAATCATTCTTTTTATGCCAAGCAACAAAAGTCACAAAAGGAGATATTCAAGTATTAGAGTTTTAAATCCACATTTATGCTTTGTACATTCGATGAAAATACTGACTTCAGAAATATATGTATGTAGTGCTTAAACTGCAGGTTTTTAAAATCCTGCTATGTCACATGAGCTGTATTAGCTGAAAAGAGAAATTAAGCTTATTTTTGTAATACAAGAAAACATACAGAAATTACTTATTCCAATGTTTAGTCCAACTTGGTAATTATGCCATGCACTTGCTAGCGTGTACCTCTGCCTCCAGCTCTCATCACTCCATTCTATTAACCAACGTAAAAATTCTGGTTTTCCATTCCATATTCCCTCTCTACTACCTAATTTTGGCTTGCATATTTCTCTGCAGAAAGTTAAGCTCCTTTCCTCTTTCAAAATGGTCTGATTTAGCTTTCAACTACCTTCTTTCCTTCCAAGAGGCTTGCAAAGTGATCGCTGGAGAATCATAAAGGAATGAAAATGAAACACTTATCTGATAGGAACTTACTCCTCATTTTTGACACTTCTTGTCAAAAAGGTCATTTCTATCCTAAAATAACTATACATTATTTTAAAACAAGACTAAGATATTTCATACATTCTGGGTGCCAATGGAAGCAGGAAATACTTGAGGATTTTTTCACGCTTCTTTCATCTTCCCTTAGATTTCTCCAGTCCCTGTTTTTTCCCAAACTATTATTTGTAGTATTTTTTTTACCTCCACTCCGCTTGTAATTTTCTCAGAAGTTACTCACAGCTATTTTTTTCAGTGTAGTTCTCATAGTGGAGCTGAGGACGGTGCTCATACAGCAAATGGTGCTTAAAAGAAACACCAAATATAAGCAACTATCCACCCAATTACACGGGCTGAAGTGGCAGTTCCAACTGCAAGAAATCTTAGGAGGAAACTGCTCAACAGAAGGGACAGGCTCTGACATACTTATAAAAGAGATGGGGCTGATTCTTTTCTCTCTCCCACCATCAACACCACCTTCCACATTGTCTTACGTTTCTGAGACAGACTGACAAATCTTACAGGAGTAACACATGGAATTTACAACCAAAGA
This sequence comes from Hirundo rustica, assembly GCF_015227805.2. Classification (NCBI taxonomy): domain Eukaryota; kingdom Metazoa; phylum Chordata; class Aves; order Passeriformes; family Hirundinidae; genus Hirundo; species Hirundo rustica. The sequence continues at coordinate 22,154,181 of NC_053450.1, read as the reverse complement.
ATTAGATTCTGTGACTCAGTCTTCAGTTTTAACCATTCAATCATCTTTAAAAAGAGAAAGGAATCACTAAAGATGCAAGAAGGTTCAGCTTAATCTGTGTTTGTCTTCACCTGCCTATAACATACAGCTCATTCCAAACTTGACCTGAACTGGCCCTTCCCCCTCTGAACCTTGAGCTCAATTCTACATTGAATAATCTTTCACACAATTGGTCTGAGGCAAATCCTTCACCTTTCAGTGGAACCAGAATTCAAGGCAGATTATATATATGACAAAAGATGGGGGGAAGATAAAATTATCCAGGGCAGCTTTTGGGGCCACTTCTGAATTGGTCACTGGACAATCCAACACATTCCCTACCATACCTGTTGCCTGGTAGCACTTCCCTGCTCAATCACCAGCAGTTACAACTAAGCTCAATACCAGACTGAGAACCAAGTCTCAAATGAGAGCAGAACTGCACAAGTCAGCCCAGGATTTTCTTTTTATTATTCTTAAAGGGCCTAGTATTTTAAATTAAGTCCAGGCTGAAAACAGGGTTTTGTTTTTTTCCTATGAAGGTTCTTTTATGGACAATTTTATTGGCGTGAAAATGCAATTATGGTGATGATGATGAATTAGGAAACGCCAAAAGAAAAATGAGATGCTCATATACCACACATGGAAATTCCTAATCAGAAAATCCTTGCAGCTCATTCTTCTTGTCAGTCAGGGTAATATATCTGTATTTCACACAGCCCACGAACACATTAAGTGATCAACAGCAATTTCGTAGAGGTACCATGTCTTCTGGCTTTTAGTTCCTTGAATAACTTGTGTCTATTACTTAGCTGAAATAAGCTACTTGCAGTAAAAAGCAGAAAATCTACCCAGTATCATAAATCCTACTGAAGAGGACAACAAGGATTTCTATACTGTGGTGATTTTATAACTTTCATGCTGTGAAGTATGAAGGGAAGGATACATGACATCAGTTTGTGACTTCATAGTTTTGGAACCACAATTATACTATTTAGTTTAGCAATCTACTGTAGGAAACAAACACCAAAACACATTTAAACTCAGTAACAAATTTCAGAGTATAAAAAACTATTTGAGTCTGGTGGACTTAAATATTGAGTACTGTAAAATTTTAATAACTTTGGGAATAAAGTATCACCTGAAAAACACATTTTTCTCTTCTTTGTGATACATGTCATAGAACCTCCCTCCTTTCTTAAATAGCCTTCAAAAAGAACACTAAAACACCATTGATTAATCAGTTACACAACTCATCAGCTGTCTAAAAATGAAATATCAGCATGGAGAACCATGAAATACTAGCAGGTTCTACACTGGATTTTCTTTGTTGAGCATGTTTTCTTGGTGCAGCTTTTGGGGAGGGGGGGCGGGGGGGGTTCTGTTTGTTTTGTTTTTATTAATTCAGAACTACAATATTGCAACACAGTGAAAAATAAAGTTACTGAACAACACCTTGTTGTTTAAAGTCAAGAAAGTCAGTTCATAATCTGCTTCACAGTAAATAATAGATTTATTTATTAGAAGCAACCTAAAAATCACTGTTTCTTCCTCCCATCTGCAAACACAGATGTTGATGAAGATCATCTAGTGTACTCAAACCTTTCGTACAGAACTACAAACATGGTTCCATCAGACATCTATCACCTACCTGATGCAAGTTGATTTTTATTAGAATTATCAACACAGGATTAAATGCAGGAAGGTATAAGTGAAGCTTTAGTTCAGAGAAGTTCTGGACAAACAATAACTGACATAAGATTTTTCATCCTAATGAGGGGAAATATGTGTGACATTTACAATGCAACTCTACTGAGCTTACTTTTATAGTTTTTAGTAATGGCCACTGATTAAACCATATACACAATACTACGTAAGTTAAAAATTACATTTAAATTAGTTTACTATAAAATCACATATATTAACACTGGGAGCACTTGAAATGTAAAATAAATCACCATAGGGGAAGAAATCAAACTAAATAAAACAAACCACAACTCTTACCCGTGGCTTAAGAGCCATTCACTGTCAAAAGCTTCCCTCTGGAATAACGACCTTTGATAATCAAATCAAAGTATGATTCACTTAAGATGTAAAGTAATAAACACAGAGAATAGACACATAATGGAAGGACTATTTTCATGATTAACAGCAAAGATGGGTTACTGAAAGATAAGCTGTTTACATTGACCTGTATATTTATTATCACTAGTAAGCTCATTCTGACAGCATTACAACAGGTCAAGAATGCAACGATATTGATCTCAAACATTTTGCAATAGTAAGTGCAATTGCCAATCTATCGAAAAGAATCAACCCTTGCCTTGTTAGCACTGTCACGCAACAGAACGGTGCCTCGAGATTCACCTCTGAATTTACTCTTCCTGCTAAGGTGGGAATTGGATTAATAAACTTGGAATTGGATTAATGAACCCTATGGGTCCTTTCCAAATTGACATATTCTTTGATTCTAAAAAATTGCTTTATATTTCAAAAGAATATTACAGATTATTTGTCATGTGACAACAGCTTCAACAAGTTAGTGTTCTAAGGCCACAAGTTCATTGAGTTTGGGGTCTTTCATAACTGGTTTTAAACGAGCTTACTTAGAAAACTGATTTTTTAAACCCCACCACATTTCCTAACTTTAAACTTCTACCATATCCTCCACTATTGTACTGGTATATTTATTGTACTGGTATATTTATTGTACTGGCTGCTAGGCAATTATCAACACAAAGAGTAAGTTCCCACTGCTAACTCAGCTAAAAAGATCATGCCATCTGCATATATACCTGTTCATTATCAAACCATTACTCATTTTGTCAGGTGAGTAACAAAACTATTTACCGCCATTTTTTTCCCAGAACTATCATCTCACCATGCTGCCTTATTGGCAGGTAATTAATTTACAAGTTTATCTATTTCTTTTTTTAATTTTTCAAAGCTTCTTGAAATCTTATAACCCATCACTTGTACTATCCAAAGATATCTGAAAGCAACTTAACAAATGATCTCGTGGAATTGTATATAAAGAAAGAACTTTGTTTATCTGCACTGACCTCCTTACGTTTGCTTCTTCCTTCTCTCTCTCCCTTCAAGCCCAGCAGACCTATCAATATTTCTCCAGCTTTTCTTCTAACATATTTAAATAATATTTGGAGAACTCTTCATTACTTTTGCCTGTAGCTTTTTACTATTATCTTGTCCCAACTTCCATCTTCTACCTTGAAATGGAACAGTTTCAGTTTTTGAATGGTGCTCACCAGTGGTGTCCCTCAGGGGTCTGTGCTGGGGCCAGCTCTGTTCAATATTTTTATTTATGAAATGGATGTGGGTATTGAATCTTTCATTAGTAAATTTGCAGATGACACTAAGCTGGGAGAGTGTGTCGATCTGCTGGAAGGCAGGAGGGCTCTGCAGAGAGATCTGGACCAGTTGGATGGATGGGCAGAGTCTAACAATATGAAGTTTAGTAAGTCCAAGAGACAAGTCCTGCACTTTGGCCACAATAACCCCCTGCAGCGTTATAGGCTGGGGATGGTGTGGCTGGACAGTGCCCAGGAGGAAAGGGACCTGGGGGCACTGGTGACAGCAGCTGAACATGAGCCAGCAGTGTGCCCAGGTGGCCAAGAGGGCCAATGGCATCCTGGCCTGGATCAGGAATGGTGTGGCCAGCAGGAGCAGGGAGGTCATTCTTCCCCTGTACTCGGCACTGGTCAGGCCACACCTTGAGTGCTGTGTCCAGTTCTGGCCCCTCAGTTTAGGAAGGACGTTGAGATGCTTGAGTGTGTCCAGAGGAGGCAACGAGGCTGGTGAGGGGCTTGGAGCACACACCCTGTGAGGAACGGCTGAGGGAGATGGGGTTGTTTAGCCTGGAGAAAAGGAGACTCAAGAGGTGACCTTATCACTCTCTACAAATTCCTGAAGGATGGTTGTAGACAGCTGGGTCTCTTTCACCAGGAAGCAACTGACAGAACAAGAGGACACAGTCTCAGGCTGCATCAAGGGAAATACAGGTTGGATATTAGGAAAAAGATTTTCACAGAAAGAGTGATAAAGTACTGGAATGGTCTGTCCAGAGAGGTGGTGGAGCCACCATCCCTGGATGTGTTTAAAAAAAGACTGGATGTGGCACTCGCTGCCATGATCTAGTTGAGGTGTTAGGGCATGGGTTGGACTTGAAGGTCTCTTCCAGCCTAGACGTTCTGTGATTCTGTGATTCTCTATCAGTAGGGCTATTTTGATTTCCTGAACCTAGATCTTCAACACACAATGTTCCTGAATTCTGCCATTAAACTGAATATTGTCCTTTTAGTTTAGGGATGTAACCTTCAAGTTCCCATTTCATCTGCAAGGTGCAAGTCACTGATGTCAGTGACATTTCAACAGAAAGAAGACAGTCAGCAACCTGCTCCTCAAAATTCTTCCCTCCTTCAACTTAGATCCTTGAAAACAGGGCAACAAATGCTTTTTCAAAGTCTGTAGAAATGAAAAATAAAGCGTGGAAATATCTGCAATCTCGTGAACCCTTTGAATCCTTCTTTGGCTTCACAGGTGTTTTTTGTTGTTTCCTTGGGTTTTTTTTTTTTTTGGAGTGTGGGGGGCAAGTGTTTTAGATAAGTGAAATTTTTCAAGTGAAAACAAAAATAATTTTAGGCTACTCAAGATTTTGTGCTTAAACTACCCAGTCAGCTACCAGTTTTGAATTTTAATTGACATATACAGGAATTTTCAGAGGAAAATACCTAATTGCAAATAACCTCTTATAGGTACAAAAAAGACTAAGTATTAAACATTTTATTGAAAGGTTGTACTAAAAGTTCACTTCCACAATAATTACAAGTCTACACATTTTTAGTGTTCTTGGACATAAAAAACATTATAAATCCCAATGACTTAAATCCACACACTAGTGGAAAACAAGATAGTGAAAGTCAGCAAGTCTTACAAAAAACCAAAACTTTCAAACAACTGAAAGGAACTGCAGCATTAAGACACCATCTAGGACAGTATTTCTAATAATTTCATTCACCAAAAGGAAAACCTAAATGAGCTGAAATTTACTTCATTATTCCTATTCTGAAAAGTACCCTCAATTTCAGCACTGGCTGAGCAAGATTCATTTTACCAGGATGAGAAAGAAGGGTGCATTGTATGCATGTATATGTGGGGTTTTTAAGGGTTTGGTTTTTTTATTTGAGGGGAGGAAGTGTTGTGAGCAAGGGGGTTGAGACAGGAAAAAACAAATAGATATTAAACTACCTTCAGTTTAGAAAGAAGTATCTCTTGTAGTGGTTTAAACTTCTAAGTGATTTTTTACTTGACACAGACTTGGAAAAACTAGTATTTTAAACACTATTGTATAGGAGAAAATTTCCTTCTGATAGTGATGAGCAACACCTACTCTTTGTGAGGAAATCAAAATCACCATAACAGAGAGATGGGGCCACTTCAGGCCACTGGCCAATTCTATTCAAACCCACAGAGAACTTCAACACTTACAGAGTCTCTCAGACTAAATTATACATTATGACAGATCCTTGCTCAAGAGCGAGGCAACTCGCTGCCTAAAGGATAACTCCCAGCCACACAGGTGGCCTGGAATCAAAAGAGAAGATGTCCTCGTGAATGTAAGTACCTCTCAGACAGAAGCATCCTGCTATCACATAATCACTGCTATCACTCCCTTCACAGAATACATGAGATCAAGAACATGAACTTGAAACTGAACAACTTGTTCTTTTTTCCGCACTGAACTACTTTCTTATCAGTTACAGAACAAAGAAATGGTTCAGAAAGTACACACTATGACAGAATCCAGAGAATACTCTTCTGATTAATTTAGTCTTCTTTCACCATAGTTTCTTTTACTCCTGATTCAGTACTATCTTGAAAATTCATATGTATAATGCCTAGAAGGTTCCAAGTTTTTACTAGAATACGAAACTTACTTTCCCTCCAAGAAAACTCCAGTAATAGAGCTTACTTTCCAAAAATATTTTTCTCTTCTTCCCACAGTATTTTCTGCAGTTTCTGAGAAAATGAGGCAATGATGACATTACATAGAGACATACTAACATTTTATAAGACATGAAGTAGAAAAACTGCATTTGCAATTATATTTACTAGTAGAAGAATCAAGGAGTGAGTAACTTATATTTGTGAGAAAAAGCTGCAGTAAACTCACTGGACATTAAATGTGAAATCTCTGACATAATCACAGACAGTAGTAATGAAAAAAGGCATTCAAGAAATATGTGGCCGTTCTCCTTTATTTGGAGTATGTTAGACCTCCAGCAGCAGTTTTGTGTTCAGTTTAAGGGACCAAGCTTTCAGAGATATGAACCAACTGAAGATGGTTTGAAACAGAGTAACTACAATGCTTAGATGCTTAAAAAAGCACACTCTGCAAGAAAAGATTGAACCAATGAGGATTGCTCAGAATAAAGAGATAACTACAGTGAGAAATATGGTAACAGTCCCCAGCACGTTAAATGCCACTTCAAAGAGGGACAAAGTCTATAAAGAACTGAAGAGGAGCTAATGAGTTTAAATTTTAACAAGGAATATTCAGGTTACATTGTAGGAAAGTTGCCAATAAACTACCCAAGAAGTTCCAGAACTTCCTGTTTTATTCTCAAAAAAAAACCAACAACAACAAACAAACAAAAAAACACACCAACCAAAAAAAAAAAAAAAAAAAAACCAAAAAAAAAAAAACAAAAACAAAAACAAAAAAAAAAAAAAAAAAAAAAAAAAAAACAAAACAAAAAAAAAAAAAAAAAAAAAAAAAAAAAACACACCTCCACAAACAAATAGACAACCACAGTTTCAGAACTTCATGATCAAAATTTGGGCCTTTTCCACCACTTTCCCATATTTCCCCTGTGCTCATACAAAATTAATTTTAACAATAAAGTAAAAAAAAAAAAAAAAAGAAAAAAAAGAAGAGGATTATCATGTTTGGTCACTCTAGGTGCAGAAACAGAATGACCATATTTAACACAAGAAACATGAAACACAAAGGAACAACGCCTTTCAACAGTGTTTGCTGCTTCCTACTTCACCTTTTACAATGGCAGCAGATGAACAGGTGACAGCAAAAGCCAACCACCAGCACAAAGCAAAACAATTCATTCACCTGCAGTGTGCAAACTAAAATTAAACTGACAGATTACAAAATTCCAGACATTAAATGCCAACATCCTACTGACATAATGAAAACAACTAATTAATTACAGATTTTGTGGTCTTTTTGTGAAAGAGTAATTGAGTTCTTACATCTTAAAGCACTGCCTACTTCAAGTGAAAAAACCTCTCCTGGTTTCTGCTCCACTGACTCTCCAGGTACTGAGAGAATACAAGACACAACGGTGTTGCTTTTCCAGCTACCAGGTATATACAAAAACCAGTGCTACAGTCCTTGCCTTGCTAATGTTCCCAGTATTCTCCCTACTAGTTACAAATACATGTCATTTATATTGTAGCCCCTTAAATTTCATTGCTAGATTAGTGTAATAGCCACATTCTTTCCTGTAAGGAAATGTAGTTGCTACAGTAAAACTGTTTTTTCTACTCCATAGGCCATGATGCAGTGGGAGGCATTACAAAGTAAAATCTGGACATTTGAATGTCCAAATGAAAAGAGAAGTGCAAACAAGGGATAGTATTACTTACATAATGACACTAATCTTACATTTTAAAAAAACTAACGTTTCTTTTAAACCAAACTGAACAATACAACTACAAGATCATAGTCAGAGTTAAAATTCAAGTACACTGCCTGAACTGATACTTCAGTCCTTCAAGGCACTGTGTTAGCTTGGTAAGTGTAAGCACTGCACTCTGGAACAGGGTGTGAAAAATATGAACTACCTCATGGAATTCAAAAGCAATCCTACCAAATGAGAGACATAAAGCAATATATCAAATTCTGGACAAGCTAGGTAAATTGATTTAAAAAAAAAAATCTCTGAAATGGTATTGTGTCTGAGGAAACTGGAATTGGTAACAACTGCTCATGATATAATAACTGAAATTACATACATCCTCAGGAAGATTCATCCAAAACCAGAAAATGTTCCAAAGAAAAAATGTACGCACAAGATTCAGATGCCATGTATTTTGTTTTTTTTAAGAGACAGTAAAACATAAAATGAACTGTGAGCCAAAGTTAACTCTGTATCTTCAGTTTTATTTATCAAACTGAAAAATCTCTCCAACTTTCTCTTTTCCTGTATAAGACCAAAACTATGAGATGTTTTGTTTGTATTACAATTATACTAATTCAATGCAGGTCACTTGCATTTTACTGAATCCAGATGACATTTAGTTAGCTAAACACAGGCCAACTGGCTTTTTTTTTCCTTTTTTTTAAAGGCGGGGGCTGATTGCCGCTGGGTAGGTCATACAGTGGCTACAGAACACAATTGCTTGAATTACATTTTGACTAACATCAAACACAAAACTGAAGCTAAAAATTGCCTTTTTTTTTCTGCATGCCTTCTAGATTTCTCATATTGAAATGTACTAATTTAAAAGTCATCTCTTTCCACCCTGAGGTGATAGATACAAATAGATTCAAAGTTTTTGTTGTTTCCTCTCTCTACTTAGTTTAAAATTATACACTTTTAATACTCTAAGTAGTACAAACAATTTCATTTCCACTTCATTTTTAATATCCCCAGTGGCTAACTAACCTTTTCAAGCCTGCTCATTTGAACATACCACAGTAAAAAAGAAAAATATAGCACCCTAGATTTAGTGAGCAGTAAAAATAAGCCTCTTCTATTTCTGCAACAACATTTGTATTCTCAAATCAACCTGAACTGCCATGTAACTAGCCATACAATAACCTTTACTTTTAATGAATAGAAACTAGTTCCAGAGGAGTAGGAAAACCCTCAAGCTTACCTCCAAGAAAGAAAGAAACAATATGTCTTTCTTAATGCCTTAGATGTGATCAAGGGCTGATTCTCTTTAAACAAAAATACAAGCTATAAAACAGTAGTTAAGAACCATGATATTAAATAAAATATTAGTTTACAGACAGAGTGCACCTGACTGCAAATCAGTCAGTGATATTCTTTCTAATCATGTCTGTCTGGACTTGGCATCTTTTTTTCCCCAGAAGTTATCCACATCTCAAGCACTATTATCAATTGCTAAAATAAAATGTAATGTATATTATAAAATAGTAGCCTCATTATTTATTCTGTAACACACTGAATTATACAAGTTAGTTATTATTTGTATCATCTCAGGGTTTTGTATCCATCTCTAACAGTTTTCCTTTCAATATATCTGCTACACTTTCAACAAATTTCACCCAACAGAGAAAACATGCACAACTCTTTAATTAATAAATTAATTAAAATGCATTACACTAATGGCATCCAATGCTAATTAGAGGTCCCCTAGACTTGGTCATCTTCAAAATACTGCACAATCTACAGCAATTGCACACCCTGCAGGATGTCAAGCAGATAGTTGTATTATATGGTATCGCTCTACAGGATATTGAAGACATAGAAGCGAAAAATTCTTCACAATTAAGAAGAAAAAATTCATAGTATAAGATATTTTAGAGGCCAGAAAGATATATAGACACTAAAAAACGATCTGCAACATGAACTGGTCTTGCATCTATTTTCCTTTGCTTAAATCAAATTAGAAACAAACCTGAAGAGAGAAGATGAAAAAAATAGCAAGCATCTGGAGTCAAGACTTCCACATTATTTAGCCTGGAATATTTAAAAAAAAATTCCTAAGTGTTGGGGTTGGGTCTATGGTCTGTGTTTTACTGCCCTGTCCAAACACTTACTAATCATATTTTCTGCATTTTTGTTAGGGTCTGGTTTAACCTACTGCATTTTGTTCCATTTTAAGGCATGTATCATATCTTTTCTACAATGACTGACACTGCAGAGAAAAAAAGACAAGTGAAAGCAAAGCCCTGTTACTATAGGTACACACAGAAATAACATTCCTTCACACAGTGTTTAGACAACAAAAATTTATAGCCTATATTGCTGAAAAAAATTACAGTTTAGCAATGTGGCTGTTGCAATCACTCAAGTATGCAAACAATATAGCAATAGTTGAAGCAGTGACTAGAAATGCTGATATTGTATAAATGGGCCATATCATACCCTTAATTCCTAGCAGCTTGTTCCCAGTTTATACAAAATACCTCAGGGCAGACAGGGGAACGGATTTCTGAATGCAAAAGCTCTTCAAGACACGGCAGCCATATACAGTTACATGTAAATGGCCTTTCCTCTCTGCTCAAATGACATTAGCAATCATACTCCTGGCTCCTCCAGCAATAAGATAACTATTCACTGAGTAAACTGCAAAGTTTACATGAAGCATCCCAAAAAGCATCTTCAAGATTCATCTTGTTTGAACAGCCTTTGAATAGCAGGATACTTTACAACATATGTATGCCGCTCCCAAGTGAAGGCTTTGCTTTGAGAAAGGTACACTTTGAGAATGGTGAAGAACTGGCATCTCCCTCTCTTGCTCTAATTGTACATATTCACTCCACTCAAGCAGTTTCCGAGAAATTCCTCTATCCAGCCTGAGATAAGAGTATCTAGAAAGCTCTCTTAGAGCAGAGACAACAGAGGCAAGAAATATTCCTAAACAAGTAGAAAAATAAAGCATGAATGACATCTATGCTAGCTGAGGGACAAGTGCAATTTGAAAAGAGTATCAGCTGGTAGATTCCCAGAATAAGAAAATAGTAACCTAATCCCCATAAAAGTCTGCACAGAGTCACAAAGTTAATCAAACTCCTTCATTCCTCCTCAGATCCAAGGTCAACAATAAGGTCAACTCTATTAAAAAGGTGCAGGTTGAAGGAAATCACTACAGATTCAAGAATTTCTGAGAGACACCACAGTAACAGAATGGTTCATATTGGAAGGGCCCTCTAGAGGTAATCTTGTTCAATCCTCCCAACCAAGCAGGACCACCCAGAGGCAGATGCCAACGACTATGACCAGACGGCTTTTGAATACCCCCAGTACACTCCAGAACACTTCCTAGCTGAACAGGGTTCTTACCACTCAAATAGAGCAGGACAGAGTTAAAAGTTCCTCATGGAAGCCAAAAAATGGAGAAGTAACACAAGTGATAAAAACCCTAAAGAAAAAGCTTGACATGAAATTGGAAGAATCATTATTTCCTGTGGATTTCCAAGGCAAAAAGATCTCCTTTGGAAGTCCCGTCACAAAGGGTAAGTTTTAAATCATTTTAAAGCATTCCAGACCCATGTTTTCCTGAAAAGTGTCAGAAACTATTCCTGACAAATATTGCATTCTTGAGCTTAAGGAACAAAGATCTTCACAGGGACTTGAACGTCACTTGACTTCTTTCTTTCTCAGGAGACTGATCCTCACCTGGGAAAAAGCAATCCCTCTTACAATATCACCCCTCTTGGTCATCTATACATACAGTGGCCTCAGGCCACAGAGGAGCTCTTACGCCTAAAGATTCTGATGTGAATGATGAGATGTAGATGTCATCACTGTGTTAGAACAGGACAAAGACTGAAGCTATAGCCGGCAACCAGAGTCTCAGACAGATTCTCAAAGTCAGCTACGAGCCAGCACAAGGTGAATGCAAATTCCAGACATACAGTCCACTCATCCAGGCCAAAGCAATATGCTAATATAAAACAGCACCACCATATGACTCTGCATTAAGAGTGCCATGTATTTCAGGAACACTCTTTCTTCTATCATTGTATTTAGAGCTTACATCTTGTCTCTGCAACTCTACCTATTTAGCCAAACACCAGACCACAGAGTGCACTCGAACCTATTTCAAATCAGAAATGAGAGCCACTGAACTGGAAGACAGCAAGAGCTGGAAAGCTGCTGAAGGCTATTGGCTCAAACTTCAGGTAGAGAAAGGCTGTGCACGCTGCCTGAAGACACAGCACCCAACCTGAAAGCACCAAATGCAAGTTATAAAGCAAAGGTTTCCCTAGAACAGACAGCAAGACCCAGAATCGCAGAGGGTGGTATCTTAATCTTTCCTCCTGCAGTTTCTCTTGGCTACTTACAAAGAGCTATGTGGGGTGGTGCACTGAAACAATGGCTCAAAAGCAGCACAGCACACTCCAAAGGGCCCTTCCTGTGGCAGAGCCCCAGGCAATGCATAACCAAGACCATCAACATGTCCCATGTCTAGTGAACTATCTTTGTCCATAAATGGATATGCCCACTTAAGAAGGACATCAGCCTTCATAAGTTAAAGGGAACATAAAAACATAACTAGGAATGGCATAAAGATGATTAAACAAGCTGCCCAACCAGGATAAAGAGCACTCACTTGAAGAAACTATTCATCTATTTTAAACAAGCATTTATTTTAAGCAGTAGCAAACTCCCCAGTCAAGCCTAAATCAGCTGACAGACAAAGGAAAGGGAGATGTGAGATTGTTCCACCTTTCCTTTACACAGAAAAATAAAGAGAGGGAGTATGAACATACCTGTTACAGACTGCTGGGCTGTAACGCCTATGCTAGACTGATACAGGTCATGATTTAGAAGACAACCATGTAAAGAGAAAAGTCAACTGCTTGAGCTAAAATTCAAGCACACATTAAATTAAGAAGTTCATCTTAAAAACAGCAGCAGATAGGATGAATTCCTTCAGAGATTCAATGCCTGTAATTACCTTTTTCATTTAAAAATAATCAATGATTAAAGGTTTTCATGTAAATCTGTCCAACAGTACAGATAAATACAGGACGATTTACCAGACACCCTGCCTAATTCCACTCCAAGGGACCTGACATCCAACTGATGTTGAAAATGCATAGGAAGACTCATTTTCTACACAGTAGTTAAGCATTACTTGGGCATCCCCTCTTGGCAGTAGAACAGTGTCTCAGTTTAGTATCACATAGAGCTTTAAGTTCACTGGAGCTCTGAGGCATAAACATTTTGTGAAGGGCTATACAGAAACCAACAGTTTGCACTCATAAGATCATCAAGAAGAATGCAAGTTGCTGAAAAAACAATGCCTTCCAAATGTTATAAAAAATGGAGACTAAAAAATAATTAACCAAATACTCATTTTTTGCCTGACTGAAAACATCCCCCTGTAACAGGGATGCAGTATTTGCAAACATAGAGAATGAAAAACTCCTCTGTGTGTGCCTATGTATCTATACAGAGTTCTTTGAGAGATAAATCCATAAATATATATTCCTGCATATAAAAAACTAAGCTGTTTACAGATGCTGAGATATGCTTATGAATTTTAAATATACTTATATATTCCTCTCAAAGAACTAATTCCATAGATACAGATATTTAAAAAAAACCAGTAACAATAAAAATTTGTTGTTCTCTTCACCTTGACTGAATGGAAGCGGGTTTCCACATGTTTGGAAGTAGCTTGTAACCGTGGGGAAAAAATACAAAGAATACAATGGTCATTTTTGTCTAAAAATACTGAGGCTCCTTACCATCTTCTACATGCAAGTTTTTAAAACTTATTGCTCTGCCTCTGAACAAGATTTGCCTGTATTTCCCTAGCAAGGATCTTTGTACTGGAGATGAAGCATAACTCTAGGTTACATAAGCACAAGGTATAGCAGTTAAGGAATGGTGAATTCTTAAAATATATCAGTCACATCTATTAGCTACTCACATACACACCCTGAACTCAAAGTCACTGTTTTTTCTCTTTAAGAAGCCAGTGTGCAGAGACAACAAAATACAAGTGAAACTACTACTACTGAAAAATCTGAAAGCAGAGGCTCTCCCAGTGAGGGAATCACCATAGCTGGGTTCTCCTCTTCTGTGTGAAACAGAACTCCAATCTCTCAAGAAGACTTTGCCAAGCTTCACTCCTGTGACTTGACTTACCTTTTCCCTGCTTGCATGCTGGAGAACTCCCCTTTGCCTGGCCAAAGCACCAGGGACAAGAAAGGAGGTGGAAGAGATGAAAATTCATGTGGAAATTGGGGGGAAAAAAAAAAAAAAAGACAATATTCCTGAGCACATCTTGCCTGACCTAAACAACTCAGATCAAGTTTCAAAATTTGGCTTTAACTTATGGTGGGGGACCAGCCAATCATTACTCTGGCTCTAACCAGGGTCATTTAAAAACCTTCCACTTCTAGAACAGATCCCTTTACCTGCCAAATTATGCCTTTTTTTTTTTTTTTTTTGAGAACTACTGTTTATGCATTAAAAACACTGATTAAAAATAAAAAAGCCAAGCATATATATTTAAATTGTCTGTAATTAGTAGTCATCTTCATTTTTAGAGAATACTCAATAATTTCATTTGATAAATTATAAATACACTTAATGATAAATTTAATAAGAGAAAATATATAACTTAACTCCTAAATTTACCAGAGGTTCTGTAAAGAACAGCATCCAAAACCAACACACCTTACTTTTGCATAGCATCCCATCAACATTAGTTTCCTCTGCCATTTGGACCTAACACTCCACACATAGAAATTACTCTCTCAGTGAAAGAAAAGCAGTCTTTGGTTGACCATCACTGGAATGGTTATTTGAAACCAGTAATCGCACAATTCTTTCAATTCTTATCATGTTACCAGTATTTTATCGGAAGCAGATGTTAGCAGCACAACTTAGTAAGAATTATTGAACAACTTTTCTTTCAATTTCATAACAAATTAGGCAATGCTTAGTTGATGCATCTGAAAAAAGTTACAGAATTGCAAACCCTAAGGCACAGGGCTGGTGTCATAATTTAAACCATCACCATCAGAAATGCAAAGGCATTAGAAACATAATGTTTTACTCTGTTAAACAAATTTCCCTTACAGACGAATTTGTCAATGAATTCTGAAGCCTCGATAGCAACCAAAAGCTCCCACTTCAACATCGAAAGTCTAGTAGAATTCTTACAAACATAATACTAAAATTTCCCAGATGTTTATTAATAAGTAGTGAAATACAAATAAATAATTAAATACCTTTTTTTAATTAAAGCCCATATTGAGAATAGCAATCATGAAATTATGATGAGAGTTTTTGATTCCTATTATCAAAGCAAAAAAAGCTAGAGAAGGGAATAATGCAGAAATCAAATCACCTTGTGTGTACACTACAGCAGCAGAGCCTAGGTAACAATTCTCCAGTTTAAATAGAAAGGAAGGTATTTTCAGTGCTTGTTTTTAGCTCCAGATTTGATGACTTGGCCCTCAGTAGTCCAGTTTATTCCCTTTAAAGTAACTTTGAGAGGCTATTTTTATAAATATAACTTTCAAAGGAAACCAATAAAGGTGGAGACTTTTGTCAACTGCTGAAATTCTGGAATGTGAAATATCTTTATTTTGGCAACTTGCATCAAGAGCATCTTTTAACCAAAGTTATGTTTCAAAAGGCAAAAAAAAAAAGTTTTTGTGTCAATGCCAGGTTTGGCAGTCTCGCTCTACTCACGTAGACTTTTGTCTTCTGATAACTGTCTGTAATCGTTTTAATTTAATAAAACCGGGCAGAAACACCGATTAATGTAGTGGTTTTATATTCGCTGAATTTTGGTTGCTAAATTTAGTGCAGTGGTTTTAGTGTTTATTCTCTTTTTGTGGGAGACAGATTAGGAGAAAAGTAAAGCAGGCCTAAACTTAAAAATAAACAAATAGTTTTATTAACACATGCTAAAAAGAGTGGAAAAGAAAGAAAAAAAAGTTGGGAAAAGAAAACTAAAACAGAATGAAATTTCAAAAACACTCTTCCCTCCCCCTAAAAACTGTTAACTTTCTTACAAAACAACATAGAAAGACACAACTTGTGATTTTCAGTCAGTTTCACCATTTAAACATAATCTTTCATTACTTTGAGAGGAGAGTCTCTCTAGAGTCTCATGGAGACATTCGCCACAAGACAAAACAGTCCAGTGGCTCCCAATGTCACAAATGTGCAACCACCCGGAGTTTCTGCAGATTGCGCAGTTCCATCCATTAGCAGCCTTTCCCTTAGCTACTTATGGGCCTCTCAGTGTATCGGGGTACTGTTTACAAATGCTTCTTCTAGTCTAAAATCATCTTCGTCTCAAAGGCTGAGACCTCCTTTTAACCCAGGGACGAGGACTTTAAAGTTCTCAATTAAATCCTAATCACATCCATCCCCAATTTTGATTTGAATCAGCATTCCCCCAAAAACATTAAGATGCTACAAAGAACAGTCCATTTCTCCATCGTTTACTCCAGAGATGGACGGTCAAAAATGTCCACTTCGTCAATCCTATTCCAATAATATTATTAGTTCTTTTACTCATAATCCACTGACTTCATGCAGTGTCTGTTCCACGTACCCTGTGTCTTTTTCTTCTCTCTCTCAGGAAAAGGTTATGCTTTAGAAGCTTCATGTTGCCAGGAAAGGGTTAAATCTGTCCAGGCCTGCAGTGGCCATGTGATCTCCTCCCCCAGGCTACCATGCTGTAGAGACACAAAGCCCCGCTGCTAGGGGAGGCCGGTGGACGTCCTCTTTTCCACTCCTCGGTCTCATTTAGGGTGGTTCAGCTCAGAGTTGACATAAAGCTGCAGGTTTTCTTTCTCTGCTGCCAGCCGTTCTTGAGCCGGGCCATGGCGTGGTCCCGGGCACGTGGTCAGCACTGCCTAGCTGCAGCCTCCCCTCTCTCCCACTGGCAGCCAGGGGAAAGGGGGCTCAGCCGGGGGAAAGGGGGCTCAGCCGGGGGAAAGGGGGCTCAGCCGGGGGAAAGGGGGCTCAGCCGGGGGAAAGGGAGCTCAGCCGGGGGAAAGGCGGCTCAGCCGGGGGAAAGGCGGCTCAGCCGGGGGAAAGGCGGCTCAGCCGGGGGAAAGGCGGCTCAGCCGGGGGAAAGGGGGCTCAGCCGGGGGAAAGGCGGCTCAGCCGGGGGAAAGGCGGCTCAGCCGGGGGGAAAGGCGGCTCAGCCGGGGGGAAAGGCGGCTCAGCCGGGGGAAAGGCGGCTCAGCCGGGGGAAAGGGGGCTCAGCCGGGGGAAAGGGGGCTCAGCCGGGGAAAAGGGGGCTCAGCCGGGGAAAAGGGGGCTCAGCCAGGGAAAGGGGGCTCAGCCGGGGAAAAGGGAGCTCAGCCGGGGGAAAGGGAGCTCAGCCGGGGGGAAAGGCGGCTCAGCCGGGGAAAAGGGGGCTCAGCCGGGGGGAAGGGGGGCTCAGCCGGGGGAAAGGCGGCTCAGCCGGGGGAAAGGCGGCTCAGCCGGGGGAAAGGGGGGTCAGCCGGGGGAAAGGCGGCTCAGCCGGGGGAAAGGCGGCTCAGCCGGGGGGAAAGGCGGCTCAGCCGGGGGGAAAGGCGGCTCAGCCGGGGGAAAGGCGGCTCAGCCGGGGGAAAGGGGGCTCAGCCGGGGAAAAGGGGGCTCAGCCGGGGAAAAGGGGGCTCAGCCAGGGAAAGGGGGCTCAGCCGGGGGAAAGGGAGCTCAGCCGGGGGAAAGGGAGCTCAGCCGGGGGGAAAGGCGGCTCAGCCGGGGAAAAGGGGGCTCAGCCGGGGGGAAGGGGGGCTCAGCCGGGGGAAAGGCGGCTCAGCCGGGGGAAAGGGGGCTCAGCCGGGGGAAAGGGGGGCTCAGCCGGGGGAAAGGCGGCTCAGCCGGGGGAAAGGGGGCTCAGCTGGCCCAGGCCTTTCCCTGTGCGGGCAGCGGCTCCCAGAGGCCCGGCCGCCCAAGGCCAGTGGGGCCTGAGCTGGGCCCTCCTCTGCTGCCCACGATGTCACCTCATGGCCATCTTAGATGGACGAGGCTGACCTGACGGGGATGAGGGTTTCATGGGGATGAGGGTTTCATATCTTTGGTACTTCTCAAAGTGGCATTCAACATTCTCAGTGGCTAAAACAGACGCTAATATATCAACTAGCATTCTGATAGGTCCCTGTCCCCCTCAAAGCAACTCCAAGGTCCTGGCAGGGAAAAACACCTTTTCTCCCCAACTAAAACTAAACTGTGCTAACCACAACACTGTCGTTAATTAAATGTGCTACAAATGTAATTATGATGCTTAGGACCGACCTTCTTCTGTTAATATCAAAGGTTAATTTTAGGGGAAAAAAGTTCCCTTCAGGTGTGAAAGAAAGCTGAGCCAACCATGTTTTTACTTTCTGAATATAGGTAAGGAATCAAGGTAACATCCTAGAGCAGACATTTATTAAATAGCAGTAGGAAAAGAACATGCTCAGTGCATGAAATAATACCTGGAAGACATATATGACTTAATGGCTTAAGAAAATGAACATTATACCCATTGACTTCATCTATAAGAAAAGGATAAAGTACTAAGGGGTCAAGAACAAACTCCTATTATGGGCATGCTGGTTTAGTTGATTTTTATTAAAGATTTTTTCAGACAATACTAATGCAGCTTTAGGAATCGTAATTCAGATTCAGAAACACTGTAAAAGAATACAATTACACTGTTCTTGTGCAGTAAGTTAATTAAAAAAAATAATTCAAAGGCTAAATTTTGCATCAGCTAACTTAATGCTGAACTAAATCCTAATCTAACCCGAACATGCACAAAGTCAACAAGCCAGTAGCAGAAATCCTGCAGTGTATGATTTAGATGCTCGGTTAAATGCACTTCTGTGTCCACACTCAGTCCAGGTTCTGTGAATGAATTCCATATTAAAAGTTATAATTACAGCCTGGAACAGAAGGTATCTTTCACACAGAGAGAGGTAAACATAGAAACAAGCTCTGAGGCCAGGTACATTACTTTGGGTACAGAGGCACATCAGGTGCTGCCCCCGGACAGCACAGCTGTCAGAGGGAGCACCCATCAACTTTTCAACACCCATCCAGACAGACATGTCCTCTGGCTTTTAGCCTGTCCTACTCTTCACCCAGGCCTACAGCAGTAAGGCCTTTCTCTAGCACCATCAGCTTTACTGTAGTATTTCCAGTCTAGAAAGAACCTACCAGTTACTGCACACTCCACATATTTTCAAATCAAGCAAGTGGCAATGCAACCACTTCCTCCCACAGTCACAATTTATACATGACAATTGACACAACTGCTAGAAGGATCAAGTTCTAAGAAAATTTGTGCCAATTTCTCTAAATAATTCAATTATTCTGTTTAAGAACAGCACGTTTTACAAATTAGGAACTTGCATATGCTCATTTTCACTACCAAGAATCAAATGCTAGCCACTTCTAAATATCAAAAAATACAGCTTGCACAAATTAGTCATATTATTCAGAGAAACAAACAAAAAGCAAGACATTTACAGTACACACACACACACAGATACTCCTGGAGAAAACTGAAAGGAAGGCAGTACAGGCAAATTTCACTTGTGTCTGGATGTACCTGCCCAGTGTAGACGTGACCTCTGTCCCAGGCTAGAGTTCATGATTATTACGTTTCTTAAGGAACATCCCGCTTGAAACAGATGACTGTTTCAACACATACATCTCAGTTTGCCAATAAACCTTGTGCTGGCTGATGCTACCTGTTTCACATTCTCACAGCATGAGAAAAGGAGCAGCAGCAGAGAAAATACTGGGCTGCCATCTCTAATGCCTCCAGTCCCAGCACCAGGACACTGGGAAGTACCCACCACAGGTACCCATGAACTCCATCAGAGGTACTCTCTTTTCTGGGAACAGATTACTTCACTATCTTCTAAAATTATTCTAAGTTTCTGGAGGAGATTGGAAAATGTAAGACACCTTAAACTTCTCAGACTGTCCCATGTTCCTGTAACTATCACTATAAATCTGAATTGCTCCACCAGAATGGCAACTTTTTCCTTTTTTTAATCATCAACAGTATAGCATGGAGCTCAGAGGAGGAGCTCCTCACAGCAGATGAGGCTTCTGTTAGTAAAGCAGAGTTTTTCAGGCAAGTAGGTAATGATAAGAAGTGTTTGGAAGAATTATGTCCATGTTTGTGTTTCTGAAACACAAACTGATAATGCATTAAGATTTGTGGTGACTGAAACACCATATATGCAATTTTCATAAGGTGAATTCTCAGACACAGTAAAGAAGGACAGACGAAAGCAGAACCTGGAGGTAACACTCATGTTGCCTTTATTTGTTTCCCATGGGAATGCAAATAATGACAAGTTACATCTGAAAGAAAACCTTGGATCCATACAGCTTTAAAAGCAGACAGGTTGTGTTATCTAAAAACTATGAATTTTTACTCTAATTTTCTGCAGGTAGTTATTACAGCTTTCAAACACACTTTTTGAGACATAGTGTATCAAAAATACTTCCTGTATCTCAATGCATTTTATAAACAACACAACAATAGAAACTGGCATTAGAACAGAAAATTCTAACTTAAAAAAAAATTAAAAATCACAAATTGTATACCCAAATCATTTGAGTTAGTTTGCAAAGTACTGACTATGTATTAAAGCTTTGTCTAAGTATTTAGTCAGGAAAATCAAAGGCTGAGCCAGGCTGATTTCATTCTTCTCTAAAACCAGGGTGGTCTATGGGCAATTTTTGATACCACTGGTGTTGCCAAGGAAACAAAATGAAAACAGGTGCCATCAAACGCAAATTAAAGATTTACTTTTATTTTAAACCATCTTAAAACAAAGTTTCCATAAACTTAACTGATACTACTACAAATTTGACAATACTTTATAACAAGAAAAGGATTATAAGTTGTCTTTAGACCATCAAGTTTTAACTGAAGCAAATTTAGACTGATTGGCAAGCCTTCCTTTTAAATAAATAAATTTCTTCATTAAATATGCATCATCCTCTTTAAAAATTACCTAGTGTACATTTTAAAGCAATATAATACCATGACAGAAACAGGGTACATGCAGTCTTAATAAGCTTTCTTCATTCCCAATTTTATCCTCCTCCCAATCTAAGCAATTTTTTAGATTCTTTACGAAGTAAACAACCAGTATAGGCTCACAGCATATAAAGATCTTCTGGTAAGTAGCAACAGAAGCTTAATATTTTCCTCCTAATTTGACTGCGGTTTTCTCACACATGTTAAAAAATCAAATACCACTTTAACTAAAATCCAAGTAAATACACTTTTGCTTTTAAAACTTGTAATAATGTGTTAAGAATTTGGCAATACAGCACTCAAGTCTCTAAAGCACTTCCTCCAGGTCAACTAACTATACTGACAGAAAACATATTTAAGAAAAAAAAGAACTTTTAAAATTCACTTCAACAAATAAACATTAATTCAAGTTTCCAAGAATGCCTTAAAATTGTTTACCCAGTTCTTTTTGGGCTTAAAAAGACATTACTTGCATACAAAAATTCAAAGAGATATTTCAGTTAAAAGCAATATACAGATTCCCTCCTCTTTAATGAGGCTAACCACCAGACTCTGAATAAAAATTAACCTTGTCTATTTAGTGCCAATCCTAAAACTTAAAAGATAATAGAAATAAAAAGGAATTGAAGTATATTTGTAGCTAGTGTGTGTCTTCACCTGAAAATTTTAAAATATGTGGTATACTTGACAATATCCTGCAAGGTATTACAGAATTGCTAATAAAATAAATTCTCATACATCTGTGCATAAACACCTTGCTGAATTATTTTCTATATCCATAGTGTTAACTTCTATGTTCCTTCTATTCAGGAACTGAATAAATTCAGCATACGACATGTACAAATGACAGAAAGTCTTTTTTTCTTTTTTAAATAACAATGGCTGTAAAGCTCATTAATAAAAAAAGTCATGTTGTCATTTTAGATTTAATGAATCCTGATGATTTACTACAAATTGCCTATTTCAAATAAAATTTACTTGAGACCTTCAAGTTGCAAAATAATTCTGCTTTGCACTCTGATCTATGTTTATGGTATTACTAGCATTACAAATGAGCAAATCTACAGCAATTTAAAACTTCTGAATAAGCTTTTTGGTGGAAGGTTGTTTGCTTTTAACATTTGCCCAGGAGAGAGCAGCCAGCCCAACCTGTGCTGTGCTAGGTCTGCCAAACACATTCTGGGCTTTACCCTCATTAACAATTCCTTCAAATCATCTTTAACAATGCTTACAGGCACTAGAGCCACTGCTCACTCAAGCCATCAAGAATATTTCCATTAATTTCATGGCTTCATTCAACCTCTGATTGCTGTTCCAACATCTTTAAAAAACAATTTTCCCAGGACCAACATTTACCAGCGAAGCCTCTTGTAAATAAATAGGTAGCATCATGGTATGGGTCCTTTCTCCAGATCAGCACTTCCAAGAATCTGAAACACTCACAGCAGATGCACAGCATTACATGAAACTAACCAAGATCAAACTCCCTTAACAGTTATTTTAGTTAAAAGTTTCAAGTTAACTCACTTGTGTGTAATTATGAAATTACTGTACTGATCCTCCACTTCACTTTTAAAGTGATTAATCAAAGTCAGAGAAAACCAACCATCAACTGAAGCACATCTCAAGTTTCTTATTCAGGGGTAAGTCTAAAAAGATGCACTAACTTAATTTTAATTAAAACATCATTTAGAAGCATGCAATAAATGTTTTCCATTTAGTTCAAATTAAACTCCAGTTCCAGTACAAATTTCAAATATTCTCAGTTTCTGCTACTTTATTACACGACAGATTAACATTTCTTTTTTGCACATATATGCACCAGCAAACGCGACATAATTTAAAAATGCAAAGCATCTATATTTTTAGCAGCAATAAACATTTATTCTACTTCCAAAACTCCTAGTGACATAAAGAAAATTCTAGTGATGTGAAGGAGTGATGATGTATTCTCTAAGCTGCTGCCAAACATGTATACTAGATTCTATAACTATTCTGTAACTTTTAACTGCACTTTATTTATATTGCAAAAGTTTTGTTATGTGAACTTTCAAGCCATCTCTTCACTGAAAGGAAAATCAAGATAGAGAGATGGAAGAAAAAAGGAGGGTAAATAAAAAAAAGGAATACCTACAGGAAGACAACAATTACATACATCAGATTGCAGACTTTTTCAAAAGCTTTAACGTGAACAGGAATAGGATGCTGTCATCCTCCAATTTAATCACTGAACACACCCCAAGTAATCTAGTGTTTTCACAGCAAATCAATGCTAATATCATATAATTAAAGAGTTCAATAAACCAGAGAGATCTGTCAATCCTTTGCTTAGGAAGCCATGTGGCAGAACCTCTTTGAAAAGTTCCTTGGGCTATTAGGGAGAAACTTTTTACTACCTTTGAAGATTTGCCAGAGAACAAATGGTATTTTTCCTTCCTTGCTTTCACAGTGGTATTACAAATCTCTCCTTTCACATGAAAGGGGCTGATGTTAAACATACTATCGCTTTGCATAACAAGCTGTCCAGTCTTGGAAACTGGATGCTGCCATGGTGGCACATCATTCTCTAGGAGGTTCAATACATGCCAATGAGCCTGGTAAAGTCAAGCAATGAACTACTGATTGCAATTTAAGAAAATAAATAAAATATCACATGCTATATTTCATATGTTTTGCAACCAGATACCTCTTAACTTGTCTTCAGTGTCTAAGACTATTCACATACCATTTCTTTTTAGTCCATTTATGTATTTTGACTAATCCATGCCATAGGGCTTTTCCTTAAAATTCTATGCTAGGCACGTTGAAAAACTGAAACAAATTCTGTTTCTCTATCACAAGAAACTGCTTGCCCAAGAGCTAGAAGTGAAACATTGACAGAAAATTATTTTTTGCCTTTATTTTGTTTTCAATTCACTGCTAAAAATAACCACAATGAAAAGTAACATCAAGCTGACACAGTTACCATGTAGCTAAAAACTCTCTTTTTATCTAGTAAAAAGCCATTACTGTAATAGTCAACAATTGCCTTCATTATATTCCAGAAAACTTAGAAATGTATCTCCTCATATTAAGGTACATATAACAACCCATTGAAAACATGCTTTCATATACCCATTAAAGAATAATATCCATGAAATAAGCTACCAAGTCCAATTGTTACAACTACAGCAATTCTCCTGGTGATCAGTAGATCTATTACGTAGATACTAAGATTCTAGCAAACTCTGTGCAAATATTTCATTTAGGTAGGACCTCAGGTATCTGCTCACAAAAAATGGAGATGTGCATAGATCTGCTAGTTCAAATGTACACAATCACTCATTTTAATTTTCCCAACATTTATCATCTCATTCCAGAAGCTTTGTTGAAAGGAGTCAAATCATGAACAGGGTGTTGGGACCTGCTCTGCACCTCAGCAATTACTTCCCACACCATAAGCAGTTCAGGTCTGTTCACGCACTATAAAATTGATCATTCATTTAAAATAAATAAGTAAATATATTTATTTTGACAAGTAAAATAAATCTGGAATGAAAAAGCATTCAACACTTTTTTTTTTTTTTTTAATGTATTGCCTCATCTGTTTTGGTTTTCAATTCATACAACAATGCCCACACAGCAATTATTCACATTTTGATTGGAGCAGGTGGACAGGTTGTTTACTAATTTGAATTAGCAGCATATTTAATTAAAAGTTAAAGCTTTCCTTTTTTAAGAACCCTTAAGTAAGTCATTGAACAAAAAATGGAAACTACCAAAGATACGATACCCAGATCAGCACTGGTAATAGCAAAGCTGCAACTGATCTGAACCACATACTACTACTACTTACTCCACAAAAAATGTTCCATATCCCATTAGAATGTGGACTTGTATTTCTCATTGTGATTTATGTGGAAAGCAATTCCCTTGAGACCAATTTTTTTTCCTCAGTCTGTACAGAGAACATGCTTTATCTTCTGTTAGACAAATACTGTCTGGTGTTAACAGTGCACTTTTATTTCCTTGAATAAAGTTGTAACACCTATTTGAAACTTTGGCTATAAATTATGAATACCAGAGGCAAATTATGAATCAAAACTTGCTTTCAGCTGCATGCAAATTGAAGACCACTGGAAGTTTCCCCCATGAAGTTCTTCTGTATCACAGCAATAACATTTAAAGATGGAAGAACAGAATGAGGTGGAGAAGAAGGAAGGCTCTGTGGGTGTACACTCAGCCATGAAAGGTCTGGAATACTGTCTAATTTTACCAATATGCACAACCAGAAAAAGCCTCAAAGGACAAGTAGGACAGCTACAAAAATGTCAGTCTGTCCCTTAGGACAAGCATTTTTAAGAGTTGAGTTCAGAGAAGCTCCCCAGTTCCTTAAATAATTACTAAGTTTTAATCATAATAAATTTACAGACAGCCAGCTGAGGCTCTGGTTTTGCAACTACCTAAGTCAACCTGGTTGATGCCCAAAAACAGATGATCCATTTCTTCTACCAGTCCCAGCCACACATTTTTGTCCCTAGGTAGCTGGGGCACCCTGTTAACAATATCATTGAAATAAGTAACATATCGTTGTTACTTGGTTCGTTTTCTGATGCAGCTTATCTTGTGACCACCTAAACGTCCATTCCAGCAGAAATGGATGTTTAAAATGCATGGAAACAGGCAGGAACACCACCCCTCTGCACCCACTGCCTGCAGTTAAGTCTGTATAAAGCAAATAGAAAATTCCATTTAAAGCCTAGAGAGGGTGAAAGGTCTTACAACAGCTCTTTGAAACCCCTACCACAGAATACATGCTTCTTCAATTCCTCTGCTGTCACAGCCATATCACATCAGTCTTACGTCCCCACTGCAAACACGTTATGTGCACCTTAAAACATCACAGCTCACTGTCACCCTTCCACAAGATTGTGAAGAGTAGTAAAATAATGAACAGTGATGTCCAAATTTCCATATTTTAAATTCTTTAAATATTAGCTCACCCTATCTTGACACAGCAGGCAAGAAGACCTCAAGTTACAAATTAACAGTGTCTCATAGAAAGTTCTTAAAAGGTAAAGGACTTTTAGAAGTTAATTCAAAGTCTTTTGTAAAGATAAGCAAAAGCACTAAAATAGGAAAACCATATACTTTTACAAACCTAGTCTAATTTAAAAGCAATAATGCTGAGATAAGATAGGTGAACTCTTAAAGAAAATAACAGAAACCAATGAGATAACATCATCTGTTGGAGAGAAGAAATGCAAGAGTGACTGTTCAGAAACACAGAAGTGTTTTTCCTATTTTCCTCTCCTCAATTTCTGGCACAAAAGGCATACAGAAAAGTGTCTTCCCAATGGCTGAAAAACTGGTCCCAATCTGACTGCTATGCTCCACATGACACCTCCTTTTTTCTTAGAGCCCTACAGAGCAGTAATTCTCGCTTCAATCTCCAGTTTTAATGAAATATGTCAAGAATAAAAAACCGGGAAATTGTAGTTTGTTATAAGATACATCAGGAATAAAAGGTTATTACAAACAGATTAGTCCAGGGTGGAAATGACACAGGCTAAGCAGGAGGCATGGATAATCTGGGTAAGTGCCATGGAAAAATAAATACCATGATTGAACTTAAGGCAAATGGAAGCAGTTCAAATTGGCTTCCTCCAATTCACGGCAGAACATGTGATGCCCACATGTCCTTTTCCAACAAACTTCACCATAAAGAAACAAAGACCGATACTGTGGAGTGTTGAAAAACACATTTAGTACCAGCTTCTTCCATGCCACAACAATGTGAATTACTGCAGCTGCCCGATACGAAAGAAAAGAGTATGGGGGGTTTTTTGGCTTTTTCTTCCCTTCTCTTTTGTAGGAGAGCTACCAGCATTTATCTGAAGCACACCAACCTGTCAGTAACTGTTGACCTCGTAAAGAAGGGGAAATTTTATAAAACCCACATTGCAGTTCCATAGTTGGTCTAAAAGGTTCAAAAGCAGTAACTCCCCTCAGCACATTTCCTCTGTCCACTATATGCTCCTACAACTTCTCTGGCCCAGTTCTAGGAGGTTTCTGTCACGTTAACTTTTCAGTACATCAGCTCCTTTATCCAGCTCCACATGAGGCCACAAAAAGGTTAGTGTTTGCTCAACAGAAAGGTCAGAACACCTGGCTACTGACAGCAGCAGCCCATGTTCATATTTATCAAAAAAAATCTCAGCCTGGCAGGAATAACTAACCACATCACTGCATGAACGTGAGGGAAATTTTAGTAAGGGCAGCCTAGAGAAGGACCTCAAAAAGAGCCATGCTGAAGTTTTAAGACTAACTCTATGGCAAAGTGTTATTAATCTACTTCTCTCTAAAGCCAAATACTAGCAGCAGAAGGATTATATGAAAACTATGCAGCTTAAAGGATGTTCCACCAAAAACAATGCTTAGATGACAATTTGAGATTATTTGATTAGCAAAGGCAGAGGATATTTCACAAGTACATTACCAGGTTTTAGCAAAAAAGCAAAATCACAACTGTTACAGTAAAACAGTCCACTCTCTACGTCTTGCTACAGATTAAATATAATAAGGATAGATATCACATGCAGAGGAGTGACTGAACAAAACAGTTAATGGTTTGAATTAATGAACAAAACAGCTAATGGTTTAAAGTTTTTCTGGGGTAGGACATAAATATTTTATTACTCCAGGACAGCATATATGCAGTCAATGGGGACATGGGAACACAGCTGTTAAAACATCGCTGCAGCTTCAGAGGAAGAGACTGAGTCTTGATCTAGAACCATAGTGAAGTCCCCTTAAATTAGCTCCACTATAATTGCTAACTGGTCATCACAGCAGAGCAATCAAAGGCAGATGCAAACGCCGACAGCCACATTAACCCTGGCAGCTGTGCAGTCTACTGCAATCAACATGCTTTTAGCCCTGCTGGATGGGTTAAATTATCTAGGTTTGAGTGGTTTTTTAATCAGAAAATTCCTTGCTATTTCTAGTGGCTCTATCACCATTTTTTAGGGCAACCTTGAGGACATCTGTATTTTTCCCTTCTTTAAAATACCTGAAAACACTCCTTCTTTGGAAAAAACCCCACAGAAAATACAAAGTTTCACTTTTCACCATTAGCAAAAACAGAAAAGGACTCTGACATCAAATGTGAGGCAGTCCATAATTCTTAGGTGAATAAAGCATTAAAACTACTGAGCTGGCAAGTGCTCGTGACCTTTGAGCCTCAAACCAAGTGTGACAACTGCAGCTCCTGTTGAACTCAGGTTTGCAGCAGAAACAAGTGAAATAGCATGGATGACAGCCAAATACACTCTGACAGGAATACCTAACCAGAAAAAATCTGTTTCTTCTTCCCCCTCCCACCTGAAATTCCATCTTGCATCCCCCACTTCTTCTTTCCCAGTTGAAACTAGTACAATTCTTTGGAGTAGTCAGAGTGTGGTTAAGCAGAGGAAGCTATGCTTGTTTGCATGGAATCTGCTATTTCCTCTCTGCCAAAACACTTGTTTAAAGAAGTCATGTAATATTTCTATTAAGCTGTAAATGCAGTTGACAAGGAAATGGCCTACTGGCAGTGCATTACCTTTGTGGCAGTGCCAACCAGCCTACAGCAAAATAGTGTGCATGGAAATTTCACTCTGCATTCCCAGGCAACAAAATTGTGCCTTATATAAATACCACAGAACTCCAGCAACATCTAGAAAAAGCAATGAAAATTTGCCCAAGCTTTCATGCTTGCCTGTATCAATTCTGTGTCATAACTAAAACAAAGCATCTACATATGGCCAGAAGTCCTGTGAAGCTGTATCATATGACATCAGAAAAACTATTGCAACTTAAATCTGTGTATTTCTTGTTAACCACTGTAACAACTCACTAATAAAAATTAAGAAAAACTGGTGGTATCAAATATACAAAAGAACACTAACTACATACAAGCCCTTAAAAACCATAACGTAATTTATTAACAAGAACACATGTTGTACATAATCCAGAATTGTTAAATTACACTGGCCTTTGATAGCATTCACTTGATTGCAAGAATTAAACAGATTCACAAGAATTCAAACTCACTGACCTTTGATTTATAAGCAGCTATTGTCATGCACATAAAAATCCTCTCTGATAATATAGTCCTCACCTTTCAACAGCTGGTGCAACTACATACAATGATGTTACTCAGATGTGAGTAAAATTAAGGCATTTTTGTTAGAAGTATAACCAAAAATCCCAGCATGAACAAGTGCATTTGTCATCAACCATTCTTCAAAATCTTTTTAGAGGTTATATCATCTTATCCTAAATTCCCATCAAAAAACAGCTTCAGAGATACTTATTTTGTTCTTTGCTTTCACCTGAGTATTTTTAGTTTGGATTGTAATTTTAGAACAGTTAATTACATGGAAAAAAATATGGTGCAGGAAAATGATTAAACTTTGCTTCCAAAATTATGTAATGTTTCTAAAAGAAAATTGCTCAGTAGCTTTAACAGAAGTTTCAGGAAACATCTCTCCTCTAAAGAGCACACATAATCAAAAACCAAGAACCCCACAAACTAAAACAGCAGGAAATAAACTTGAATTCAGTTGTGCATCACCTCACAGTAACTGTATAAAAATATACCTTCTCTTTCTATAGTGGTGGCTTACTTATATTAAGATTCTGATATATGAGGCACCAGCTAAAGAAAACAAAATAATTTAGTATGTATGACAATTCTGCAGCAAATTGCCAAAGATTCTTCTGGAAAAAGGTATGCTTTAAGCAATATAAAGTGCCTTCTTAATTCAAAATGAGTTTTAAACAGTTTAAGAACGGAGTGTTTATTGATGCTCAGTGGAATCAGCATACCTATTCTATAGTTTATTACAAAATATTAACAGCATGACTAACAGTGTCAAGGTATCCCTGGAAAAATATTATTCTCCATTAACTTCTCCAAGCAATTCCTTTGTAACTGCTAGTTCTCATAAAGCAACTAATCGTATTTACATTTTATTTTGCAAAAAGTAATCTAATTCAGTAAGAGACCTTAGGAGTCACTAATAAATAAAAATGTCAGGTGTTACTAATAATAATAATACTAGCACTGCTCCCACAGGACAGATCTGAATTCTTCTTTAGGTCACCTTTACTTCAAAACTTCCTTTCAAAGGCAGACAGACTTGGTGATGGAAGTCTCCAAGTGCAGGTACAGTATGGAACAGATTTTATATATTACCCCAAAGCCAATTAAGGGCTTTCTGCTGTAGCTCCCTCTCAAGCGGAGATAAAGGCATTCTGAAGTCTTACAGAAATGTGTTAAAATACAGGCAAACTGGAATCAAGAGGAAGCAACACAGAAAGTAAAAACTTAGTATTAAAATCTCTCTTCATAAACATACAGCTTTATGATTCCAGTATTAGGGGCCTTTGAATGTTTCATGGGCTTGAGAGTGTTTCTTTTAATACAACAAACAAAAAACGCCACCAACACTTACCCTCATTGGGTGAATATCAGCATATGGAGGCTTTCCTTCAGCCATTTCTATTGAAGTTATACCAAGGGACCAGATGTCTGCCACACAGTTATAGCCAATCTCTTGTATGACTTCAGGAGCCATCCAAAATGGA
The DNA here is from genome assembly GCF_015227805.2 of Hirundo rustica. NCBI lineage: Eukaryota > Metazoa > Chordata > Aves > Passeriformes > Hirundinidae > Hirundo > Hirundo rustica. The sequence continues at coordinate 22,123,797 of NC_053450.1, read as the reverse complement.
GTTCCTATAACAGTATTACGTTTTGCCATTGTATCCTGTAATTATATTATTTATGTAATTAAACCAGAGGTGCTTATTTTCAGATTATTTTTACATTAATTCAATATTTAAAAATTACATTATCCACCCAAAGGTCAAATGGTAGTGACTTCCAATTAAGGCCAAACAGATTCAGCCCATCAGCCTACAGAAGCCAAAGAGGTGACAATAATCATAAACCTCTAACTAAAATTTAAAGGGATCATCAGGCACTTGATACATTGGATTAAAAGAACAAACAGCTAAAAACTGAATAGCCCTGCACACCATTAAATACTCACTGTGATAAAGATTGTTAGTTCTGCCACTATCACTAGTGGTAGTGACACTGTTCAGACACAAAATTCAAGGCAGAAGACAACAGTGAAAGAATAAGGTTGGGAGTGCTATGGAATTTTTAAATTATCTTTCCACAGTTACTTACTGTTAACTGACCAGCCACACCAAAATCAGCTAATTTTGCATGTCCCTCGGTATTAAGAAGGATGTTTCCAGCTTTTATATCTCTATGTATTTTTCTCATAAAGTGCAAATATTCAAGTCCTTTGAGAGTAGATTTCAAAATAGTTGCAATTTCATCCTCTGTTAGCTGCAAGAAAACATAAAACCATTTTCAGGTATATACATAAGGTCCATATATTTGACATATTTAAATCATGATCATTTCATAATAATTATTACAAAGAGCACTATGCTCAACTTTCTTTTTTTTAGCAGAGCAGAAAAACTTCAGTTTTGAACCTAAAAAAAATTAATAAAAAATAAATTATTAAATGCCAACTATAGAGAAAAAAGATGATGTGTAGACTTGGCAGGCCAAAATGCTTCTCTTAACTCTAATATATTGCAGAGCCACATACCATCACAAATGCTACAATAAATTGCAAGTCAGCTGGCAATAAGCTGACAGACATTTCATTAGAAAACACAACAGAGTGAAAAAAAATTGAGACATATTTTCTTTTACTTGCTTCATAAACAACACAGACTCTTGAGTAAGTCATCAGTTAGCAGTTGTTTATCCTCATCACTTTAGATCAACACAATAAGAACACATAAGCTCCTGAGCAAGTGTTATCAGAGAAACAGCAAGGGTCTCTTTCAGGTACCAGACTCCCCTGAGAACACTTCTCAGATTTTCATCAGCAATTGTTCTCGAATAAAAGCAAAAACACACACATATAATTCATTCCATGTGATGCGTTTGCTCAAGGGAATACAAAGAAGCTATCCATACAACTGAAATGCCAGTTAACTACAGTATACTGATGTTTCAATATATGAACTAAACGGATGAACCTCACACATTCTCAGAAATGCAAGAAACTGCAAAACTGAAGATGAATACTCTGATTTGGCTGCAATGCTGGGCTGCATTTTTCCCTCTTTCCTCCTTTTCCAATCCTACACAGAAATTAAATTACTCAATAGAAATTCCTTCCAGTTTCAGTTCTGCAAGTGTTGGTAGACATCTACACCTCCCTCCAAAAAACAACCACCATCATCAAAAGCCTGTAAGAAACAAAAAACCCACTCATGATCACTCTAAGCCAAAAGAATGAATTGACAAAAAGGAAAAAAAAAAATATATTAGTCAGCAAGATTATCTCCACCTGAGCTGCTCAGAAGATTTAATTATTTAACAAGCAGAATCACTTCCCTGTTGCAGCTTCTATCCAGTCTCATAAAGCCTAGGTGTGAAGCCCAAGAGCAGCTACACGCACATTTATTTAAACAGCAGTCCCAAGCTCCAGTCCCTCCCTTCCCTGCATCCTACAGCAAGAATTCACACACTGTCTCAGCCCTTCCACTGAACAACCGTAACACATCCTAGTCGAAAACAAACCCATCTGCCAAATTATTTTTCCAACAAAACAGGTCCTGGATTCAACTCCATAGTAGAGAAGGACAAAGCAAAGTAGCTGCTGCTCAAATTGGCCTTGCTTTCAAAGAAGTGCATGTGTTGATATACCCCAAGAGTTCCAGAGACTTTCATAAACCTTTTCCTATGCAAGCAGAGGATGAAATTGATGGTGGTATATTAGCTCCAAGTCAAGCAGTTACCGCCTCTGCTGTGCATTATGCATTCCTTGCCCACCATTTATCTCTGAAATCTTTCAGTGTTTCTATTCAGCAGCTCACTGCTCAAAGCCTTTATTTGTGCTACTTTATGCTGACTGCTGCTTCAAAGGACTGTATGCCAGAAGAACTGAAAACCCTGTTGTACACAGTTCAAGTAAGACAACTTTCCTGGCATTGTGCCATGGGAGTAAAACAATCTACCTGACCTAAGATTTTAAATCGACTCTAGGATAAACAGAAGTATTGGTCAAAAGGATATCTGGAGGCAGAGACAATCCTCAATATGTGAGCTAAAAATTCCATGGTGAATCACTAAAAATGTGATTATCTGCAGACTCACACTTGAGACAATTTAGACTCTGGCTATTAAACTGTATCTTGAATGGTTTAAGACATGCTGTGAGTATAATACTTTCTGCCCAAGCTTTGCCAAATCCAGCCAGTTTCAGAAACAATACAATGTCCTGAATCTCCAAGGACTTCCATGCACCTAATCCTGAATATGCAACAGAAAATGATCCTGAGTACTGACAAATGTGTAGCAGGACAAGCACACAACTTCCTTCTCACTTTCATCTAGAAAAAAGTACTATGAAAAATGGTAATTAGAGGACACAGCAAAGATCTCTCTTCAGTGTACTGTGCTCCTAAGGAGGTAAACCCCTAGCTTTAGTACTTGAAAAATTAACTACATTGAGATCTTTGGATCATTTGCTCTAGATGAAGAAGGGGTTTTGTAGCTGCATGGCAAAATCCAGCTCTCAAAAGGAGAGGCCAATGGAATACTGGAACCGAAAGCCGGCAAAGAAGCTATGGAGTGAGAATCCAGCAAACCAAGAGAATTCTGGAGTACTGCAGCCTGATGCACTATCTGGGGACCCTCGGCAAAGCTAAGCTCTAGCATGGCTAAATATTACAGAAGAACAAAGCATTTACACATGCAAATACATAGAGCGGTCAAAAAAGCCCAGAGAATTGAATACCACCTCTAAAAAGTAGGCAGTCATGACCAGCAGTAACAGGGAAGCACAAGAAAAAAGAAGGAAGAATACACTGTTCCAAGACACATCAATCCCAGCTCCAGATGTCCTAGATTTATCCATTTGTGCTTCATATAATCATCATCTATATAACATGATGCAATCACTAAAATCACTCCTGCTTATGTTGTTGCTAAACATGGCCGAGTATGTGTACAATAATACTGAGACAAAATATCTGGCTTTAATACCTAATAATATTTAGAAGGATGCAATGAATTTCCAGCTTTATTCAAGAAGCCAAGAAAGTACACTCACCTTCCCTAGACAAAATAACTTTTTTCAGAAAATAATGCTTTGCCATATTGAATATTACCATGCAAGCATCACAAAAAAAAAAAAAAAAGTATTTAAAAAAAATATTTCAAAATCATTAATTTAATTGTTTTTGTGCAATTTAAACTTTTTGCCAAACACATACCACCTATGCGTAACAGTGAAAGCACATAAATTACAAACTTCTCCATGTTTATACTTCTAAACCCAGAAACATTATTCAACTATACAGTATAGCAGCTGAGCCATACATAAACCATTTCTTCCCTTACTGGATGCACTAAGCATTGTAAAAAAAGTTCCACTTACATTGTTCCTATAGACCATCTTATGCAGATGTTTTTGCACACATTAATGGTATTTAAGTATTTTGTACACTGCCTGCCAAAAAGCAAATGGTATCCTGGGCTGCATGAGACAAAGTTGCCAGGAGGTGCAGGGAAGTGAGTGATCCTTCCCTTCTGCTCCACACTGCTGACATCACACCTGGAGTGTTGGGTCCAACTCTGGGCTTCTCAGTTTAAGAGGCACGGAAACACCAGAGAGAGTTAACAAAGGGCCACAAAGATCTTCAGAGGACAGGACCATCTCTCCCATGGGGAGAGACTGAGAGAGCTGGGTCTGTTTAGGCTGGAGAAGATAAAGCTCATGGGGAATTTTTTTAATGTATGCAAATAACTGAAGGGGAGGTGCAAAAAGAATGAAGTCAGGTTCTTTTCAGTGGTGCCCACTGACAGGAACAGAGGCAGTGGACACACTCTGAAACACAGGAGGTTCCCTCTAAACAGCAGGAAACATCTTACTCTGAGTGTGACAAAGCACTAGGAACAGGTTACCCAGGGAAGTTGTGAAGTCTCTTGGAAATCATGCAGAAATGGCCCTGCCATCTCTAGACCTTTCTTTAGCAGGCTGGTTGGGCCAGATGACCTCCAGAGGTCTTTTCCAACATCAACCATTCAATGATTCCATATTAGTATAATTTACAGCTCCATACAACAAAATTAGATGCATTTTACACCAATCTGAATAAATCATGGGCTGTTTTAGTTGACTTGTCTATATTTAAAGTTTGAATATCACCCCAAAATAAACGCATTCCAAAACATATCGTTACCATGGAATAAGTAAGTTTGTTAACTGTCTGAACAAAAGGCAAGTTTGTGTTCCGTACAGAGGTAAGATCATTACCTTTAGTTCTTGAAAAATTAGTAGCTGAGGTCCCTGCTGACTGAAAGCTAGGCAGTGTTATTCCAATTTACAAAAAGGGCATGAGGGAAGACCCAGGAATCTATGTATCTGTTAGTCTAATCTCAGTTTCTTCAAAACTAATGGAGAGCATCATACTAGCTACTGCTGAAAGGCTTCGAAAGAACAATGAAATCATCAGACATTCTCAACATGGCTTCACAAAGGGAAAAGTCCTGTTTGATACCTATGATAAGGTCACCTGCCCACAGTGAATGAAAAGTAAGCGGTGCATACTGGTTTTTAGTCAAGTAAGGCTTATGACACTACTCCTCACAGCCTCATTCTGTGAGATGAGCAGATGCACAGTGAGCTGGAGGCTGAAGTGCAGGGCTCAAAAGGGTTGCAGTCAATGCAGTCACTGCCACCAGTGATGTACCCCTCAGTTCTAGAGCCAGTTTTGGTCACTACTTTTATCAGTAATCTGGAAGCAGGAATTGAATGCACCATTAGTAAAGCTCGCTGAGGATATCAAAGTGAGAGATGCTGTTTGAAAAGCCTTGCAGAGGGATTTGGACAGAATGGAGCATTAGGCAGTGATGAACAGGATGAAACTGAACAAGCTTGAATGATGAATTCTATATCTGGGATGGAGTAATGCAGGGACAAGCATAAATTGGGAGAGTAATGGCTCAAGAGCAGCCCTGCAGGAAAGGATCTGTGTGTGCTCGTCAGCAGGCTCAGCAGGAGTCAGCAATGCACCCTGACAGCCCAGAGAACAAACCCCTCCCTGGGGTGCATCAAACTCAGCACCACCAGCTGGTCACAGAGGTGACTGTCCTGCTGTACAGCCTTGGTGCAGCCTCTCCTCAGCTCTGTGTGCTACTCTGGGGCCCACATCTGAAAAATGAGGGTAAAGGATGAGAACGTGTCCAGAGGAGGGCAACAGAGGTGGTGAAAGAGCTCCAAGGAATGTCTTGTATAGAGCAGCTGAGAACATCAGGCTTGTCCAGGTTGTAATAAAGGAGGTGACCTCACAGCTCTCTACAGCTTCCTGAGGAGGTGACATGGAAAGGGAGGTGCTGAGCTCTTCCCCCTGGCATTCAGGGTTAGGACACATGGGAGTGGTTCAGAGCTGTACCAGGGAAGGCTTAAACTGGACATTAGGAAGCATTTCTTACTGAGGGTGGTCAAACACTGCAACAGGCTTCCTACAGGAGGTGGATGTCCCAAGCCTGTCAGTGTGTAAAAGGCATTTGGACAAAGCCCTTAACAGACTTTTGATCAGCCCTAACTTGGTCAGGGAGTAGGACCAGATGGTCATTGTAGGACCCTTCTAACTGAAATATTGTTTTGTGTTCTATTCTGTTTTTTACCCTGTGATGAGCGTATCAGTTAACCTCATCTGGATTTTACAATGTATTCCATCATTCTAAACCTGTATAAAAAGAACATATGGACATATTCTTGAATACAGATTGCCTAAATGCATCAACACCTCATGTCTTTGTATTTACAAGGTAGGAAAATAAACCTGTTTTGTTGGGAAATAATTGATTTTTTTAAAAACTGTGACAGAAAGTTCTTCTTTACATCACAGAGATTAGCTGACACATAAACTAATGCAAAACTGATGGAATTTGGGGAAATAAATGTAGGTAGACACACTTTTTTAGCCTACCAATCGTTGGAAGTAACAAGGGACCAGAGTACATAAAAACAGATCCAAAGCTCCTACAACTATTCATTTCTTCATAGAACCACAAACTCTTAAAATCCACACCAAAATGCTTCCTAATTACACCTCCTCCCTTCTTTACTCTAAATCAGAATCTGTCCTCATAAGCCTGGTTAAAAGTCACTATATAGGTAGTGTAGGGTCAGTGTCCCTACAAGTGATTTCCAACATACAAATAGCTAAGTACAGAACCAAATCATTACACACTTTGTAACAGCACACAACTTGCCATCTTCTCAATACCCAGTACTCTCTAGTTCTGTAAGTAGTTTGACACTGACATACAAGCAATGCCATCGATAACCACCACACAGAACAATTAAAAGAAACAAAACTTTTCATATTAATATAAAATTCTGTTCCAGTCAATGTTGCTATCCTGATCTAAATGTATGCTTCTTTATTCTATTCCTGATCAATCTATATCAGTATTTTTCCTGTTAAAAAGTTGGTCTGTTTTATTCTGAGCTTTTACATGCACAGCATCATTCTTCCATCAGCACAGCTCTATATCTTGCACCTTAGTATAATTTCACAGTCGTAATCTTTCTGCTTTGTTTCTGATTTCCATTTGTGCCAAGATCCTCACTTAAAACCTTGTGGAACGTTTATCTGTTTGGTATCTCTGGCTAGTTCTAATCCTGTATGCTGTCCCCCTTTGATGGGTTGGTGCTACCCTTTAAATAAGAGTCAGCCATGGAGCAGCTTCTAATCCTTCACCATCAAAACCACAAGCAGATCATATATTAAAAAGAATGTGAATGATAAAGGTGAACAATTCTACAACCTACATAAAGTACATTAGACATGAAGCCAATCTTAAAAATCAAAATCTGGAGCAAAGCAGTGAATTCTAGTGTTCCACATCTATTAGGAGACTAACAGACATCCAACTGGCTATGGATGCCACACACAAGGGAGACTGAGGGGTGTGCTTACCCCGTCCACCACGCACCATCTAATCCGTGCAGCTGTTGGGACAACTCATCCACAGGTTCTCTTGCACACAGTCATGCTCCTTCCTGAGGCCCCTCTGAAGGGGTCTGGGTCAGCTGAATTGTTTTAAGTCCATTCCCAGCTGCTCTTTTAACACTAACACACACACACACACACACACACACACACACACACACACACACACACACACACACACGTTACATCTGATGCTTCCAGGAAGTATCAGATTACTGCATCTAAACATTGTGATTAGGTTGAACACATTGGGTAGGTCCACTCTCACAAATAAAGGAGGCACTCTTCCACCACGAGCTATGAAGCTCTAACATTTCACATCACATCATCATCACACACCTCTCCTATTCTTCATTTACACAAAGACAAGGCTAAACTAACAAAAAACCTGAGATACAGGAGAGATGGGCAAATAATCAGGAGAGAAGAGATGACAGTTTCCACAATATCCTTCCCATTTGTAATATTTGACATCTAACTTAGGAATCAAGGCAGAAATCTTCAGAGAGAAAATGAGTTGTTAAAGTTACAGTTCTAGCCTGAAGCCAGTCTTAGATTCTAGTTCCCACCACCTGTTACCAGCTACACTGTCCTGAAATTGCTTTCCTTGAGCCTCCCTTTCAGGGCAACTACATTTCAGACTTCTTTTAAGCAGATCTGTATGCTATGTGTAAAGACAGTGCTCTTCAAACAAAATTACAGCCTCTGTCTTGGAGTAAAGTACCAAATCATGATATTACTAATGACAACTAGGTTTGGCCTAAAACTCAAGATAGTCTCAACCTAATCCTATATTATATCTAAGGAGACACCTCAATATTACAGTAAAGGAGTAAAAACTCACTACATAAGACCCAAGCTGCACATAAAATCATACAGAAAATATGCTGCAGTAAGTGTAACTAGAAATATACCCTGGACAGGTGATGATCGGTGTTAGTATTTTTTAAGATTTGTTTTTCACTACATAATCCCAGTAATATAACTTCCATAATATTTATTGAATATAATATGCAAGGGACCACATCTTTTCTTTAAATTAGCATTTTTGTACTGGATAATTAAAGATAGTCTTAACACATCAGTCTTCTATGTGTCGCTTGAAAATTACTATAGCCTAGCAACAGCATAAAATTGTCTAAAACAAATCTAGTGGCTCATAGGGAAAACTATTTCAGGAAATCTGAGGCTCCCATGCTTAACATTAGCTACCATTAATATATATTAATACACAAGCAGACCAAGAATTGATCAGAATATGGAAGTCAGACTCCTCAGCCCTTCATGATCAAGTTCCAGCTTGGAACTACCAAGTTCCTATGAGATATCTATGAAGTACCAAGCCAGATGTTGAGCACAACCTTAGAAGTAATGCAGAAAAGTACAGAACCTCTTCAGTACTGGACTAAGTGCAGATTTTAACTATGTTTCAGTAGCACATGCACTGTCATGTCTACACACAGCAATGATCACCATCAATGTAGTTAGTTTGATTGTGCAAAGTCCTCTTCTGACAAGAGTTAGGTCAAGAACTGCACTGGAAGCCCTTACCACAGGTCTGCTAAAACAATACAAGTGTATGCCTTTCTAACAGGAAGCACTTATCTGAGTTGTCACTATTTAAAACCAACTTTACCATCGTACAGGACACATTTGCAAACAGATCACTTGGCTCACAAACTACACACCTGCTCATACCAACCCCATGCTGCTTCTGACAGCATCACCAAGAGAGATCTTGGACAATCTTATGAGCCAACAAAGAGCTGGCTGAGCATAAAGGACAACCTCCTAGAAGTATGAAAACTGTCCTTCCTGCATGCAAGGTAACTAAACACAGCAGGAGGCCATCTTGACCAAACTAAGAATTCCTAACTGAGCTAAAGTGCATAAAATAAGGCATGCAAAGAGCAGAAACAGATTACTAAAGATAAATAAAGAAGCACTGCCTGGATAGTAAAGAGTTGAATTACAAAGGCCAAGAATAAGGTAGACCTGAATCTGAGCAGCAAAACAGAGCGCAGCAAGAGGATTGTATTGGTCTATATGCAGAAAAATAATGAAAGAAAGAAAGAAAGAAAAAGAAAAACAAATACAAGAAAGATTTTGTGCTGAGTGGTCAATCTATTGACAAGTTATGCAGAAATCTCCCAAACACGTTCCTGGAATCAGTCTTTAGCAGGGTTTCTCTGGCTCTCAGTTGTCTCTGCCTAGTAGCAAAATGGAACGATTTAGGAATTACTCTAGTAAATTTGACAAATACAAGTCCATGGGAACAGATAAAATACATCCAAAGGTGCCAAGGAGCTGGCTAATGTCAACTCAAGGCTGTCTCTTATCAACTTTAAAAGGTCACAGCAATCAGGGTGTCCCCTTACAATACCATCATCTCCAAAACGGGCAAGAAGAAGGGCCTGAGGAACTACAGGCTGATCAGCTCATCCTCAGGCCCCAGGATATTATGGGGTGAATCCACAGAGAAGCTAATTTTTAGACACACAAACAAAAACGTGACTAGAAACAGCCAGCATAAATTGACCAGAAGGAAATCATGCTAAATTAACCTGGTCACTTTCCTATGAGGATGAAGAAAAAGCTGAGGATGTCATTTCCTCTGACTTTACCAAGGCTGTTGGTAGTCCCCAATATATGTTTTTAACTAAATCTGGGGAATTATAGAGAAGATATAGAGGAACAACCTGCTGGACTGCCAAGCTCAGCAGTGGTTCAAAATGTAACCAAGAGCCAGCTATAAGCAGCATTCTCAGAGACTGATCATGGGGTGAACGCTCCCAACATCTTGATGAACAAGCTGAACAATAAGCAAGAACACATCCCATCACGGTTTGTGGATGACATGAAACAGGGTGGAAACAGTCAATACACTAAAAAGCAGGGCAGGGCTGCCATGTAGAGGGATCTCAACAAGCTGGAAGAAATTAACTTAACAACAAACATAGTAGTTCAACAGCAGGGTCCCACACCAGGAGAGAAGAACCAGTATGGACTAAGAATCAGTGTGGCAGGAAACATGCCTGCAGGAAAGGTTGTAGGGGGCTCCAGAAGGTAAGCTGAACATCAGTCAGCAACATCAGCAATGTATCCTAACCATAGACTGGCCTTCATTAGGAAAGCAGTCAGGTCCAGTAAATATTCCCCTCTATTTGGCACTTGTAAAGCCAACTCTGGAACACTGCATGCAGTTCCAGGCAGCTCCAGTTCCAGAAAGGCTGAAAATTGGAGAGTCCAGCTAGAACTAACTAGAGGGGATAGAACAAAACAATCCTCACTGAGCACACAAAACGAAATAAAAGTTCACAGGGCTGGAGAAAAGAGACTGTTGAGATTCACTTTTCAGATTGTTAAGACTGATCTGAACAAGGTCCTAAACACTAACTGGACTTCCTTCCTTGGAAAAGTAGATTCACCTAGCTGACTTCCAGAGGTGCCTTTCAAATTAAAATTATCACTTATTCCAAATCAGTGGCACACTGTTCACCTCCTTCCTTACCAACTCGAAAATAAACATCCAAATTCAAACAGTAGCCTGCAGTTTTCCTACATTTCCTCCACTTCCTCAGCACAGTAATATATAGCAATAAACCCTTCTAAACTTTTAAAATATTTTTTATTGTAAAATAAAATATGAGGAAGACCGCAATGAAGCTTGGCTTAACTCCTTGAATGGAGACAAATTTTATTGTCCAGATTATAACTTTATATGCAGAGACATTGACTCAAACTGGAAATACATTAAAAATTCAGCTGATATTTCTGGCTCTGCAAGGCACACAATGATGGGGTTCTTTTGAGGGGAAAGAGCACTGTGGGGAGGCAATAAGGTTAAACTTCCATCTTTTATTACAACAGGAGTAAGATTTTATGGTTTTTTGTGACGTAAGCTGTATACAAGGTACCAGTAGGTGACTGACCTGAATAAACAGTCATGCGAACAGCTTTTATTTCAAGATTTTATTATAAATTTCTTCATATTCTATGTTTACATGGTAATTTTATTGTTTGAACAACTTAAAATTGGCACCAAATGAAAATTATTTACAAGAGGGGAAAAAAAACCCAAAAAAACCTGCTGCTTGCACTGAGTAACTCTAATAATTTTTTATTCAAAAAATCATTAGCAGCTCAGTTTAAAAAATGAGTAACTGACTTCAAGCCACAGATGCAACTTCTGCTATTCTCCCAAAAGTTCCACAGTTTTGTTTTCTGAAACACGGATGAGGAGGCAAAGGCGATCTGTTGACTGTGCAACTAGCCAGTTTGTTCAAATTAGAAAAAATCCTCCTCAATATATTATAGTCTCTCTCATCTTTTATTGATGACCTGACTGCAAAGAGAACAGCAGCAAATAGAAACACTGTGAAACACAACAAATACAGCCATTAGCACTAAAGTAATATTTTGTAAGCCTTCTTCCAAGAAGTATACTTTTTAAACAGAAACTAAGTGAATTATATTATCATATATTTTAGTATTACATGGTTAGTTTTAAGACTGCCCACAAAATGAACTTCAACATTTTATACACTTGTAGAAAACTACAGAAATCATCCAGGAATCAAATTCTTCTGAGAACAGACTTGTACATGCTCATGGCACAAGTTAACAACAGTATTTCTCTGAATGGAAAGAGTAAGGACAGATAAACGTTGGGGAGAGATAATTCTGTCTTCAGAGCAATTTTTATAGTATTTTACAAATAAACACTGGACTTCAGAGGATGTATAATTTAATAGCATATTATTCCTCACTGAGTGAGCATGATCTGCTAACACTCTAGAAGAAGGGGGAAGAGAGGACAGCTAGTGCATCCCAAAGCACATTTACCAGAGGATGCTGCATGGCCAACCTTTGTTTTGAAACTTCCCCATTTCTCAGTGCCTTTGGTCAATTGTATTTGCATGTAGTATATACATAGTTATTTTGGAAATGGATGAATACCAGTGTAGCTTAAACTTCCTCTTCTTTCATAAAAATTAGCCAACACATAACATGCATCTTATTTCTGGCATACAAAGATTTTTCAGCTCAGGGAAAAAAGTAATTTTCATGAGCAAATTTCCAAGCAGATGAATACAGTTTAATGCAAGGTTGAAAGAAAGGTCTATCATTCTGAGAGTCAGATAGTACAATCCATTTTTAAGGAACTTACAATGCTACCCTAAAGAACTAAGGAAAAATAATTCCCAGCATTTATGTAACAGTCAATTATTCAGAGCCATAGTATGGATTTTAGTAGACAAGCACTAAATAATTTCAGTGTTGCACTGCAGAAGCTAGTATAAGCTACTCTGCTTTGTAAACACATAATAAGGCAACCAGGACATTTGTGATCAAGTTCTTGCCTCCTTTTCCTCAGCCTGGCTACAGAGAAAAGTAATTTAACAATGTTGGCCTAAAGATCAGTCTCTAAGTAGTAACACAGCTGATTAGCTCATTGAGTCAATTCATCACCTAGAAGATCCACTGACAGAACGTGGTCAGCAGCATAGCCAGAATGGACTTGTCCACGGACACCAAAATCAGATAAGCAAGTGAGCCAAGGCAGAAGAAATCTCTATCTTTGTGTATGGACTGTCTGGGTATTAATTAATCCATGTGGGCTCAACTGAGGAAGTTATTCTGCAATAGACTCTATTAAAAAATACAAGAGGTACTAGGCACTAGGTAGCTGCTTCACAGCTAATAATCACACATACTTTAGTGAAGCAAAGGGCTACAAATTGGAACCACCTTAACTGTAAAATTACTGAGAAATATGACTGCTTAAAACTGCAAAATAACATCCTTATGAGCAAAATGCCTTTAGCCCAGATAACAAAAGGTTTATCCTGAATCCCCATGGTAACATACAGATCAACCAAATCCAGTAGGACAATTCAAATCCAGAGATTTGGATATACTATTCACTTGAATTAGCGGAGCTTAAACACATGGAAAAAAGTAATTAGCTAAGAAAACATGGCAGAAGTTAATCATTAAGAGTAAATGAGGCATTATATACGTAACTGATAAACTGGCATGTAAAGGAAATAATTTTAAATACAAAATACACAACCTCTGGGCCCAATTGTACAGTACCTGTGCAACTATCCATTCCAACACTTGTTACTTACAATACTGACCCAAATAAAGCAGGTTTGTCTGATAATCCTACAACATAGCCACTACCTGGTATGTTTCAGCCAATTGAATTTGGTCCCCAAAGAGTCAGGATTAGAATGACTCAGTTAATCATGATCAGTGGATGAGCAAATGTATCCTTAATAATCATTAGAGAGACGAGGTTGGTTGTGTGTAAATATTCTCCCTTATGTTAAGAGCAGCCAGTAAGCCTTATAGTGTTGCTTCACACTGTAATTATCTCATTCTATTGACACTGAAAGTCAGTCCTGTACATTCTCTTCCTTCCCTTTCCACACTGCTCATTCCTTGCATCAGATCAAGCCACCATGCTGCCACAGTGAGCCCAGAGATAGCTCATGACAGGGTGGGGAGGACCGAACAGAGAGGAATTTCTCCCATCATACCATCAAGCTTATTGAAGATCACCCTGCAGGCACAGACAATCGCTGCATCTGAGGCACGGAAAAGGCAGGAGGAACACATCAGTCAGGTTGGAGGACAACAGCAGAACTGCCCCTCCTGGCAGCAACCCACAGTTCAAATGGATAAGATATATGTACCTCCCAAACCAGTCTCTGAGGGAAAGTAGACAAAACTAGATCTAAGCTTTGTTGCCCAGGACTGATGAACACCACACCCCAGATGAGCTAACAAGCACCATGAACTTGCTGAAGTACTGCTGATCTGCCTGGCACAGAAGACTCCAGGCAGAATCACCAGGGGTCCATTTAACTTTGAATTAGTGGCTTAGGCCTCTTGGACAAGAACCTGATCTTGCCAAGCTGAAAACTTCTCTATATGAATAGGCTCCGAACAGTCACTAAAAATTACCCTAACTTTGGATTCTGTTTCCCTTGGGTTTGGTCCACTAGAACAGCAGAACAAAGACCAGTGTTGTTCACTTTGTAGACAAACAATTTTTGAAATAGTAGGGAAACCACAAAACCAGAAAAAGATGATCAGTAAATTCTTAGTTTTAGAGACAAGCAACAAGGGCAAATACACATTAACGTTTCCTCCCCAAACAGGAGAAACCCACCTTTTTCTATGAGTTAATAATGATCATAGAACCATTTAGGTTGGAAGAGACCTTTAAGATGAAGTCCAAATGATAATCCTAACGGCCACTGCACGCTCAGTTTCTTTTCCGCAAATATAAAGAAGCAGGAAATAAACTTTTCCTTGGCCCAGCCACAGTCAGCATTTGACAATTTAGGAAAGCTACAGAATACATAACTCTGTGTGTCTGATTGTATTCAGCAAATATTCTGACAAAATAAGAAACAACTCTCTACTTGTTTGCAAGCAGAGATATTTATTTTCTTACTACAAAACTATTTCTTATTTCACTTAATGAATGAATAAATAAATAAATAAAATGTAAGGTCATCAACAGAATGCTCAAGTACTTTAAGCAGCCTCATTCCAGTAATAGTCACAAGTTTCCCATCATACACAGTCTGAGTGATCAGGCCACTGTTCCACAAAGAGCAAGAGAATTTAAACACACCCCAAAGCCTCTTCCTAAATCTTTCAAAACTTGCAAGACAGAGGCATAGCAAGGGAGAAAAGGAGAAGTTTGCTTTGCTTATTTTTTGTTTTAGGCACTAGAACACTCCCTAATCTACAACAGAATTAAAGTTCTGTCCAGCCTGGTAACCCGCCTGCATGTAAGCACATGTCAATTAAACCATGACAGTTGTCTGCTTCACCTTCCCAGAGATCTGAAGCACATGGACTTCCTGCTCCAGTCATTACCCATTTGAGTGCAGTCACAGTCATTTTTTCCAGGTCTTATTTAGTTGCCTTTTGAAAACCAACTCTCAGCATCTACAAGAACTTCTATAACTATACAGTCACCCTCATGTGCAAAGAAAAAGTTTTGCTTTGCATCTACTGTCACAAGTGGTCTCTTGTTTTGTAATAAACAATACCACAGCCATATCTTACTTTCTTGGTGCTACTCATGGTTTTCAAAATCTTCCACCATCTGTCTCCATCCAGGTACCTCTTCTCATCACAGAAATATCCAAACGCATTTGGTGTCTGCTTCTAGAGAAGTAATCTTTACTTCTGAGTTACCTTGTTACCTTCTTTAACTTCCATAGTTCTGCTATGTCCTTGGTACCACTGAAATCTCTGACAACCACTTAACAACTAACAAAACCTGCATTCTACAGGCTTCCCCTATATTACTTCTGTTATAAGACCATTAAGACACTTCCATACAACTCTCATTTTGGTTCCCTCTCACATTCCTTACTTGGCATCTCTTCCCCTTCTCACTCCTTGAGTAATGCCAGTTACTTCTCATGCTCCCTAATTAGTGAGTGAGAGTAAGACAATTTCACGCCTGTTTCCAAACTATGCAGTTACTAAGTGGCTGCTGACAGACTGTAACGTGGAAGGGGTAGAGGAAAGAAACCACAGTTTTGCCTTCTACAAAGCAGTAATTTTCAACAAATTCCCAAAGATCTTCATATTTCAAAACGCATTTGCTTCTGCTGGTTATCGCTCCACAGAGGAACACACAAAGTTACCAACTGCATGAGCTCATTTCCTGGGAACTAAGGCACAGGTAGCACCCTTGGCATCAGCCAAGTTCTCGTCTTGTAACTCCAGCTTTTATTCTGGCTTCCAATCTTAATTCACAAGTTGATTTTAAGAACTGCTGTATATATTAAAAAAAAAAAAAAAAGGCACACACCCCCCCCAAAAAAAACCCACACAAAAACCCCACAACACTCACCGTTTTATTACGCAGTCTAATTATGTCTGAAACAGAGCCAGCTCCACAATATTCCATAACAATCCATAGATCTGTGTTCTTAAAGTAGCTGCCATAGTACTTGACAACATAAGGACTAGATGGGGAAAAAAAGTTAGATAAATAGGTGAATTCTTAGTAGAAGAAAAAAAATAGAAAAACACCAGCATAAAATCACCTGTTGCTAAAAACTGTTTGACGCAGCTAAAGAGCAAGTGCAACCAAATACATTTTAAATCTGTAATTAGCTTAACCAATGCCTTTTTAAAGTAAATTATGATTACTTAATAAAATTATAAAGGCACTACTATGTATATATGTTTTCAGCAATCTTCAAATACAGCCATCATTCTCCCAAACCTTAGTCATCTGATAAAAAGCTTTGTTTTTCCCCCCTCTAAGGCCTCTCTTGAATTTTTCTCTTCTTAAAAAGACTGCCTCATTTTTGTTTCTCCAGAGCAAAACAATATGGAAACTCACCCATGTTTTCCCAGTTTTGCAAGAATTAACTTATTTCAAGCACAGAGCTAGACTTTCATATTAAAGAGAATCTAATGCTGATTTGAAGCCCTCTGGATTTGCAATGCTTTTAATACTGAAGCATCTTATGTGAACTATTGTCATAAACAGAACACATTGCTTTGCTACTCATCAGTTTGTCACTCGACATAATGCTTCCTTGGAGTCACTTGCAAAATAAAGGCAGAAACAGATGTGGTAAACATAAAAAGGATCACCCTTCATAAGTTACTAGATGGTGTATTTATGGAAATAAAAGACTGAAGGTTTGGGGTGGGGTTCTTTGCAGGAAATTAATCAAAGAAGGCTACGGTTCGATTGCCATCTAGCTCCCACAAAGCCAGGAAGTGAGACACGGAGATTTCAGAAGTGGTTTCTCATCAGAACACCTACATCGTGGTGTGGCATCAAACACCATTTTGTCTCGGAGCAAGGAACTGCATTTTAGGATCAGCATTTCTGGCAACAACACTCTTCACATAGACAACTGGTATCAGAAGAAGAGAGGACCCATGGCTGCCTCCTGCAACATGATACCATCTTTACAAAAAGCAAGGCCAACACTTTTAAAAAACTATTTCATTTAAGATCAACTGTTAGCCCTAAATGAATTTGCCTTTTCAGAAGGAAAGGTGGGTCAGTCTCCTCCTAACTAGTCCAAATGTCTACCATTTACAACCATGATACATTGATCTTGCCCCTTATAAATTCATGAAGAGAGGAAGGCTGTATTACTTCTAAAGAAAACCCACTGATTTTTGTGACCATCTCTTACCAGATTTATACTATGCCAGTATTCCCAGCAACAATTGGGTATCGTTATCAATCAGGACAAGATGATTGTTTCAAAACATCAAGTGCTGTACAATCTCAAAACATTGTTCATATTTGCTTAAAGACTGACACTAACTAATCTGAGTTTGAAGTTGCAGCCCAAAACTCCACAGACAACAGAAAATGCAAAGTAATTTCTGCATCCTTGCACCAAGGCTTCCACTTCTACAAGACCTGCACTCGTAAGATTGTGAACAAAAGATAACAATCCACCGGCAATTTTACAAGATTGTTCACTTTTTTAAAGGGATGTTTCTGCAGGAAAAAGGCAGCCAAGAGAATACTCTTCTGGAAGTTAACTGCTAGCCATTCATCTTCTGCTAGAAACATCTTTATCAATCTTCTGAAACACGTAACTCAGAATTTCACAATTCCTTTAACTAAAAAGTCTACGTTGGACAATTTACTTTCCATGAAAAAGTTTGCAGCTGCTTATATTTCAGCTGTTTTCACAAGTAAATACACTTTCACATAGACTCTTAGAAAGGGAACAGAAATGTCATACCTACCTGTCACATTGTTGCATTATAGATATTTCTTTAATTATTTCTTGAAGATCTGACTCCACAGGGACCTGTTTAATGGCTACAACTTGTCCAGATTCTTTGTGTATTGCTTTAAACACGCTACCGTAAGACCTAAAAATAAGAGACAATCTTTTTAAAAAACAGGACAACCTGCTCCTGATTTCCATTATGCACAAAAAGTCACAGAAGCCATATGCTCATGCAGATGTTTGAGCCTTTTTCAGGCTGCAAAAAGATCAGTTCTACCAGGACCTCAGGAAAGACAGAAGAATGATTTATCAAGACTGAAGAAATCTTTATCTAGATTTAGAGTTTCTAATTCCATTACAGGTGCAGGTACATTTGCTGCTTTAACAAACAACAGACATCAAAAATTCATAAATATATCAGGGAAAGTGTGGAAATCTGCTGATGCATGCATTTGTTTTGGTAGTAAAACTTGTCTGTAGAGGCATTCCTTAGGACATTTACAGTCACTCTCTCTGTAACATAATATTCCAACATATGCTTTATGTATTTTTTTCCTCTGATCCTATGCCCCTGTAAATAGCTGTACTTACCCTTCACCAAGCTTCTCCAGAACATCAAAGACTTCTTCAGGCTGCTTAGTTAAGCTATCTTCACTTAGCTTTTTCAGTTTGCTAAAAGAAAGACAAAAGTTATTTATTTGTTTGGGGGAGAAAGAACTCAAGCAAATTTTCACACAAGCAACTAGACAGAATAAATTATTACAAAGAAAAATATATTCCAATGAAAATAAAATACTTAATGTACAGCAACAAAATTTTAGTCAACTATCATATAAAATGAATAAAGTTATGATGATTTTTGTCATTATCACTTTCCCATTAATGTTTGCTCAATTCAAAGCAGCATTGGACCAATTCACTCTTCAAACCACTTCCTTTGCTTTAGTAGAAACAGACAAAGAATACAGGAAAGTTTACATTCCCTCGAAAAACAGTCAGCATGCAAACACATGCCCCTTACTGCTTAAAGGATGCCATGTTGTTCTCTATTTATAAACCTATCCTTCACCCATATGAAGTACTCAGTTTCTAAATTGTACCCCTCATCAGCCAGTGAATGACATCACTAAAAGCAGAATTCTGAAGTCCAGATGATGCTGGGACCATATGGTAGCACTTCCCAGACAGCAGCAGAAGACTGAAATTCCAAAAGCTGAGTACTGTAAGAGCTGTCGGGGCAGCTTCTCTTGCACCTTTGTAAATGCATATTGGGACAGGATGCGACGAAATCTCTAATTACATAACACCACCATATTTTGCCCTTAGCCCTCTCTCTCACACAGTCTCAAATCACTCAGTAACACCCTATGATTTCTTCCAGCACTTTCAACCCCCTTTTACAACCATTTGTTGTCCTTTACAAGCAGTCCTAGCCTTTCCCTGGTCTCTAGCATTCCCAGCTATCCAGGCCCCCAGACTCCTGGCAAATCTCAAAACACAACTTGGCTGCAAGCTTGCACTAAAGCTAACACTGAACGCAGCACCGGAAAATATAACCACACACACATTGCAGCAGAAACAGGTGGCTGCAACATGTAAATCCTTCACCCTAAAGTTACAGGGAGTTTTGCTACAAGACAGCCAAGGGTACTAATAAAGTAGAAGATGTGCTGAAGAATAGCTGGTGCTGTAGTGTTAAATATAGACAATGTATTCCATATGCAGGAGGAGGAAAACAGGAAAAAAAAAAAAAGAAAAAGGAAGCTTTGAAGAACAGATCATTGAGAACTTATGGAAAGTAAGTTATCCCACAACACTTTCTGGAAACAAATACAAAACAGGGGAAGGAAGAAGGGCATAGACAGAAAAGATTGACAAATCTTAATAGTGGAAGAACAGTGATCTGAAAAAAAACCCTTCATATTAGGAGATGCAATTCTGTGATATACAAAATTAATAAAAATTGAAGTGACCAATGAGGGACCTCATGAGTCGAAACAGACTTGTAATTGCCAACCTTCTAAGTAAAAGCAAAGAATGTGAAGTAATTGTAAAAGCACACAAGTCATATGGATTGGTGCTAAACAAGGGAAGCAAGACGAGGAGAAGGCACAAAGGTGCACACATTTATAAATCAAGTAACTATTTCATAGACACAGGAATTACATGAATGCAAAAAGCATCCACAATCAGTACAGAAAAGTGCATTAACTCAATAAAGACCATGCAGTTTGCTGCAGCAGTCAAGAAGCTGGAAGCTCTGTGTTTAGGGAACATAACCTTCACAGCAAAGGAAAGGCATAACTCATGGAGAAAAACTGCAAAGAAATTCAAATGAAAACAGCTAAATAATGTCTGCAAAACTGGCCTACAAGAACAAAACTCTCTTCTTTTTCACTCTCTGCTGGTTAGACATTAGAAAGCAGAAAGACAGAACTTACAACTTGCAGAAAAGCACATATTTCATTACTGAACAAGCATATGTTGAGACAAATCAAAGAGGAAAAAATACTTTGCAGGTAGGTATTAAAGTAATAAATCATTCATTTTGTTTCTTTGTTCCAGTTTTTTTTTCCTCTCTGAACAGATTATATGCAGCCTTAAAGGCGGCATTCAAGAAAAAGTTGCTGCCATCATCCCCTTTTTGCTACCAAAAAATGCCATGTACAGTATGTTTATAATATAAGCAGAACCTTTAGCTGAGTCTCTCAGTCAAAGAGCAGTGTAACAAAAGATGTACTAAACAGAAAAGCAGAGAGACTGAACTTCTTAGTAACAGCAAGAAAAGAGAAAGCAGTACCCCTGACTGGTGTTCACAAAGAGAACACTTCCACCCGCTCATCGAAAGAGTAACACCTGCTAAAATGAGAAAGAAGCAAAAACAAAAAAACCCATACCAAAAGGGGTCCAACAACACCATTAATACCAAGGCACTGTGAGTGCTTCAGAAGAGTTAGTGAAACAATCACAAACAGCCATCAACTGATCAAAACCAATGTCACTGTCAAACAACAAATTACCTGGACTACTTGAGAAGCAACCAGGAGATCAATGAAATACGCATTCTGTAGTTTTAAAATTATTTTCACATTATCCAACTCTCACAAACATGTTATGAGACCAAATCACACTTACCACTAAGGCAGCTTAATACAAAACCTATTTCCAGTAAGAAAAGTATGGCAGGCTCAGGAATGTCATCAGCAAATACCCTCCTCAAAACACGTCCCACTCCCTCACACTGTAACGGTACAGCTGCAGGGTCCAGTGTTCAAGTGATGGTACCAACACCACAGGTCTTTGAAGCACAGAAAATCCTAATGACACAGACATTCTAATGATTGCTGTTTCTAGATGTTTAAATAGAATATTCAGCTCTTGAACTACAGAATGTCACATGATGTACCCTCAAGGGCTGCAGTAAAGAAAGCATTTATGAAAACTCTGTGAGAAACAAGGAAGGAGGCAGCGACCAGTGTAACTGGCTAGAAAGCACCAAAAGTAGAATACAAGAGGAGACTAAAAATATCATCATGTTGGTTAAAAGCAAGCAACAATCTTGGGACAGAGAAACACATCTAAAACTTCAACATTAGCACCTAATGGTGGGGAGAAGGGGGCAAGGTGAAGAGGAGGCAAAAATGAAGAGACAAAAGGCACAAGAACAATAGGAGAGAAAGATCGAATATGTCTCATTCCTCTCTCTCATTCATCCTCTACTTTCGTAACACAAGCATTTAAAACAGAACAAATAAATCAGTAAATCAAGGCACTTCTTTACTCTGGCCAAAGGACACAAGTGCCATATGTGTGTGGATACATATATATCACCATATATGAGAAAGTCCAAAGGAGATGCAAAGACGTTCAGTATAAAACCTGGGTAGAAAGTCATTCCAGGTTATTTTTTTTTTCTCTAGAATCTAAACTGTCAGGTAGTGATTATGAGCTATTCTGGAGGTCTTCCAGAAGGGAAGCTGTTCCTTAAACCAGAAGGACTAACTAAACTATACTTCTGAGAAAGACATGTCAAAAGGATTTTCCTGTCCCAAGAACAAGACTTTCCACATAAAATCTAGTCTCAACAAGAAAAATACATCCTAGCAAATAATTATACTTTTATAAATCCAGTTCAGAGAATAAATCATTAATTCCTAGTCTTATTTGCCATTGAGTGCATCAGCAAAATTCTAGAAAAGGAAAACCTAGAAAATATAAGAAGGCACCCAATCCCAGAAAAAAGATCAGAAGAATTTGAACTACACGATGAAAGAGCAAGAGATTTCCTCCCCAAAAATGAAAAAAAAAACAAAAAACCAAAATATGAGTATAGTATCTTACAGTCAGTATATACAGATTTTACAAAATAAATTGGTGATGTGTTAAAGAGGTAGGGAAAAAAAAAAATCCCTGAAAGTTCAAAAATAAAAATAAAGCTTGAATAAAGAGTAGAAAGCCATCAATTACCGTCATGAGTTACAAAAAAAATGGACAGCCACTCCAAGAAACATGAATATAAGTGGTTTATTGTGCAGAAGAACTAGCACATTGAAACATTTAAAAAGAATGGCTGGGATCAATTATATTGATATATTAAAAGAGAAGGTAGTAGGAGAAATCACTGCAGTGGAGATGGCATGTGGAAGCCTTGAGACATGTACTCTGCTTCACAGCATTCACACAAGTAGAAGCAAGAAGAGAGGTTACACCACTGTACTTACATTTAGCGTTCCACCAATAAAGCCCAAATACTTTTGTCCCATCATTTTCAGGAGGAGCTTGACAATTGCCAACAAGTCCATTGACACAAACGTTAAAAACCACACTTTTTTTACAAACAGTTCATATTCTAAGAACAAGCTTTTCCTCTTCCCACAAAACCTGAAAACTTGGGTTTTTCAGGGAACATTAAACTCAAGTTTAAAGAAAGGACTAGAAAACCTTCATTAACACTTCCCATGCTTGTTAAGCAGCCCCTCATTTGCCAGCAGCATGTAGGAGGACAAGATTAAAAACTACATACTTGAGAAAATTCTGTCAATAACTATTTTGTTTTTCCCTTGCACGCAACCTGTATCCTCTCATGTGAGCTTGCCAAGGAAAACAGAAGAACACAACAATAACAACAAAAGAAAATTACAACACTAAGAGGCAAATTTTTAGCTATTTCAAGAGCGAATCTTCTTTCTAGTGAGAGAAAAGTCTATAAGCACATCTAAAGTACAGTTAGAGATTCAGATGCAAGAAAACACTGTGTCAACTACTGCACAAATTGTTCAGCTTAAGTCCAGAACGTCTACTCGAAATTATTTTTAAAGTAAAGACATTCTGAAAAGAAGTCTCCCTTAGAAGTCTTGTGTTACTGTTGTGATATGTTAGTCAAGGAAAAAAAGTGAATTATTTTGACAGCACCTCCATTGAAAAGTCACAATGGCCTAGAATGTCACTTGGGCATCATCATTGCAACGTTCTGCAGGTCTGTATAAATTACAGATTTATATATCAGACAATTGCAATGTGTGCTTCTCTACAAGGAAGTGGAGACAAAAGTGCCCTGTACCTCTAAGGCAACACTGGGATTCTAGGACACCCATGCAACCTTTTAGTGTACATATGAAATTCTTGCTACCTCTAAAAAGATGTCTTGCACCACAGATATGATGCCAATAGATCCCTCTCAGTAACTGCTCCTGTGGACAACAGGTACCAAAGAATTCTGTGTTCACGTTTGTCTTGCCAAGTAAACATGGTCCATTTCAAACCACTACTGTATCCAAAGACAGCACCAGAAATTCAGCCCACAAAAAATAATCTGCACTTCTGGACTTGCAGAAAAAGGAGGTAGCCTAGAATAGTTGGGATTACCAACAATCAGGAAACTGTACAAAACTACCAATAAAGGAGATATTATGCACAGCCATGAAGAATTTGTTTCAAATATTAGGAAATAACCTGAGTTAATATCTTATGAAAAACGGAGTTCAGATTTTCTCTTCCACTAAAGAAACAAATCTGAATTCTCATCACAAATTTCTAGAAATAAGCTTAAAAACACATGTGAAATCTAGTTCTTTCTGACCTAATCCAAAGATTTAAACCTCTTAGTTTCAGTTAGGCCAGACACACACCTCCAGCAAGGCCGTAAAGCTACGGCAAATGCCACATCTTCCCTGCAACATCTAACAGGTTATGCTTACTTCACTGTTTGATTTTCAGTCCTGTGATACCATCAGATCTCATGGTTTCCACTGCTGCTGGTGACTTTGATTACTCCTCAGACATTTTCATTTCTTCTAAAGTTTTCCTGGTGCCTGTCCTACCTCATTTGAGATACGCAGCACTGTCAGCCCATAAGTACATCATAGGCCTGTCCCTCCTTATCCCACTGCCTGCTAAAACCACCCTAGACAGCAACTACAAACCAATTCTTTTTCAAAGTTTTCCACAGTAGGTACTGTCACTTGAGGAAAGTCATCAGATGTTCAAGACTACTTTCTTCTCAAGTCCTGTCATCCCAGAGAAAGCTGCTTTTAAAGAATTTTAAAGGTTCGAAATGGAGATTGGAGAGGTTTTAAAGATGGATGTAAAGACTGATCTAATATCCTTTATCACAAGGATAAAGTCCCTAGATTTTTCATTATCACGAAGCAAAAGTAAAATCAGAGCTCAAAGACAGTAAATATGTGAACCATGTAACTACACTTTGTAGACCACATCAACTAAAGTCCATGTATTGTACAATTATATGCAAGAAAGGCTTGTTCCAACTGAAATATATGATTAAAATTAAACTTAACAAAAAGCAAAATTATTTTATGCACTAACAAGTCAAATAATACGCTGCTTTTTAAATCACGCATAGCAATTAACATGACCTGACAGCCCATATATTTGAGAAAATACATCTACTGTGGGAATATTCTTGGGGTTTGCCTCTTCCCACTCCCTGATTTGCAATTGCAACTATGCAACGCCCACCCCCACAAGCATCCGTCCCTCCAGCAGCAGAGCACAAGGACACTTTCCAACCTGAAAAGAGAAACTACTCGTGTGTACTCCTGCCACAGACCTGAACTATCGAGTGAGAGATCCTCAGGCCAGAGAGGAAGGACTCTGCTCGGCGACCAAGTTTCCCTCATTTCATAGTAAAAACTTTCTTCAAGCAGCCCCCAAGGGTTCATCTCCACCGGGGCATTTACTAGACAGTGTTTTTCGTGGCATCCACATTACAGAAGACCCTTCCTCACGTGACCGAGCCCTCCGGCCGCGAAGCAAGGCTCAGCACCGTCCCTGTCCCACCGCCCTCTCACAGACCCCGGGACCGAGGCCTCACCCCGGCCGAGCCACCGCTCCCGAGGGAGGAAGGGGCCGCCGAGGTTGGGTCGTTACCTCTTAGGCGCTGCCTGCTCCATGCCGTCGCCACCGCGGCCCGCCCCGGGGCCTCTGACCGAGCCCCCGGGCCCCGCCGGACCCGCACAGCTGCCGAGCGACCTCGCCGCCCCTCGACGCGATACCCACACCCTCCCACGGCCGCGCTCCGGCTGCCGCCACTACCGCTACCTCCGGCCGCGGCGGGGGCCCGCCCGGCAGCGCCGCTCATTGGCTACAGCCGCGCCAGAGCCGATGCTGATAGGGTGGCGTGGACGTCGCTCAGAGCGGCGGCTGCGGGAAGGCCCCGCCCACCGCGAGCCGGGCGGGCGCTGCCGCGCCGGCGGGAGGGGAAGATCATGGAGGCCGCGATGCTGCCGAGCTCCCGGCGTGCCCCGCGCGGCGACGGCCCGCGGGGCACGCCGGGAGATGTAGTCCGCCCTCAGAACCCGCTCTCGATGCGAGCCGGGCGGGCGAAGCGGCAGCCCCGCGGCGCCGTTCCGCCCCCGCGCCTCGTCCCCCGGAGCTGGGCGCTGCGCTGCCGGGCAAGGGCGGCCTAGGGCAGACCCGCCGCCTGAGGGCGGCTCTTCCCCTGCGGCCACCCCGTGGCCTCGGGGCCGCGCTGCCGGGCGGCCGAGCCTTTCGCCCGCCTGTGCGCGCCGGGTGAGGCAGCGGCATCCAGCCGCTCCTCAGAAAGTCAAGATCTTCGTGGGAACCCGCCGCAGAGCAGTGCTGAAGGGGAGCTTGAAGTCAGTCACGGCAGGACGGGGGAGCTGCTCCACGCAGCCGCCTCGGGTGACAAGGGAAAGCTTCTGAGGTGGAAATTGCCGGCGCTGGGCTCTTGGGTGTGTGGTGCCAAAGCACACAAGTTACCCTGCAAAGCAGGGGAAGCTGTCACGTAATTACTCAAGCAGCAGGTTTTAGGCTCCAGAATACCGTATGACGGATAGCTGCAATTTCACCACCTTACAACTTCGACTTTCTGCTGTTTATGTACTTGAATCGGATGGATCCAAGTAGATCCAGCCAAGTCAATACAAGAAAACCTTACATGCCCAAGCCAGTTTCTATATCCTTTCCTAACAGCAGGTTTATTTGCCTAACTAATGGAAGTTCAAGGTAGTAAAACACCTAGGCAAGTTCCATAAAAACACTGAGATGCCCACATTCCATTTCAACCTGATTTTAGATGTGCAAGTACGACAACACTCCCACTTGGTAAAAAAATCTGCGCTCCATACATAATTTCATCTCTTTGATGTGCATTAGCAAGGAAATTTAGAATGACTGAAGTCCTACTGTTGTGCAAGTCCTCTACTTTGTCTGAGTCAATCCAACCCAGTTGACTCACTGTGGTCGGGCCAAGTGCACAATGGCAATATTGAATGAACCCACAAAACAAATCACACACCACCATATGACCTTTTAGGTTTCTTTGTTTTTCTGAGTCATGGAAAAACTGCAATAGAACATCTTCCTTTGCACAACAGATTAATGCTGAGCTCTTCCAAGTATCATCCCACAAGCCACAGTGGCTCACCAGCAGTACTGCCAGATGTGTCCATAGCATAAACAGCAGTTTGTAGGATATGCCAAAAAAAAACCAAAAAAAAAAACCCCACCCAGGAAAAGGAGCCAGCAGATGGCTGAGATGGAGTATGGTATGAGTGCTTCAGAAAGTGGTAAGCAGGAATCCCACAAGATATCCCATTTTTCAGTTCAAGGACAGGTGAGGTCAGGCAGATAGCAAATGCCATGTGGCTAGTGTCCAGCTTTGTTTTACAGATATTTGGCTATACCTGCTGACCAATTACTATTTACAGTTCACCAATTTCACCTAATGAAGAGCAGTCTGATATGCCTGTTTGGCTTTAATACTCCTGGAATGCAGAGGTTGTCTCCACATCCTTTAACACAAATATTTAAGGCAGTATGTTGTCTGGGTTATTTCAGAGGAGGGAGGTTTTGCTCCCACATCTCTAGCCAAAGCTGCCACAGACTATACATTAAAGCAAGGAAAAGGATTCTTAGAAATAAAATACAGGTACTATATTATCGTTGTAACAGCAATACAAAGAAACAGAGCCAAGAAGTGCTCCCTCTTCCCATTCACACATATATTTCATTTTCTGGAAAAACTTAGGGTAAACAGTGTAATCTGCCACTCTTACCTCTCCCTTAAACAACAGTTGACAAGAACAAAAGAAAAATTTTCCAAGCAAAAAATAACATATTTAGATATTTTCTCTGTTCATTTGAAACTATTTAATACCACAATCCCCACTTCAAAAAAAATACCCTGACTCCTCAGTAACTGAGGAAGATAGAGCAGGACTGTCCTCCATCTATGCCACTGAAGAAAGAAAAGGGTGCAAGAAACTCAAGATGTCTGAAACAGGAGAAGTTAGGTAGCCTGGCTTTATTACATAGTGGAGCAAACAGTGCCAAAAAAGAGTATGGACTAATTCCATGCCTCTCTCACAGAAATATAAGTTGTATCTTGTGCAATTGCCAGAAAGCTTTCTAAGTACATTTGAACTGACAATAAAACATAAGTAGGATAACACATATATCACGGTGTTTTTCAAGATCACTTTATTCATCTCTTATAATTTCAAGTAGTATTTTTAGTCAATGACATTGGAATAAATAACACTATCTCACCTTTCCCCTGTGACATGAATTTGAGAACCGTGCTGTGAAATATGGCACTGATTTGGTATTCATTACAATACTGTACCTAGCCAATGGCAAAGAAGGAACTTTGAAAGGGAAAACAGATTCCTTCTGTTCTCCTACTCCATTCAGAGTTTCCAGTTAAGAGAAGTCTAGATGTTCTGGAGGCATGAATATACTATGAGATTGCTGGTGTCTAGACAAGATGGAGATGAGGAAGTTGCAGACACTCTACAAGAGTATTCCCATGATTTCTTCCAACAGCAGAACTAACACTACTAAGAAGGCGACTGAGTAAGAAAATATTTAATGTAGCCCAATCCTAAAAATGTAGGAGAAAACTAACTGAATTAATCCTTTTCTTCTGAAGAATTTTATCCACTTTACTAATTTATCTGCCTGAATTAGAACGCCCTTTTCTGCAGAACTGGCATCAACATCAAATATAATTCCTTAGACCAAAGAATGGATGAAGACCATACTTAGTTTTTGAGTACTATAATTATTTTATATTATAATATAGTTTTGTAAACATAAAATAATTTATATTATAATTACTTACACCGCAATGAAATCAGGAATCACAATGGCATGGACAACCATTTGGTGCTGTATAGACACACAGAAAGAAAGTCCTCAAGCCCCTAAAAATATGAACAAAAAAAGTCCTAAAATATCAGTCCTGTCTCAGTTGTATATAGTTTGTAATAAAACTAAGAAGAATAAAAGTTACTTTGAGAAGATCATGTCTGCATTTCTAACAGATATTACTGACGATAAGATTTAAATTACAAATATATACTTCAAAGTCATTCATAAACATCATGCAAATAAATTACCAATGTTATAGCAGGGACCTTATCTCGTTCCTTTGATAGGAAATAAAAGCAGCATTTACTTCAGAAGTATTTGATCAGGCTCATTTAAACAAAGTTCATTGTAATGAATACATGAGGCTACTGTAAAACAGCAGAATTAATAAATAGCGCATGTTTTCCAAAAGATACTTGTCATGAACACTCCCCAAAGAAAATACCTCTAGTCCTTCATCATGTCTGTGGTGCTTTTCACAGGCCAGCTCTTTTTCCCCTGTGCTTTCTATCCTTTCACCTTGGTACCCCTCATTTCTTTCACATGGACACGGTCCTCACTGCTCTCTTCCTTGATGTGCAATTGTTATCCTACAGCAGCTCCATTCACCAGCTTGGCACACCAAAACTGACTAAATCCATGTAGACCCCACTCTCCCAGCTTTATCCTCCTAACACTCTCCACATCTCTGGTGCCTCACCATGTCTTGGCCCACTCTGGCATTACCCCATGGAGTTCCAAGGATGCTGTGTCTCCATTACACCTGCAGATTTGCTCACAGATGTTTGGCTCACAGGAGAAAGCTGCAGGCCA
Source organism: Hirundo rustica (assembly GCF_015227805.2). Classification (NCBI taxonomy): domain Eukaryota; kingdom Metazoa; phylum Chordata; class Aves; order Passeriformes; family Hirundinidae; genus Hirundo; species Hirundo rustica. The sequence goes on along the minus strand of NC_053450.1, from coordinate 22,094,257 downwards.
GTCCACAGCGTGGTCCTAAACTCAGGTAAGAACAGAGTTTCCCTCACTTCGCCCTTGCCCTGGGGTAGACAGCCCCACAAACAGACATTCTCTCCTCTACCATTGAGTTCTGTAAAAATAAGAACTTACTGTAATTACAGACCTCCGAATTTTCACAAAATATGTTTAAGACTAGTAAGATAAGGCACAAATGATTGTGAAGGGGAGAAAGGCAGGGGATGGCAGGCAAGCACAAAGATGGAATGAATGCAGGAGCCTGCTTTCCTTGGAATCCAATTCATAAATTCAGTAGATAAATAGTCAACAACAACATGTTTGCATGTCTCTCCCTGTGACTGCCTGATAGTAATCTGGTATGCTGAAAGTTAAGGAAAAGGCCTTGAATGAAATACCAGCTTGTTTATACAAAAGATAAGGAAAACTGACTTCTGCCTGTATTTTCTTCCTACCTATCATGTCCAATGTGAAGTAACCTTGAAGACTTATCTAAAAAATTTTTATATACTTTCCTAACCTTGTCAGTCATAAAATAGTTATAAATAAAATATAAAGGAACAGCGTACTTTCAAGTCTGGAATAAAATTTATTCTTTTCTATAGTGAGTTTTTAAGTAAGTTTAGGATTAAAGAAAAAGGCAGAAAATAAAAAGTCAGGCAATATAAGTACAGCAATATAGATTCTGCTATCCATATCAAGTCTTTTAAAATCAGCATGATTCACAAAATTCCTACTTAACATTAAAAAGAGTCATAAAAAAATATTATCTGCACTACTTGCAATTCCTCTCACTACCTAGTATATGTTATTTTGATATTCAAAATATTATTACTGGACCTAAAGCCATTTGTTGATTAGGATAGGATTTTACTGTTGACTAACCATTTAGCTCACAGTCTTGGTAACAGGCTATATATAGACTTACCATTTGCTATTTTTCCTGTTATAGCACACTATGGTAAAAATAAACCATGGATACAGAGTTGCTATTTACAGTTGGCCACAGAAGATATTCCGGTCTGTACTACAGCTGCATTGATTGTGCTCATGGGATCTACAGATTGGCATTAATGTGAAAAAAAAAAATCCCATTTTGGTTTGTGAAACCATTACTGTTGTTGTGGTAATACTGAGGGTTACTCTGGATTCCCTTCTGCACAAAATTTTCCTCCTCTTTCTGAGAGCAACCATCTGCTCTCCAGTGTGCAAAGAAGTGTGCTCACACCCTGGAGATTAAATAAATTATGTTTAATGAGCAAGCCTTGATGCCTGCACTAGGGGTGGAAACGAGTATCAATAACGAAAGAAAGATTGAATCATCATTACTTGATGAAGCAAATACTTCAGGAAACCAGCTTCAACTGCATGAGTACGCACAGCCATATGCCCAAGGCTTCCACCACCATGGTGGCTGGATTTTCTTCTATCTTCCTTTAGCTCCTGAACTGAGAATTTTAATAACACATGGCAGAAATACTTAATGAGGATACAGGTTTTGGGGGTTTTTTTACAGTTTTTAGGGATAAAGCTTTCAAGAGGCTAACAAGACCAATTCTTTCAGGTTCAAAGGAGGCAAGTTTCCTTGCCCTTGTGCGCCTTCCACACAATTGCTGGAAGAGAAGTATAAATATGTGTGACACCAAATGACAGAATTCAAAATAAGGAGAACTCAATACAACGTGAAAATACTTTGTGAATACTGAGCACTACAAAGGCAATGCCATGAAGTGCTTACAGTTTATTGAGTTACAGAGTTTTGGGGTTTTTAGTAGAACCCTTCCTATTTATTTCTGAAGTGCATCTCCAGCATGCTTCATAAATATTAAAAAGCAAGTGTTTTTATAAGGAAGAATCACTCATCTAAATGCTTTACAATCCAGAAGCCACATTTCAGTTTCTTACTTTTTTCCAACTTTACCAACTGAAACATGCCAGAAGACCATAATTCAAGTCCAAATAAGCTACTTGTATAACAAGTACACTCACACTTAAAAAAAGAAAAAAAAAATAATCCAAATACAATTGCAGTCTTAAAACTTCACTTAAAAAAAAAAAAAAAAAAAAAAAATCAGGGACATAACGGCCATTTCATGACTGACTGTGAAGTAATGTGTCTGATTACAAGATAAGGTCCCATGTAAAGTGGGACTAAAATCTAAGAAAACTGTTAAGCTTTGCACTTACATTCCCATTTTGCACTTAAAAGCAGTGTGTGCTAAAGAAACAGCAAAGCAGCAAATAATGAATTTTCACAGAACTGGCTTTGTACAATGCACTCATTTGAGTCTCTTCTAAGCAGGTTTGGTTTGGTTCAATAAGGGAGAGTTTTATGGCATCCTCACCACTACCCAGGATGAGACATTAAACTGCTGTCACTACTGAACAGGGAAACTTTCTGCTGAAAATAAGACTTCAAAGTGACCGAAGTGTACATAAGTAATGCTAGAAAACCATAGCAAAACATAGAGCAAGTTACTATCTAGAGAGCTAATTAACCCCATTGAATTTGAGAACTAAGCTTTTTCCATTATTCCATCCTTAAAAATAATTTTCTTATTGGATGATTAGTAGATTTCTTAAATACCATGAGAGAATCTATCAACAGCCATCAACATGGTAATTTGTACCAACCAAATTAGTAATTTTTAAATTAGGAAAAAGAAGAAAGGTTTAGGTGGCACAATTTTCTTTCAGAGCTGAAGAAAATAGAGCAATTTCATATCCTAGGAGCTTTCTTAATAGAAACAGTTAATTTACCACATAAGGAATATCACATGCGTACCACTTCCACCTAACATGAGTCACTCCTTCCAGCTGAGAAAACTAAGGTCTTTTATCTTCCTCAGGGTGGAGTCCATCTCCTCCCATAGATCCCTACAGAATAAAACTGCTAATCGTTTTAAGATTTAAAAGCATTACTTCTTTTACTTTCTTGTGTTCATATATCACGTTTCAATGTCTTCTAAACAAGAGAGAGCTTAATGTTTTTGTGTAACCTTGAGCAGGCCGGTACACAACTTTTATTGCTTCATCCTTGAGCTCTTCTGTAGTTCCATGATCTAATTTGTTATACTGATGGTATTAAGCTGCTCTTACCAGATTGACAATATGCAATATAAATTCCTTAAAGCTAATTTTAAAATGGGTATGCTAATTTGAATACTAGGTTAAACAAGGAAAAGATGAAACAGAATAAAAAAGTCAAACTACATGTTTTAATAAATACTGTGTCTCTCCTCCTGAGGTTAATAGACAGCAAATCACTGCTCCATGCAGTTCAAACTAGGCAGAATGGATTGGATCCAAAATCTGTTGACATCATCAGTTTCTTTCATTCAAATATACTACTTTGAGGATCAGTCCTTAGAGGAGAGCCCTGTCTAATTTCTCATGGCAGTGTGAATACAAAGGCAGATTTTTGCTTGACTAGTGTTTCCATACTTGGCCCATTTCATGTCCCAGGAGGAAGGAGGAAAACTCAGGATGGGGGACAGGTCATATTAAACACTACCATTTATTTGAAATAACCTCTTAATGATGTGTCATTGGTTCGTTAGATCAGAAATTATGCAGTCAGAGAAGATAAACAGTGTAGAAGTGGCCCCCTTTTTGTGGAATAGATATTAAGCATCTGAAATTTTAGACAGTGCGAAAATCTGCTGTTCCTAGTCACAGGGACGCTTATGCAATGTTGTATAATATGCATTACCTGCTAATATATTATGCATTACAATAGCTATGTATAATTTGCATTGCAATGGTATAGCAATTTTAAGTGAGAAAAAGGTCACACAACTGTGTTAGTATACACACAAATATACACAGCACTAATTTTATATAAAGTAACAGAAACAGCACTTTATAAACACTCGACTCAAATGTAATTAGCATTTTTCTTGACCTTTCAAAATGGTCTTTCAAAAGCAAGTACCTCATTTTGATGGGTGTGGGATACTCAAAAGCTCTAAATTAAATGCCTCAAAAACAGTCTTCAAAACTGTGTTCTAAAGTATATTGCAACTCTCTTTCCAGTTTTTGGCACCTGTTCCTGAAATGAAGGGGGGAAAAAGCTCATTGAAACAAGATTATGCATTATTTTTCAGGAATTCAGCAATTTCTTGAAGGGATTAAATTTACTACAGCTTTAAAATAACAGAGTTAGTGCACATTTTGAATGGTTACAGGGCTGGGTAACAGCTAGTACAGGAGCCTCAGGGGATTTTATTGTAGTTAACCCATCCTTCTGTTCTGTTCCTACTTTTACATCCTGCTTTTACATGCAAAAGAAAAAGGTTGTACTTAATACAATATTTATAGCTATAAGTAATAGTCAGTTCCTTTCTGCTTTTACTGTACCAGCATGTATAAGAAATACACAGGACTATATCTATATTACTGCTACTACTTTGCAAAATGCTGTATATATTGCAAAGCTGGCTCTCTAATAGAAGGCAGTTAAAGATCTCTGCACTGAAATCTGCCAAAGCTGATACTGCAATCGCAAACATGTGTTGTTACACTTCTTGTGGCTCATCTCCACATGGTGCAGCTGTTGTGTTGGCTAAAGAAAATGCAGGCCCAAGGGAAACAAATTTAATTCAGCTGGGGCGACTTCCACTAAAAAAAGTGCTTTAAGGAGAACAGGTGTCCTACAGTAAGAGGGATTGTTTGAGAGGTTTTCCCCAAAGTTGCTTCGCTTCTAGGAAAGCTATTCAGAAGTGGCGTGCCTGTGATAATAATCTTTTGCGGTCTAATTTTTAAATAATGCCCTTCAGAAATGCAATGGATTCCAGAAATTCTGTTTTTGTTTGTTTGGCTCAGTCCTAGGACAGGAAAGCTAGTACAGGACCTTATGCTGCTTGTTAAGAGCTGGAGGAAGCCTCATTGCTGTTATTCAGATTCCTGTGCCCCAGGAAGGTTTGTTTAATCAACAAATGATTGTACCAGGCAGACCTGCAGCCCGGATAAGTCACCAGCTGACACCCCTAGAGCTGTGCCTGTTTAAACCTGTGTAACTGTTGTTTTAAGTTTAATCTTTTACTAAATTCACTTAAATGTAGCCCCCTCCAAAATATGTTCCCATTTAGTCAAAATAAATAAGCTAAGATACAGAATCTTCTCTAAGAAAACAGTATTAAGTATATGAACTTTTTCCTTTTCCGGGAAGACATTTACCTTATGCACTATAACACCTCCTCTTGCTCTGTCACGCATTCCCACCTCCCTGCTTTCTGTGTCTTCTGGTTTATCAGAATGAAAACCATTTGACTGATGTCCAGCAGCCTCCACACTACGGGCGAAGGCACATCCCAGAGCGCTGAGGAACTGGGATCCCTGGAAGCTGGGAAAGACTTTTCCCAGCAGGCTCTCAGATGTGTCTCTGTCAGTGCTGACTGAACCAGCCCTTCAGACAGATACTGCAGCAGACAGCAGCTCTTCTCTTCCTCTTGTCATCTCTCTTTCCAAAATAAGGGTAGTGCAGAGGGCAGTCTCTTCTTGTGTAGATAACTTCATACTGCACTTTCCTCCTTTGGGCCTGTTTTTTCTATCTCCTACAAGTTCATAATTCCTTCTCTTTGAGGCAATAGAAGTCCAAACGAGGGTTAATTTTTCCACACACATCCCATTCCTACAGTGTTGGTTCTCCTATAGGGTGTATAGTATTTGCTTTCAGCTCTTCTTTCTCACATCTTAACTAAATAAATGTTATGACAAAATTCTGTCTATATTTTTGCAAGGTTAAGCTTCTTAGCTCCTTCTTCAATATTTATTGCCAAATGTTGTGTCTTCAGAGTGTCATATGCAGACCTTGGGCTGGTTTTTGGATTTTTTCTCAAATTTCTGAATTGAAGACCCAGTACTCCTCCCTTTGAATAACATTCAGAATTCAACAAGGTCCATAGCAAAATTCATGAGAATCTTGATCTCTCTGTCCGCACATAAAGACCTGCAACAAATCTTGCATTTTTGCCAACTTCCCTTTACCAAGGGAAAGAAATTTATTCTGCTCCTGCTACTTTTCTCAACAGGACTTGTGACAAAAGCCCAAAGTCACACTGATGGAAGGAACTGCTATGGCCATGCCTGAATTCAAAAGCCAGGAGTAGATGGACCATACCCTGCCAGTGAGGGGAAAAATTTATTCCATTTAACAAAATAAAGAGAGACAACAATGTAGTGAAACCTGCATTTGCAGTGAAACCATTAGGGAGACACTCACTCTTTACTGTGTATATGTACAACCAGTACCCCAAACACTGGAAAAAAAAATATATTATTCATAAAGTGAGATCAATTCAACAAAGTGTCTGAGTGTCACTGAGGGAAGCTGCTTAGAGTGATATCTGAATTTGAGATTAACCTCTTGCTTTTCATGGCACTGGACTGTGTGCTTGTCAGGGAAGTTTTATGTTTGAGGTTCAGGGAAAAGGTGATGGCCATGTCCTCTGAATGTTTTCAGATGACTGATTTTCAGAATGTTGCTGGCATTCTTCCAGCTGGAGGCCTGGCCATTAGATAAGTTTAACGTTATGGTGACCATTTGCAAAACAGACGAGAGCAGGAATAGCAAGAGGAAATGAGAAACCCAAGAAACCTACTGAAACTCTCTGAAAAGAGTCTTAGCCTTGGAAGGAAAAGTCTTAGATCCTTCCACTGTAAGAAAAACTATTAAGCGTACATTTTCAGCTGGTAAAAGTATAACCACTATCCCAAGGGAAACGAAAACACTGGCTGAGGCAATACTACCTCAAGTGCCAGCTCAAAGAAATCCAGGAAACGTTGCACTAGTTTTCTGTGTAAGAGTCTAGACAAAAGGTTTAGATATGGCCAGATAGGATACATTTACTTCTGCTTTCAGGTGGGGGGTTTTTGTTTGGTTTGGGTTTTATTTTTAATGGTGAAGCCCATAGTTCTGCTGGCTAAGAACCCTGTTTAATAATCCCTCCTCTGCCAGTATTTAAAGTGTGTTAAATGGCATCGGAGCATTACACTAGCAGAAGATTTGACAGATATCATTTGGCACATCCTGTGGTCGTTCACATCACCCTTACAGCTGCCTTTTCCCTCTCTCTGCCAGAAATTACTGCTTCTGGAAGTGGCTTGGCAAAAGGATCATACCTGTACTTCAGCAATGCTTGTTCAGCCAGATGCTGTAATTCAAACTTGCAAGCAGAGATAGCTGAGGGCCATTCATTTTTGTTCTACATTTAGTAGCTGAAGTCTCCTTTACACTGCCATTTGGAAACATTATGAGCAGTGATCCTTGGTTACCACATTTTCACTATCGGGCTTTCACATGGCAATGGAACTTGATGTGGTGGAAACAGGAATGGGGCTCTCTCCACTGGTAATTTCCTGGCAGAGAGAAAATATTAAGTAATCTTTTTTTTTAATCAAAGAGCCTCACCTGAGTAAATATTCTAGCAATTCCAATTTTTAATTTTATTATCACAGTCTGTTGCTCAAGCTGTGTTTTCTGACTGTGCAGCAATAATAGTACTATGAGCACATGAAGATTTTTCAAACTGGCATTGTATTCGGTTCCTCTTAACATTTCCACACATAATCTGCATAACATTATTAAATCTTTCCTGTACATTATTTAGCCTCTGGGATCAAATGAAATCATACATAACTGGAACTCTTTGGACTTTGACAGATGTCCTCTGGCAGATTTTTGCAGTGGTTTTTAAGTTGTTACTGCTTTTAGCTATTTTCTTGGCCTCTTCCTGGAATTGGACACATGTCAGCTGCTCTGGTGGAAAACACTAACCTCTTAGCTTTCAAAGATGATAAAAGTGGGTTTGAATTACTGCACCAGACTCTGAACTGAAGCAACTTGAAGCAAAGGTATGGTCCTTTTCACCAGCTCACCTGCAGGTAGAGTAGTGCTTCACAGAGAGCTGTCAGAAGCGTTGGGAAGGTAATGCAGAGGACTTGTTTGCAAGCTTCTGGAGGAATATTTACAGCATCTTGCCTCTGGTCCTTTTTTCCTGAGAGCACTGGAAAGCTGAGTATTCTCCTCAGTGAAGGTCATGAAAAAAATACTAAACTTTCGCAGCTCTGTTTTGAAATAATACAGATTCTCCTGAAACCAGTCTGCTTTGTGGGCTGACTCCTACCGTGGTGTTACGGTTACCCTAAGTAATACTGTACCTAGACAGTGCACAGTTTGTTTTCTTTCATCTCTACACCTGCACAAGGCTTTTTATGTGTGGGAGAGAGGGCTTTTTCTACCTTGTGTATTTTGTAAGCAGCCTCTTTGATAAAGTGAACCCTAGATATATTATCTCTGCCTAAGTTACTATACTTTCTACAGATTTGGAGCAAATAAAAAGAGTCATCTCAAATCTGTCATTTGTTTTTTAAAACTTCTGTATCAACCATATAATACAGAAGAAATCTCACACCATCGTATTTTGATGAGTTCAGGCATTTTTGAACAACCAAGAATTTAAATCTGTGAATAAACTGAAGAATGTGTCACTGCATTCAAGAAGCATACTTTCACTTTAAGAAACCACAGCTGCAACAATAAGATAGAAATTTGACACACGCTAGTTCGGAGGTGGCAAGGATTAAAGGTATGGAATTAGAAAAGAAGCCCCTTATGCTGTTGAACAGAATATGGGACATAAATCAATGACTAACTTTGGCTAAGCTTTGCCTTATGGAGGTATGCAGCATTGCAGCTTCACAGTTATCAGTATTTGTCATCTTGAGTATCAGTACACATGCCAGATGCAAAAGAGGGGCCCAGCGAGAACATGGGGGATGAGGAAAAGAAAATTCATTGTTTCAGTGACAATGTACAGTATTTTGATGTGAAACAGAACTTCTGTAATATTTCAAGGAGCTTACGTACATATATGTATGTGTGTGTATATATATATGGACAAAAGCTGTTGGAAATAAGCCATTGACTTCAAAATGTGCCTGATTAAAAAGAATACTGATAAAAATTGAGATGAGAACAGCTGGAACTTTGGTTGCAGTTATGCTTTCTTCTGGATGTTTATTTCTAGATCACTTTTGCAGCTGCTTTTATCTACTCCTTAGAAGTTCTTTAAGATTTGAGGAACCATTAGCTGTAAAAGTAAACATCAGCTGAAGTCTGGTTTTATAGATCTTGAAATCATTGAGAGTGGGAAAGATAATGTGAGACTAAAGCTGAACTAGATCAGACTTAAGTGATGCTTTGAACAGCCTTTAAGGATTTCAGGCTCCACCTGTAATTCTAACAGAACATTGAGTATTTCTAGTATTTGTCTATTAAGCAGTTAGGAATTTCCAAGCTCTAGGAATTAAAGTACTTTTTTTTTGAAAACTGAAATTCATGTCTCACTGTTGTTCAAAAGACAAAATGCTTTCCAAGTATGCCTCTCCTATCTAGGTAGAAAGATGGTCCTTAAAACTATTTCTGCTGCCTTTCAGTATCTGTCATATACAAATATTATGCTTCAAAGAAAAACAGATCTGCAGTTTTGACTCCACTTCACTCTATTTTGTTATTATAGTTGTTTAAGAGTTCTTTAATAACTGTGATTTTTATTTGTTTAAGAGATGCCTGTTTGGAGACTGGAGAAAGGTCAGGGTTAACCCTGCTTAGCCTTAGCTAATGACCTATTTTGGTGGTCCCTTTTTTAGACTCAGGAGTGTCAGCAGTGGTGCTCTGGCCGCTGACTGACTTCCATGCCAGGTTCCACTGAAATAAACACACTCTTACACTTACTTTATGCTTCTCCCCAACAGAACTTTTTAACACACCATATTGGTCAAAGCCCTCTGGTAAAAGTCACTGAGACTTCCCTATTTTCAGATTTAAGATTTTAAGAATTCAAGCACAAGATGTATTTTGTTAAAAGATCCTTTCAGATGGCTTTAGGAGTCTTCTTCTGGGACCATTCCTGGATTTGAAAAATATTTTTTCAGTTTCTGTATTCAGCTTTCATTTCTCTGTCGTGAGCATTTGTGCTAATGATGGAGATTTCATCACATTTCTCCACAGGCATTCTCTCTTGGCTCCCTGAAAGCCCCTGGCCTTGCAGATGCCATAGATCCTCGCTCCCATCACAGCCAGGAAGACTGTCATTCCGAAGCATCCCTTGCCCCAGGGTATCTGCTCCCTTCCACAGGACTGCAGCCTCCCAAAGGAGCAGGGTGCTGTACCTTCACAGGCAGGGTTCACCCAGCAGTTCAGAAACACGCAGCCTCGTGGCAACAGTGAGATTCAAAAGCTCCTGGTTTCATTTGAGCAACTGGTAATCATCAGGACAACTGAGTGGAAAAGGAGAATACATATTGCATTGGAAAGGTTGCAGTATGGCTGGCAGTATCTCTTTCCCCTCTTCTCTGAAGCTGAAAATAAGAGGCCTTGAGTCATCTCTGTTTCTACTTCAATGTCATGTCCTTGGCTCTCAGCACTCCTCTGGTGCTAAAATGAGTTTTGGTGCTGAAATGAATGGGACTTATGTTTTTCTTGGAGACAATTCCTAAGGGAGAAATTTGAAAGAATAATATAACAACTAATATTTTTCACCAGCCTAGCATGGCTGAGCAAGCCAAATAAATGAAAGAGTTAATGTGAACATAAATCCTGCAATAATCATTGATACTGTTTATGAGACAGACCATGCCATCTACTCTAGACTAAAGAGGGAAAAAGGCCATTTGCAAGTTTCACCCTACTCTTCACCATCCCATCCAAGTCCCTCAAATACTCCTGTGGGGTCTGTGAAAGGGAACTAAGGAGAGCAAGCAAAATGCCAGTCCTCTGAGCAGGGACCTGTACCATTGTGGGAACAGAAAACAAAAGTCCATGAGCAAAGAAGATGGAAATCCACTGCTGGGTCTTCACTCTGGTTTGTCCTGGTTTCACATGGTTTCAGTTTGTCGCTGACTCATGGTACCCAGACACCAGAGACTGTCTGCCATGATACACTGGCTCAGCTCAACAGGAAGGGAAGTGAGGTAGAAGAGTATTCTTTACCAGCAAGTCTTCTGACTGGTCCTTGCCCATTTCAATTCTGTTCTTAAATTGATCTGTTCCTTTTCCCAGCTGTTGCTTTGACTGTACTCCAGAGTGATCTTGTCCTGAGCTTTCTCCACAGTGGCTATGGAGAGTTCATGAAGAAAAAGGACTTTTTTTCTCATGCTGTAAGCTAAATTCAAACTGCTCCCCACTGCAAAATCTCTATGGTGTATCAATCAGCATTGCATCTACAGACTGTGTTGGTGCCACTGTCCTTTCATGCAGCAGGATGATGCACACAGTGGTGCTATGAGGTGGCAGCAGAAGCTGAGAACACCAGCACTTAAGGCAAAAACAAGGTAGTCATACAGGTATCAGTGCCAACAACTTAACTCATGGAAAAGGACATGAAAGCAGGCATGATGAAAATTCTTGCCTAGAAGAGTAAGTGCTCTTGGGTTTTTTATAAACTTTTGTTCATTTGTTTATTTTGATGAGGCAGTCTGAAAATAATATCCCTGATTAAGTAAATATTTAAAGCCAGCAGTAAGCCACACATTCAGCAGATGACTGGCATATAAAGACATTGAAGCACCTGCTTAGATACTGCCCTGGGTAGCAATGATCTTAAGCATGCACTTAAATACTTTTTGGATCATACCGAGTAGAGATACAGAGTAATGTTCAGCCTTGGCAGTGTCTTTAAGTGCTTTCTAATGCCTTATTCTGGTAAGCTTTCCCATGATTTCCCTGTATTTCAGCAATCTTCAATAACTTAACCTTCAAAACCCCTGATTTTATTAAGAAGCGCAGGGTTTCATCAGTAAGGTTTGTCTGGACAGTGTAGAAGCGAATCTGCCCGGGAATAACTGTTAGTTTTTTGTAATACCCATTATTGTCCTTTTCTTTGAATTAGATGCCACAAACAACTGAAAAAAACACACAGAGATTACTACAGACATTGTGCACATCTGTAAGTGATGATTTGCATATGCTTGCACCGTGCTTGTAATGCTTTGAAAATATCTGAAATGCTCTGTAGTATCCTGGTTTATAACATATCCTTCACCACAGTTTACACATTGAGAATGCATGCTGAAAACAGGAAACCCGCATATGGAGGGTAGGTAAAAGGGGATTATAGTATACAGCCATTCGACAGAATAGTCCCAGTTTAAGAGTATCATGAGCATCAGGCTTGCATAAACAAATCAGTGCTTAACCCACAGATGTATCTAACGACCAGATGGATTCTGCATGTTTACAACTGGAAAAAACTCTCTGAGCTTTTCTATTGTTTGTTGACTTACACCCTATAATATTAATTTTATTTGTGAAACCAAGCTATTAACAGGCATATTGCAAGTTCTTAAAAGGAAATAGAGTTACTTAATATATGCCACAGGAGAAGATGTATAGGTCTGTTCTCTACTGCCTTGGAGTTCTCACGTCCTAGGTGAGTTACGAGGCATGCGACCAAATGTACAACTGCATTTCTTAAACAAATTTATTGCTTTTATACAATATTTCTTTTAGATTTCCCCCCTAGCAGTTGGCTTGGAGATTGCAAACTTCCTTATGCTTTCAGCCTAGGGCAGTTGCGAAACTTCATGAGAGCCTGAACCTCCACTTTAACTCAGGAGGGTAGCCTACAAACCCATGGCCATGCAGCATGCCGGCAGCCCTGAAGCCCTGCTGACCTTCACCATGCAGGTGTCCTTTGACACGTCTGCCAAGAGAGGTAAAACACCACCACCAGAGAGTAAGCAGAGCCTGTCAGCCTGGGGACCCTCTAGAGTCCCGAGGTGCAGCTTGGGGGGGGGTCAGTGGTGCGGTATGGAGCAATGGGAAAGGGGCCCACGCGTGTGCAATGGCTGGCTGTGGCTCCACAGCCCAGCCCTGCTCAGTGTTTCTGCCCTGATGGCAGAAAAGACTTTAGCCGAAAGGTTGTTTAAACCAAAATATAGCAACGTACGGCATGTTGTATTTATTTTTGTCTTGACATCCGCTCACTTTAGACACCACAAAAACCTCTCATTGCTGATAGCGGGGGAAGGAACGTTTCAGGCTAGAAAAGCCCTTCTATCGAGGGCTCGGGGCCCGCCGTCGGGGCAAGGCGGCAACACCGCAGCTGGCCGCGTCCTCCCCTCGGTCCCCGCGGCCGCCTCCGCACCATCCGTCGCTCCCTCCACACCGCGCTATTGTACAGAGGCAATAGCTGCGGCACAGCGCGCAAGTTCCGCGGGATGAGCGGCCCCGCACCGCTGTGCGCAGGGCAAGGACGGACTCGGCCAAAAGCGGCTTGACGCTCCTCCCGGCACGCCCGTGAGCGCCGCGGCGTCAGACTTGGAGCCTGGAGCTTCGGGAGCGGGGAGCCGGGGCTCGGCGGTGGCCGGAGAACAAAAGCCCCCCCGGGCGTCTGTGTTCCTCAGAGAGGGGAAGACGAGGAGGAGGCACCCTTCGGGCTGGCTGCGGTGGTGATGCCGTCGGGGAGGCATGGGGCGGGCGGCCCGCTGAGGCGGCTGGGCCCGCTCCCTGCTGCCCAGGGGCAGCCCCGCGGCCGGCACCGCGGGCGGGGGCCGAGGGCGAGGGGGTGGCGGAGCTTGCGCGGCCGGGGGAGACGCGGGCGGTGCCCGGCCCGCTGAGGTCGTTGCAAGCTTAATTAGTTTCTTCTTCCGTGGAAATTAATCGCGGCGATATTCTACGGGGATCTGAGTCCGAGAAGGGAAAAAGGGGACGCTGAGCGGGAGTTGCAGCAGCGGTGTCCCCCGGAGCCTGCCAAGCGCCGCGTCCCCGGCCGCCTACGCCTGTTTGTCAAAGCTTGGCATTTCCTGACTACTTCATGAAAAACAAAACATAATATCCCACCCAATAAATCGGAGCGAAGCCGGTGATGATTTAGTCACCAAGAAACACCAGCGGAATCAGATGCCAGATAGACGGGCGGTCACTGTTTTCCTAAAAAAAAAAAAAAAAAATGAAGTGCTCGGTGTGTAGCCGAGTGGTTCGCCGCATCGGCCCGTGTGTCGGCCGGCGTTAGCCCGGGGCTGGGCTCGGTTCGCCGTTGCCCTCGCTGCCGACCGCTCTGCCCTGCACGCCCCGGCAGCGCTCCCCGAGCCAGCGGCCGTCGGGGGCCCTCGGGTGGCTTCCCAAAGCAGGGTGCAGCGATGCCCTGCACCGGAGACTGTGCTCCCGTCGCCTTCCCTTGGCGTAGCCCCTGTCGTGAGCCAGAGCCAGCCCGAGTACCACATAACTCCTTTCCTTCCGGCGCCGGCTACGGTCGCACCCCTGAGCCCTAAGAAGACTCTAACCCATGCATTTTCGCGGGGATGAGTTCCCAGCGACCGCGGCCCCCACTGCCGATAGCGCTCGGCGCACGCATCACGCACCGCAGCCGCGCACGGTGCCCCGCGGGAGGGCCCGACAAGCGCTGCAGTCTCCCGGGCGCATTCCTGTGCTCGGAAAGGGGCGAGCGGTCAAGGTTTGCCCCAAGCTTCGCGGCCGCGGAGGAACAGCTTTAATCTCTTCCTCGCAGCAAGAATAAACGCCGCCTATCTCCTTGCTTCCCTGGACGGAATCCACCTCCCCGCACGAACTTTTTTGGGGGGGTGTGGAAAGAAAGAGCGGGGGGAGGCTGAGATAACCGCGGCGACGTCTGCACCGGCGGGACGCGCGGATGGGACAAGGAGGTGCGAGGTGAGCGCTCGGACGCCCGCGGATAGCGGTGCTGCCTCCGCGCTCCTCGGGGCCCCGCGGCCGCCGTCCCTCTGGCGGTGCGGGGAGAGCCCCGCTCTGCGTCCGCCGGGATGCCCGTCCCGATGCGCCGTGTCCGCCGGGACACCCGCGGCGGGGCCGGGGCCCGTGCCGGGGCGGGCGGAGCGCGCAGGGCGCCGCGCCGACCTCCAGGCGGCGCTGCAGCACCGCGGGCCGGCCCCGGGCGCTCCCCCCGCGCCGCCCGTGCCCGCGCCCGGCCCGGCACAACGGGGCGGCCGCGGGCGAGGGAGGGGAGCGCCCTGGGTGCGGGAGGGGCTCGCCCCAGGCGGTCGCGGAAAAGTGACACGGGAGAGCTGGGCTCCCGCGGGACCCGGCGGCCCGCGCCCCGGCCGGTGTCACCCCTGCTCGACGGGTGCCGCTGCCGTGGAGCCCCGCGGCGTCCGAGCGACCCCGGGCTCCGGCTGGTGCGGAGCTGACGCGGCGTTACCGGCGGGCCTCGCGGCCGGCTCTCGCCGCGCACCTGCCGGCCGGGCCGGGCGGAGTCGCGCCGGGGTCAGGGGCTGCTCCCGGCCGGCGCAGACGTGCGTGGCGACCCCCACGCTGCCGGTGGCGGGAGAGCGCGTAGCCGAAAGGTACCGAGAACGGCCCGGGAGCGAACAGCCCCGGTGACGTCGCACCGCACTGTCCCCCTCCCGAGTTCCCTCCGCTTTGAGGCTTTTTCGTTGCCTGGTTGGCTTGTGATTTGAGGAGATCGTAGTTATTTGGGGATTTTTTTAGATTCTGGTTTTGATTTTGGGCTGGTTGTTAATTTTTTTTTTTTTCTTCCCTCCACTAGTGCCGCTTATTTCTACTTGCTGAAAGGGCAAGAAATTATGGTTCTCCCGAAACAATTTCCCTTTGATCCTTGAGTCCGGGCGTGTTGTCCTTGGTATCCAGAAGCCAGCAGTGCGGGAAAGAAATTGAGACTCTAAAGTCCCCTTTTCACTTCGTTCTTGAAGCAACCGGCCTCTTTCGAGAAAACAAAACGAGGGGATGCGGGTCCTGCCCCCGCGTCCTGCCCGAGTCCCCGAGCCCAGCCGCGGCCAACGAGCCCTTGCCCTGTGCAGGCTCCCCGAGGCGGCCCGCACCCACCTCATACCCGGACAGAAAAAATCGCTCCTTCTCCCGGAATTGTGAACTTCCGTATCCTCACTGCCCGGGAGAAGAAATTCTATTTATTTAGGGTGTCTGGGATTTAAAACAGAGCGTTTTTGAAGCAAGGATTTATTAAAAGAAACGAAAAATAGCCCCGGCGGCCGGCGGCAGTCGCAGGCTGCGACGTGCGCCATCCTCGGCTGCGCTGCCCCGTGCGGGGACACGGCCAAAACTTCCTTTGCTGACTCCTCTTCCCCTCTGATTAATTTTTCTTACTGTAAGCTAAAAGGAGAAAAAGAATCCACATAGAGCAGTAATTTATGTCCTCTTCTCTACCTCGGACTTGAATTACCAGCATAGACCTTACCTTTGAAAATTTTTCAAAGCTATCCTTTAAGTGCCATTTTCTCCGACATCTTTCCGTCCTTTACCAATTTTAGTTCCAATTTCCAGTCCAGATTATACGATAAATTCCCCATATATGTGATTGAAATAAGGCACGCAACAAGATAAAAAGTGTAACCTAAAGCCGACACATGCAACCAGCCGCATTGCAGCTATCGACGAACGTGAATAGAGCTCCCTAATCGAGACATTTGAAGAGGGTTAGGGAGGCCCCATTTAGCAGTAAATTCCCTGGTAATAAATCGAAACTGCTTTCGAAACTATGTGTCTGTTCCAGGTAGGGATTGTGTGCTTAGTC